>NC_090656.1:163484055-164104642 GCF_040937935.1 Hyperolius riggenbachi | reverse complement strand
AACGATACATTAACCAACTGTAGATAACTTCTAATGAACATCTATATCTTAAATGTAGCTTGAAGTGAGAGGAATGTGGAGGCTGCCATATTCATTCTCAGATAAACAATGCCAGTTGTCTGATTTCCACTCTGATGCTTCACCTATTTTAAGTCATTAACCCAGAATGAGTTTACAGATCAGATGTTTTCACTCTGGTCTGAATCCCCTGGCTGCATGCTTGTTGCAGGAGTGTGACCCAAAAACCAATAAATCACGACAGCCAGGCAACTGGCATTATTTTGAAGGGAATGAAGATGTCAGGCTCCACATTCCTCTCACTTCAGGTTACCTTTAAAATGTAGATATTTATTAGAAGTTAACTACAGTCAGTTAATGTGTCACAGTTTTTTTTCTTTTCTTTTTCCACAGGGCTTGCAAATTTATTTTTAATTGAAATAAATTGTAATAAAGCTTTTATTCTGGACTGGCAGCTGTAACGAAATACAGATATCAAAATTTCCAAATGTATGCCATTGGCAACATATTTTTCAGCTTTCCATTGCGATTAGTTGATCAATGACATTGAAAGGATGAAAAAGGCTGATTGGCAGGCTTCCCGTCTCACTGAATCTGACATCAGCTCAGCTGCAGAATTCGTTTGTGTTCCGACCACAGAGAAGTTCCCACTTCAACATACAGATGTCTTCAGTTGTAGAGTGACAGCTTAGATTAGGTCAGACTACTTTTTTACCATTTCAGATGTATTGATTTATCATACCGAAGTGCTGATCTTATAAGACATTCACACACTAGGCCATGGACGTTTCAACTAACTTACTGCTGTCAGCAATTATTTATAGGAAAACAATTTATGTGGTGTGCCAGTTGAACAAATTAGCAAGCATAATTACTCATGTTTGCTGCCTCTCTGTTTTCCCTTATATCTGCCTCCTTGTATGTGCATCACCACGGCAGCAAAAACTAATGTGAAAACTTTCTAATCTAATCACTGCAGAAAGGGTGACAATACTGCATAGAATGTGGCATAAGGCATGTATGATGAAGATATAACAAGGGGCTGGAAGTAAAGATAGATTTTATTGCTTGCCTCGCATACTGTATCCTTTAAAGGAAACCTAAACTTAAATACAAGAAAAAAAAAAAACAAGTTCTTTCCTGGGGCTTCTACTAGCCCCCTGCAGCCACCCTTTGCTCACGCTGTCATTAAGTGTTCCTCCATTTCCCAGGCAGCACCCCTCTTCTGTCCAGCCAACTAGCGAGTTGACGGGCCACTGCACATGTGTGGCCATGAAAAGCTAAAGAGGAAGCAAAAAAAACAGTGTACAGTGGCCAGCATCATAATATCAAGCTACAAATTAAACCTTGTATTTAGCCACCACTAGTTGTTTCAATAAATCATATGCAAACGGGAAATGGTGAGTTTTCTTTTGACAAGCTCATTTGAAGGGCAAGTTGCTACAGGGTCGGACTGGGACACTAAGGGCCCACCAGGAAAGTTTCAGCCTGGGGTCTCCCCCCCCACACACCATTTTGTGCTCACATACGCATGTACCCAAGAAATTTTGCACTATATAAATACATCATTTGATAGGACATTAGATTATGGCAGATAATAGATTGTGAGCACTTCTGAGGACAGTGCATAAAACCGAGATGGACACATGCGGCGCAAGCAAAAAAAAAAAAAATGGGTGTGGGCACTGGAACATGGGCGTGGTCATGATGGATCATTGGCAGACCCAAAAATACACAAAATAACAAAAAAAAATACACAGAATAAGTAGCGGTGCTATTCACAGAGAGTGGGTCTGACCAGATAAACTTTAGATAAAATAATCAAGTAGTTACATGCCTCATGATAATTCATCAAGTAGTCAAATGCCGCTAAATAAAAATATTAAGTAGTCACATACTTCCAGATAAAATAATTAAGTAGCCAGATGCCTTACAATAAACAAGATAAATAGTCAGGCGCATCAAAATAAAATAATTTAGTAGCAGAATTAAGTAGCCATGTGCCCATATATATTAGTATGAGGTAGCCAGTGCTGGCTGGGGAGGGCTGGGTGCTTTGCTGAGTGGATGTTACTGCCAGTAATGCAGGATGGCCTTAGAGTATGCAGGGCCTGAGGGAAGTGTCCTATGAAGGACCTAGTGCCTGATTATAGTTGCCCCAGTATAGGTAGCCAGCTTTAAGTGCCCCCAGTATAGGTAGTTATATATAGAGGCTCCCAGTATAGGTTGCAAGCTATAGGTGTTCTCAGTATAGGTAGTTAACTATAGGTGTCCCCAGTATAGGTAGCAAGTTATAGAAGCCCCCAGTATAGGTAGCCAGGTCTATAGGTGTGCCCAGTATAGGTAGCCAGGTCTATAGGTGTCCCCAGTATAGGTAGCCATCTATAGATGCCTTCAGTATAGGTAGCCAGGTCTATAGGTGTGCCCAGTATAGGTAGTTAGGTCTATAGGTGTCCACAGTTTAGTTAGCCAGGTATATAGGTGTCCCCAGTTTAGTAAGCCAAGTCTATGGGTGTACCCAGTGTAGTTAGCCAGGTCTATAGGTGTCCCTAGTATAGGTAGTCAGGTCTATAGGTGTCCCCGGTTTAGGTAGGCCAGTCTATAGGTGTCCCCAGTGTAGTTAGCCAGGTCTATAGGTGTCCCTAGCCTTGAATGGGGGCAGTGGGAACAGAGTGGCGGGGCCTCCCCCTCCCTCACCTGGGGCCCCAGCCAGGTCTATAGGTGCTCCCACTATAGATATACAGGTCTATAGGTGTCCCCGGTTTAGTTAGCAAGGTATATAGGTGTCCCCAGTTTAGTAAGCCATGTCTATGGGTGTCCCCAGTGTAGTTAGCCTGGTCTATAGGTGTCCCTAGTATAGGTAGTCAGGTCTATAGGTGTCCCCAGTTTAGGTAGGCCGGTCTATAGGTGTCCCCCAGTGTAGTTAGCCAGGTCTATAGGTGTCCCTAGCCTGGAAGGGGGGGCCTCACCCGGGGCCCCGCCTTCTGCGCTCCCCCCTCCAGAATGTCGCCCAGCCAGCAGCAACAGCATGGAACGGCTTACCGGGAGCCCGATAGATCTGCGTGCTGCTGGTCTGGTCTTGGACAGTGGGATTGGACAGTGCAGAAGACCAGACCAGCAGAACGCAGATCTCTTGTGCTCTCGGTAAGCCGTTTCACGCTGCTGCCGCTGGCTGTCTGTGCGACATTCTGGATGGGGGAGCGCGGAAGGGGGGGCCCAGGTGACGGGGTAGGCGGCTGCCCCCTTCCCGTCGCTCTGTGCCCACTGCCCCTCCTTCCTGCACTGTGCCCCCTCCTCTTCTGCACTGGGGCCCCCGGGGGCAATGTAATTAAAGGCCCACCGGGAAAATTCCTGAGCTTCCGCCGGACCAGTCTAACACTGGGTTCTTATGTAAATACCCATAGAGAGCAAATAGCATCAAAGCAAATAAGTGAATGTGACAGACAGGGCTGACTTTTGATATGTGAAATTAGCTGATATCACAAAATATTGTTGGGGTAGCATCGATGAGCCTTCTGTTTTGATGTGGAGGGTTAGGACAAAGTGCCGAAGTGTAGAGGTCATCTGTATAAATCCATATGTACTTTTACAATCTAAACTTTCAAACATTTATTTTATCTTCTAAAATCCACATATTGCTTCCACAATAATGCCATTGTATAGTAGATCTTTCAATGGAAATATGTCAGTGAGAAGTGGCGCACAACCTTTTGCAGCATAGCTTCTTTGTCAAGCTTCTATTTATACTACTTTTGTGCAGCTGCTGCCAAACAAGGAGCCACAAAAACAATAATATATGGGGGAACCAGAACACTCCTAAATATTTACAAGATCCCTAATATCTGCTACCCCTGTGACACAACAGAATCGGCACCAATACTTAATTAGGACTAATGCTGAAATTTTAGGGTGGCATATTGTCGAAGTTCACCATATTGTTTAACCCATTCGCGTTTCATCGTTTTCACTTGAGAAATGTTCACCTCCCATTCATTAGCCTATAACTTTATCACTACTTATCACAATGAACTGATCTATATCTTGTTTTTTCCGCCACCAATTAGGCTTTCTTTGGGGGTACATTTTGCTAAGCGCCACTTTACTGTAAATGCATTTTAACAGGAAGAATACGAAAAAAACGGAAAAAGTTGATTATTTCTCAGTTTTCAGCCGTTATAGTTTTAAAATAATACATGCCTCCATAATTAAAACTCTAGTATTGTATTTGCCCATATGTCCCGGTTATTACACTGTTAAAATTATGACCCTATCACAATGTATGGCGACAATATTTTATTTGGAAACAAAGGTGCATTTTTCCTGTTTTGCATCTATAACTATTTACAAGTTTAAAATAAAAAAAATATAGAAATATTTCATCTTTACATTGATATTTGAAAAGTTTAGACCCTTAGGTAAATATTTACATGTTTTTTTTATTGTAATGGTTTTTTTTTTATATTAAACATTTTATTTGGGTAGTTTTAGGAGGGTGGGATGTAAACAATAGGCTTATAATGTAAATATGTGTTGATTTAAATTTTTTTTAACTTTTAGTTGTAGTTTTACTTTTTGGCCAAAAGATGGCGGCCATGAGTTTGTTTACATGACGTCACTCTAAGCGTAACACACGCTTAGAGGGACGCATGGGGGAGGTAACAGCCAGAAAAGGCGCAGCTTCCGAGAGAAGCTGTCGCTTTTTTAGCGGGGGAGAGGAATCAGTGATCGGGCACCATAGCCCGATTCATCGGGCACCATAGCCCGATTCACTGATTGCCTGGCTAACGACCCGCGGGCCGGTAGCGCGCGTGCACGCGATCGGCCGCGGGAGCGCGCGGGAGCGCGCATGGTTCCTGGACGTAGTTTCTACGTTCAGGAACCAAAATAGGTTAATAGAAAAAACAACCTCGTGCTAAACCCTGGCCGTGGTGATTGGGTGGCAATCTATGATGTTGTTTGTTGCTGACAGTCATCTATTTTCTTAATTCATAGTCACGGACAGGAATGCTCGAATGTACCCAAATTTGATTCGAGTACATTCGAATTCAGGTCCGGGTCAAATTCGGATTCGGCCGTGATCACGACCATATAATTCAATTCGAATTTCAATTCGAGTCGTGATCGGTAATTTAATTTGGGTAATAGTCGTGATCACAAATTTGGATGGCCTTAAAGCATTTTTTTAAAAGGAAATCACAATTAAATAGGTGTAATTTTTGTTTATTCTTCTTCACCGTCTTCACCATTTTTTTCTTCTCTCCATCTTTTTCTTCACCGTCTTATTTTTCTGTTTTACCATCTTCTTTCTCATCACCATCATCTTCATCATCTTCTTCTTCACTGGCACATGGTTCTTCTTCTTCTTCTTCTTCTTCACCTGGTTCTTCTTCTTCTTCCCCTGGTTCTTCTTCTTCTTCCCCTGGTTCTTCTTCTTCTTCGTCTTCTTCTTCACCTGGTTATTCTTCTTTTTCTTCACATGGTTATTCTTCTTCTTCACCACCATTTTTTTTGTGTTCATATTCTTCCTCTTGTACCCAACTTAATGTTTTTTTCCCTTGCAGAACTCAACTGTTGTAATTTTTTTTCTTCAACAGCATAGCTAAATTTGGGGAGTAATAGCTAGTGGCGCATGGCAGCAGCGCATAATTCTGTGGACCCTGTTGGTGGAAACAGACAGCAGGAGGTTAAATACAGCAGCAGCAGCAGCAGGAGGAGGAGTGACGTTTGGCAGCAGGCAATGTAACGGGCAATGGTCCCTAGTGTTGGTACCACGGCTGTAATAATAAACACCATACAGCAGGAGGTTCCGTACAGCAGTCGTGAAGCCCACATTGTGCCCAATACACAACTGGGACACCACAGTTTTCAACCCAGACACCTTAGAATTATTTTTTTTTAACAAAAAATGTAGCTATTGTAGTGGCATAATAGCTAGTGGCGCATGACAGCAGTGCATAATTCTGTGGACCCTGTCGGTGGGAACACCGACAGCAGGAGGTTAAATACAGCAGCAGCAGGAGGGGTAACGTTTGGCAGCCGGCAATGTAACGGGCCATGGTCCCTAGCATTGGTACCACAGCTGTAATAATAAACACCATACAGCAGGAGGTTCCCTACAGCAGTCGTAAAGCCCACATTGTGCCCAATACACAACTGGGACAGCACAGTTTTCAACCCAGACACCTCAGATGTTTTTTTTTAACAAAAAATGTAGCTATTGTAGTGGCGTAATAGCTAGTGGTGCATGGCATCAGCGCATAATTCTGTGGACCCTGTCGGTGGGAATACAGACAGCAGAAGGTTAAATACAGCATCAGCAGCAGGAGGAGTGACGCTAAATACAGCAGCAGGAGGAGGAGGAGTGCCATGGTCCCTAGCGGTGGTATCACAGCACCTACAGAAAAACCAGGCCAAATTAGCAGGGGACTGAAGATTGATGTTGTGAAAAAATAATTCCCAGGCACCTCATGTCCTCCTCTCCCCGACAACAGGTGCCTGGAACGTGCCTTCAATCCAGGCCTGGTTGATCTTCAAAAATGTGAGTCCGTCCACGGACTCTGTGGACAGACGAGAGCGCTTCTCCGTGACCACGCCTCCGGCCGCACTGAAGCACCTCTCGGACAGCACACTGGAAGGGGGGCAAGACCGGACTTCCAGGGCGTACTGCGCCAGCTCACTCCAGATCTGCAATTGCTTAACCCAGTACCCCAAGGGGTCCACAGGCTCCTCGCCGGGTTCAAGCCCACTGAAGGACCCCATGTAGTCGGCCACCATCCGGGTCAGGTGCTGGCTGTGACTTTGAGAGGAGGATGCTGCTGAACGCACCTCCTCTCTCCGCTGCTCTACTGTCATGTAGAGTGCCTTTGTCAAGGACAGCAGGTCTCCTGGGCACCTGATGCTGCTGCTGGCTGCAGGCACCGGCTACTGTCCTGGCTGGACAGGGACAGAGGGGGTGGAAGGCTGGGGGAAGGCTTCCTCCAATCACCGAACAAGGATCTCCTGCAACTCCCTTGTTCGCTGCTCATTGTCTCCAGCAGGCAGGAACTGACCCATCTTCCCCTTCAGCCGTGGGTCCAGGATCATGCTGATGCAGGCGTCCTCCCGAGCACGCATCTGCTTCACCCTGGGGTCTGTGCGCAGGCACCGCAGCGTGTGCACTGCCATGGGGAACAGGGTGGTCCGTCCAACAGAGACATCAGGGCCAGCGGCCGCAATGCTGTCCTCCTCCTCCTCTGGCCCCTGAGCCTCTTCCTCCTCTCTCCACCCTTGCAACACTGCAGCAGCGCTCCGCTGTTCCCCCTCAACAGTAACGTCCAGGACCTCCAACTCCTCCTCCTCCAACAACTCAAAATCCTGCGCAGAAGTGGACTGCGCAGGTGGCTGCTGTTCCAGCTGGATCAGGGCCTCCTCCCACATCCAGCAGATCATTCAGGGCCCTGTCCAATGGGCACCCACTGGTAGAGGTTTTTTTTTGTTTTTTTATATAGTAGTAGTACTAACAGTGGTGTAGTCTACAGTAGTCGATAACTAACTTGTGTGACAGACAGTGACAAATAAAAGTCTGTCACACACAGACGCAATCAATAGGGTCAAGCAGACGACAGTCACAGATCACAACAGATGCTGGCTTGGCATGTGAAGTAACTATTACACAGTAGTGAAGCCTGCGGCACTAAAACTCACAGACTATAGCAGTACAAATTAAGTAAACTAGTACGTAGGTAACAACTAACTATAATCCCTAGTAGTAGTGTAGTAGTCGATAACTAGCTCGTATGACAGTCAGACAGTGACAATAAAAGTCTGTCACACACGGATGCAATCAATAGGGTTGGGCAGATGACAGTCACAGATCACAACAGATGCTGGCCTGTACAGTAACTAACACAGTACTGAAGCTAAAAAAACTCACAGACTAACAGTACAAATTAAGTAAACTAGTACTAGTACACAACTAACTATAATCCCTAACCTACCTAAGCTAGTAGGCTAAGGCTACCTAGGCTAGCAGGCCCTAGCCTGCACACAGACCTAACACTAGCCTAGCACAGTATACAGTACACTACACTAGACTGAACTATAACAATCAAATCACTAACTGACTATAAAACAATATAATCAATGTGTGTAGAATGTGTGTAGAAGGTAAAACGCTGAGTTTAACAGTCGAAAAGCACTTGCTAAGACACGCAGCAGCACTGGATATGCTCTCAGTACCGCAGTGTCACAAGCAAGGACGGGCTCCCTAAGATGGCTGCCGCCTTATATAGAGGAGGTGAGGGCCAGGCTCCCCTCCTCTGATTGGTTGCTAGGGCCTAGGTTGGGGGCCTTCTGATTGGCCCAATAACGTCATCCACTGGATACCGAAGCCGAATTCGTGATCACGTGTTAACACCCGTGATCACAGCCGAATTCGAGAGTGACTATTCGGGTACATTCGACTTCGAATTTGGGAGCAGTATCGCTGTTCGAATTCGAGTTTGGCAATGATGAAAATCTACCCGAGATCACGGGTAAATTTGAATTCGTGATCTCTGGCGAGCAACCCTGGTCACGGATTTCTGTAATCTGCTAAGAAAAAACATCCTTGGTACAGTAAAAATGTGTTTAGTATTTAATAATCTAAATGAAACTTCTTTGCTTTTGTATTGCTTAACATTAATTTGCCGTATTTTATTTATGAGGATATGACATGCATTTTTTCTCAATTTTTTTATATAGCAGGTCAGAATCTTTTCAGGCAAGAACATTAATAAACAAAAAGGAGTCTGCACATTTTGATAAATAGGCTGTGTTTTGGGGCAGTTTTAACAAAATTAGTTCACCCTGAAGACACTACTGAAGGCAGCAAGATAGGAGAAACACTCAGAACTGATTAGAGAGAAAGCGGTGGGTGCGTCAGTTTGAATGGGGTCTAGAAAAGTAGACAGTGAAGAATGGCTAAAATGCAGAAATTAATTATTTCAGAGGACTTTTTTTTTCTCTTTGCTATGAGTGGACTTGAGAAAAGAAGGCCTCCCAGGTTCCTGCAATCTTTCATTGTCAGGAAAAGCCAAAAGATTGATTCAATTAAGATTATGTTGGGGACATGGTAAAGGATTCGTTTAGATTAGTTGTCTTACTGAGAATCTGCTTCTGACCCCTCCACAGTAGTGAACTACTGTGTGATGAATTTTGCAGACAACATCCTGTATTCTTAGATTTAACATGCACAATTAGGCCACAAGGTGCCAAAGCTGTTCATAACATTATTGCCAGTAACAAATTGTCTGTGATGACTAACATCATGTTTATATTAATGTAATATATTCAGAAGAAGACCATAATATGACAAAGCAAAATGTATGTATCAATGCTTAGATTTAAAGAAGAACTTTACTGAAGCTATAGCTTAATTAATAAAATTGCTTATTTTGTGTAATGCTAACTTATACATTATTTAGTCAATGTTTGTCCATTGTAATTTTATAGTGTTGGTGTTTTGCTTATCTTGGTGCAATAATAAAATATTTAAAAACATGTACATAATTAGACCCAGATATTTTAAACAGGTGAAATGTCCTGGAAATTGGGCCTGATTCACAAAGCGGTGCTAACAGTTAGCATGCTGGTGAAAAGCCCTTTATCATGCCTAAACTCAGTTTAGGCATGATAAGTTTAGGTGTGATAAGTTTAGGCGTGATAAGTTTAGGCGTGATAAGTTTAAGCGCCAACTGGGTTAGCACCGCAGTGCACAGCTGATCAAAAGTTTTGCGCTAGCAAAGTCTGGTGCACTTCGCATAGATTTTAATGGCGCTGCTTTGCGTGCGGGACTTTGCAAGCGATCTAAACTTATCATGCCTAAACTTATCACACCTAAACTGGCTTTTCACCAGCGTGGTGCAATGGTTATCATGCCTAAAGTCTCTAACTGGGTTAGCACCGCTTTGTGAATCAGACCCATTGTCTGATTTTAAGCTTTGTTTTTTCTTTATCCATTGTGTCCAATGCAGTGCTGGATTGCAAACTACTTATCTGGATACGAACACAAGCCAAATGTGTCATAATAACAATGATATTAGGACATGTCCGATGCAATTGATGTGTGTGAAGAAGTGTCCATGTTTTGTGATGGTGTAAGCATTGACACAGTCTTAATCCATGGCACAGCACTTTATTGGGGACTTTGCCTTACACACTGGCGGTGTTATGTATGGCTAAAATTCAAGTGGCCACAGGTATTTTTTTGCTATTTATGAAGCATAATGCAATGTCTTTTCCTGTTTGACATGCTGGTACACTGAGCCTTATGTTCCTTCTAGCTATAGGGCCAGTGGCCATTTTCAGTTATACCTTCAGTTGAATTACAATAGCCATTAAATATACTAAGCTTGTGAGATCAGTGTTACCAGACTGGTAACTTCCCACCAATCTGGAATATATTAAAGGTCATAGTACAAACTTTGAACTGGCAAGCCTACTGCCATTTTTCTCTGTTGTGGTCTTCTGATGCTCAACTCAGGTTTTTCCCCTACTGCCTCCACTGAGGCCAATAATCCTGGATTTCTAGGAAAATCAGTGTCAACTGTTCCAGTTCCCAAGAGCTCCCTGATGTTTCCTTATGGTCCCACAATAAGTTAAACAACATTCACTTTGCTATGATTATCTGTATTTATTGAGGTGATTCCACAAGCAAAATATGAGTCGTCTTAGAGCCAGTCATTGAGCCATATGCTGATTCATCCCAGAACAGAAAGTTTCCCGAAAAGCACAGAGCACTGCAGATGCCACTATTAGCAGTAAGCCAAAGCAGTTAGCATTGGCACCCATAAAGCTAGATGTATCAACAGAAATGTTAAGTTGGAAGTTTAGACCAGCTACAGTGGGGTTCATTTTAATTTGCCAATGGGAGTTTATTGCTGCCAATTGTCATTGGTTCAAAAGAATGGACACAGTTAGAAATTCAAAAAGCTCATTCTGCTAACAAGTTAGAAGAAGTGAAGAAAAAAAAAGAACACATTTAAAAAAATAAAAATAATTATGGAGTAAGGGCTGGTGGCTGCTGGCATCTTGTCTTTTAACACCAGGATCGAACAAGCCCCACATTGAGATGAATGGCAGCATTTATCTCTATGCCTTAACTGTCAATTGCTGGTGATTGCACAAACATCACAGTCGGTCAAAATTCTTGAGATGCTGCATGCAGGGGCTCAAAATATGATGACAGAATGACAGGAACCAATACAAAATGTTTTTCTGCTCAGTTGCAGACAAGCGTAAGCGTTTAGCATTAGGTAAATGTGCCGCCTGCAGAAGCCCATCTGAACCAGCCCTAAGGAAAAAATTACAGAAATATAACACAGGGTAAAAACCACATACAGATTAGAGGAGTCTAGTATGAATATGTAAAAAAAGAAGTAAAATATTATGTTTATTCAATAAAAAAATATTTGTCACATTTTTAAGTCTGGATAGCGTCCTGGCCTAGGACCTTGAACCTAGGAATCCAGCACTTCAAGGTGAGTGTATGACGCCATGTCACCCAAGCAATGAGCTGCATTGGAAAATTCCACTCTGCCAGAATTCTCAAAATATTTTCCAATCTTCAGCAAAATTACAAAATGTCTGCAGAATCATTCCTAGTAAATTGGGAAAGCAGACTTTTTAAAATGTTTAAATCAGTGAGAAGGGCT
Source organism: Hyperolius riggenbachi (assembly GCF_040937935.1). Lineage (NCBI taxonomy): Eukaryota > Metazoa > Chordata > Amphibia > Anura > Hyperoliidae > Hyperolius > Hyperolius riggenbachi. The sequence continues at coordinate 164,092,952 of NC_090656.1, read as the reverse complement.
TTAGAGGTCAAAAAATACCACAGAGTGTAAACAAACTTAATTTAAACAATCTTTAAGTTTAGAACATAAACTTTCCCAACTAAAGCTGGCCCATGCCCAAACTCCCTCCAGATACCTTCAGAAACAAATAGAGGGCACACAGGCCTAGATAGGAATCCTGCTCTCAGCCCGGACTGAAAAGGCTATCCTGTGGACAAGGTCCAGAGTGTACGTACAATAATACAACATACCTAGCACATAATTAGCTAGAAAACTCAGAGAACCACAATCATTTAACAACATTTTTCAGATTAGAACTAAATCTGGCACTCTTACCTCAGATCCTGTTAAAATTCATAAAGAATCCTCAGATTACTATACATCCCTATACTCTACTAAACCTAGCTCTCCAACCTCTCCTCACCCTGCCTCTTTCCTCCAATGCAATATAACCCCCCATCTTTGCCCTGAAAAAGCCACCGCGTTTAACCTACTAGTTACCGAACTGGAAGTCTACAATGCCATCAAACTACTAAAAACATGGCAAAGCCCCTGGACCTGATGGCTTCTCTTCCATCTATTATAAAAATCTCCAAAATTTTCACCCTTACCTAATTAAGCTATTCAACTTCATCCTTAACTGGAAAACTCCTGCCCAGGAATTCCTACAGTCAGTTATAGCTGCCATTCCAAAGCCCAACCGTGACCCCTGGATGTAAATTTTTTTACAGCAATATCATTACTAAATCTTGATTACAAAATGTTTGCTTCCATACTGGTCTCTAGATTAAATAAAGTTCTTGGTCCCCTTATACATAGAGATAAAGTTGGATTCATCCCACTGAGGCAGGCCCCAGATAACGTCAGAAAAGAGTTCTTCTCCAAATAGCCTTGCTTTCCCTAGATATGGAGAAATCTTTTGACACCATTGATTGGCCCTATATGCTCTTAGCTCTTCAAAAAGTGGGCATAGGAGGTTCATTCATGTAAGCTGCCAAATGTCTTTACTCTGCTCCCACTGCCCAGTTAAAACTCCCCACTAATACCCCAACCAATACCCACATCCAACGAGTAACAAGGTGGGGTTACCCCCCTTTCCCCTGCAATTTTCGCCCTTCTAATTGAACCACTAGCAGAGAAAATCTAATCCTCCCCTAACAAAATCTAATCCTCCCCTCGTTTTTCCAATGATCGAAGGCTGCAAAGAAACGAAACGAAAATCCCTTTTTACAGGGACGGACTAACATAAACGAATATATAATCGATCTGAACAGCCATCAAGCCTACCAATGGCTCGATTAGATGGATAAAGAGAGATAATATCAAACATGTTCGATCACTAGTCGTTCGTTTTTGGGGTCTATTAATCGAAACTATAATGAGATTATGACTATTTTCACATACGTTTTCAACACTCGATTCGTTTACCGAACGAAACGAAGGCTAAAACGAAGGCAAAAACGAAACGTGTATTCCCAGCATAAGAGTCAGGCTACATCCTTAACATCCCTCTTGGGATTATCTCTTCAAAGTCCAAACTAAATATATATAACCTACCTGGGTGTTAAAATCCCTATCAACCCTCTGGACCTGTTTACACTCAATTATAAGCCAATTTTAGCCAAGCTAAAGGAGGATCTCCTCAAATGGAACTACCCCGCACTATCATGGACAGGATGAATCCAAGCAATCAGAATGACTCTTCTCCCCAGATTGCTATACCTATTTAGATCATTGCCCATCAAAGTAACACAGGCCCGCTCTTAAAGATTTACAAACCTCTATTTTCAAATGTATAGCTAATAATAAAAAGTGGATCAATCAACGTATTACAGTGGGTTGCAAAAGTATTCGGCCCCCTTGAAGTTTTCCACATTTCGTCACATTACTGCCACAAACATGCATCAATTTTATTGAAATTCCACGTGAAAGACCAATACAAAGTGGTGTACATGTGAGAAGTGGATCGAAAATCATACATCATTCCAAAAATTTTTTACAAATCAATAACTGCAAAGTGGGATGTGCTTAATTATTCGGCCCCCTGAGTCAATACTTTGTAGAACCACCTTTTGCTGCAATTACAGTTGCCAATTTTTTAGGGTATGTCTCTACCAGCTTTCCACATCTAGAGACTGAAATCCTTGCCCATTCTTCTTTGCAAAACAGCTCCAGCTCAGTCAGATTAGATGGACATCATATGTGATCATCAGTTTTCAGATCTTGCCACAGATTCTCGATTGGATTTAGATCTGGACTTTGACTGGGCCATTCTAACACATAGATATGTTTTGTTTTAAACCATCCAATTGTTGCCCTGGCTCTATGTTTAGGGTTGTTGTCCTGCTGGAAGGTGAACCTCCGCCCCAGTCTCAAGTCTTTTGCAGTCTCCAAGAGGTTTTCTTCCAAGTTTGCCCTGTATTTGGCTCCATCCATCTTCCCATCAACTGTGACCAGCTTCCCTGTCCCTGCTGAAGAGATGCACCCCCCGAGCATGATGCTGCCACCACCATATTTGACAGTGGGGATGGTGTGTTCAGAGTGATGTGCAGTGTTAGTTTACCACCACACATAGCGTTTTGCATTTTGGCCAAATAGTTCCATTTTGGTCCCATCTGACCAGAGCACCTTCTTCCACATGGTTGCTGTGTCCCCCACATGGCTTGTGGCAAACTGCAAACGGGACTTCTTATGCTTTCTGTTAACAATGCCTTTCTTCTTGCCACTCTTCCATAAAGGCCAACTTTGTACAGTGCATGACTAATAGTTGTCCCATGGACAGAGTCTCCCACCTGAGCTGTAGATCTCTGCAGCTCGTCCAGAGTCACCATGGGCCTCTTGACTGCATTTCTGATCAGCGCTCTCCTTGTTCGGCCTGGGAGCTTAGGTGGATGGCCTTGTCTTGGTAAGTTAACAGTTGTGCCATACTCCTTCCATTTCTGAATGATCACTTGAACAGTGCTCCGTGGGATGTTCAAGGCTTTGGAAATCTTTTAGTAGCCTAAGCCTGCTTTAAATTTCTCAATAACTTTATCCCTGACCTGTCTGGTGTGTTCTTTGGACTTCACTGTGTTGATGCTCCCAAGATTCTCTTAGACAACCTCTGAGGCCCTCACAGAGCAGCTGTATTTGTACTGACATTAGATTACACACAGGTGCACTCTATTTAATCATTAGCACTCATCAGGCAATGTCTATAGGCAACTGACTGCACTCAGATCAAAGGGGGCCGAATAATTATGCACACACCACTTTGCAGTTATTGATTTGTGAAAAATGTTTGGAATCATGTTCCAATTTCATTCCAATAAAATTGATTCATGTTTGTGGCAGTAATATGACAAAATGTGGAAAACTTCAAGGGGGCCGAATACTTTTGCAACCCACTGTACATGCCTTAATAGGGAAAGAGGAGGACTCGGTGTTCCCAATTTACATAGCTACTATAGGGCTTCACAAATAGCACAATTGACCCAAATACACTCTATTCATCATAACCGACCTCTCTGGGCCAATATTGAAAATGCCTTGCTTGCTCTGGTTTCAGTGTCTGCCCTACAGTGGTCTAACCATATTCCCCTGACCAAATATCATAAACTATCCCCCACTCAGCTCACTCCCTAACTATCTAGAATTGCCTTAAAAAGTTAAGAGACTACAATCCATGATTCCTCTACAGCTCCCGATTTTTGTTAACCCCTTCTTCCCACTGGGGCTCAACTCTAGATCTATCACCTGGTGGATAACTCACGAGTACCTTACTCCCCAAAATTTCCTGGTGAATGATAAATTCTCCACGTGGGACCAATTCAGACAACATACCCTTTTCCCACCCCCAGAATATTTCCAAGCAATGCAGATCTATCATTTTCTGAAATCCTTTCTCTCAGTTTCATACCCACTTCCCACTAGAACCCCATATGAAGCCTGGTGTGCCTTAAGACCCCTTGAAGGGGTTTAATCTCCTACCTTTATTCAGTTATTTCACAACTCCTTGACTTCACTAAAACACCTTCTATGGTTGCGTGGGAATGTGACCTTAGCCGCCTACTCTCTATTAAAGAGAATGGGCTTGATTCACAAAGCGGTGCTAACTCCACGGGCGTTTTCACGCGAATTTTTGCATTGTGCGCGATCACGAATGTTCACGCGAAATGATAAGATTTTCGCGCGGAAATGCAATTTTTGCGTGAAAACGTTATCATTTTGTGAGAAAATTCGCGATCGCGTGCAATGCGAAAATTCACGCGAAAATGCCCATGCTAAGAGTTAGCACCGCTTTGTGAATCAGGCCCAATCTGTACTCTAAAATTCTTACAATAAAAATCATGCCATTCTATTCATTATGTTCTCCTGGGCCCCTCTTTGCTGTTTCTGCCACTCCCTGCTGCAATCCTGGCTTGTAATTGCCAGTTTTAGGCAGTGTTTACATCAAAAAACATGGCTGCTAACCAGAATGTGACATGCTCAGAGAAGCTCTGTCTGTGACTCATACAGCAACAACACACAGCACACAGAGCCTGCAGGCCTTCTGGTGGAGGGTGTGTGCATAGCTTCTCCCTATCACAGCAGAGCAGCACATTCCTGCCAGAGCCGACAAAGCTGAAAAAGGAAAGAAGATTAGATTATATAACAGAGATATTACAGTGACTGTGCAACTAGAAAAGGCTGCAGTAAGACAGACCACATTAGAAACAGTTATAGGAACTTATAGGATAGACGAAATAAGGCTGAAAATTTTGTTACAGAGTCTCTTTAAGAAATGGTCACAATGTTGCGTAACCTTAAAGGGAAGGTTCAGGGAGGGTGGGTAAAAAATAAAAATCAATTTCCACTTACCTGGGGCTTCCTCCAGCCCGTGGCAGACAGGAGGTGCCCTCGCCGCCGCTCCGCAGGCTCCCGGTGGTCTCCGGTGGCCGACCCGACCTGGCCAGGCCGGCTGCCAGGTCGGGCTCTTCTGCGCTCCAAGGCCCGGAACTTCTGCGTCCCACGCCGGCGCTCTGACGTCATCGGACGTCCTCTGGGCTCTACTGCGCAGGCGCAGAACTACTGCGCCTGCGCAGTAGAGCCCGGAGGACGTCCGATGACGTCAGAGCGTCGGCGTGGGACGCAGAAGTTCCGGGCCTTGGAGCGCAGAAGAGCCCGACCTGGCAGCCGGCCTGGCCAGGTCGGGTCGGCCACCGGAGACCACCGGGAGCCTGCGGAGCAGCGGCGAGGGCACCTCCTGCCTGCCACGGGCTGGAGGAAGCCCCAGGTAAGTGGAAATTGATTTTTATTTTTTACCCACCCTCCCTGAACCTTCCCTTTAACTAAAGAAAGTAGCTACTTTTTTCATATTGAGACAAATTACAACATTTTACATCGCTCATATGTCATGCCAGATAAACTTCATGCAATCTCCAGGTCTAATTCATGCCTCTGTTTTAGGGGTGTAGACAACCGGGTAACTTTATTCACACCTGGTGGCATTTGCCCTGTGGTGAAGAGATATTGGGCCCGGATCACTTCCCTTATAAGTACAGCCTTAGAAATTCCCCTTTTTCCAGACCCCCTTCTCCTCCTCTTAGGGGATAAGCCTTACAGCTGGAAGTTACCACAAACATAGACTTTCGCAACACATAGCAAAGGCTGCTAGACTCCATATAGCATGCTGCTAGACTCCATATGGCTCCAGCCATCTTTATCCTTAGACCTAACAGACCATATCATACATGATATCCCAATATCTGAGCACCTTTTAGCCATGGTCAATGATACTTTTGAGGTGTTCATTTGTTAGAGATCTGCTAAATGTGTGATGGCCACTGTAAACAAAGTTTCTTTGTTGGGAACTGAAGATGGGTGGTTTTTCAATCATATGCAGTGATATTAACTTTTTGCTAAGCTGCTACAAGGTATGTGCTCAGTTTGTCAATGCAATGAAACACCTTTGAGTGGGCTGGGACTGGAGCAAAATGCCTTGTAGAGAAACACAGCTTCTGTATAAATTGTCAACCCTGCCTTCCCTGTCAATCATCCTGACGAAGCTTGCAGTGGGCGGGTGCAACATATTGGAGGGCGGGGTTACATCCTGCACTGCGTGATGAGCGCTTCCACTAGCCAATACTGATGCTGGAAAAGTTTGCATGGAAACATCTGTACGGATTACTGCTTACTGTACAGATTACTGCTACTGGCTCCCCGCTATGACTTGGCTGGGTAGAGCGAAGCAAGTGAAGCCGTTACTAGAAGCATATGGGCTCTTTGTGAAATGATGAATTGAGCTGTGGTCTGGCCAGACACGGGATTGGTGAGAAACAGCAGTTGTCTGCTTGCACTATGTCAACATCGGAACCGTATTGCTGTTTGAATTTCATGTGTTTACTCCAGTGACCATACGACTGTATTTACATCAGCATCCCCAACAACTCTGTTCCCTACTCTGAAGGACATTGGTGTGTGGTGGTACCGGTACCAGAGTGGATGAAATGGGGTTTGTGTTAAGTGTTTTTAGGTGAGGTTTTAAATTTTTGTACACTTGTGATACTGATTAAAGCGCATTTATCTAGTACCCCCTTGAGATTTTGCACTTATTTTCATTAAACAATTGCTCATACATCATGCCAGATAAAACTTCATGCAATCTCCAGGTCTAATTCACGCCTTTGTTTTAGGGGGTGTGGACAACCGGGTAACTTTATTCACACCTGGTGGTATTGCCAGGTGGTGAAGAGATATTGACCCCGAATCACGTCCCACATAAGTACAGCCTTAGCCATTCCCCTTTCCCCAAAACCCCTTCTCCTCCTCTTTGGGTATAAGCCTTATGGCTAGAAGTTTCCACAACATAGACTTTCACAACACAGAGCAAAGGCTGCTAGGCTCCATATACAGGGGTTGGACAAAATAATGGAAACACCTAACATTTTGGCATCATAATCTTTGAACATGTTTTAAAGGAATACTTAAGCCAAAAAATAAATGATATTTACTCACCCGGGGCATCCCTCAGCCCCCTGAAGCTGGATGGTGCCCTCGCAGCCCCGCTCCGATCGTCCTGTCCCCGCCGGCGGCTACTTTCGTATATATACACTATAGCAGCATAGAGGGTGATATAACAACTGGGAACGCAGAGAATCAGCCGCGTTCCCAGCCTGTCGGTGGCTGTCGCCGAACCCGGAAGTAGCCGCCGGCGGGGACAGGACGATCGGAGCGGGGCTGCGAGGGCACCATCCAGCTTCAGGGGGCCGAGGGATGCCCCAGGCGAGTAAATATCATTTTTTTTTTGGCTTAAGTATTCCTTTAAGCCAGTGCTGTCCAACTTCATGGGCATGGAGGGCCATTTTTTTTTCAGACCCCATGGTGGAGGGCCGAAGGTTCTTGCTGGAGCCGCAGGAAAAAATGCAATTAAAGGACAATTAGATTGGCAGCACTTTCCACAAAATGCAATGCATTTGCCAGCAGATCCCCACAAAATGCAATTCAAGATTGCATCGAAGTCGCGCCGAAAAACAAGGGTTCAGTTGTGCGTAGAGCGCCGCGCCGGAAAATGGGTGTGGCCATGGACCAGAATGTGGGTGTGGCCACGTGTGGAGACAAATTTACATGAAGTTAGCAATGTGGGACATTAGATCAGGACAGTGGTGGCAAACCTTTTGGAGGCAGAGTGCCCAAACTGCAACCCAAAAGTCGCAAAGTGGCAACAGCAATTTAAACTACATACAAAGGTTTTAACTCATACATGAACATTATGGAAAATCTAAGTTGAAAATAAACTGTGAAGATAAACAATTTCATCCATCCTACTCCTGAAAAATGTATTCTTTTTTTAGAACCTCCCAGTTTTATTTTTCGTTTTAAAAAGCTAGAAAAGTAGGTTTAATGCTATTGTCTCATATGATGATGATTCAGCTTTTCCCATAGTCTCGCAGTTAGCAATCATGTGACCCCCAACAACACAAATTCAGCAATCATGAGGCCCCCAACAAATCATGAGGACCCCAACAAGATACATTCAGCAATCATGATGCCCCCAACAAGACACATTCAGCAATCCTGAGGCCCCCAACAAGACAAATTCAGCAATCATGATGCCCCCAACAAATCATGAGGCACCCAACAAGACAAATTCAGCAATCTGGAGGCACATAGATAGACAGCATTTCACATAAATAGGCAGAATGCCCCCTTAATATGGTAGACACCTCTCACCTGGCTTTTAAATTCTCCTCTACTGGCTGCTGTGCTTGGCTATACGGTTTGTGGCCGGATTGGGGATGATGTGTGGGCTGAAAGGCCTTGCAGTGATGCTGTGGCCGGGCTGGCGGTGATGCTGTGGTGTGGCCAGATGAGGTAGTGACAGGTGTCCCCCCAGATGAGGTAGTGACAGCTGCCCCCCCAGTTAGATAGTGACAGGTGTCCCCCCAGCTGATGTAGTGACAGGTGCCCCCCAGTTATATAGTGACAGGTGTCCCCCCAGCTGAGGTAGTGACAGGTGCCCCCCAAGTTAGATAGTGACAGGTGCCCCCCAAGTTAGATAGTGACAGGTGCCCCCAGCTGAGATAGTGACAGGTGCCCCCAGTTGAGGTAGTGACAGGTGCCCCCCCAAGTTAGATAGTGACAGGTGCCCCCCAGCTGAGGTAGTGAGTGGTGCCCCCCAGCTGAGATAGTGACAGGTGCCCCCCAAGTTAGATAGTGACAGGTGCCCCCCAGTTGAGGCAGTGACAGGTGCCCCCCAAGTTAGATAGTGACAGGTGCCCCCCAAGTTAGATAGTGACAGGTGCCCCCCAAGTTAGATAGTGACAGGTGCCCCCCAGCTGAGATAGTGACAGGTGCCCCCCAGCTGAGATAGTGACAGGTGCCCCCCAGCTGAGATAGTGACAAGTGCCCCCCAGCTGAGGTAGTGACAAGTGCCCCCCAGCTGAGGTAGTGACAGGTGTCCCCCAGCTGAGGTAGTAACAGGTGCCCCCCAGCTGAGATAGTGACAGGTGCCCCCCAAGTTAGATAGTGACAGGTGCCCCCCAGTCGCGGCAGTGACAGGTGCCCCCCAAGTTAGATAAAGACAGGTGCCCCCCAAGTTAGATAGTGACAGGTGCCCCCCAGCTGAGGTAGTGACAGGTGCCCCCCAGCTGAGATAGTGACAGGTGCCCCCCAGCAGAGATAGTGACAGGGGCCCCCCAGCTGAGGTAGTGACAGGTGCCCCCCAAGTTAAATAGTGACAGGTGCCCCCCAAGTTAGATAGTGACAGGTGCCCCCCAAGTTAGATAGTGACAGGTGACCCTCAAGTTAGATAGTGACAGGTGCCCCCCAAGTTAGATAGTGACAAGTTCCCCCCAAGTTAGATAGTGACAGGTGCCCCCCAAGTTAGATAGTGACAGGTGCCCCCCAAGTTAGATAGTGACAGGTGCCCCCCAAGTTAGATAGTGACAGGTGCCCCCCAGCTGAGATAGTGACAAGTGCCCCCCAGCTGAGATAGTGACAAGTGCCCCCCAGCTGAGATAGTGACAAGTGCCCCCCAGCTGAGGTAGTGACAAGTGCCCCCCAGCTGAGGTAGTGACAGGTGTCCCCCAGCTGAGGTAGTAACAGGTGCCCCCCAGCTGAGATAGTGACAGGTGCCCCCCAAGTTAGATAGTGACAGGTGCCCCCCAGTCGCGGCAGTGACATGTGCCCCCCAAGTTAGATAAAGACAGGTGCCCCCCAAGTTAGATAGTGACAGGTGCCCCCCAGCTGAGATAGTGACAGGTGCCCCCCAGCAGAGATAGTGACAGGTGCCCCCCAGCAGAGATAGTGACAGGTGCCCCCCAGCTGAGGTAGTGACAGGTGCCCCCCAAGTTAAATAGTGACAGGTGCCCCCCAAGTTAGATAGTGACAGGTGCCCCCCAAGTTAGATAGTGACAGGTGACCCTCAAGTTAGATAGTGACAGGTGCCCCCCAAGTTAGATAGTGACAAGTTCCCCCCAAGTTAGATAGTGACAGGTGCCCCCCAAGTTAGTGACAGGTGCCCCCCAAGTTAGATAGTGACAGGTGCCCCCCAAGTTAGATAGTGAGGTGTCCAGTCAGTGCCTCGCCCGTTACCTTTAGCGCTGTCCTCTCCCGTCCCGTGTCCCCGCTGGCGCTGCTTAAGCTTAGACCTCACAGATCGCGGCGACTGAAGCAGGCAGAGGTGCGCATATCACCCGCATGGAGGAACTTCACATGCGAAAGTGACTAATGATGTCACTTCCGCATGTGACGTACTCCGTGTATGCGGGTACCATGCGCACTCTGCTCTCTTCAGTCGCCGCGATCTGTGAGGTCTGAGCTGAGGCAGCGCCAGCCGGGGGACACAGCAGAGTGCACAATATGAGATTGCAGGCATGGCGTCCATAGCGGAAGCCATGCCTGCAGCTCACGGAGACAAGCGGGCCGCAGCAGGCAGCCTGGTGGGCCGGATGCAGCCCGTGGGCCGCCAGTTGGACAGCACCGCTTTAAGCAATCAAAACTTGACATATGTAAATTTTTTTGTTTGTTTATTATTTTTGTTATTTGATATGTTTAATTAAAATAATTGTTTTTTACAGTTATTTAAACCAAAGTTGGTTATCATTTATAAAAATAGTATTCCTCTCAGACTTTCGTATGGCAGTGGCTACTGTAACAGAAACTGCACGAATGCTTAGCATTTCAAGAGGTACTATTTCAAAAGTACTGACTGCCTTTGAAAGGGAAGGAAAAATGTCCTCAACAAAGCACAGTTGTGGCCGAAAGTTCAAGTTGTCTGAGAGAGACCGTCGGACTCTAAATCGAATTGTTAGAAAAGCTTGCAAGACCACGACTCCTAAAACCACTGCAGAGCTGAATGAGCACCTACAGAACCCAGTTTCCACAAAAACTGTTCGTTGGGAGCTGCACAAACCTTGGCTATTGCAATGCCCTTCTGTCTGGTCTCCCTATGACCTGAACAGCCCCGCTGCAGTCCATCATGACTGCAGCAGCCAGAATTATCCACTCCTCCCATCGCTCCACCACGGGCCTCCCCTCCGTGAATCCCTCCACTGGCTTCCTATCCAGTCCAAAATCGGATTAAAAATACTGTGTCTGACCTACAAATCTGTCCACAAAACCTGTCCAACCTACATTTCCGATCTTACTCAGAGGTACACACCTAGCCGCTCACTCCGCCCCTCCAATAAACTTCGCCTGACCGCCCCCCCGCATCACCCAGTCCCATGCACGCCTCCAGGACTTTTTAAGAGCTGCTCCAACGCTATGGAACTCCCTACCTCCACCCATTAGGGCAGCCCCATTCTTCAACATCTTCAAGAAGGCCCTCAAAACTCATCTTTTCACTCTGGCCTACCACCCCTCACAAGTGCTCTAAACCCGCAGCTGAACTCTGGTCCCCTACCTTTTGTGTCCCTTCCTCTCCCTCTAGATTGTAAACCTTTGGGCAGGATCCTCCTCCTTTTGCATCCTACCTGATTATGCACCTCCATTACTGTGCACCCATGCTAGGCATCTGAGTGAACCTAACTTGCCTAATCTCCATGCTCCCTTCCAGTGACTGACTAAGCATTACCTTGTACTCATACTGTGCTATGTGTTCTGGTTTTTGTTGTATTCCTGTATTGTCATATTGCTGTATGTCACCCCTAAATATTGTCTGTAACCTAAAATATTGTCCAGCGCTGCGTAATATGTTGGCGCTTTATAAATACAATAAATCAATTCCACGGAAGAACTGCAATTAGAAAACCTCTGCTCTCAAAGACAAATGTTTCAAATGGTCATTAACTGACACAAAAACAGTTGTGTGCTCGAGGAACAGCCAAATTCAGATACCAAAGTTAGGTAGGGGAAGATAGTTTCACAGAGGTCATACATCATGGCAAGACTAAGAACACTAACAAGACACAAGGCAGTTACAGCAAGGTCTCTTCCATGTGCAAATTTAAATTCAGGCTGTTGTTTCAAGATGTACTGTTCAAGCGCTACTGAAAAAGTACAAAGAAAAAAACAACACAAGGACTGTAGATGCAGTGCTCAGCTTAGAAAACTTAGTATAGCAGATTAATGATATGGCATTCTTACTTCCCTTTAAAATTGCAAGATGTCCAGCAGAGCGCTAAGCTTAGAACTGTCTTGAGCAGTCTGGAAGAGGTCATTATGGAAGGTTTGTGGCAAAAAAATACCTCCAATATGATAAAAGGCCAAGGGCCATATGCAATTCCCTTTTTCACCTGAGTTTTCTCCTAGGAAATAATTTTTCAACTGCAATTTAAATTAACTTTTTAGTATTTTGCAATGGAAAAAGTACAAACACGGGTCCGCACGACAGCTGGGGATGTCGTGCGGACCAGTGTTTGTGATTTTAAATTTCTTTTTTGCAGCTTCCAGGATGCGTTTGACAGGTGAGTGGTTAGGGAGGGGACTTTGTGGGAGATGTGACTACACGGGGCATCCCTGTAACAGATGCAATCAACGATTGAGTCCAACCGAAGCCTCCCACCTGTATGGTACCCAATTTATGCAATTCCTTCTAGATTTGGTACAGTAGGCAAAGGGTGTATGACAGTGCACCTGATTGGCTGACTGGCGTCTGCTGACCAGATAAAGGTAGGAAATTGCTTTAGCTGAGAATTAGCGATTGTGTTTGTTGCAATGGAAAAAGTACCAAGAAGTAGGTGAAAAAGTACTGTCAAAATTATTTTGAGTATTTGTTTGCTTGCTGGTAGTGTAAAAGGCAAGGTGTGAAAATATCACCTAGGAGAGAACTCAGGTGAAAAAGCGAATTGCATATGGCCCAAGTCACTCAACTTTGCACAAAAACATATGAACTTGGGTGCAGAGAAATGGCAGGAAACATCTGGAACCTGGGGGGGATGTTTCAACCTCAAACTACTGGGGAAACCTATCCACTCTTCCAGGACAGTATGACAACACAGATGTGTTCCAACGGGTCCAACAGATCTATATATATGGGTGGGTGATTGTTTTTATTGCTTTATTTTCTATGCATTTTAAATGGAAAATATATAAAAAAAAAAGAAAAAATACACTATTCCATTTTCTATCTATTATAGTTTTAAAATAAGAAGTGCTACTGTAGGTATAACCCACATCGTTTTCTTTGCTGAATTATCCTAGTTATCACAACATTTAAATAATGCTCCTAGTACAATGTATGATTGTATGTGGAAATAAAGGTTCATTTTTTCTCCTTTGTGTTTTTTTTCATCGTACTCTATCAATAATCACATGACCTTATTTGCAAAAATGACCGTAACATACTGTACCTTCATAGCATACATATTAAAAAGCTGAGTCTCTAAGGTAACAATTTATGTATTCTACTTTACAATTCATCACTTCTTTTTTTTTTTTTTTTTTACAAGTGTTTTATTTTGGTACAGAGTATATGAAAATGGCAATGTTGCTTTTGATTTTGATTGTCAGTAAAAATAATTCTTATGACATAAGCATCAATCCTAAAACACTCAAAAATGTATTCTACTACTTATCATGGTTAAAATGTTACCACATATGTCTCATTCGATGGGCATTTAGCTGGGCATTTAGCAGGGCATTAACCCTGAAGTGTGCATGTGGCTTCTTTTTACATCATCTTTTCTTTAAAGAGCCCCATAATCAGGACATCAGAAAAAAGGAGGTCTTTTTGACTCTTGACAAATCGGTTTAATTGCTGCGAAACTAGTCAGGCCACCTGGCGTACTTACTCCTCTGGCTTGATGCACACTTTGCAACATATACATTCTGGGATTATGGGTGCAATCTCACTTGAATAAGTATCTCCTCCATATCATTTATTTATTGTATTTATAAAGCGCCAACATATTACGCAGCGTTGCATGACCTATATTTTTGCACAATCTGTGTAGTACTATTTGTGTGCAGTTCCTATCCACTGGACTATTGCTAGTCACTAGTTTCTTAGCGTATGACATAGCTTATGAGGACTGCCTACAATAAGCAAAAATATGGAGTGATCCAGACTGAATTCTTGCAGTTTCCTACTAGACTTTCATTTAAGTCACAAGCCCGAATTTTAAATACTTCATGAAAGTAACTGAGAGTGTAAGAGAGAAGGTACACCACATTTTTAACATACATATGTGATGGCAAATGCTGAAGCAAAATCCCATTGAGGGAGTGTTTATGATGTTTCCCATTAGGGAGGTGGAGTATCAGCCAGTCGATAATCTGAGACACCTGCTTCTCATTAATGAGCTTACCAGCAATAAACAGCATAAGAAGAGCTGTGTGTTTTTCTCAAGTCGAGTCACCTACTGTTGCTGGTTCTAATTTTCCTCATAACATGTGCCATTCCCATTTTGGATTGACACGTCATGCTTTTATTAGTCCAACTACCTTCCCCACCTCACAATTTTAGCTTTGCTTTTAGATATCACTGACAAAATCATACCTCATTCTGACATCTTTCAATTGATAAGAAAAAGTGGTGAATTGAAAAAAAAATGCTCAGGAATATTCATCATTAATATTTTTTATAAACTACAGTAGCTTTGCGGACAACTACGCTTACTAGGCAGTCAACCTTTTTTAGGTTATGCATTTCAAACAGGGCTCTTTCCTTAAAATGTCAGCCTGTTATTTATTCTAAAATTCTAAATTTACCAACCAATGAGGTAGTATTCAGGCCAGCAATATTTTCTGGAACATTAGGGATCACAAATCACTTTATCTCAGGTTTAATATACAGCAATACATTGTTTTGCTGTTTAAGATAAAGGGGTTCTGCGACATGATGAAAGTAATGTTTGTGTTAATATTTTTTATGGGATGAGAAGACTGGAAGCACTCCCTGAATCAATTGTGGTGGTGAAATTGGAGTTAATTTTTTTCGAGCCACCTTACTTCCAGGGTGGGCTTAAAAATTACAGCAAATTCAAGGTAAAGGTGCTCATACACAGATTGATTTTCCCATTTTCATTTGCCGCAGAATCACTCACTTTAATCAAATCGAAGGGGAATTGATTCCTGTAAATGATCATTCAATTTAATTTTTAACTTTCAAATGTCTTTATTGAAAAAAAAAGAATATCGCATACAAAGATTAATAAACACATTTCAACTTTGTGAATACAACAGTATACAGGCCTTCTGGAGGGAGTATTTTTCCATTCTGCCTGGATATGAGAATGATATAACATATATTGTATCATAACACTTATATGATGTTAAATGATATCCGGGTAATATAACTTAATTAAGTCTATGGTAATTCAATTTAATTTTGATTGATTTTGACCAAAAATCAAAAAGTATTGATTGGACAGAACCAAAAAATGTATATCAATCAGAGGAGGGACAGAATTGGCAGTAAATCAATTGCCTGCAGTGCTACATTGAATCAAACAGTGCAACTCTTCAGTTCAATAGATTTTTACTAGATTCCCTGCTGGAATCTATTAAAAAACAATGTGCTGTATGTGGTAGGAATTGATTCCTCCTGAATCTATTCTTTTCAGAAAGGAAGCAATCATTTTGGAACATTGGGTGGAAATCTGTATGTTTTTGGGCAGCCTAAGCCACTGATCGGGATACCTTGAAGTTGAAAGATAAATGCTGGTTCTAAGTAATAGATACAGTAAGGTCTGCATCATCATGAAGACCTCCGTGGAGCCTTTGTAGCAGTCTATAGAGGAAACATTCTCTCACTCCACAGAGAGCAACACACTCTGTCTGGGGGAGGGGGTGTGGGGTTGGAACTCTGTTCATACTGGGGATACAACAAGTCCTTCTCTTGTTCCTAAACCAATTACTCAAGCAGGGAAATAAAAACCTTGGTGTACCGTATAAACTGATTTGAGTATAAACCAAGGTGTTTAATTTTCCCTTCAGACACGGTAAAAGTAGCTTGACTACTACTTTTACCATCTCCAAATTGCTTCTCTGGTTATCTAGTGGTTGCCTTTCCTTTCCCTCTGTAGCATTCTTTGGTGTCTAGTGGTCCCTCCCCCATACAGAGTTCTCTGGTGTCTAATGGTCCTGCTCTATCCTACAGCTTACCTGTTGTCTAGTGGTCCCCCTCCCCATTTAGTGTACCTGGTGTTAATTGTTTCCCAATAAAACATTGCCTGGTGTCTAAAGGTCCTCCCTCTGTCATACAGCATGATGTCTAGTGGATGCCCTAACCCCCCCCCCCCCCCTCCTCCCGCATGCTCTTGCAGAATGTATTGGCAGTGGAAGTGTCGTAAAAGTGTATTACCCAATCTGGGGTGGTCATGTTGCATACTGCTCCTCCTGGCCTTCCTGGTAGGATTCAGACTCTAGCATTTGTTCACTAAACACTAGAATACTGTTTGCCAAGCACCAGAGGCCGAATCCTGGAAGGGAGACGAGGAAGAGTCACATGCAGCATAACCAGCCCGAATCAGGTAAGATACTTTTCCACTGCTTCTGCTGCCAATACACTCTGCAATGTGATGTAGGAAGCGTAGGAGGTAGGTCAGGCAGCCACTAGACACCAGGGAAAAAGTTATGGGTGATGGAGAGGACACCAGGTTTGCTGTATGGGTGAGGAAGGGGGGTGTAGTGACTTAAGTATATACCAAGATTTTGCTCTGGCGCTCATAAGGGCAAAAAATATCTTGGTTTACATTTAAGTATATATATATATATATATGATACCATTCTCCAAAAGATTGCAAGTAAGAATAATCTGAATGATGTGACAAAGACATGTCTAGAAAATCATAGTTACCTGCCAACTGAAATTGAAAGGTAATTATTAATCAACTTAACTTACAAAATGGCTTTGATTTGAGTAATACATACATTTTTTATGAAAGTGGAGCTCTGTCTTAAATTATTCTGTCTAGTATGAGTTAATATAAAATCAAAAATTAATTTAGAAAAAAAACTACATAAATAAAATGTAAATCACTGACATTTCAAGTGTCTAGTAAGTTCTTTCATGCAGTAGGATTTTGTTTTCATGCTTAATCCAGTCACAAGTAACATATTCTACTAATCATAAATCCTGAGGATAAAACCAGCTCTTGTTCTACTTAAAAAAAAAGACTGATGTGTAGCATTGCATCTGACATGGAGCTTTTAACTAAGAGTGAAGGAAGACAAATCCACCAGGGTCTTTAGAGATTTAATTTATAATTCAGCAATATATTCAGAAATCATAAAGGTATCTTTAGTCCTAATAAAACTGCAAAAGTTAATGTATGTAAAATAACTATTATGAAAAGCATTATCAATAATTGTAAGGATAATGTACATGCATAATGAATGAATGTGGCTCTGGGGTATTAAGCTTACATCCTGGGCTGATTGAGTAAAGAGAACTTATGCATTTTAATGAAGGAAAAATTATCACAGAGTGTACATACAAGCTGACAACCATCATGTTAAGATGTTAAATGGGTTTATCTTACATCTAGGACACAACCAGACTCGGGGCAGTGCTGTTCACAGCCTAAAATATGATGTTTAAATGTGGACATGCTTTTTTCTGGTACCATGAAAAGATAATATAATGAGTACATTAATCGACTGTGTAATAGGTGGATTGCAGGGCAGTGGTAGTAAGTCTCATAAAGAGAGATGTCTGTCTCTAGAAAATGTTTAAATTAAACATATGCCAGGATTTAAAATTTGCATTTGCAGACTAAAAAAATACATTTAATATTTGTATAAAAGGAATAGAACAGTTTACAAATGGTGGTTAAACAATGCCTTTGGTCATTGTTCCCCTAAATGTACATGCTCTTTGTCTATTTATATTTGTATTCTTTTGGATACTCTGGTTTCAGCCCTCATTTTAAAAATATACTGTTAGGTAACATGTTCCACTCCAGCGGAAAAAATAAGCAGTTAAAAACTGACAGAATCAACAGGTTTAGGACTAGTCCATCTCCTCATGGGGGATTCTCAGGACTTTATTTGTCTTTAAAAGCATTTCCTGAGTGGCAGGCACTAAGTTTAAATGCCAAAATAGCGTGCAAGTGAGTAGGGAGGCTGGCAGGTATCTTGCTATTCTGGCAGTTAAACTGCCATTCAGGAAATGCTTCTGAAAATAAAGAAAACCCTGATCATCACCCATGAGGAGATGGACTAGACCAGGCATGGGCAAACTTGGCCCTCAAGCTGTTAAGGAACTACAAGTCCCACAATGCATTGCATAAGTCTGACAGCCACAGTCAGGACTCATAAAGGCAAATGCATTGTGGGACTTGTAGTACCTTAACAGCTGGAGGGCCAAGTTTGCCCATGCCTGGACTAGACCAAAGCCTGTCGGTTCTGTCAGATGTTAACTGTTTTTTTTTCCCCTGGAGTGGTCCTTTAAATGTGGCTCTAGAATAAAATAACAACATTGGTTTGTGAGCTTATATTTTTTTCACAATACATTTTTATTAGATTTAAAGCCATAACATTAAGCATAACAAACATTCAGGTATAAATTGCATCATGGTTCAATGTACATGACATGTATAAACAGAATTTAAAGGTACTTGAGCACACATAAATCAAGGATATAGGTCACAAGATCATAATCTACTGTTTTCTACTTCTATGAACCTATACCTATACCTATACTATATCTTCGTGGGTATAAATATAACAAAGATTCTGATCAATATAGATGTGAGACATCAATCTATCATTTAGAAAAGTGTCATCATCTTGTTACCACCACACGGTATATAATGTATAAGGTAACATATTTAAGAAACCAATAAACCAAAAACCAATATAGGGTCTAACAATGCAGAGGTGTGAAAGTAACAGCAGCTTACCTGCTATTTTCTTGTGGTAAGGGGAGCTGTTGTGGACAGTTTGTCTCATCAGAGGGATAGGGGAAGGGAAGGAGAGTATGGGGAGAGCTCCAGTGGGGAGGTATTATATCCATTGAGTAGAATAGGGAGGTACCACAATCTGTGTTGGTAGGGTATACTTCATATCTCATTGTACTAAGGGGGAACTAGTATTAGAGGTGGAGACTTCAACAAGAGAATTTACTATTTCTTTCCAATGAATAGAGTGGACAGGAGGATGTAGTAGGGAGTTGGGATTTAATCGGAGACTGTGTTCCATAGTTAGGTTACATTGCATGGTCTGAATTAAGGAAGGCAGGGAAGGGATATGTTCAGATACCCATTCTCCTAAAATAGCTTGTCTTGTGGAGCATAACAAGTGCGCCACTGGCATTTGGAAATTAATAGGAAATGTTTTAAGGCCTATAAGAAACAGGGCTAGTTCTGGACTTCCTGTTATGGGTGAGCCTGTAATTGTCGTAATTATTTGGAAAATAGCTTGCCATAAGAGCTTGATCTTGGGGCAGTCCCATAATAGGTGAAAAGCTGTACCTATCATATCACACCCTTTCCAGCAATAGGGGGAATGATCAGTTGAAAAGTTGTGAGCTACTTTTAAGGGACAATAAGTGATGAGAATGTTTCAGTGTTTTCTTTGTGAACATATAAATATATTGTACAAATAACATACTAAAAGCAAAGTAATAACTATAGACAGAATCATAGACAGAAATATATAAATGCATTATTCTACATTATTTTACAGATTTTAAAACAAAATTCCAGTATTTCAGTCAGACCTGGGGTAGATTTGAGAACAAAGTAAAAGTAGAAGGCTGCGCATCCCTGACCTAATACTACAGTTGAATGGTTAATTGAGTTTATTAGCTTTTGTACTGTGTAATTAATAATAGTTACTTCACAGGCCAGCATCCGTTGTGATCTGTGACAGTCATCTGCCCGACCCTATTGATTGATTGCGTCTGACCGTGTGTGACCGACGTTAATTGTCACTCACTGTCTGGCACACTACTTAGTTATTGTGCAGTACACTAGCGATTTATAGTTAGTTGTGTACTATTACTACTACTACTACTACTACTACAACTACTACTACTACTGCTACTACTACTACTACTAGTTCAGTTAATTTCTACTGTTAGTCTGTGAGTTTATTAGCTTCGGTACTGTGTAATAAATAATAGTTACTTCACAGGCCAGCATCCGTTGTGATCTGTGACAGTCATCTGTCCGACCCTATTGATTGAATGCGTCCGACCGTGTGTGACCGACTTTATTTGTCACTCACTGACTGCCACACGACTTAGTTATTGTGTAGTACACTAGCGATTTATAGTTAGTTGCGTGCTACTATTACTACTACTACTACTACTACTACTTTTTCAGTTAATTTCTACTGTTAGTCTGTGAGTTTATTAGCTTCGGTACTGTGTAATAAATAATAGTTACTTCACAGGCCAGCATCCGTTGTTATCTGTGACAGTCATCTGCCCGGCCCCATTGATTGAATGCGTCCGACCGTGTGTGACCGACTTTATTTGTCACTCACTGACTGCCACACGACTTAGTTATTGTGTAGTACACTAGCGATTTATAGTTAGTTGCGTACTACTACTACTACCACTACTACTTCTACTTGTTCGGTTAATTTCTACTGTTAGTCTGTGAGTTTATTAGCTTCTGTACTTAGTTACATAGTTATTTTGGTTGAAAAAAGACATATGTCCATCGAGTTCAACCAGTACAAAGTACAACTCCAGCCTGCTCCCTCACATATCCCTGTAGATCTAGTGTACTGTAACTGTGTAATAAATAATAGTTACTTCACAGGCCAGCATCCGTTGTGATCTGTGACAGTCATCTGCCCGACCCTATTGATTGATTGCGTCTGACCGTGTGTGACCGACGTTAATTGTCACGCACTGTCTGGCACACTACTTAGTTATTGTGTAGTACACTAGCGATTTATAGTTAGTTGCGTACTACTACTACTACTGCTACTACTACTACTACTACTAGTTCAGTTAATTTCTACTGTTAGTCTGTGAGTTTATTAGCTTCGGTACTGTGTAATAAATAATATTTACTTCACAAGGCCAGCATCCGTTGTGATCTTTGACAGTCACCTGCCCGACCCTACTGATTGATTGCGTCCGACCGTGTGTGACCAACTTTGTCACTCACTGTCTGCCACACGACTTAGTTAGTGACTACTGTAGATTACACTGCTGTAAGTAGTACTACTACTATTTAACCACTTGAGGACCCACCCTTTACCCCCCCTTAAGGACCAGCGTTATTTTTTGTGATCTGTGCTGGGTGGGCTCTGCAGCCCCCAGCACAGATCAGCTGGCACGCAGAGCGATCAGATCGCCCCCTTTTTTCCCCCCTATGGGGATGATGTGCAGGGGGGGTCTGATCGCTCCTCCTGGCTGGGATGTTGCGGGGGGGGGGCACCTCAAAGCCCCCCTCCGCGACGAAATTCTCCCCTCCCTCTCCTACCTGCTCATCCCCGGTGATCGGGGCTGCACAGGACACTATCCGTCCTGTACAGCCAGTGACAGGCTGTCCCCTGTCACATGGCGGCGATCCCCGGCCGCTGATTGGCCGGGGATCGCCGATCTGCCTTACGGCGCAGCGCCGTACAATTTAAACAAAGGAGACAAATGTCTCCTACGTTTACATTTAGTCTGCGAGCCGCAATCAGCGGCTCGCAGGCTATTCACGGAGACCCGCTCCGTGATCTAACAGGAAATGGCCGCTCGCGCGAGCGGCCTTTCCTGATTAATTAGGGAGGCGCCTGGCGACGCAGAGTTGCGTCGCTGGTCCTCCAGCTACCACTTTGCCGCCGCACGGTATGAGTGTGTGGTCGGCAAGTGGTTAAATAAAAAAACAAAAACTTTCATTTTTTGTTGTCACTCAGTCACCACCAGTCACCACCAACTCAGAGTCCTTATTAAAGTTTACACCCTTTCCTGCCCTTTTCTACGCATATTTTTTTAATTGTATTTCTATAAATGTACAATGACTGGCAGAGGTAGAGGGCGAGGCACCACCAGGAGAGGAAGCACCATTGCAGCACCCACTGCCAGCAGCAGCACGTCTGTGACTGGTCTGCTGCCAGCCACTGACAGCAGAGTTGTGGAGGAGGGAGCAGAGGCGCAACAGCAGCGTGTTGCACCCATCTTTGAGATGGGTCATCATCCCCCGGCCCATTGCGGAGAGTCAGGCACAGGCTGTCGTGGAAATTATGGCAGAGCAGCAAGCCACCGTTTCCAGCCAGACCTCCAGCACCAGCGAGACCAGTTCCACCACCACCAGCACTCCGGTCCACAGCAGGCCTCCACCACTGCTTGAGGTCATGACAACCCCAGCGACCAGCCTGCCCTCACTGAGCTCACTCCTCACCCCAGGGACCACGAGCGCTTTGAGGGATGTGGTTGCCCAGTTTGAGGATGAGATGATGGGGGCATGCAAGGAGGAGGAGGAGGAGTTTGAAGTGGAGGAGTTTGTTGTTGGCGCTGAGGAGGAGGGGCGTGAGGCTTGAGGAGGAAGGGATGTTGGGGTAGAGGAATTGGTTGAGGCGGGCTCACAGGAGATGTTTGGGAATGATGATGATGACGTGCTGGATCCGCCCTATGTGCCACCACTACCACCGTTGCTTGTGCTAGTTGCTTGAAGGCAGCTCGTCATCGAAGGAGGAGGCATCTCTGGCACAGAGGCGCGGCAGCAGCAAGGTGACCAGCACAGGGCATGGAAGGCAGGAGCCACAGCCTGCTGCTTCAGCCACTATCACCACCCGCAGAAAAGCTCCTCCAAGCAAACCGAAAAAAACCCCAACCCTCCAAAGGAAAACAAAATCCCCAGCCCTCAAGCTCTAAGGGCAAGTTGAAGTCCCCAGTCTGGTGGTTCTTCAGAAAGTACGAAGTGGACAAGACCCATGCAATTTGCAACAGTTACGGTGTCAGTCTCAGCAGAGGTCGCGATGTCAACAAGTTGAGTACCTCGTGCATGCAGACTAGTGTTGGGCGAACATCTAGATGTTCGGGTTCGGGCCGAACAGGCCGAACATGGCCGCGATGTTCGGGTGTTCGACCCGAACTCCGAACATAATGGAAGTCAATGGGGACCCGAACTTTTGTGGTTTGTAAAGCCTCCTTACATGCTACATACCCCAAATTTACAGGGTATGTGCACCTTGGGAGTGGGTACAAGAGGAAAAAAAAATTTAGCAAAAAGAGCTTATAGTTTTTGAGAAAATCGATTTTAAAGTTTCAAAGGGAAAACTGTCTTTTAAATGCGGGAAATGTCTGTTTTCTTTGCACAGGTAACATGCTTTTTGTCGGCATGCAGTCATAAATGTAATACATATAAGAGGTTCCAGGAAAAGGGACCGGTAATGCTAACCCAGCAGCAGCACACGTGATGGAACAGGAGGAGGGTGGCGCAGGAGGAGAAGGCCACGCTTTGAGACACAACAACCCAGGCCTTGCATGAGGACAAGAAGCGTGCGGATAGCATGCTTTGTACCACCATGCAGTCATAAATGTAATAAAGATAAGTGGTTCAATAAACAGGGACCACGCGGCAACGCTAACCCAGCAGCAGCACACGTGATGGAACAGGAGGAGGCGCAGGAGGAGAAGGCCACGCTTTGTGAGACACAACAACCCAGGCCTTGCATGAGGACAAAAAGCGTGCGGATAGCATGCTTTGTACCGCCATGTAGTCATAAATGTAATAAAGATAAGAGGTTCAATAAACAGGGACCACGCGGCAACGCTAACCCAGCAGCAGCAGCAGCAGCAGCACACGTGATGGAACAGGAGGAGGCGCAGGAGGAGAAGGCCACGCTTTGTGAGACACAACAACCCAGGCCTTGCATGAGGACAAAAAGCGTGCGGATAGCATGCTTTGTACCGCCATGTAGTCATAAATGTAATAAAGATAAGAGGTTCCATAAACAGGGACCGGCAACGGTAACCCAGCAGCAGCAGCAGCAGCAGCAGCACACGTGATGGAACAGGAGGAGGCGCAGGAGGAGAAGGCCACGCTTTGTGAGACACAACAACCCAGGCCTTGCATGAGGACAAAAAGCGTGCGGATAGCATGCTTTGTACCGCCATGTAGTCATAAATGTAATAAAGATAAGAGGTTCCATAAACAGGGACCGGCAACGGTAACCCAGCAGCAGCAGCAGCAGCAGCAGCAGCAGCACACGTGATGGAACAGGAGGAGGCGCAGGAGGAGAAGGCCACGCTTTGTGAGACACAACAACCCAGGCCTTGCATGAGGACAAAAAGCGTGCGGATATAGCAGCAATGCTTTTTGCCGCCATGCAGTCATAAATGTAATACAGATGAGAGGTTCAATAAACAGGGACCGGAAACGCTAAACCATCCCAGATGTTCATCGGTCATGTTACTTGGTTGGGGTCCAGGAGTGTTGCGTAGTCGTTTCCAATCCAGGATTGATTCATTTTAATTTGAGTCAGACGGTCTGCATTTTCTGTGGAGAGGCGGATACGCCGATCTGTGATGATGCCTCCGGCAGCACTGAAACAGCGTTCCGACATAACGCTGGCTGCCGGGCAAGCCAGCACCTCTATTGCGTACATTGCCAGTTCGTGCCAGGTGTCTAGCTTCATGCCCGGTTTCAGGTCCAGCGGTGCCAGCCACAAATCCGTCTGTTCCTTTATTCCCCTCCAAATTTCCTCCCCTGTGTGCTGCTTATCCCCAAGGCAGATCAGCTTCAGCAACGCTTGCTGACGCATGCCAACAGCTGTGCTGCACTGCTTCCACGATCCTACTGCTGCTGGTGCTGGGTTAGCATTTCCGGATGAGGTACAGCTTTGAGATGCGTTGGAGGAGAAGGAGTCAGAGAGGTAGGTGCTGCTGTTGTTATCCAGCTGTTTGCGGCGTGGGCAACACCCGCGCCGTAGCAGGTGAGGAATCGCTGCCAGGCTCCACAAGGTTCACCCAGTGCGCGGTAAGGGAGATGTATCGACCCTGGCCGAACGCACTCGTCCAGGTGTCAGTGGTGAGGTGAACCTTGCAGGCAACGGCATTCTTCAAGCTTCGGGTTATTTAGCTGACCACGTGCTCATGCAACTCAGGCACTGCAGAGCGCGCAAAGTGGTAGCGGCTGGGAACAACGTAACGTGGGATGGCCACTGACATCATGCCCTTGAAGCTGTTTGTCTCCACCACTCGATATGGCAGCATTTCGCAGGCCAGAAGCTTGGCTATGCTGGCTGGCTGTTACTGCCACGGCCCGGGGGTCATTTGCTGGCAATTTCCTCTTGTGCTCAAACATCTCAGAGACAGACAACTCAACCGTAGCGCTGCACACCGAAGGGCTGTTGGTTGTTGTGTTTGATGAACACTGGGAGACCTCAAGAGCACTAGTCCGGAAAGTGACAGTGTCAGCATCGTCTGATGTTTGTGAATGTTGTGAACCACGCAATGGCTGGGCTACTGCTGCTGCTGAGGCGGGTCTGGTGGTGAGTCTGGTGAACCCAAGGGAGGCAGTGTTGCTGGTGGTACCCTGTCCTGCCGCGTTTGCCCACAGAGTGGGATGTTTGGATAGAATGTGGCGGCTCATGCTGGTGGTGGAGAGGTTGTTAATACTTTTCCCCCTGCTCAGGCGGGTCTTGCACACCTTGCAAATCGCCATGGTAACATCCTCAGTGCAGTCTTCAAAGAAAGCCCAGACTTTAACTGGCTGAGGACTCGGACCTCGTGCGTGATGTGCTGGTGCTGCTTAACCCACTGCTGGACGCTTGAGAGGTCATCCAAGTAATTATCTGGTCCTGTTCTTTTGGATCTGTGAGGGTTGTTGTCCTGGACAACATGGGCAGTATTGAGTGGGTTTTCTTGGGTGCTCCCCTGTGGCCTGTACGTGAACCGTCAGGGGAAACACCTCTTCCCTTGCCCCTCCCTCTTTCACCGGATTTCTTCCTCATTTCACTTATCCTTAAAGTACACGCTGACTGGCAGCAGTACAGTGGCAGTACAGAAATGCTATACAGTGGTGGGTGAGCGGTGTACCACTATTGTCAGCAGTGACACAGAGCACAATGCTATACAGTGGCGGGTGAGCGGTGTACTACTGTTCCCAGCAGACACAGAGTGGAAGTAAACACAATGCTATATAGTGTGGCTGAGCCGTGTACACAGAGTGGCATTAAACACAATGCTATATAGTCTGCTATATAGTCACCCCGAACAGGGTGATGTTCTGCAGAACCCGAACAGTGGCAAACACTGTTCGCCCAACACTACTGGGAGGGAACGCAGATTTTAGTACCTAAACACACGATACAACATGTTTTCCGGGGTCGGACTCTGAGGCACATACAGATGGTCCCGATCATCATCCTCATCATACAACTCTTCTCCTGAGTCTGACCCACCCACCACCTCTGCCACCCCAACATCCCCAGACACAGACCCCTCATCGTCCTCAACATTAACTTGGGATGCTGGCCTGAGCCAGACCTCCTCCTCCACATCAGGCCCCATCATCTCCTCAATGGCAGCCCTCATTAATCGCTCTGGCGACGGACTGATGGACACAACGTTCTCCTCCGGGGAGGGCTGCTGCTGACCACTGGCTGCTGGGGTGGATGTTATAGCTTGCGTGGGGCGTTGGCTGTTGCTGTTGTTGGGAGTGCTGCTCACAGCGGAGGTCTCTGGGGAACTCATGTTGAGCTCATATAGTGGTTGACGGTGAGTGGAGTATTACTGATCCCAGCAATATACACACTGACTGGCAGAGTACGCAATGCTATATAGTGTGGCTGAGCGGTGTACACAGAGTGGCAGTAAACACAATGCTATATAGTCTGGCTGAGCGAGCGGTGTACTACTGTTCCCAGCAGAATCAGAGTGGCAGTAAACAATGGTATATAGTCTGGCTGAGCGGTGTACACAGAGTGTCAGTAAACAATGGTATATAGTCTGGCTGAGCGAGCGGTGTACTACTGTTCCCAGCAGAATCAGAGTGGCAGTAAACAATGGTATATAGTCTGGCTGAGCGGTGTACACAGAGTGTCAGTAAACAATGGTATATAGTCTGGCTGAGCGGTGTACACACAATGCTATATAGTCTGCTATATAGTGTCAGTAAACAATGGTATATAGTCTGGCTGAGCGAGCGGTGTACTACTGTTCCCAGCAGAATCAGAGTGGCAGTAAACAATGGTATATAGTCTGGCTGAGCGGTGTACACAGAGTGTCAGTAAACAATGGTATATAGTCTGGCTGAGCGAGCGGTGTACTACTGTTCCCAGCAGAATCAGAGTGGCAGTAAACAATGGTATATAGTCTGGCTGAGCGGTGTACACAGAGTGTCAGTAAACAATGGTATATAGTCTGGCTGAGCGGTGTACACACAATGCTATATAGTCTGCTATATAGTGTCAGTAAACAATGGTATATAGTCTGGCTGAGCGAGCGGTGTACTACTGTTCCCAGCAGAATCAGAGTGGCAGTAAACAATGGTATATAGTCTGGCTGAGCGGTGTACACAGAGTTTCAGTAAACAATGGTATATAGTCTGGCTGAGCGGTGTACACAGAGTGTCAGTAAACAATGGTATATAGTCTGGCTGAGCGGTGTACACAGAGTGGCAGTAAACACAATGCTATATAGTCTGGCTGAGCGAGCGGTGTACTACTGTTCCCAGCAGAATCAGAGTGGCAGTAAACAATGGTATATAGTCTGGCTGAGCGGTGTACACAGAGTGTCAGTAAACAATGGTATATAGTCTGGCTGAGCGGTGTACACAGAGTGTCAGTAAACAATGGTATATAGTCTGGCTGAGCGGTGTACACAGAGTGGCAGTAAACACAATGCTATATACTCTGGCTGAGCGAGCGGTGTACTACTGTTCCCAGCAGACACAGAACAGTGAACAGAATGCTATATAGTGTGGCTGAGCGAGCGGTGTACCACTATTCCCAGCAGACACAGAACAGTGAACAGAATGCTATATAGTGTGGCTGAGCGGGCGGTGTACCACTATTCCCAGCAGACACAGAACAGTGAACAGAATGCTATATAGTGTGGATGAGCGAGCGGTGTACCACTATTCCCAGCAGACACAGAACAGTAAACAGAATGCTATATAGTGTGGCTGAGCGAGCGGTGTACCACTATTCCCAGCAGACACAGAACAGTGAACAGAATGCTATATAGTGTGGCTGAGCGAGCGGTGTACCACTATTCCCAGCAGACACAGAACAGTGCACAGAATGCTATATAGTGTGGCTGAGCGAGCGGTGTACCACTATTCCCAGCAGACACAGAACAGTAAACAGAATGCTATATAGTGTGGCTGAGCGAGCGGTGTACCACTATTCCCAGCAGACACAGAACAGTAAACAGAATGCTATATAGTGTGGCTGAGCGAGCGGTGTACCACTATTCCAAGCAGACACAGAACAGTGAACAGAATGCTATATAGTGTGGCTGAGCGAGCGGTGTACCACTATTCCCAGCAGACACAGAGTGGCAGTAAACAGAATGCTATATAGTGTGGCTGAGCGAGGTACACAGAGTGGCAGTAAACAGAATGCTATATAGTGTGGCTGAGCAAGCGGTGTACTACTATTCCCAGCAGACACAGAGTGGCAGTAAACAGAATGCTATATAGTGTGGCTGAGCGAGGTACACAGAGTGGCAGTAAACAGAATGCTATATAGTGTGGCTGAGCAAGCGGTGTACTACTGTTCCCAGCAGTGACACAATGACAGGGGGGACCCTGGCTAGCGTGGCTGGAGCGCGAACTACCCTGCCTGCCTACCCAAAGCTAAACCCACAGACAAATGGCGGAGATATGACGTGGTTCGGGTATTTATTTACCCGAACCACGTGACCGTTCGGCCAATCAGAGCGCGTTCGGGTCCGAACCACGTGACCCGTTCGGCCAATCACAGCGCTAGCCGAACGTTCGGGGAACGTTCGGCCATGCGCTCTTAGTTCGGCCATATGGCCGAACGGTTTGGCCGAGCACCGTCAGGTGTTCGGCCGAACTCGAACATCACCCGAACAGGGTGATGTTCTGCAGAACCCGAACAGTGGCGAACACTGTTCGCCCAACACTAATGCAGACCCACTTAGAGAGCAAAAATTTTTTTAAAAGATTATTTTATTTTATTTGTTTTTCAACAGGTATACAAAGTATAAACAGTCAATTACATAGAATAACACCATATCAAGAAAATGTCATAACAAGCGTAGAGTCAAAGGACTACTAGATAACAGTTAGCATAGGACAGTGTGAGTAGGTACAACTACATTAATATATGGAAAATAGTATAGTCAAGCCACAAACCTGCGCGGCTAGTAAAGGCACTGTAGGGTACCTGGAATAACATATAGGCAAACGAAAGGTTACAACATATACATATGTATGGGAATGTCTATTATCCTCCGGGATACAAAAGAATGGTAGCCCTGGGCCCAAAGGGAACATACACCAGGAGCCACCCAAAGGCGTCATGAAGGAGGGAGGGATAAAACATAACCCATGTTTCATAGCTCGTTCTTGGAATGTCAGTTTTATAATGAAGGTAGCTACATGGGTATCCATGTAGTCCTTTGAGTTATAAAAATATCTATGACCATAATAGAAGACATATAAGAAAAGAAGGAAGAAATAGCAGTGTGAAAAAGAGAAGGAAATAGACTATGTCAGGAGACCATCCCAGAAACCACTCCCCATCCCCCGAACGCCAGCGGGGTAAAAATGGATATATTAAAGGTTTAATCCTATATGGGAGAGAATAAAAATGGTTCCTGTGCCCCCAATTTACAGACAAACTTATTCGCTGTGTGCACATTATGTAGGGCCCTGGGGGTGCACAAGGGACCTATAGCGTTCAGACTCCTTGAACTCAAACCAGCCAAATCAAGTCTTCCAGGATTGTTCATGTTTATCGTGTATGGTCGCAGTAAGTTCTTCCATGCATCTAGTTTGGTCAACCTCACTTATCCACTCCATAACTGTTAGGGGATCTGGAGATTTCCATTTTTTTGCTATCAGAGCTTGAGCTGAATTTACTAAGTGCCGTGTGAGTGTTTTCTTATATCTGCGAATTGACCAGGTATTGTAATGAAGCAGGAAGAAGGCTGGTGAGTCAGGTGGGAGAAAGTCTGTTATTTCATGCATCAGGTCCCTTATGTCCGCCCAGAACCGCGTGATCTTATTACAGGACCAAAAAATGTGCATTAGAGATCCAGTGTCTTGCCCACACCTCCAGCATAGAGGAGATGACCCTGGAAACATTTAATGTAATTTAGATGGTGTGAGGTACCATCTTGTGAAGAACCTGATTCTTGATTCTTGGAGGAGATTGAGGATTTATGAGAAAAGGTAAGAATTTTCCCCCATTGTGAGAGCAAATATTTTGATGAGTACAGTGAGTTTCTGAAGGTGAAGGACAGTGGCGCAGGCAGTGGTCAGAGCCAGACAGCCACTGCCTAGACTTCAGCTGCTGGGAGCACCCTCCTGCCCATCCAGCAGCAGCACCAGGAGCACAGCAGCAACTCACTGTCACCCCCCCGGGCATTCAGACCTTAGTGGCCTCATCAACTCACTCCACAGTGGCCTCCTCATCCTCTCGTGCAGGCAAACGCCGCTTGACCCTTCTCAGCGAATACTTTCCCGGTGTGACCAAGGTGCTGCCTCCCACCAACAGGCGCATCCGGGTGCTGAATGGGTTTCTTGCCGGGCCATGTGCTCCCAGCTCCTGCCATATTCCTTTGTGCAGGAGGGGAGTGACATGAGCTCGCTGCTGCAGTTTGGGATCCCGGAGTGGCAAGTCCCCAGCCGCCACTACTTCTCCCGCAGGGTGATCTCAGCACTGCACTGCTTTTCCATGGCGAACGTGGGCCGCGCGCTCGATCACGCCATGCGTGCGCGGATCCACATCACTATGGATTCGTCGAGCAGCTGTTTCGGGAAAGACCGCTACCTGTCCATCACGGCCCACTGGGTCAGCCTGGTGGAATGCTTGAGCGAGGAAGCAGCAGGTCCATCCTTGGGCGCATCAGCGGCAGCAGCAGCACCAGTTGCCCACTATGTGGTGCCGCCACATGGGGTCAGGGGAGAAGCAGCAGCTCCCGCCGCCAAGCAACCCCGCCTCAACAGCAACGTCAAGGCCCGCCACTGCCAAGCGCTGCTGGAGATGGTCAGC
The DNA here is from genome assembly GCF_040937935.1 of Hyperolius riggenbachi. Lineage (NCBI taxonomy): Eukaryota > Metazoa > Chordata > Amphibia > Anura > Hyperoliidae > Hyperolius > Hyperolius riggenbachi. Next base: position 164,061,983 of record NC_090656.1, on the reverse strand, counting down.
CTGGGGAAGAACAGCTTGACGGCGGCCAACATGCTCCGCTACCTAAGGGAGCAGGAGAAGACGTGGCTGACCCCCAGCTGCCTCCAAGTTGGATTGGTGGTGTCCGACAATGCCACCAACCTGCTGGCTGCCATCAGCAGGGGAGACTTGACCCACGTCCCCTGCTAGGCCCACGTCCTCAACCTGGTGGTGCAGAAGTTCATGCGCACCTACCAGGGGATGGAGGAGCTGTTGGAAGCGGCACGGAAAATTGTGCGCACTTTCCGACGCTCAGCTGCTGCCGCAGCAAAACTGGCAGACATACAGCAGTGCGATGGCCTGCCACGACACTGTCTCGTCATCGATGCGCCAACTCGCTGGAACTCCACTCTGGCGATGTTGGAGCGGCTGGTTGAGCAAAGGAGGGCTATCAACTGCTACATCGTTGATGGGGCTTTCGCCGGCACCAAACTCCAGATCCTCACCAACGCACAGTGGGGGCAAATGCAGCAGGTCTGCTTGGTGTTGACTCCCTTCCTGCAGGGAACCAACCTGGTGAGCGAACAATGGGCATCCCACTGCCAGTGGATGCCCTTTGTTTGTCTGCTGGACAGTGCACTTGGCGATTTGGTGGATTTGGAAGAGGAGGCCCTGAACCTGCTGGAACAACAGCCGCCTGCGCAGTCCACTGCTGCAGAGGTATTTGAGTCCCTGGAGGAGGATGGGGAGGAGTTGGAGGTGCTGGACGTTGCTGCTGAGGGGGAACAGCAGAGCGCAGCAGCAGTGGTGCAAGGGTTGAGAGAGGAGGAAGAGGCTCAGGGGCCAGAGGAGGAGAAGGAGGATGCTGACCCTGATGTCTCTGCTGGAAGGACCACCCTGTTCCCCATGGCAGTGCACATGCTGCGCTGCCTGCGCACAGACCCCACGGTCAAGCAGATGCAAGCAAGGGAGGACACCTGCATCAGCATGATCCTGGACCCACGGCTGAGGGGGATGTGGGCTCAGTTTCTGCCTGCTAGAGGCCGTGAGCAGCGAACAAGGGAGTTGCAGGAGATCCTTGTTCGGCGATTGGAGGAAACCTTCCCCCAGCCTTCCACCCCCTCTGTCCCTGTCCAGCCAGCACAGTGACTGGTGCCTGCGCCCAGCTTCAGTGTCAGGCGCCCAGGAGACCCTGCAGTCATTGACGAAGGTGCTGTACATGACGGTACAGCAGCTGAGTGAGCAGGTGCGTGCAGCAGCCACCTCCTTTCAAAGTCACAGCCAGCGCAGGACCCGGATGGTGGATGACTACATGGGGTCCTTTAGTGGGCTTGACACCGGCAGCAAGGAGCCTGTGGACCCCATGGAGTACTGGGTGGAGCGCTTGCACATCTGGAGTGAGCTGGCGCAGTACACACTGGAAGTATTGTCTCGCCCCCCCTTCCAGCGTGCTGTCCGAGAGGTGCTTCAGTGCGGCCGGTGGCGTAGTCACCGAGAAGCACTCTCGTCTGTCCACAGAGGGCGTGGACAGACTGACATTCCTTAAGATCAACCAGGCCTGGATTGAAGGCACATTCCAGGCACCTGTTGTTTTTGACAGGAGGACATGAGGTGCTTGAGAATTATTCTTTGACATCCCTGGGTCCTGATAGTTTGGCCTGGTTTTTCTTTAGTTGCTGTGGTACTAACGCCAGGTACCATGGCCCGTGACATGCCTGCTGCTGCCACACATCACTCCTCCTCCTGCTGCTGCTGTATTTATTTATTTATTGTATTTATAAAGCGCCAACATATTACGCAGCGCCGATTTTCATCCTCCTGCTGTTTGTGTTCCCACCGCTAGGGTCCACAGAATTATGCACTGCTGCCATGCGCCACTAGCTATTACGCCGCTACAATAGCTATATACTGTTGTAAAAAAAAAATTCTGAGATGTCTGGGTTGAAAACTGTACTGTCCCAGTTGTGCATTGGACACAATGGGCTTGATTCACAAAGCGGTGCTAACCTACTTAGCACGTCTAAAGTCTTTAGACGCGCTAACCAGGGTGCTAAGTAGGTTAGCACTGGATTTCTCAATCAGATCGCGCGCTAACTTTGCGCGCGTAAAGTTTTACGCACGCAAAGTTTTACGCGCGCTAAGTGCCATAGGCTTTAATGGGCACTTCGCGCGGTGCGCCCTGCGCTCTGTGCAGTACGCGCGTAAAGTTTTACGCGCATAAAGTTTTGCGCGCGTAAAGTTTTATGCGCGAAAAGCTTGTTTAGACGTGCTAAGGGTGTTTTCACAGGCGTGCTAACAGTTAGCACCGCTTTGTGAATCAAGCCCATTGTGGGCTTCATGACTGCTGTCTGGAACATCCTGATGTTGGTGTATATTTACAGCCATGGTACCAATGCTAGGTACCATGGCCCTGTTACGTTGCCTGCTGCCAAACGTCACTCCTCCTCCTGCTGCTGCTGTTGCTGTATTTAACCTCCTGCTGTCTGTGTTCCCACCGCCAAGGTCCACAGAATACATTTTCTGCTGCCACGTGTCACTCCTCCTCCTCCCGCTGTATTTATTCTCCTGCTGTCTGTGTTCCCACCGCTAGGGTCCACAGAATTATGCACTGCTGCCATGCGCCACTAGCTATTATGCCACTACAATAGCTATATACTGTTGTAAAAAAAAAAATCTGAGATGTCTGGGTTGAAAACTGTGCGGTCCCAGTTGTGCATTGGACACAATGTGGGCTTCACCACTGCTGTCCGGAACCTGCTGATGTTGGTGTATATTTACAGCCGTGGTACCAATGCTAGGTACCATGGCCCATTACATTGCCTGCTGCCAAATGTCACTCCTCCTCCTCCTGCTGCTGTATTTAACCTCCTGCTGTCTGTGTTCCCACCGCCAGGATCCACAGAATACATTGCCTGCTGCCAAACGTTACTCCTCCTCCTCTCGCTGTATTTATCCTCCTGCTGTCTGTGTTCCCAGCGCCAGGGTCCACAGAATTATGCGCTGCTGCCATGCGCCACTAGCTATTACGCCACAAATTTAGCTATAATGGTGTTGAAGAAAAAAATGTACAACAGTAGAGTTCTGTAAGGGAAAAACATTAAGTTGGGTTCAAGAGGAAGAATATGAACACAAAACAAAAAAAAAGATGGTGGTGGTGAAGAAGAATAACCAGCTGAAGAAGAAGAAGAATCAGGTGAAGAAGAAGAATCAGGTGAAGAAGAAGTAGAAGAAGAAGAAGAACCAGGTGAAGAAGAAGAAGAAGAAAAAGGTGAAGAAGAAGAAGATGAAGAAGAAGAAGAACCAGGTGAAGAAGAAGAAGAAGAACCAGGTGAAGAAGAAGAAGAACCAGGTGAAGAAGAAGAAGAAGAACCAGGTGAAGAAGAAGAACCAGGTGAAGAAGAACTAGATGATGATGAAGAAGAATCAGATGATTGAAGAAGAAGAAGAATCAGATGATGAAGAAGAAGAACCAGATGATGATGAAGAAGGAGAAGAAGAAGACGAAGAAGAACCAGGTGAAAACCAATTGAAGATGAACCAGAAGAAGAACCAGGTGAAGAAGAAGAGGAACTTGAAGAACCAGATGCCAGTGAAGATGATAGTAATGATTGATGACGAGAAAGAAGATGGTAAAACAGAAAAAGAAGACGGTGAAGAAAAAGATGGAGAGAACAAAAAGAAGAAGGTGAAGACGGTGAAGAAGAATAAACAAGGAATGCAGAAAAAAAAATTTACCATCAATTTTTTTGTTTTTTTTAATTACACCTATTTAAATGTGATTTCATTTTAAAATAAAAATAAAAATAAAAGGCCATCCGAATCGAATTCGGTGATCGCGATCAAATTCGAATCCAAATTTGCCCCGGACCCAAATTCGAATGTACTCTAATCTAATTTGGCTACATTCGAGCAACTCTGTTTACGAGTACTTTCTAATGCATTTCTATATCCTAGATATTCAAAAGCAAAGTTTTGATTGATTTCCCCCCACAAAAAAAACACAGGGCATCTCCCCCCCCACACACACACACCAATTTTAAGCAGCCAGAGTAGTCTCCAGTATAGGTAACCAAACATATTGCCCCCCGCCCCCAAGTATACGTAGCCCCCTAATATAGGTAGCCAGAGATGAACCCCCATATAGGTAGCCAGAAGAAGCCCCCTAAGTAGAGCTCAGCCACCCAGGCTCTCAGACCCTTACCCAAATTGACATGATAACTGACCTAATGAAGAAGTTCACACTGCAAAACATGTTGTCTTAAGTGCAGAATAAAATAAAAAGTGTTTTCTACCTTAACTGTGAACCTCCTCTTTTAAGGTAGGACCTGTTTATTACTATCTCATATATATAATACTATCTTTTAAATATTAATATTTTTTGGGTTCCTCCAAGTCATTTTACAGTTATAACTACTGTCACCCTAGACAGGGGACTTACTCTGCATGGTTCTTGTTAAGTGAAATTTCTTTGGAGCTGTAACTGCAATAACCCATTCAAAGCCCAAGTGGGAACGATTCTTACCCACATGCTCAGATGAGTGATTACCTCCCGGAGCAACCCACGCTTTTGAGTATATCAGTCAGCTGATTTTAACTTTGCCATTTACCTGGCTATACTACATCAGATTGTGCTCCCAGTGTCCATGTGTTCTTTTTTTGCTTCCACAAGTCCTGTCCCTAAGTAAAGGTAGCCAGAAGCACTCCCCCAGTATACATAGATAGAGGTAGCACCCTCAGTATAGGTAGCCATAGGGTCCCCAGTATAGGTAGGCAGAAGTAGCTACTAAGTATAGGTAGTCAGAAGGGCTCCCCTCCAGTATAGGTAGTCAGAGGTAATCCCTCAGTATAGGTAGCAAGAGGGCTCCCAGGCCTGCATGGGTAGGCAGAAGAACCCCCCCCCCCTAGAACAGGTAGCCATAAGGACCCCCAGTATAGGTAGTTAGATATAACCCCCCCCCCCCCAAGTATAGTATAGGTAGCCAGAAGTAGCAGACCCACCAGTTTAGGTAATAAGGTATGACCCTCCCAAATATAGGTAGCCATAAGGGCCCCTGGTATAGGTAGTCAGATGTGCTCCCTCCCCTCACAGTATAGGTAGCCATAAAGAAATCCGCAGTATAGGCAGCCAGAAATAGCAGACTTACAAGTATAGGTAGTCAGGTGTGATCCCCAGTATAAGTAGCCATAAGAACCCCTCCACCATATAGCCTGAGGTAGCCACCCTCCCAGTATAGGTAGGCAGATGGACCCCCCTAGTATAGGTAGTCAGATGGGACCCCCAAGTGACTCACCTCTCCGTGTTCCACTGTTGATCTTTTCCAGGTATCCATGTCTCTATGATTACAGCCACTTCTCTCATCAAGAAGTATGATGATAGAGGGCTCTGTAGTCATGGAAATGGGGACACCTGAAGACTGCAGATTGCCAGTGGAGCCCGGTGAGGTAAATCAATTCTCATTTTCACACACACACACACACACACACACACACACACACACACACACACACACACACACACACACACACACACACACACACACACACACACACACACACACACACACACACACACACACACACACACACACACACACACACACACACACACACACACACACACACACACACAATGTACCCCCCTAGCTATGGGTACCATAGCAGCCATTATGGCTGATATGGTGATCCCTACACAACTGGACATGCTGTATGGGTGTATGGGTGGTGACTAAGGCTCATTTTGTGGCTTGGTTGAGATCCAAAAAAGCTAGTGCACTGAAAACATTGTTCAAATCACAGTAGCATTTTTCAATTAAACTTGAAAATGCAATAGTAGAATAAGTGTATGTATGAGTAACTGCGTACGTTAAAAAGGGGCGCTGGGAAAAAAAGGCGCCGGGTTTTAAACGATAAACATGGATAACGTTTAAAAATATAATGTACTATATTTCGTTTAAAAATAATGTTTTATAAAGTTATAAATCATTAAATAATGTGCATGAAATTGGCAATTGTGAAAACGTTAATCTTCCGTTTAAAAAGTGAAACGTATAATAACGTTTAAAAAAAAATAGTAAGTAACCCTCCCTGTACCTACCCCTAACCCCTAGACCCCCGTGTTGGTGCCTAAACCTAAGACCCCCCTGGTGGTGCCTAAACCTAAGACTCCCCTGATGGTGCCTAAACCTAAGACTCCCCTGGTGGTGCCTAAACCTAAGACTCCCCTGGTGGTGCCTAAACCTAAGACTCCCCTGGTGGTGCCTAAACCTAAGACCCCCCTGTTGATGCCTAAACCTAAGACCCCCCTGGTGGTGCCTAAACCTAAGACCCCCCTGTGATAAGCATTAATAACGTGTGAAAAAAATATTGTGCTGTTTTTCGTTTAAAAATAATGTTTTAAAAAAGATTGTACTGTTTTTCGTTTAAAAATAATGTTTAAAAAATTATAAATCATAAAATAATGTGTAATCATGAGAAGCAGTTATAAAACAGTAAAAGTCTCCGGGCGCCGCTTATAAAACGTTATTTTTCTCCGGCGCCCTTTTTTCCTGTCGGGCGCCCATTAAACGATGTTTATTATGGGAGTGAATGGCGGCGCCCGATTTGTCCACTTGCCTCAGGCGCCCGAATTTACTGTTCCCTGAGTAACTATGCTCACAAAGGTAGGTTACCAGTGGTGGTAGCAACTGTGATGGCAGGTAGGGAAATTAGACACGACCCCACTCGGGTTTAAGAATGTGGCTCCCCACCGGAGTAGAAAAAGGGGTAACACCCCTCCACTCAGGGACTGTGTGAGAGAGTTAGATTGGTGTGAGCTATATTAGTAGAAGTAGCTAGCTAGCTAGGTGTAGACAGATTGTTAGTTTGAGTGATAGATTGTAGTGTAGTGTGTTAGTAGTTGCTGTGTGGAGAGAGGGTTAGACAGAGCCAGCCAGGCTGAAGGCTTAGTGTTTGACAGAGTGAGAGAGTTAGGTGATTGCTTAGTTGAGTGTAGTTTTTTTTGTTTTTGTTTTCTAAGTTCATTTTTTTGTATTTTGTTTTTTTTTGTCTTCTTAATTTTGTTTTTTTTTAAATTAATTTTCTTTATTTCACCCCCTTACTTTGTTATCTGTTCTGTCGCTTATACCCCATCCCCAATAAAGTTTGTGGCCCCAAAACAATGAAGCGAGAGCAGCAGCAATGTCCTGCCACTCCTAAAAGAAAATGGAGTGATGGTGGTGTTGGTGGATCACGTGAAGTACGTGATCAGGTTGAGGGTGGCAGCAGCAGCATGAAGCGCTCCCCCTGGTCAGAGATCTCTTCCCTGTGTTCGCACGCAGGAACATTTTGACAGAGCAGCAGGCGAATAGAGTTGTTGATTAATTCGATCAGGAACCCTCTACCCGGTCTGAGGGACTTGAAGCTAGTTGCAGCAGCACTAGTAGTGGCCGCCAAGTTTCTCATGACCAGAACCCAACCACAGCTGCTTCTCTTGATGAGGTTGCTTCCTCCCAGTACTCTCCTCCAGAAGTAAAGCACACCTACGTCAATGAGAGAGATGTGAAGAAGGATTGGGAGGAGGCATTGGAGGAGACCATGAGACTAAGCTCCCAAGAAGTGGTGGGTTCTGTGGTGACAGAAATGGCCCCTGTGTTTTCTACATCCAGTGTCACCAGTCAACATCACCGCCAGTCAACTACAGAGGTATTTGGTGGCCAGTAGTGTTGGGCGAACACCTGGATGTTCGGGTTCGGGTCCGTTCGCCGAACATGGGCCAGATGTTTGGCATGTTCGGCCCGAACTCCGAACTCCCCGAACATCCCGCTTTTGGGGGCCCTATGGGGTCGCAGGCATAAGGGGGGAGCATGCCCCGGTTGCGGGGGGGGGGTCGGAAATTCCCCCCACCCCCTCCGCTAGCGCTCCCCCCTCTGCCCGCTTCCCCATAAAAAAGTTTGATGAAAGTACCGGTGGCTGGCCTGGCAGTAGAGTGAGTGAGGAGGAGGAGTCCGGAGAGTGACGCGTTGAGGCCGGGCAGCGGGCGGTTCAGCGTTATACCCTTGTGGTACTTCCGCCCTTTCTCTGACCTCACGTCCTCTACGTGATGACGCATACGAGGGTACGCGTGATGCGTACCCTCGTATGCAGAGGACGTGAGGTCAGAGAAAGGGCGGAAGTACCACAAGGGTACTACCGCTGAACCGCCCACTGCCCGGCCTCAACGCGTCACTCTCCGGACTCCTCCTCCTCACTCACTCTACTGCCAGGCCAGCCACCGGTACTTTCATCAAACTTTTTTATGGGGAAGCGGGCAGAGGGGGGAGCGCTAGCGGAGGGGGTGGGGGGAATTTCTGACCCCCCCCGCAACAGGGGCATGCTCCCCCCTTATGCCTGCGACCCCATAGGGGGGCAGTATTCGGCCGAACAGGGCCCTGTTCGGCCTCACAGGGGCCCTGTTCGGCCTGTTCGGCTGGGCATTGAGCTGTTCGGGCGAACCCGAACTAAAAAGGCCGAACACCATGAGGTGTTCGGCCGAACTCGAACATCACCCGAACAGGGTGATGTTCTGCAGAACCCGAACAGTGGCGAACACTGTTCGCCCAAAACTAGTGGCCAGGTAGAGGGTCCAGAAGAGTCACTTATGGATTCCAGTGATTTGGTTGAACTGGATGATATTTTGGATGATGAGGCGGCTGATCCAACGTGGTCACCATCTGGTGCGTTAGGCACTAGCAGGCGTGAGCAGCATAGAGAAACAGAGCCGACGGTTGGCCAGCAGCCTGCAAATGCTTTCCCGTCTATCAATACCCACGAGTCCAATGCTGAGCATGGACATGGTAGAACAGGTCACACCACTCACACCACTGCTCCACGTGCATGCACGTCCCCATCATGGAATTATTTTACTGTTCTGGAAGAGGATAAATCCAGGGCAGTCTGTTCTGTGTGCCGTAAATTGGTGAGCAGAGGCAAATTGGGCATTGGGGTCGGCACTTCAGGGCTGCTGCGCAACCACCACAGACGGGAGTTTGAATATGTAAAAAATTACAATAAGATGGGTGGAGGAAAAGCAGCAACAACAGGCCCCTCCTCTTCTTTTTCTACTCGTCGTGTCCCAATCCAACCTGCTCAGTCCCCTTCCAGTTCAAATCCCTCTGCATGCCAGGCTGGAAGAGCTGGAAGAGAACTCACCAGTGTTCCAGCCTCAGGCCTCTGTGCCAGAAATGCTGCAGAGAAAGCGGATGCTCCCTGCAAGCGATCCGTTAGTTGTTAAAAATAATGCGCTCCTGGCAAGGCTGTTGGGCCAACAGCTGCTGCCCTACCAGTTTGTGGACTGTGTCCCCTTCCGCAGACTGATGAACAGTGTTGCTCCACAATGGCGGATCCCAGGCCACCATTATTTTGCCAGGAATGCTATCCCTGCCCTTCACCAGCACATTTTGGTGTGTGTCGGTCGGTCTATGGATCATGCTGTCGGTGGCAAGTGCACTTCACTATGGATGGCTGGAGCAGCAGGCATGGGCAGGGAAAGTATCTAACTTTTACCGCCCATTGGGTCACCCTCCATGGTGCTGCTGAGGAGGGTGCAAGATCTGGGGCATCTCAGCTGGTGGTGCTGCCACGTGGGTTGAAGGGGAGGCCTGTTATACTTTCCTCTGCTACCTGTTCTGTCCAAGGCCAGTCCGCCGTTGCTGAGCCTCCCAGCAAGTGGTCCCGCTCCTACACTGGTCTGCAGCACCATCGATGCTGAAACTGGAATCTATGGACGAGAACAGGCAAACTGGATCTGTAATCCTTGCAGCCTTACCGGTTCAGATCCAGCAGTGGCTGACCCCCCGAAAACTGGAGACAGGTTTAGTGGTGTCTGATAATGGTGCCAACATGCTGGCCACCATTTTGCAAGGTGACTAACTTACCTTGCTTGGCCCATGTCTTCAACCTTGTAGTGCAGAAATTTTTACGCACTTTTGATGGGTTGAAGGATGCTGTGACCTCAACACGAAAAGTGTCAGCCCACATCTATTGATCTGCAAACGCCACCGCGGCCTTGAAACTGCTGCAGCACTGCCATAGCCTGTCACAGTACAGTCTTATTTACGATTGTCCGACGCGGTGGAACTAAACCATCCACATGCTGGAGAGGTTGTGGGAGCTGCAAATGGCAGTCAGGCTATACCTGTCTCAGACATCTTTCTCCAGAACAGGGCCAATGGACTACATTACTGGGGACCAGTGACAACTGATCGGACAGGTGTGCAAAGTGTTGGAGCCATTTGAGCAGGCAACAAAAGTGGTCAGCGAAGAGCACTGCAGCATATCAGAAGCGCTCCCTCTTGCCTTCATGCTGGACAAGGCTCTTGACAAACTGCTCGAACAGGGGGAGGAAGCCCTAGCCCTACTGAACAGTGGTGATGACGAGTCAAGTGGGGGAGTGAGTGAGCATGCTCAAGTCCTGGATGAGGAGGCAGAGTTTGTGGAAGTGCCCATTGTCCAGGGGTGGGAAGAAGATTCTGATGATGTGGAGCTGGAGCATGATGATAGTTCTGACAGCCAGGAAGAGGTGATTAATGGCAGACATCTCTTCCCTATGGCTACCCATATGCTCCAGTGCCTCCGTAAGGACCCCCGGATTAAAACTCTAAAATCAAGGCTTGACATGTGGGTGGCCACCATCTTAGATCCCTGGGGCAAGGGGAAAATGCGGCAGTTCATATCCCCCTCCCAAGCACGCGCCACGATGAGCCAGATCCAGGATGCCCTTCTTCGTTGTGTAGAAGATGCATTTCCTGCACCTGTATCCTGGGCCCAACCTACCAAGCTTCATCATACTCAGCAAAGGTCTCGTGGTCCCACTCCCAGCAGCATCACCAATAGCCAATCTGTGAACCTGCTGAGTATGTTGAAGGAATTTTATCAGCCAATGCCAGATACTCCTTCTAGCAGCAGCACCACCAGCAGACAAAGTGTTCACCGCCAGCGGCTGGTCCGTATGGTGAATGATTACTTGGGGTCGACCAGTGCTCCAGACAATATGGAGAGTAATGATGACCCCATGGACTATTGGAGAAAACAACTGGATATCTGGCTTGAACTCGCTCAGTATGCACTGGAGGTTCTGGCATGCCCCGCCGCCAGTGTTCTTTCGGAGCGAGTATTTAGTGCTGCAGGTGGGGTGGTCACCGACCAATGGACCCATCTGTCCACAGACAATGTGGACATACTAACGTTCATAAAAATGAACGAGTCATGGATCAGTGAAAATTACAAGGCCCCTCTCACTGATTAAATTACAATGTGCTGTTTTTCAAGCCTCAAAGGCTCTCCCTCTCAAACTCTGCTGCCTACCACCACCATCGCATATTTTTGCATTGTAAGATTAAAAAAATTCTGTTTTTGCAGCAATCCGACGTAATATCACTAACCCTATGCTTTTGGCCAATGCCTACTCCTGCTGCTTTAAAAAAAAATTATAATGACTGCCATGAAACCACCACCTCTAGGTCCCATGGCCTACGACAACTCCTGCTGCTCCCAAACAAAAATTGTGATGACCGCCGTGGAACCACTCTAGGTCCCATGGCCTACGACAACTCCTGCTGCTCCCAAACAAAAATTGTGATGACCGCCGTGGAACCACCTCTAGGTCCCATGGCCTACGACAACTCCTGCTGCTCCAAAAAAAATTGTGATGACCTCCGTGGAACCATCTCTAGGTCCCATGGCCTGCGACAACTCCTGCTGCTTTTTTTTTTTTTGCAATACACCTCACAACAATCACTTTAAGTGAATAGATAAGTAAAAGATAAATGGTGGCTTTTAGAATTCTGGCAAGAATCAGGAAATAGGAACTAAATGCACAATGCCTATCAATAAGTACAATATACCAAAATACATGATCTCAGTCATAACTAATTATGCTTTTGTGCATAACTAGGGATAAGTTTACAACCACACTTTTGGCTGAAAAATCTTAAGACATATGTTTTTAACATTTAGATGTTATTTAGATGGATCAACAAGGATATATGAGGGAGCAGGCTGGTGTTGTACTTTGTTTTCTGGTTGAACTCGATGGACGTATGTCTTTTTTCAACCCAAATAACTATGTAACTATGTAACTATGTATAAGTAGATATCAAAGCGCATTTATGAATTTCTGTGTAAGTCAGAGGAGATGCAAGAAAGGTCATTTTCTCAATATCAGCCTTCCTACACAGTATATAATAGAAAGTTTCTGCTGGTTAAATATGTGATGCATTGAAAGAAATAGGGCAAGGAAATAATTTGAGTTTTGTTTTAGTACCTCTGGGCTGGGCCAGTAAAGTTTGCTCAGTGGTCGTAACAAGAACAAGCATTTCACAGATCTTTTGTCATGTCCGGGGAAAAAAGAAAACACTTTGCCCGCCTGAGTCTTGTTCATTTTAAAAACTTGGAAGAATACATTTGACCAACATTATCATATTACATACAATGTTTATATTTAGTAGAATGTGTTTGTTCCATCAATGAACCTCTTAGCCAAGTCACAGTAGTCATTGTGCTCATATGTCATCTTGGTGGTTAATAAAAGTGTGACAAGGCCAATATTTCTTCAGGTGGATGACAGACTCACATCTAATATACTCTGCACATGGAGTGAAAACATGGATTACCACATCACTTGAGTGACAGCAGATTGAAATATTAATGGGATTACTGAGCGAGAAAAACAGCTTCTAAAACCCAGAAGCCTCTGCTATCCTATTATGAGCCTTTTTTTTCAAAGAACAGTACTGCTTTAGAGTTTTCTGCTTTGTGATTAATTCTTCTGTGATCTCTTCCACTACTTAGACAGCGAATAAGGGAGAAAAAAATGTACTTGTTCATGACCCCAGACATTTACTTCCATTAATCACAACACAGTTTTGGTCTTTTGGTAGCTAAATTGAAGGTTCTACCTATCACCTAGCATTGATCTAGAAGGATACAGGTATCTGTTCATCACAAGCCATAAATCACAGCCATGTTTATCAGTTCTAGTGCAGGATATGTAAATGTGATGTATGTCAACAAAAGGAGGAAGCTGCATTATCCTCAAAGGCCCTCTATTCTTTAAGTTGCTGACAGAATTGTGGACAATGGATTGGAAACAGACACTTTCTGTCAAATACCTGGGAGAAAAATCTACATAGATAGTAATACAAACTAGAAGCCTTTTACTAATTATTACCACCAACAAGATCAGTTAAAAAGAAAGTATTTAATTATAGGTACTTAATATACAGCTTCTACATTTGTAGTAATGTAATACCATTGCTAAAATTTTCACAATTGCTGAAAACTTGGAACATTATAAATAGAGATGTCCCGAACGGTTCGCACGCGAACTTATTCGCACGAACAATGCGGGTTTTGCGTTCACATTAAAACTTTATGCAGGTTTGACCCGCCCCCTTGGCTAAACTTTGATCCTCTACATCACAGTCAGGAGACACATGGCATCATGCTGCAATCCCTCCTGGAGCCCCCCCCCCCCCCTTATATAAGGCAGCAGCGTCTGCCATGTTCTCACTATGTGTGCTGCTGTTTTAGTGATACCCAAACTGTACCTTGATGTTAAAAGGCAAGTGGTGTCATCTCTGGCACACAGCGTTGGGTCAATGGTCCATCTGACCATGGATGCCTGGTCTGTAAAGCACAATCAGGCCTGCCCGAAGACTAAGTCAGCCCCCACACACAGCATCTCTGCCTGCACGCCGTGTGACTGCCTGCCCCAAGCGTGTACATGCCTGCCTAATTTTTCTTGCTGCACTGCGGCTGCAACAACAAAACAAAAGGCATGTACATGTGTCAATTCCACTTCGTGATCATTACCATATCATGCCGGTGAAGGGGCTTGCGTATCACAATGAAGCAATAACCGGCTATATGAGTGTGTTGGGGGCACACCTGACCCAAGAAGATAATAAGGTCTTTGCTTCATTGTGGACAGACCAAATTCGATCAGCTGGACACTCAGTCACTGTTGTTCTGTCATTGAGCTACCTCAGCCCGACCATTTGGGCTTGAAAACCGCCATCGCATGCACTCTCGCCATGGTGCGCACCAGTCCAGCATGGCCATCACTACACAATTTAGGAATGCAATGTGATTTCTGCCCTTTAGGGATTATAATCCTGTTGTGCGTCAAATCTGTAATTTTCCCCGTGACTTTTGGCATGTATCCCACTCCGCCATGCCTCCCTCCAGGTGTTAGACCCCTTGAAACATCTTTTCCATCACTTTTGTGGCCAGATAATGTTTGTAGTTTTGAAAGTTCGCCTGTCCATTGAAGTCTATTGCGGTTCACGATGTTCGTCGGTTCGCAAACTTTTTTGCAAGTTCGCATTCGCGGTTCGCAAACCAAAATCCGCGGGTTTGCGACATCACTAATTATAAATATGTAGAAAGGAAAGGAGTTTTAGGATGCACGAGAATGCCTCTGGCAGTCACCGAACCAATTCTGCAAATTAAAGTCAATGGGCCAAATTAAAACATTCATAAAACAGCTCCTCTACGTGTTACAACCACCAAATGTACTAAAGTAAAACATTTCCAAAAGATCTTGTGGTTTTACATAAAATTGCAGTGAATGTGCCTGTTAACGATGCAATATTATATCCAATTAATCTGACTAGACAGAATTGATGGTGCACAAAAAACAAAAGTTTCCCCTGAAATATGCGCCACTGTTGTAATTAGGTACTGAGAAGATTCATGAACCCACAATCAAATCTCTTTAATCAATAATTCTTTATTGTTACTTAGCTCAACACAGAGAGACAGAAATTATAATCAACAAAGGAGCTCTGCTGGTCCATACTACTTAAATGTTATGAATGATAGTAATGTAGTAGCCCTCAATTAAAGGTTATATAATATATAAACTCTCTTTGAGATGTGATTAGGATCATATAGTTGTTAACCAGATTACAAAATAAGAATAAATTGCATAGCAATATGCAGTTGATTCACAGTAATAAGTAAAATACAGTAAGACATCCACAGGCGGGGATTGCCTGATGCCAGCTACATGTGCTTGCCAGTTGCTTGAGAAATCAAGAAATCAATTAACTTAATCCCAATATAGTGAGTTCCTCTTTTCTATGTAAAATAGTTCTGATTAGACTCACTAGCGATAGTTGTAGTGCAAATTAGAGGGTTTTTTTTTTCCACTCCATAATATGTTCCGGACATATAGATGCAGCTAGGATTAGAGGAGGAAACCCAGAAAAAAAACTATTTAAAACCAGGTGCGTCTTCAAGGTACAGGGGTATCTTCTGGAGGGTCACTGCAGGGCTTTCGCTAGGTCACGTCACACAAGACACACAAATACTGCATGCATATGCACACACCTTGCACACAGAATACCTTCACATACACACATACAACACACATATACACACAGCATACATACACTTACAGCATACATACACACACAGCATACATACACACACACAGTATACACATACATAGCATACATATACACGCACATTGCACACAGCATACAGTACATACATACACACACACACACACACACACACACTCAAACGCACACATTTTCATACACACACACACACACACACACACACACACACACACACACACACGCACGCACACACGCGCACACACACACACACACACACACACACACACACACACACACACACACACACACACACACACACACACACACACACACACACACAGCACAAATATTCATATACACACACACACACTCAAACGCACATATTTTCATACACACGCACACACACACACACAGCACACATATTCATATACACACACACACACACACACACTCAAACGCACACATTTTCACACACACACACACACACACACACACACACACACACACACAAATTTTCATACACACACGCACGCACATACACACACACACGCACGCACGCACGCACGCACACACATACACACACACACACACTCACACACAGCACAGCACACATCATACATGCATACACACACACAGAAAGATTTAAGATTAGTATGTTTCCTCACGGTGGAGCCTTTATCTGATTCACTTAGGTGGAGTTATTTAGATGCTTACAATCCTGGTGTAGTGGTTTATACACAATTAGGGGTACTAGGCTGGTGGTCAGCTATGCTGTTATATGCGCCCTTTTTTAATATTTTGTCATCTTGATTATTTCCCATCCATTACTCCCTCGTCTTCGCTGCCATTTCCCGTTTCTTCCCCTTCTTTCCCCCCTTTTTATGGTAGTCTCCTGCTGTTTAGGTAATCATGGCTCCAATGTATGTGATTTAAATTATTTCTTATGTTTTTCTTTCAAATTTTAATGTAAATCCCATCTAAGGAGATACTTCCCTATAGCTGTGCTTAGCCATAGTAATGTAACGAGGCTGACTTTGCGCAAATTACTCCTCTGATACCACCCTTATTGTTACACGTCAGGGGCGGCTGTGGTGATTAGCTAAGCGGCTACACCGGTGATTGGGTAACTCCCTTACATAAATACAAACTCAAACTGCAGACATGAACATAGTTCTCAGGAACATTGTTCTCACCTCCGTGCAATCCTTGCTACTATCTGCCCTGCTGTGTTAATATAGTATCACCTGTCTCTCTCCTTCCGTTGTGCTAATTTTTCTGGGGCAGGAGAGGGGCACTGTGAGCTGTTGGAAGAGCCTAACTCACTTTGTTCTCTATTTTCAAAATGGAGCAGGCAGGCAGGAAGTTGAAGGGGGAATACATCAGGCATTGGCCCAGTGGCGGACACAGCCAGCAGTGGGCCCCTGTGCAAAATTGTAATTGTGGGCCCCCTATGACCTGCGGCGCGCGTAGCGCGCCGCGGCAAAATATGGGCGTGGCTACAACCTGCGGCGCGCGAAGCGCGCCGCGGCAAAAATTAGTGGACAGAACCTGCGGCGCGTAGCGCCGCGGCAAAAAAATGGGCGTGGCAATGACCGGATGAGGGCGGAGCTAACTGTAACTTAAAGCGAACCCAGGGTGAGGGTTTATTTCCTTTTAAACAATACTAGTTGCCTGGCGGCCCTGCTGATCTATTTGGCTGCAGTAATAAACTGAATTACACCAGCAACAAGCATGCAGCTAATCTTCTCAGTTCTGACAATATTGTCAGAAACCCCTGACCTGCTGCATGCTTGTTCAGGGTCTATGGTTGAAAGAATAAGAGGCAGAGGACCAGCACGGCAGCCAGGCAACTGGTATTGCTTAAAAGGAGAGAAATATGGCAGCCTCAATATTATTCTCACCTCAGGTTCCCTTGAAAAGTGCAACGCAAAGACAGTGGGCCCAAGTTTTGGTGACCCTTTCCCCAGAAAATTCACATAATTGTGCAGGTTTTCTCAAGAAAATACACATATATGCCCAGAAAATACGTGCAATCATGTCGGCAGATATGCCCAGAAAATACGTGCAATCATGTCGGCAGATATGCCCAGAAAATATGTGCAATCAAGTCGGCAGATATGCCCAGAAAATACGTGCAATCAAGTCGGCAGATATGCCCAGAAAATACGTGCAAACAAGTCGGCAGATATGCCCAGAAAATACGTGCAAACAAGTCGGCAGATATGCCCAGAAAATACATGCAATCAAGTCGGCAGATATGCCCAGAAAATACGTGCAAACAAGTCGGCAGATATGCCCAGAAAATACGTGCAATCATGTCGGCAGATATGCCCAGAAAATACATGCAATCATGTCGGCAGATTTGCGAAGAAAATACATGCAATCATGTGGCAGACCTGCCCAGAACATACACCTGCTAATATAAATAAAACAAAAACATTTACTCACCTGCAGCAGCAGACCTCCTGTCCCAGCCTCCATCCGGCGCGCAGCTCCCATGGGTGGTTGGGTGGATAGGTAGCCTAGTGGGTGGGTGAGTGGGTGGGTGGGTTGGTAGCCTGGTTGAGTGGGTGGGTAGGTAGCCTGGTGGGTGGGTGGGTAGGTAGCCGGGTGGGTAGGTAGCCTGGTGGGTGGGTGGGTAACTAGCCCGGTAGGTAGGTAGGTAGCCCGGTGGGTGGGTAGGTAGGTAGCCTGGTGGGTGCGTGGGTAGCCGGGTGGGTGGGTAGGTAGCCTGGTGGGTGGGCTGGTAACTAGCCCGGTAGGTAGCCGGGTGGGTGGTTAGGTAGGTAGCCGGGTGGGTGGTTAGGTAGGAAGCCTGGTGGGTGGGTAGCCGGGTGGGTGGGTAGGTAGGTAGCCGGGTGGGTGGTTAGGTAGGTAGCCGGGTGGGTAGGTAGGAAGCCTGGTGGGTGGGTAGGTAGCCGGGTGGGTAGGTAGGTAGCCGGGTGGGTAGGTAGGAAGCCTGGTGGGTGGGTAGGTAGCCTGGTGGGTGGGTAGGTAGGTAGCCTGGTGGGTGGGTAGGTAGCCTGGTGGGTAGGTAGGTAGCCGGGTGGGTAGGTAGGAAGCCTGGTGGGTGGGTAGGTAGCCTGGTGGGTGGGTAGGTAGGTAGCCTGGTGGGTGGGTAGGTAACCTGGTGGGTGGGTTGGTAACTAGCCCGGTAGGTAGCCGGGTGGGTGGTTAGGTAGGTAGCCAGGTGGGTGGTTAGGTAGGTAGCCGGGTGGGTGGTTAGGTAGGTAGCCGGGTAGCCGGGTGGGTGGGTAGGTAGCCTGGTGGGTGGGTTGGTAACTAGCCCGGTAGGTAGCCGGGTGGGTGGTTAGGTAGGTAGCCGGGTGGGTGGTTAGGTAGGTAGCCGGGTAGGTAGGTAGGTAGCCGGGTGGGTAGGTAGCCGGGTGGGTAGGTAGCCGGGTGGGTGGTCAGGTAGTTGAGTGGGTGGTTAGGTAGGAAGCCTGGTGGGTGGGTAGGTAGCCGGGTGGGTGGTTAGGTAGTTGGGTGGGTGGTTAGGTAGGAAGCCTGGTGGGTGGGTAGGTAGCCGGGTGGGTGGTTAGGTAGTCGGGTGGGTAGGTAGGTAGCCGGGTGGGTAGGTAGCCGGGTGGGTAGCTATCCGGGTGGGGGGCCCGACTCCTATCCTCCCTCCCTCCCTTCCTTCCTCACCTCGGGGGGCCCCCTCCCGATATGCGCGGCGGGAGAGTGAGCGGCAAATGCAGGAAGTCTTCAGGGCTCTCCAGGCATCCGCTAGAGGCCCAGCCGCTGAGTCTCCAATATGTCTCCAACTGGAGACATATTGGAGACCAAGCGGCTGGGCCTCTAGCGGATGCCTGGAGAGCCCTTCCTGCATTTGCCGCTCGCTCGCTCTCCCGCCGCGCATATCGGGAGGGGGCCCCCGAGGTGAGGGAGGGAGGGAGGATAGGAGTCGGGGGGCCCCCGGGAATAAAATAATAATAAAAAAAAAAAATATTAAAAAAAAAAAAGTACTTAATGCCATGGGCC
This sequence comes from Hyperolius riggenbachi, assembly GCF_040937935.1. Lineage (NCBI taxonomy): Eukaryota > Metazoa > Chordata > Amphibia > Anura > Hyperoliidae > Hyperolius > Hyperolius riggenbachi. The sequence goes on along the minus strand of NC_090656.1, from coordinate 164,042,679 downwards.
CCTGAAGAAAACGGAACTTCAGGGGCCCTCGTGCGGCGGCACGGCCTGCACGGCCGTATGTCCGCCCCTGCATTGGCCTATTTGTAGAGCCTCGGTTTTGTAAGCTCCAGCTGGTCTTCCCCTCCCCCCCCCCCCCTGCAGGTCCAACATGGTGCATAAAGTGCTGCTGACCTGCCGGAGCTTACAGAGATGCAGCATTTTCTCCATAAGACACCGAGACTTTTCCTCCCCACTTTGGGGGGAGAAACAGTGTGCAAAAAATACGGTGCATGATAACTTGCCCTGAATTTGTTTACCTGTAAATAGATTTGAATCATTCCACACCAGGAACTCTGATGATTTTATGACCATTCAAATACAGTATGTAGAAAAATAGCAACAGCGCTCTGGTTGAAGCCCAAGTAGTGCAAGAGCTATGAACTGTTTTGTGGCAGGAATGGGAATAGATAGGCCTTTTTAATGTGTGTATGGGAGAGAAGTGTGTTTTTCTTTTGGGATAACATAAAAACTTTTGTAATTCATTAAAAAATACTGAATATTTATTGGTTATAGATGATATAGAATGTTATGTTGACCAAGAGGACCAGAGTATGTTTGTTCTTTTGTTGGTTTAGAAACTACTTTTTCAATTGCAGAGAGCTGAAATATTATTTTAAACAGAAGATAAAAAATTCAACATGGATCTCAGGTTATGAACATGAAATCTCTGCTTGTTAGCTGACTGGTATTAGGTAGAGTAGACCCTTTCTATAAGGGAAATCTTATCGCTATTGTAAAGATCTAGTACACAATGCTTTTGCATGCAATCCAAGTTAATGTCCCCTTTCTGCAACCACATTATTTTGCAACCTACTTCTTTTTAATGTTGCTACTGTTCCAATTTGCTGTGAGTATCTTGAGTGCAGAGGGTTAGTAATTGTTTGAGTGTAGGGATAAACATGCTAGGAATGAGAGAGAAATGGAAATGTGATGTAAGAGGGGGATGTTTAACGAGAAACTCCGACCAAGAATTGAACTTTATCCCAATCAGTAGCTGATACCCCCTTTTACATGAGAAATCTATTCCTTTTTACAAACAGACCATCAGGGGGGGGGGCGCTGTATGACTGATATTGTGGTGAAACCCTTCCCACAAGAAACTCTGAGGACTGTGGTACTCCTGGCAGTTTCCTGTCTGTGAATCTTGTTGCATTGTGGGAAATAGCTGTTTACAGCTGTTTCCAAATGCCAAAAAAGCATGCAGCAGCTACATCCCCTGCCAACAGTAAAAATGTCACCATGTAATAAATGTCAGAATGTAAATCAGGGATTTAAAAGAGTTTACAATGGGTAAACACTGACTAAATCATTTATACATAATTATTGTAAAAATGAAGCACTTTTTTTATTACATTATTTTCACTGGAGTTCCTCCTTAAGGATGATTGTTCATTAGAAATACAATGAATGAAGGATGAGGATGAGCATAAATGTTGACACAAACTCCGAGAGTCTTTTTTTTTTCTTTTTTTTGGGTCTTTTTTTTTTTTTACTGTTTATAATGTTTTTCTTTCTTGTTTGTGCTGTTTGTGATGTTTATGGAACAACTTATAATAGACGCAAGTGGATTATGATGCAAATTCAAGCCCTTATCCACAGGAGCGCAGTGATGAAGTGCATATCTTGGGCTGGACAATTAATTGAGAGCTGAGGTTTGTTAAGAAAAAAAAAACAGACAGCAATTGTTTTTTGAGTAATCCCTGTCAAAGATATTGCCCAAGAAAGTTTGCTGTATATTTCATTTGTGTGCTCTGAAAAAAAGAGCTGGTGTGTCTGAACTCCACTGTCTTTGTTTACTACATTGTATGGGACTTCCATTGGTTGCTTGCTCCCTACAGTGATTTGGATTTCCTCATGTGTTGCCATTTCCGTGCTGTGAATTGAAAGTGGTTAGCATATTGCACAAGATACCAGCAGGTCAGTGTACTCTAAATACCCAAGACAGGCCCATACACAACGTTCCATCCATCTTCTTTACATAATCTAACATGACAAAGATTAAAGCTACATACTCACCTCATGACTCAGGAAGATGGATCTAGTGACGTCTCCCAGATGACGAGCACTCCCCAATCCATCTTCCAGCTGGCAGGTATGAGTGAAGTCACGCGACGGCACATGAAGGGTGTGATTGAGACTACAAAGTATCACAGAGTCGTTGGGGATCTTAGCCTTTTGAGGGCGCTGAGCATAAATCCTACACCGCACTTGTGGCTTTCTAAGCCTGATGCAGCATAGGATTTTTCGCCACTTGCCATTTTCGCTCCTGACGCGATTATGCGTACCCAAGAGGGGAGATTAATCTGTTATATGACAGCTGACATCTCCGCTCAGGGATCAGGAGCCGTTGCGATTGGCTCCTGATTACGTGATCACTACGAACAGAGCAGCGGCGGTCTGAGGGGAAGAAGAGGATCTACTCACCTTCCTGACGTTCCCCTGGAGATCGTCGCTCCACAGCAGTGCGTGCAAGGATGCCGGCCAGAGCGGAGGGAGCTAGAGCTGCTCATCGCTGGAGCTTGGGTGGTGAGTGAAGGCTGCTGGCAATACACTTGGCCACACTGAGGATACCATGCACAGCTAGCCCTACCAGGGTTTCAGCTGCTTGACCCCCTCCCCCATGCGCTCCCTTCTGCATGTAAAATGACCTGGTCCTTAAGGGGGGTAAGGCAGCGGTCCCCAAATGGTTAAATATCTGATACACTGTGACAGTCGTTATCGCTACACAACGCTAAGGGATGTTTGCGTGATTGTGCACCTGTACCCACATAGCAAGCTTGCGGAAATGAACGTTTGTTGCTCAAAAAATCCCAAGTCGTTGGGAAAACTGTCTGAAAAATCACAAAGTGGATACGGACCTTAAAGCGGATCCGAGATGAAAAACTAACTATAACAAGTAACTTGTCTATATATATCTTATCTAAAATTTACACAGCATATCTAGCTGTAAACAGCTTTAAAAGTTTATGATGATTTATTCCTGTGATACAATGCGGGCAGCCATGTTCTGTTTGTCACATTGTCACAGGCTGAGGGCTGGAGATGCTATCAGCTTGCCAGTGTGTACATTTAGTCCCCTCTCCTCCTCCCTCCTCCCCTCTGCCTCTGAAATCAATGGCTAGTAACCTTCTCCTCTTCCTGCCCAGACTGAGCTCCCATAAGCCCTTGCTACAGTGTCAAGGCACAAAAGAAGCTGTGGGCACGGCTTGATTAGTTTATAGGGAATTAGAGTATTAAAACAAAACAAAAAAAGTATTTGGCTTGAGGAATGCCCTATAAACGATATGAAACGAACACAATTATGCATATGAGTAAAAGTTCGTGGATCCACTTTAAGTGAAGATTCAGGCAGGCAGTTCTAAAGTGTTGGAATAACTAGGATAATAAAACATGGGGATGGAAATGAGCTTATTGAGCTCCTGTCTTATTCATAGTTTGTGATCCTTATATTCAACATTGAAAATGTTTGCAGTGGTAGTTGGAAAAAATGATGTTTGTTTATGTTCTCACTGAAATACACGTCTTCAGTCAAGTACAATTAGAATTCAACAATGCACACCTGTAAGGTTTTGTATGACCTAAGGATCTTCAATAAATAAAGAGAAATCAAGGTGGCATATTGTTATCCTACCAGGACCCAGAGACATGACATGTGCACAATGACATTTTAACCTGCTTATTAAACTGTAAGAATGGGTCATTTAAAACAGTTTTCTAGATTCCAACTACAAAGACATTGAGCTTGCTGTAGTGTGTGTGTGTGTGTGTGTGTGTGTGTGTGTGTGTGTGTGTGTGTGTATACTGTATGTGTGTGTGTGTGTATACTGTGTGTGTGTGTGTGTATACAGTGTGTACAGTGTGTACGTGTGTGTGTGTGCGTGCTTGTTCTGTCAGTCTGGATGCTCACAGTATATGCCTGCAAGGCTGTACTGTGAATTATGATGTAGTATTAGCACCGACATCTTCTGCAGTACCTTAAAGAGTACCGTATATATTGTCTTGTCACTTAACTGTCCCTCAGAGGGGCTCACAATCTAGTCCCTACCATAATTGGGTAGAAAATGTATAGTAGTCTGGGGCCAATTTAGTGGAAGCCAATTACCTTATCTGTATGTTTTTGGGAAGTGGGAGGAAACCAGAGTGCCCAGAGGAATCCCACGCAGACAAAGGCAGAACATACAAACTCCTTGCAGATCCCTGGCTGGGTTTCTAATCGGGAATCCAGTGCTGCAAGTCAAGAGTGCTAATCACTATGCCACCGTGCTGTATACAAGCTATGGATACTATATGTTACTCAATACTGCTATAACTCTATGCTTTTATATAAGATAAGGGACACTGCCTATTTATGTGATAAACTGCATATTTTTTTGGGTTTTTTCGTGTATTACTGGAGAGGGGGCTTCAGTCGATGTTTTGCTGGGGCGGCCTACTTAGACCGCTGTTAAGTTCATGTAAATTTGGCTCCACCTGTGACCACACCCACATTCCAGTCTGTAGCCACACCTATTTTTCGCCTTTTGGTGCCCCTGATCTTGTGGGATCCTAGCAACGCCCCTGACTGCTATTAACCACTAAATTTGGCAGATTTTTACTGTAATGTACAATGCAGAAAATCTGCATCTGCCGTATTTTCTGCATTGAACATTACAGTAAAAATCCGCCGACTTTAGCGGTTAATAGCAAAGCCCCTGTAAGTCCTAGAAACACCAAATCTTCAGGGTTTATTAAACCGAATCTTGTGAACAAGATGCATAAATAGTTTTCAAAGAGAATTTATAGTTTTTGAGAAAATCGATGTTAAACTCGGGGGAAATTTCCGCGATCTCTGGCGGAAATTCTGCATAGGAATGCGGAAATTGGTAGCGGAAAGCGGAATCAGTATTTGGCAATGGCGGAGTGCGGATTTACCGCGGAATCGGAAATTGGCATTTCCGACCATCCCTAATGCAGAAAAGTCTTTAGAAAAAACTTTATTGGCAATTATAGCAAAAAAATATAGCAAAATGTATTAAAAAGGGGTTCTTCAATTTCATAAGTTCAGTCTTCATATAATCAACAATACATCAAATGACCAACAAGTGGGGCTGATTCGTAGTCTGACTTGGCTTGACAAATGGTAGTATATTATATATAATATATGCGCCCTTCATCAGGCCGTGATACCCAACTCTGTACTCTATCTGAAGATAAACAAGCCAGAGAAGTTCAGATGCACCTCCTTTTCTTCTCTGGCTTGTTTATCTTCAGTTGAACCATACAGAGGTGGGTATCACGGCCTGATGAAGGGCCATTATATACAAAGCCCGAAATGAACATGTGTCGTTGCCTTTGAGATAAATACCAATAAAGGTTATTGCCATTCGTCAAGCCAAGTCAGACTACGAGTCAGCCCCACTTGTTGGTCATTTGATGTATTGTTGATTATATGAAGACTGACCGTATGAAATTAAAGAACCCCTTTTTAATACCTTTTGCTATATCTTTTTGCTACAAGTGCCAATAAAGTTTTTTCTAAAGACTTTTCTGCATTATGAGATTGCATTCTAGTTCTCTCTTGATATAGAGTCCTTTTCTAAACTAACAAAAAGATCTTTAAAGGGGGGATAGCAGAGCGTAGGGGGGCTAGCAGCTGCAGTACAATGACCCAGAGGCATGTCATTGTGCACACGACATGCCTCTGGGTCCTGTTAGGATAACAATATGCCACCTCGGGTTCTCTTTAACAGTACATTGGTCTAGAAAGCATGAAAACCAACTTTATTGCATGTCTAAATAGGCAAAAGAGGTGGAGAGTAGAACCTCATTATCATCCCTGGCTTCCGCTTATCTTTCTATCAATTTGTACGGTTGGCACTTTGCCATGTGAAGCAATTTATTTCAAATATTCAAATAAAGAGAAGGGTTAAGGATTTTATTAGCCAGTCACATACCCTCACAGCTGATTACTGCTTAGATTACTGTAAAGAGTGCTGGAAAATCAATGTACAGACCATCACATTTAATTCTACCAAAAGTGATTGCTGCCCCAGGGAGGCCTGGGTTGGGTGTAGAACGCTTGCTTCTTGTCAAATACATCTCTGAACTTCAAATTAGTGATGATCATAATCAACTAATTATGATTACGCAAAATTTTAATTAAATTTTCCCCTTACCCTTTTGCCTTAATTACCCCTATATGTAATTGGGATTAGTAAATTCTAAATAATTAAATTAATTATTCAAATCAAATTAATTGATTTCATATTATCATTTGTAATTTTGCATAAATGTTTGCATATTTTTTTGCATAGTTTTGTGCCAACTTTAGCTTTTAATAGTAAAGCCCCCATACAAGCTATTGCCACCAAAAATATATTAAAGTGGTCTGAAACCCTGACAAAACATTCAATAAAAATGTGTTGACCTACTTTTTATGACACATACACTTACCATATTTGCTTTTGTTGACAAGTAATAGTGTCTGGTCCATTTACAAATTACACGTTCCCAAAGTAGAGTTAATATGCTCTGAAAGCTGCCATTGCATTCTATTCAAGCTGCTTTTTATTATATAGTAAAATCTTCTAGTGAGCTGAGTGCACACTTGCAGCCCAGAAAGCTTGTTTTCATTTGTTACGCACAATGTAACAACATCGAAATGTAAAAAAAGATAATGTTATCGACACTCTGGATACAGATCTCAAGCTGAAGGGGCTTTCCCATGCAGGACAAAGTGCTGTTTTTAACTGTTTGAAGTTGCCCGTCTGGTCGGCATGAGAGTCCTGCACATGCGCGGTTCTCTAAGACTGAGCTGAGCATGCAAAGGACTCTCACACCGGCTGGTGTGATGATGTGTAGCGTGCACAGCATCAGGCCAAAGACACTGATTAACGAAGCCACAAGCGAGACTGGGAGAGGAGCCAGGAGGATGCCAGGGTACCATCTGGGCTACGGTAGGCTGCAGGAAGTTAAATTCAGAAAGATGAAAATTTAAAAAAACATTGTTCTTTGCATTTTTTAAAATCAATTTTCTCAAAAACTATAAGGTCTTTTTGAAAAATTATTTTTTTCTCTTGTACCCACTTTTCTCCTTAGCATGGCAATAGTATGTATGGGGGCTTTGCTATTAAAGTGAACCTCCGGACTAAAAATCGACTCAGCAGCACTGAAAAGGCCTGGTGTTTCTTTAACAGTTTCACTGCATCAGAACTTTGTTTCTCTTATCCAAGCCTCATTTTTAGCTGCACAGAAGAAAACTGCCCGGGCTTTTTCCCCCTGATGCTGTGCAAAGCATGATGTTATTTCTGATGTTGTTGCTCTCGTTCTGCTGTTTTGGTGCAATTCTTTTTTTTTTTTTTTTTGAATTTCACATTTGAAGCCTAGCGTGTGCAGCTGGGAGGGGTTATCAGGAAACAGAACAGTTGGAACTGTGGCCTCAATTCACGGAGCATTATCAAACATTTATCAAACACTTTATCAAACGTTTGATAATTTACCTCATGGGTAAAATCTCACTAAGGTGTTATATATTTGTTGAACGTTTTATCGGTAAAACATTCGATAAATATATAACACCTTAGTGAATTCAAAATTAGATTTTACCCATGAGGTAATTTATCAAACGTTTATCAATCGTATGATAAAGTGTTTGATAAAACTCCGTGAATTGAGGCCTTTGTCTCCTGCTCCCTGTCACCTCCTTTCAACCAAAAAGATGGCTGCCCCATGACAAAGATGGCAGCCCACATGAATCACAAACATTTGCCTGTTCTTTTAAAACAGGGTGGGTAAAAAATTATATTACCTATCTATTCTAATTAACATAACTAATGTAACTTAATGACATTATGTTTGTTTGGGCTGAAGTTCCCCTTTAACCACTAAATTCATGTATGAGGGCATTGCTATTAACCACTAAATTTGGCACAAAATTATGTGAAAATGTATGCAAAATTACTAATTATTACAATTACAGATAAAATTAATTACGATTTTTCCTGAAATTTCTCAAAAACTATAAGGTCTTTTTGAAAAATATTTTTTTGTCTTGTACCCACTTTTCTCCTTAAAGGACTTACGAGGCCAAGTCCATGAAAAAAAATAAAAAAAAGTTAGCTACCTTGCTCAGCTTGTAAGGCACGGAGGACGCCGTCTGCGCCCTCCATGCCGTTCCGCCTGGTCCCCGCCGCTGCACAGCCCCCCGAATGGTCCCCGACCGCGCGGACCAGGTCGGGCTCCCCAGCCTGTACCAAGATGGCCGGCGGAGCTGGCCGCGGCTGCGCAGTCCACATAGCCGCCAGTGCGGCTGCGCAGCTCTAAGGCCAACCCCCCGATCAACGCAACAGTAGCGTGGATCGGGGGGTTGGCCTTAGAGCTGCGCAGCCGCACTGGCGGCTATGCGGACTGCGCAGCCGCGGCCAGCTCCGCCGGCCATCTTGGTACAGGCTGGGGAGCCCGACCCGGGCCGCGCGGTCGGGGACCGTTCGGGGGGCTGTGCAGCGGCGGGGACCAGGCGGAACGGCACGGAGGGCGCGGACGGCGTCCTCCGTGCCTTACAAGCTGAGCAAGGTAGCTAACTTTTTTTTATTTTTTTTCATGGACTTGGCCTCGTAAGTCCTTTAACATGGCAATAGTATGTATGGGGACTTTGCTATTAACCTCTAAATTCATGTATGGGGGCATTGCTGTTAACCACTTAATTTGGCACAAAATTATGGGAAAATGTATGCAAAATTACTAATTATTACAATCACAGATAAAATTAATTACGATTTTTCCTGAAATTTCTCATTATGATTTTGCATTGTAATTGTGAATACTGATGCAAAATTACATCAATGCAAAATTTGTGCTCATCACTACTGCAGATATGTTGGATGAATTGAGGTGTTGGGTAGCAGACTCAACTGTACATTTTAGCTGGCATCAAAGGATACTTTCTTGATGTGCCAGTAAATTTAGGTATAATGACTGAAGCTTAGCCAAATAATCAGAAACAAAACAGAAAGGATTCTGTTACTATCCCTCAAACGTCTAGGTTACATGACATGAATTTTGTGATAAGTGGCCAGGTGCAATAAACTGCGTAAAGTTGTGTGCACACTGCAATATTACCATTATTACTTCTGGTGGAACACTGCCCAATAACCCATTAGCACCATGAATGTTACCGCAAAAATGCACATGTTGTTCGGTTAACATACGTTGTTCAACCTTCGATTATTCTGATAGGCCAATACAAAACTGGTGTTTTGGTGCAACATTGTTCCCTATGCACTGTGCTAAACTTACAGTACTATGATATGTACTGTTCTAATAGTTATTTGCAATAAGTAAGGGTGTAAAGTAAAAATTTTGCTAAATCAGTATGGAGAAGGTCATCATAGAAATCATCTTTGGTTTAAAAAAAAGAGTATTCATAACTTTCAGTAGTTTGTTGCTCCACTGTAGGAGTTAAAGGGACTCCGAGAACCTCTCAGGGGTATGCCTAGAGACTCTGACCAGTACTGCAAAGTACTTAAAGATGCATACGATTCTGTAGCTTGTGCTCTCCTCTTTCATCTCTGTTCTACACCAAATAGCTTTCGTTCGATTTCAGTTTTAAAATTGCAGCTGCCATCTTGGCTATGTTATAACTTCTGGATCTTCTCTTTTAGAGAAGTGCATCACTGAATGAAGCAGGAAGAGGAAGTGACACGCATTGCCATTGCAAGAGGCTCCTCCAGAGGGGTCATAGCACAAATTTTTTGGAAGTCATGTGGCTTAAAGGCATACCGATGAGAGGTGCATGAAGTCCCTTTAAATAGCTCAGTTCTATGGTTCCTCTTGCAGAAGGAAAATCGCTTCAGTAATTTTTGAGACAACATTCAGAGCTAGTAAAGAAGAAAAGTGCTTCAAAGTTATGTAAAAAAGGTGCAGATTCCTAAAAAATTGCCAAGTAGAGGTATCTTAGTCACATACAGAGGGATTGTTGAACGAGCACCTGTAGGTTAGGCCAGTGGAACAGTAACCAGGGACTGCACTTATTTTACCAGTTATAAGTATCCCGTATGCACCTTCCTTCTGGATGAAGAATTGAAGATCCTCAATTTTTTTATTTTCTAACTAAGTTTGGCCAGAGATGATAAGTCTCCATAGCATAAGCTGTACATTGCTGTTAATAGCCATTTAACTGTGGGTAAACTTATGTTATATGAAAATTCTAAAGGCCCTCATGTCTCCACCAGAGCACCCCACAAGAGATGATGGACTAGGACACACTTTGAGAAACAGGCTCTTGTTTGCTAAGAACTTGCAGGTAGTGGTCCCAGGGATCATTCAAATGTCAACTGGTGTAAACAGAGGAAGATTGTTGGTAAAAATGAAGAATTAGTAGAAAGGAAGGCTGAAACTGTGGCAGACTGAATTCAGGCAGGAAATAGAGACAAGCAGAGGTTAGGGCTTGCAGAATTTAAACAATATGTTTAGACAGTCAAGGTCAGGGCTGACAGATGTCAGGCAATACATAGTACAAGCAGAGGTCAGGTCAGGTTGAGTTCAAACAATGTGGGAAACAGGCCAATGATAGAAGGATGGTCAGGCATGCCAGATCAGAATAGCTTTTTAACTTTAAAAACAAACTTCGTTTTATGAAGTACTGTACAGATTAAGTTTAAACATACATCATAAGACAAAAATACAGTGTGTAAAATAAATGCTTAGGATATTGTGCACTTTTTGGAGTTCAAAACAAAGCATCGTGATTAAGCACAGAAGTCAAAAGTAAAACTGCAGACTGCATATCAGATATCTGTAAAAAAATATAATACATGTGCATTAGTCATTGCAGTTTGCTTCCAGTTACTTCTAGAGTATTATTATATATAGAACCCCCCCCCCCCCCCCCTTACACACACACAAAATCATAATAATTCATAGGAAAATGTAAAAACTTGATCAAATTCCCAATAAATCATAACTCTCTGCTAGTTATATCATGGCTTGGCCTACATTGATACTCAGCACTAACTAACTAACAATTTCCAAACAGCTATACACTACATGTTCAAGGACCGTTTTATTACAGTCCGAGGACATCTGCACTATTATTGTAGCTGTATTATGTCTATTCATAGACAGTGCCCATTGTAATAGTCCATCTGCTCCACATTACATTAAAAAAGCATTGATGACCCCACTATTTATAAACTCACCTTCTAAATACAGTATAAGGACAGCCTTTATGCTTTTCTTTGACTTACCAAATGTTGCAGCAGTATTTGCCAACCAGCACTTTGCTACAAACTTCCTATCCTTAATGTTATGCTAAAGTACAGATTCTGTTGACTCTATAACTATTGGTACACATGGACTATCTGAAGGGGTGGAATATAAATGACTAAAGGTCTAAAGGACTTAACCGGAGTACCCTGCAAGGGAAGTTGGGCTGCCACCCCTAGTGGGCGATAGACTACATTGCTGTCTAAAAACCACTAGGCTGCAGACCTTGGGATTGGCCCACCAGTGACAGGAGAGCTGCAGGGGAGCAAGCATAAATGGACAGGATTGAGGAGCAATCAGTATAACATTGAAACATTATGTATTTATATAGCGCTGACATATTATGCATTGCTGTACAGAGTATATTGTCTTGGCACTAAATGTCCCTCAGAGGGGCTCACAATCTAGTCCCTACAATAGTTATATGCCTATGTATGTATCGTGTAGAGCATGTACCATAGTCTAGGGCCAATTTTAGGGGAAGTCAATTACCGTATCTGTATGTTTTTGGGATGTGGGAGGAAAATGGAGAGCCCGGAGGAAACCCACGCAGACATGGGGAGAACATAAAAACTCCTTGCAGATGTTGACTTGGGTTGCATTCAAACCGGGGACCCAGTGCTGCAATGATATTTGGCTGGGAGCAGGACCCAGAATGGGAGACAAAGCAAATTAGGTAATTTAGGTAATGCGATCAGCAGGCATGTAATAGGCGCCTGTGTTAATTGATGGTAATGGGGCTCCCGATCCCTTGCAATTTACTGTAATGGGATTCTACTGTACATGTATCTGTTTCAAAGAGTAAGTCATGCCTCTGCTGAAATTTATATAAGTCCAGGTAATGTCATGGCAGGCACAGTCACTAGAGTGTATCTGTGAAAATACTGAAACCATGCACAGTGGTGCTTATGTAGTCCTCTCTTTCTTACACCACCTGTGATACCTCCAGTTTTCACACCCACTTGCCCACCAACACCTCCGGTCATAAACTCCTAGTGGACTCAAAGGGTTGGCACTCATAGCTTTCTGTGATTTAATGCTTTATTTAGGTGGAGTGCACTCGGCTGGAGCCTGTAAGACAATAGGGAAACATTGACGTCTGGTATACTGCCAGGGCCCCAGCCACGGCCAGATTTACCATAAGGTATGGTAGGCACATGGCTATAGGCCCCTGAGGGTGGAAAGATAGCTCACACACCTCCCCGAGTGCCTCCTTCCTTCCCTATGTGGAGTCACAAGCTGCGCCAACTGAAGAGATTTGGCATGCCACGGGAGCTGCTGGCCAGCTTCTATACCGCCACCATAGAATCCATCCTCTGCTCCTCAGTCATTGTTTGGTACGCGGGTGCATCGGCCAGTGATAAACATAAACTACAGAGGGTCATAGCTGATGCAGAGAGAATCATCGGGTCTCCTCTTCCACCTCTTGATCTCCTCCACTCCGCTAGATTGAGTAAGAGGGCCACCATGATCTCCCGTGACCCCTCTCACCCTGGCAGCCACTACTTCAGGCTCCTCCCGTTGGGCCGCCGCTTCAGGACTATACCATCCAAAACCACCAGGCGGAAGAACACCTTCTTTCCCCAGGCCGTTCGGTCACTGAACTCTGACTTTCCCCAGTCCGGCCTGCACTCATAATTGCCGGGTCGACAGCTGGTCCCCGTCGCTGCCTCCTCTGTATATCTGATTACTGCATTTCAAATTGTATGTGCTGTTGTATCTGTCTATGCCATGTGTACCACAAATAATTCCGATTATGGCTCTTGCTGTACTTGGCGAAATAAAACTGATTCTGATTCTGATTCTGATTCTGATTGTAAATGAGAGGCTACTTACCCAAGTCTTGGCATTTCACTGATGAGATCTTCCTTTAGTAGGGGATAGCTCTAGCAACTTAACACTGAGATTGCCTCTAAATAGTGCCAAGGAATATGTTGGTGCTTTATAAATCAATAATAATAATAAAAATAATAATAGGGGAACCTGTAGCTACCAATGATGAGCAAGGGAAGTAAGGGAAAGGTGAGAGCTGGGCAGCCAGCACATTTGGGGTGCGGTTTGGCAGGGGTTTTAGGTTCATCGAGGGCAGAGATTTTAAACTAGGATCTGGGGGGAGGGTACAGTCTCAATATGTGGACAAGATAAGGTAAAAAGACAGTGGGAGCCTAACATTATGGGGGGGTGGAGAGTGGGGTGGGGGCAGTGTAAAGAATAAGGAGGTTGATAAAACTTCAAGTAGCCCATTTCAGGTAACTAAAATTGGAAACTGTGGTGGTAAAACTATAAAGTGCATGGTAACCAATGCTAGGAGCCTTGCAAATAAAATGGATGAACTAGAGTTCATTCTGATTGACAAAGGCTATGACATTGTGGGAATAACAGAGACATGGATGGATGAAAGCCATGACTGTATAGCAACGGAACCAACTAGGGGGAATGCGTTATTGGATTTGATAATTTCAAATAGACGAGATAATGTATCAAATGTGCAGGTTCAAGAACATTTGGGAAATAGTGATCAGAACATGATAACCTTTGATCTGGTGACTGATAGGCCACGGACCAGCCGGCCAACTAAAACTATGAATTTTAGAAAAGCAAAGTTCAATCCCCCCAGACAGGCACTATGTTTGGTGAACTGGGATAATGTACTACAAGGGAAGGACACTGAAGGGAAATGGCAATGTGAAGAAACGCGGAAAAGCCGCCACAAGTGCTCAGAGTGAGGCGGCTGTTTCCGCGTCCAACATGGCGGCACAACGCGAAGAAACCGCCGCATGCCGCATGGGCAGAGCGGTGGAGTCCGCGTTGGATGCGGCAGATTGCGCGCATGGCAATACTACTAACATTGTGGTTGGACGCGGGGAAGCCGCCGCTGGCCTGGAGAGCGGTGCGGCCACCCCCGCGCCCGAATCGGCAGATACATTGCAAAACATGTCTGGTGTGGCTGGGACTCCTAGTCCACACAGGTTCAGAAGGACGCGCGTGCGCGCTGAGAGGCAGAGCTTATATGACAGCCACAGAATAGTCAGCTGACCAAGCTGGTCAGCTGACATTTTTACCACCTTCCATTGGTCCAGCACTTAGGGGTGGCGCTGGTGAGCGCTATGGTATATATACTGGGTGCTGGTCATTTCTCTGGTGTCTGGCGTTGCGATCCCTACCTGGTAGCACTCAGACCTTGTCTGTATCTGTGTTCTAGCATAGTTTCCAAAGGTGTTGACGATCAAGGACCTCACACCTTAGCGTTAGGAATATTGATCTGTATTATTTGTTATGACCTTTTGCCTGCCTGACTATTCCTCTGAACTCTGATTCTGTACCTTGCTATTTCTGATATCCTGTTGCCAAACTCTGCTCGTTTCTGAACTCTCTATTCGCCTTCTGACTCTGTACCTCGCTATTCTGATACCCCGTTGCCAAACTCTGCCTGTCCATTGGATTACGTATCTGTCTCCGGAATCTGTACCTTATCTGTCTGTGTATTGACGACCCGGCTTGCCGACCTCGAGAACTGGCCTTACTGTTAGAGGCAGTTCCCAGATCTGTTAGTGACACTCCCTCACTGGTGTCACTCACGCTCTGTCCTTCCTACTCTTAGCCTAGCTCCTCCCCCGGGAGAGTCTAGGCCAACGGAAGCAACTTAATTCTGTGCAGTACTCCTTACTGCTCCTGTACCTTCTCCTGAGGTGCAGTACTCAAAGTATTACTGTTGCAGCAAACACTCTCATCTCTCAGGTGTCCAGAGGTTAGTAGATATATCTGATTATCGGTGATACTGCAGATCATCAATAATCGGGTATATTCTGCATTCTCGGTGATACTGCAGATCACCGGTAATCAGACCCTCTCTGTGTTACACCGATCGTTACAGGCAAGCTTTTAAAATTATTCTCAGTCAATATTGTAGTAAATATATCCTATATGGGATATCCCGTCTAGGAATAAAAAAAATGGCCTGTATGGATGAATAGAAAAGTTAGAGATAAAATTAAGTGGAAAAATAATGCCTATAAGGTCCTAAAACAGGAAGGGACTGAGGCTGCATTAAGCAATTATAAGGAGTGCAATAAAACTTGTAAAAAATAAATTAAACTGACAAAGATTGAAGCTGAAAAACAAATCACTAGAGGTATCAAATCTAACCCAAATAAATTTTATAAGTACATCAACTCTAGAAAAAAGAAAGGTTGACTGTACTGGACTCCTAAAGGATGAGGGTGGGAACTTAATGGTGAATAATCAAGGTAAGGTGGAGTTATTAAATGCTTTCTTTGCTTCTGTCTTCACAAGAGAAACATCACTGTTGCAAATTACAGTTGCAGAAGAATCTCAATCTTCAAAATGTAATATTAAACACTTAACACAGGAAGAAGTGAAGGCAAAACTAAATAAATTAAAAATAGACAAGGCACCTGGCCTGGATAGCATGCATCCTCAGGTCCTAAGGGAATTAAGTTCAGTGATCGATAAACCCCTTTATCTTATCTTTTGTGACTCTCTTTCAACTGGCAGAGTTCCAGTAGATTGGCCCACGTTTTCCCATTATTTTTTACAAAGGGAAAAAAAATCACATTCGGGAAATTATAGACCTGTAAACTTAACATCAGTTGTGTGCAAACTATTTAAGGGGTTACTAAGAAATACTATACAAGAATTCATAGTAGAAAATAACCTTATAACTCAGCATCAGCATGGGTATACTAAAGACAGGTCCTGTTTGACTAACATGCTCAGCTTTTATGAGGTAGTGAATGCTAATGTGGATATTGGGAATGCTGAAGATGTGATATACTTGGACTTTGAAAAGCCCTTCGACACTGTTCCCAACAAAAGTCTGGTGCAAAAGTTGAGGATGCAAGGACTGGGGAAGAGTCTGTGTGCATGGATAGGGAACTGGCTAATAGGCAGAAAACAAAGAGTTGTGGTCAATGGATCATATTCAAAATGTGAGACTGTTAGCAGTGGGGTCCCACAGGGGTCAGTACTGGGTCCAGTGCGCTTCAATTTATTTATTAATGATCTAGTAGATACAGTAGTGAGCAATGTTGCTATTTTTGCAGATGATACAAAATTGTGCAGAATCATCAACTCTCAGGAAGATAGTGACATATTGCAACAGGATCTAGATAGGATGGCTATATGGGCACATAAATGGCAGATGAAATTCAATGTTGAAAAATGTAAAGTCATGCATTTTGGTCGTACCAATGATCTAGCACCATACAAAATAAATGGGATACAGATGGGGACATCAAACTTAGAGAAGGACTTAGGAGTACAGGTGCAGAGACGAGCAACAAAATTGATACAAGGGATGGAAGGTCTTACCAAGAAAGGTTAGATAAACTGTGTTTATTTAGTCTAGAGAAAAGACGCCTTAGAGGGGATCTAATTAAAATATATAAATACATCAGAGGGCATTATAAAAGCTTGGCGGATAAGCTTTTTGTCCCTAGGCTTTCACAAAGGCCTAGAGGACATGATCGGCGCATGGAGGAAAAATGTTTTAGCCATTTATTTAGGAAAAGGTTCTTTACAGTAAGAGTGATTAAAATGTGGAATGCATTGCCACATGAAGTACTTATGGCAAATTCAATATCTGCATTTAAAGGGGGCTTAGATGCTTTCCTTGCATTGAAAGTCATCCATGGCTATAATTACTAGGTAATACCCAGTGGTGTTGATCCAGGGATTTTATCTGATTGCCATCTGGAGTTGGGAAGGATTTTTTTCCCTTTTGGGGCTAATTGGAGAATGCCTTGTAAAGGGTTTTCACCTTCCTCTGGATCAACAGGGATATGTGAGGGAGCAGGCTGGTGTTGCATTTTTTTTTTCTGGTTGAACTCGATGAACGTTTGTCTTTTTTCAACCCAAATAACTATGTAGCTATGTAAGATTCTAGGGTGCCAGAACATCTGTGCCTATAGGCAGTGGAGTAGCTAAGGAGCTGTGGGCCCTGATGCAGGTTTTACAATGGGGCCCCCCGAGCACTTTATACATAGGAATTGATACAGCGCACCAAAACCTGCCAAGGACAACACAGTGTCAGAGGAGCAAGAAGGGGATGGGAAACTATTTGTTAGTGATCACTACTATTCAAAGTATCTATAGAAGTAATTATTACCAACACAGGACCAATAAAGAGCTAATACTGTAGTTGAGGGAGGGCCCTTCTGGGCCCCTCTGGCCCAAGGGCCCCGATGCGGTGGCTACCTCTGCAACCCCTATTGCTATGCCCCTGCCTATAGGCTCCTGTGATTTAAATCTGGGCCTTGCACCAGCCCATCACTTCTGCAGTCAATCTGTGTGCTCATACCATATTATAAAAATTTGATTGTAGAGTGGATTTTACATTCAACAATAACATAAAAATAACAGCAACACACCTGTAAGACAATAGGGAAACACTGCTACTATCTGGTATACTGCCATGCTGGAAGCCTACCTATATCATAACAGCGAGTTACTGCATTACATTCCCACATATGTTACAGGATATATAGGACATGAATGTATGCAGCAATTGTTATGCAGAAAAATATGATTTTTTTTTAAATAAAGTTGGGAAATAAGTATGGCAGCCTCTATATGTCTGTCTCAACTTGGGTTCCTTTCAAGTTTGAAGTTATGGCATAATTTATAATCCTCACTCTCCAGAAACCAAAAGGGTATATGTGTAGGCACCTAATGACTGAAAATAATTTTACTTTCTTAACCGCTTCACTACTGAAGAGTTTTTCCCCTTCTGTACCAGAGCAATTTTCACCTTTCAGCGCTCTTTCCATTCATTTGTCTATTACTTTATTACTACTTATCACAATGAAACAACCTACTGTATATCTTGATTTTTTTCGCCATCAATTAGGCTTTCTTTGGGTGGTACATTTTGCTAATTTTTATTTTATACTATATACATTTTAATGGGAAATATAAGAAAAAAAAACCGCATTATTTCTTAGTTTTCGGCCATTATAGTTTAAAAATAATACATGCTATCGTAATTAAAACCCACACATTTTATTTGCCCATTTATCCCAGTTATTGCATCATTTAAAATATGTCCCTAGTACAATGTATGGTGCCAATATTTTATTTGGAAATAAAATGCGTCCATCACTAAGTACCAAGCCCATAATTTCAAAATTAACAGTAATATACCCTTTTGACATACATATAAAAAAGTTTTTAGGTATTTTTTATTGTCATTTTTTAAATTCCAAAGCCTTATTTTGGTAATTGTGGGAGGTAAGGGGTTAATTTAAAGTGTGTGTGTGTGTGTGTGTGTGTGTGTGTGTGTGTGTGTGTGTGTGTGTGTGTGTGTGTGTGTGTGTGTGTGTGTGTGTGTGTGTGTGTGTGTGTGTGTGTGTGTGTGTGTTTTAATAAATGTATAAAGGTGTAATTTTACTATTTGGCCACAAAATACCCTCACGCACAAGATGTCCTTAGGTGGAGGTGAGAACACGCGCAGAAGCAAGTGCTGAGCAGGAACTGAAGTTCTGTAGTATGTAGATAATCCGTCTGAAATCACAGAAGTGGTTAAAACATAATTATTAAAAGTTATCACAGAAATACCTATCATTTATCCATTTTGATCAAGTGATGCATTATGGGACTTGCTCTTTGAAATGTGGATGTAATTACTATAAATTTACTTTCTTTTAAAAATGCAAAACTGTGTTTTACAGTGTTTTCTATTAAAAGGTTTGAGGGCTAGTTCACACTCGGCGATTTTAGCACTTTGCTGATCGTCGGTGATCAGCAAAGCGCTGCTAGTAATGTATCCCAATTGCAAACATGCTGCATGCAGCGTTTCAGGTACGATTGCGCTGGGATTCTCATTCTATTGAATGGGAATCACAAGCACAAATCACTCTGAATTGCGAGATTTTGGTGACAAATCGCTATCATGAACTGAACGCGATCACGGGCTAGCGCGGCGTGCCAAGCGCCGAGTGTGAACAAGCTCTTAGAGTTCCTGTCCTCACTTCATATGATATAACACGGCACCATGTGTTATCTGTTCCAGACGGTGTTTAAGTAAAAGGTATGTCCAATACCAATTGTTGTGGTCTTAATTAGAACAGAGCATTGGAGAAGAGCTCTGAACCAATTATTAACGTTTTAATTAAAACAGAAATTAATTATAATAAATAATGTATGTCATTCCATTTTTTTCAGCTATATGTGCCATGGTACTTGTTAGCATTACTGTGACTCTCTAAAGTGGACATACTTTAATTCTGGGCATTTGGACTGTCCATGAAGAAAAGAATTTTAGACCACCCAGACTGCCAACTAAAACTCAATGAGCACTGTAGGGCAGTAACAAGACATTTATATAGTAACCAGGACAATCTTAAGTCTTCGTCTTTATCACTAAATGGCTGTTGCTCAGCAGCTGAAGATTTTGGCAGCTTTCAAAGCACTGTGGTTTGACTTAAAGTCAAGATGCTAAAAGCTTTTGTGATGTTTGCCCAAGTCTATCTCTTGCCTTCAAGCAGGTGGACAACAAGTACGCTGTGGTTCGAAGGAATTGCATATTCCTGGCTCCAAATTCCCTTAACCGGTTTGTTTCCAAGACTCAAGGAATGTTCAGTGTATTCTAAAAACAGTTACAGATACAGCTTTGAGGATTTTTTTTACAGATTTGAGACTGCCCATATTCTTGTATAAGAGAACACTGAAAGGCTTCTGATCTATAAACAACATTTTACTTACAATGTGAATACAAGTTAAAAAAAAAAACACATAATAATTTGCTGTTCTTTTTAATATTTAGAGATAACCTTAACCAACACTCATATTACCCACATTACACACTTAGTTACTACCTCACTGTGTATATTTAACTAATAATGAGCTGCCTAAAAATTCTCAAAAAAATAAATAAATAAGTAAATAAATAAATTATCTGTTAGTTATTCATCATAAGCAAACCACAACCATGCTGAATCTAAACGTCACTTTATACTGGACAATGCAATACAATTTTCTGTACTTTCAAAATGTGTTTTCCAATATGATTGGGCATGTTTTCAGGAAACCATTGTAGCACAATGATGATTTGTTATGAGAAAAAAAAATATTTAAGTGGGAGATTGCAAGAAAATGGCATAGCACTACAATGCAAAAACAATGCTGCATGTTCTACATTTGCATTCAGGTGAAATTGAATCACAGCAGTGTGAAAAGGGCACCACAATTTTTGTGTTAATCCTAGTGCCATTGTGATCTGCAAGACACGTTAGCTTCAAAAATCAGATCCGTGCGCACGCAGTGTGAATTTGCCCTAAGAGAGAAGTAGGTGCTATGCTATGCTGCAACATTCACAAGGAAATAAGAAAAAGTTGGTACATTTCCAACTGGAAATGGTTATAAAAGTTGTGGGACCCTATTTATCAAGCTGCCATGAGAGACCTTTTTTTCATTTTTTTTCAAGGAGAATGCATGGATCTCTGTAGTGAATATTCACAGGACTTTGAAGCCTGCCAAACTAACTACAGAGACAAACAACTCAGGAAGTAATACCATGAGGGAAACTAGAGAAAACCACTGCTAACATCACCAGTACTCATAAAAAATAGGCAAAAAGGTGTATGATCAACAGTCTTCTTGTAACGATTGGGTTATGCAGATGCACCCCACTATCAGACTCACCCCACCATTAAGTTCACTGCAGAGTATTCATCCAGTTCCATTAACTATTTGGATGTTACCATCTTTTTTGAGGGTGGACACTTGTGTATGAAGCTTTTTCAGAAACCGACGGAACAAAATAATTTGTTGAGAAAAGACAGTTTTCATGCACCGGCCGTGAAAAAAGGTATCCCCAAGAAGCAATGTATGGGGGCCTGTTGGTTTCATCCAAAGTCGAGGACTATGATGTGGCAGCATAGGGCCTCATCAATAAAATGATGGATAAAGGCTATGAGGTGAGTGTCCTTCAAAAAGTCAGTAAGGAAGTTAAAGAGATTGACAGACAGACCTGGTTGTTACCCAAGGAAAAACAGACATCCAACAGAATTCCCTTTGTCTGCAATTATGGTCTTCTGTCCGAGCGCATTCGTTCTGTTGTGCACAGATTCTTGGACAGGACCACTCCTTTGGGAGACTGTTTCGGGACCCACCAGTGTTTGGGTACCGCAGAGGGGTAAGCAAGTCTGACATTAAAAAGGTATCTAAAAGCTCAGTCCCAGAGTCCAGACATGAGATGGCACCCTTCCTTGGTTGCAATGCGATCCTGAGGGGCAACTCACACCCATCTTCTGGTGAGTGTATTCCTATTATGGACAGGTATTTCTGCTTGAGCACATATGTAGTGTATGGGCTCACGTGTCCCTGCGGTTACATGTAGTGTACATCGGAAAGACAGAGCGTGAGGTGAAGAAGTGTATTCAGGAGCATAAACATGATATTTCTAACTGTGCATTGGGCAAGAAAGAATACAAGACTTCGGGCTCACATACTGCAGCGCAATTGCGCTGGTTTGTGGTTGATAGTGTACTGGTGCTACCTAGAGGTGGTGATAGAAAGAAATTGCTTTTACAATGGGATTCGAGATGGATCAGGAAATTCAGTTGTGTTGAACCCAATGGGCTGAATGAATGTCTGAGCCTAAAATGTTTTCTCTGATGTGTTTTCCTTTTTAGGTGCAAATTTGGGTCGCCTCAGAAAAACTCGCAACAGGACTGTTTATAAATATGATTGCTTTTGTCAAAGAGAACAGTTATACTATTGTTATGATGGGGTGAGCGTTCCTCAGTTATTTTCTTGGAGTAGACACATATGTGTATTTCCCCAGATTTGTTTTTTTTTGTTCACTAATTATTGCTTGTAATTGTATGTCATGTGACTCACTCAGGTCATATGACTTCCTGTGGGTGGGGTATGAAGGTGTCATGGGTGCTGGGTGGGGCACACCCGAGAAAGGGCAACACCCAAAACATGACGTGTGTTCTGCATACTCCGTAATTGTTTGTTGCTAATACAGCTTACTTGAAAGAGCCTTCTGTGTGCCGTCTCCAATTGTTTGTACTGCATAAGAAATTATTAAGTGGCCATGCATTTCAAAATACAAAAACAAGCTATCATAGGAATAGGAGGGAGAGGGGGGAGGGGATCACATTTTCATGTACTGTGTGTTGAGTAACAATGAAAAAATGAAGTGATAATTTGTAGACTTTGTTATGCATTAATTCAGGTAAATAATACATTCCTTTTTTCTAGTATATTGTTTACAGGGGCATTACACTTTTGCTGAACAGAAAAGTTCAGCTCTATATGCATATGCAAATATTAACAATTAAATCAATAAATAATAATTCAGCATCTTTAATGTGTTTATATGTGTTTATAATTTATTGTGTAAACCAGCTATTCCACTATGTTATTTCTAACAGAAACTCGTAAGCTGGACTGTCAACATTTGTTGTTATGCCGCTGAGTTTTTTCAGATGTTGAAATTGAGTATTGCTCATGCAGGAAAGTGGGAGTTTATAGATAGTCTGTGCTCCAAACCAAGTTCTATTCCTGTAGCAGCCAAGAACTGCAATTTGAAAATCAGTTTTAGAAATTCTTAGCTGTAAATTTAAATGGAAAGATCATTTTAAATAGCATTAAGCCACAAATAGTCTTGGGCGGCACCGATCTTGCTTATGGCAATTTTATAATGAAAGTGGAATTTATGTTTAAAGATCAAAAACTAATAAGTGTGAAAAATATACAGTAATGGAGAATTTAAAAGGGGGGCATTTTTATGCTATTATAGGTATGAGTCTGGCATACAATACATGAAGAGGCTGCTTCTTCAATCCTTATACAGTAGTTTTGCTAAAAAGCCCTGTAAAGTATATACAGCGTAGTTCTAGCCATTTCTATTTTTAATCTGATTTTAATTGCTGCTGTCTAGCTGGGTAATACTAAATAACCTCTGCTAGCAGTAGGATGACTGCATATTTTGTGTTTATATCATTTTAGTCTTGTGTCACATTACATATTTTTTAGAAATCACAAGATATTGTATTTATTAATGTTTTTTTTTTCTT
Organism: Hyperolius riggenbachi; assembly: GCF_040937935.1. Lineage (NCBI taxonomy): Eukaryota > Metazoa > Chordata > Amphibia > Anura > Hyperoliidae > Hyperolius > Hyperolius riggenbachi. The sequence goes on along the minus strand of NC_090656.1, from coordinate 164,019,352 downwards.
TTTCTTTTTTTTTTCTTCAAATCCCTGTTTCATTTAGATAGGGATATCACAAAGTAATTTACAGTGGTTTGTTTTAATTTTCTCAGGGGTAAAGAGCACGCAGAGGGCTTGGAACAGTCACCGAACAATTAGAGAAAATGGATAGCTGCATGATTTTGTACAATGAAAGCTGAACACATTAGCCAGACAGATGAAAAGCTATTTTAAAGGAACCGTTTCAAGAAAAGAAATATCTGTGTGATTAAACCCTCATAGAAGCAACCCATTACCGCTTATGCTATTTTCTGTCCCCCAATCCTCGTGCTATTTTCTGATCCCACCCCCTGTCTAAAATAAATATTATATATATAATGCAGCACAGCAGTAATGCTGAGTCAATATGTCAGATCTGCATTTTAAAAATATGAAATTATTGGAAATGGAAACTGGGTATACAGTGTGGCCTGTGATGCAGCAAGGCATTTATGGAGACAGCACCTTCCACCTACGCACTTCATGTCTTGATTGGACACTCCACCATTTTTAATTTGTTTCTATGTTTGCGGTACAGCTATTATTATCTTGTGTTCAGTGATAGCTATTACTTGCAGTGTCTAACTAGAGATTATATATAAAGAAAGAACTGGGATTCCAACTAAATAATTTGCAGGTTGCGTGCATGATGTTTTGGTCTTCAAGGCCAATGAAGGTTCGTGTGAGACGGCTGTCCCCCTGGGTCACTAGAGAGCGATTGGCTCTCAGAGGCAGAATCCTATGACAGCCGATCACCATGATTGGCCGGCTGCGGGGAGGGAGGGAGGGAGGGAAAATAAATAATTAAAAAAGAAAAATATTTACAAAAAAAAAAATAAACACAGGGGGAGCATTCAGACCCCACCAACAGAGAGCTCTGTTGGTGGGGAGAAAGGGGTGGGGGGGGAATCACTTGTGTGCTGTGTTGTGCAGCCCTGTCGCTTGGCCTTAAAGCTGCAGTGGCTTATTTAAAAAAAATGGCCTGGTCACTAGGGGGGTTTAACATCACGGTCCTCAAGAGGTTAAACAGCCATCAGCCAGCAAGGATCAAAATAAACAAGCCTAACTAATGCTTTCCCTATCTCCGGCAAGCTCTGTCCCTTCCTCTCATGATTTCATCTGAAGACAGACTGGAACATGGCGGGCACTACAGCGTTTTTATAGGTGGTGGGGGGTCCGTGAGGGAGTGCAGGCTGATTGGCTGCCATGTGCCTGCTGATTATGTCAAAGTTTAACCCAATTATGATGTATGGGGGCAGGTCGAATAGCGCCATGGGCTTGCTGCTCGCGGCGAGCGCGAATACACAATCGTCGCCGAATAGTGCTTGCTGGCGAACTAGTCAGGCCATCTTTACTGGCATGTTAACTGAATTGACTTGTACATTAGGAGAATGGTTTTAGGTTTATTGCTTGGCAATTTCTATTGCTCTTAATGACTAGTACTCAGCACCACACGTCACCCATCAGGTCAATGCTGTATGCTATTCTTTTTTACACTGTTTTCTTTTTTTTAATCAGTGTATCTCTTCCCCCATCCTCTAAATTTCCCTCTACTGCACTCAGAAAAAATGTTGGAAGGGAGCCCTGGGATGAGGATCATCAATTTTACCCTGAAGATGCTAATAGGTTCATTTAAAAAGGCCAGTGAGAACTCTTCCTGAGAATGATTCTCATTGGTCAGATCAGTGGAGAAGCCCTGTCATAAAATTAAAAGATATCTTTTTCTGGGGTACTCTTTTTTTCTGTAGTGCTATCCCGCTATAGTGAATATATGGAGTACCTCAGTAAAAAAAATCTTTGAATCTCTGGTAGGGGTTTCCTATTGGAACTGAGGTAATGAAAAAAAAATGACCCAAACCAGTTTTGCTATTTTTTTTCTGCAATTTCGCATTGGAGTCTATGGGGCCAAGGCAGGTGGACCTGGCAACCAAGAAATTTATTTTTACATGCCTGGTTCTGGACATCCTGGAACCAGACAGGCAGTAAAGCACACACAGACACACATAGGCAGAGATGAGTTTCGTTGCTGCTGCTTCCTCAAATCATTTCCTTTGTTGGTAAGTGACCACCCACTTAAACATCCACATGTCATGTGACAAAAGAACAGAAGCAAGCAGACAACTTGAATGAGTGTAGATGCCGGACAGGCTCATCACCATCACAAAGGTAATACAGTGTTTGTAATTTCTTCTTATTGTTGTATGTGGATGTGTTATTTTGTGCTAGTTAATTCAATTAAATACTAAAAAACACTCTTCGAAAGTTCTGATCAAATACACAGGTATCTAGAAACTTTTACCCCCAAGAATTAAAAGTTCTGGAGCTCACCTTCATAAAGACATACAAATGATAATACACAAAAAAAGAGTTTCTGAAATCTGGTTGTGATCTGTTGTAGTCCACTGTCATTAATTCCTGCATGAAGCAATGCAAGGGAGGAGACATCACGCTAAATGGCTTGCAAGAATTTTTGTGTTAGAACAAAAAGGACACTGCATGTTTCGGGGAGAACCCTTCCTTATACCTGAGGAATTTGTCATCTCTCGGCTGACTGGGGACATGTCCCACAAAGTGAAGTCTGCGGAGAAGATTGGGGTATTGAAACTGAATAAGACAGTAGGTTCAGCAGGCCTCATATTCTGCACATTTAGTGGTTAATAGCAAAGCCCCCATACATGCTATAATCACTAAATTTTCTAGGCATGTTAAGGGCAACAGTCGGAACATGGGGAACATCTACAAAAAAAAACCTTTCAGTTTTTGAGAAAATTGATTTTAAGGTTACCTTAGGACAAATGTGCTTTACATGCAGTTAAATCACAGATAACGTATTCACCCATTGGTATTGAAAATGTAGATATTTTACCAGAGACAGCGGGGAATTTCCTCCCGGGAACCCCTAGATGACTGCCCCCTTCTCAAGTGAAATGGGTATAAGGGTACTATACCCTTTACCCATTTCCACAGATTTAAAAATGCAGTAAAAAACACAACTACAAGTAAAGTCCTTTAATATTCTTAATTAACCATAAATACTTGCCTTAAATTAAAGATCACATGTAAATATCCTCTTTAATAGTTCCACTGGCTGAATACACTGGCTGGCTGCACACTTGAAAATGTAAAATCGCAGGCTCTTTTCTTTCTTTGTGTCTTGTTGCAATAGCGTTTTCTTTCATGTTTTTTATGTTTGATTTTTACTTTTGGAAATGTATTTTTATACAATTCTATATATAAATTGTAGAAAAATACAATAGAATTAGGATTGTTTTTGCAGCGTATAAAGAAAATGATGCATTCTTCCAGTTTTTCACACAAAACTAAAAACACAAACAAATGCATGGAGTCCATAGAAATACTGTATAATACAAAGGAGGCAGCGCACCTAAGCTTAAACACTTCAGGATTGTAGGCTCACACCCACCTAGTGACTGGGCTATTTTTTGCAATTTAGTCCACTACAGCTTTAAGGTCTCGCTGCAGGGCCGTACAACTCAGCACACAAGTTATCACCCCCCCTTTTCTGCCCACCAACAGAGCTTTCTGTTGATGGGCTCTGATTGCTCCCAGGATTTATATGTATTTATTTTTAATAAATAAACCTATTTTATTATTATTTTTCTAACCCTCTCTCCCGCCGCCAGCCTATGACACCGACCGGATCTCATAGGCATCAGCCTATGAGAGCCGATCTCTCCTTTCTCCCCCAGGGGGACAGCCGTGTCACACAGCTGTCCCCAGTACAGTGCTGCCTTAGATCGCAGCACTGTACAGTGTTATTAGACAATGGTTTCGCTTTCTAAAAGTCTGCTACTGGCGATCGCCGCTGGGAGACTGATGACAGAGTGGAGCTCCATCTTTCAAGCAGAGATGCGCGTGCATGGACTTGACGCCAATTGGCATTAGGCGGTCTTGGGGCTGCCGCCGCGTTCACGTCCATCAGCGTGACGCGGTCGTTTAGTAGTTGAAGTACTGCCACTTTAAATGTTAAAAGTTTCACTAACTGCAATTTAGTGTTCATCATCACACAGCTTAAATATTTCAAAAGAATAATATTTATTTTGCCTTCTTCTGGCCAAAAATTTGAAAAATCACATTTGCATTTCCTATGGGTGGAAAAAATAAGCATGACAAAACATTTTTTATCCATCTCCTGACTTTTTGCCTGTCAACATCTTTATCCCTGAGATCTTTTCACAGTACCTTGCCACCAATAATTAGCTGTTGGCTTTCATTTGCAGAGCCAAAAACTGGAATGTACCAGGAATAGATGATCTTATGCTGAATTAATCAAACTGATTACAGTTGCTCACACGTGCAATCCAGTTAGCTCAATAGAAAGTGATTAGTTACATTTGATAGAGCTTACAAGTATCTTTTAGGGGGAGTGATTCTTTATCCACCTAAGTGATTATGTTCCATTTTTTTCTGAACTGCTGCTATGATATTTATTTCATTTGGCTGTTATGAGTTACAGTGAGCAAATACAACTTGCAGTGTCTAAATTCCCTGGGAAATATCAGCCTACAAGTGTGAAAGATGGTTAAAGTTTTTTTTTTTTTGAAGGGGGGGAGGGTGTTCTGCACTGTCTGCCTGTAAATATGTCTTTAAATTGTAACCTTTCACCTTTATATTGAAAAAATCTCAGCAACTGAACAATTGATCTGGAGGAGAAAAGATAATATAGACTGAAGTATGGGCATGCTAATCATGGGCATAAAACCATGGCAAAACCACACACCCCACTGTGCTCACAAATATGCTGCTTTTCCTGCCAATACTTTAAAATCTATTTTTGTAAAAAATGATAAGGTCTTTTGTAAAAATAAATAAATAAATAATAATAAAAAGAAATCTGATAATCATTTTGGGGGCTTCGCTGAAATTCTACCACTTGTTCCCACTGAACTGTGCAATATGCATCCTGAAACTTTTATGTGATCATGTTCTAAAATGGAGATTTATTGAGCCCTGGCAAGTGTCTTTTGCTTGGACTTCCAGCTATTGAATTTTTATTTGACGCCAGGAACCTACTCGGTCTCAGTATAACATCGTTTTTAGAAAGTAATTGCATGGAGATCAATACATTCTTACCACCACAGTTTTCTTAGTACACTCTACAAATGTTTTAAATGGAATGTAATTTTCAGTATTGGAATTAGACTCTGGTGTATAATTAAAGTAGTGCAATTAATGAAGAACCCTTAAAATTGTCAAACTGACATTTATTTCAACGTAAAAATTGTAACCTTCATTGGCTAAATATTTGCATGGCTCTTGATGTTAGCTTCCTCTACCATAAAATGCACCTTCCAACTACCCACACTGCCAGTTTTCCTTAAAGCCTAAGCCAGTAGCTCAGATTTTGGCAACTACAGGAGTTCATATCTACATAAAACAATGTTATAGAAAGTTTAATGGCTTGGTACAGACATACTAAACTCCTTTCCTAATCAGGCCAATTTTTACAGTTCAGCAATGCCTTTTTTCTTTGAATAAAGTATTTTTCCAGGACAAAAAGGACTCTCCTTTGGTACCACTTAATTACATAGAAGCTTAAATTTTCCTGTTTTTTTCAAAATTAAAAGAAAGTATAAAAAAAAAACCTCTTGAATTGCAGCAAAAAAAAAAAAAAAAACTTTCAAAACAACTATTTTTTACATGTTTTCTTTGTAGATATGTAAAAAAAAGGTTTTTTTTGTTAGATTGCAGGTAGGGTTATTTCTAGGTATAGTCATACTAAGGTAAAGGCCTGGAGTGCCATATTAACCATTTATGCCTCCAGGACGTAGTACCTACGTCCAGGAGGCCACGTGCGCGTCCGCACGCTCCCGCGGCTGATCGCGCGCGTGCACACGCACTCCCGGCCACGGATTCGGTAGCCCAGGAATCAATGTATCGGGCTATGGTGCCCGATCACTGATTCCTCTCCCCCGCTGAAAAAGCGACAGCTTCTCTCGGAAGCTACGCTTTTTCTGAAGCTCTGTCCCTCTAAGCGTACATTGTACGCTTAGAGTGACGTCATATAAACAAACTCAAAATTGCCATCTTGTGGCCAAAAAGTAAAACTACAAGTAACAGTAAAAAAACATTGCAATACACAAATATTTCCCCAAATAAAACACTATTTATATCCCACCCTCCCAAAAATGCCCACATAAAATGTTTAATAAAAAAAAACAAAAAACATTACTATTAAAAAAAAAACACATAAATATTTACCTAAGGGTCTAAACTTTTTAAATATCTATGTAAAGATGAAATATTTCTCTCTATTTTTTTTTATAAGCTTGTAAATAGTGATGGATGCAAAATGGAAAAAATGCTCTTTTATTTTCAAATAAAATATTGTTGCGATACATTGTGATAGGGACATAATTTAAACGGTGAAATAACCGTGACATATGGACAAATACAATACGTGGGTTTTAATTATGGAGGCATGTTTTATTTTAAAACTATAATGGCCGAAAACTGACAAATAATGAATTTTTTCATTTTTTTTCTTATTCTTACTGTTAAAATGCATTTACAGTAAGGTAGCTCTTAGCAAAATGTACCCCCCAAAGAAAGCCTAATTGGTGGTGGAAAAAACAAGATATAGATCAGTTCATTGTGATAAGTAGTGATAAAGTTATAGGCTAATGAATGGGAGGTGAACATTGCTCGGATGCATAAAGTGAAAACGACTGAAGGCTGAACTGGTTAATATGCAGGGTGGCACTGCCATTGCATTATGTGTTTGAATACTGAGCGGCATTGATAAGGCATGAGATAAGCCACATGCTTCATAGATGTTTGCACTACACACATCTCCCTCATCACATTATGCACCATCTGGCCCCTTATTGCAGCCATACACATTACAATTTTTTTTTTAATTTAATTTGACAATTCCGTTCGTTTTTTACGCTCAAATGAAGAATTAGACTCTTACAACCTATGTACTGCACTCGTATGTTCGATTTTGACACAATCACAACACAAGCTATCAAATAAAAGATATAAATTAGATGTAATAATATATACATTTTCAATTATAAATGTGTATGAGGTGCTCCCTGTGACATCTCTGCTATGTATAAAGGCACACAACACAAAAAATACTTAGAAAATTTACCTTAAATTAGCAAAGCTATTCCAAATTTATTTTAATCAATGACACTTCATTACAGTTAAGAAATACATTCTATCTAAAGTATCACTTTGATAGATAACGTTTATTTATTCTTGAATGTAAACTTATTAGGTCGAATGAGTCATACAACACACCAGTCAAATTTTGGAAAAATGTTTTTTTTTTCTCAACCTTTCCAATCGATTCTAATTGATCAAGAAAATAAAAATGGTTTTCGATTTTTTTTTTTAACACAGTCGATTGGTTAAATTGAATTAGGGTAAAATCAAACAGAAAAATTGTAACATGTGTGGCTACCATTAATCTCTCAGCTGCATAGTGTCAGTTTGAATATGTCTCTGTAACACACAGCTATCCCTGTCCACTGCACTGCCAGGTTTGCTCTCCCACACAAGTCCATCAGTGACACATCCACCACCTGTGCTTCCACAGTAGCAGGGTGAGTATAGGAGGAATGTGCTGTGCTGTATATGTTAAAACAAATTATTAATCAACAGTGCTAATCATATAGGTGTTTCAGAGGCCTGTGTGGATCTAGTGACATGGTGAGAGGGATGTACTGTGGGATGACCCGACCCCTATTTAGATAAATGTATAAAAGTGCTGGTGAAGGCTTGTGGTCTCTGGCCATACTGGTTTTAGCCCTTTTCACTCTCTCCACTCTCCCTCCGTTAAGTTTATCTTCCTCTCTCCCCTATGTCCATCTCTAATTTTTTGCTCTCCTCTCTACATGACTTTTCACTGTCTCTAACATGAAGAGTTACATAGTTTATTTGGTTGAATGAAATAAAGATATCCATCCATCAAGTTAAACCGGAAGAAAAAAAAACCCACTGTCATGAATTTGAATATATATCCCAGTAGATCCAGGGGAAGGCGAAATACCATACAAGACCTGGGCCAATTAGCCTTAAAAGGGAAAAACTTCAGATGGCAGTCAGATAAATCCCTGGATCTACTCTCCTAAGATTCAACTACTAATAGCTGTGGATGACCATAAATGCAAGGAAAATTTCCAAGCCCTCTTTAAATACAGATATAGAGTTTTCCATTAATACTTCCTAAAGTTAGATATTCCATATTTTAATCACTCTTCCTGTGAAGGACCCTTTTCTAAATAGATGGCAAAAACTTTTTTCCTTCATACACAGACATTTGTGAGTTTGACAATACCCATTGTTGGTCACGGCCTGCTGTGTGATCAACGTCTACTGGTATCATGCTACAGCATATCCATGTGTAGTGTGTTTTATAGGTAATCTCAGTGTGCCCCCCCCCCCCAAAAAAAAATAAAAATAAAATAAAAAATAAACCAGTGAGGGTGACAATACACTTTTGCTGGTCACTGCCTGCTGTGTGATCAACATGTACTGTGCCGTATCACAGCAACATCCATGTGACCATACTGTGTGTTATAGGTGATCTCAGTGTGCCAAAAATAAAAAATAAAAATAATTTGACATTTGTCATATTATTGAGTGTGCATTTGTGAGTGTAACAATACCCCTTTGCTGGTGATTGCAAGCTGTGTGATCAGCATGTACTGTACCGTATCCGTGCGACTGTACTGTGTGTTACAGGCGATCTCAGTGCATCAAAAATAAATAAATAAATCAGTGTCACAGACAATTGTGAGTGTGAAAATACTTCTTTGCAAGTTATGATTGCATGCTGTGTGATTAACGGGTCTACATGAAAAGGGCGCTGGTAAAAAAGGGCGCCAGGTGGAGCCCATATATATACCAACTTCGGCTACAAAAAAGGCGCCTGGTGTAGCCCATATAAACTTCGGCTACAAAAAAGACGCTTGGTGTAGCCCATATAAAAACTTCGGCTACAAAAAAACTCCGGGATGTGTTAATTACTATTCCCCCTCCAGGCCGCCATGGATAGTGGGGTAATAAAATAATTCGGCTTCCAGCGCTTGTAGCCCATATACAAACTTCGGCTAGAAAAAAACTCCGGGATGTGTTAATTACTATTCCCCCTCCAGGCCGCCATGGATAGTGGGGTAATGAAATAATTCGGCTTACAGTGCTTGTAGCCCATATAAAGACTTAGGCTACAAAAAAAAGGCAATAATATGGGCTACAGAGGGGCACCTTACTGTAGCCGAAAAAAATACGGGCTACAAAGGGGAGCCCGCTTGTAGCCGAAAACCTTATAGCCTAAAAAAAAATGGGCTACATTTGGGAGCCCGCTTGTAGCCTATATCAAAACTCGGGCGCCCTTTTCTACACCTTGTAGCCCATATTTCCAGAAATAACATTGATGTCTATGGCAGCGCCCTTTTCATACAGGCACCTCGGGCGCCCTTTTCAACCGATCCCTGCATGCTGTGTGATTAACATGTACTGTTCCGTGTCACCGCTACATTCATGTGACCATACTGAGTTTTATAGGCATTCTCAGTGTGCTCCCCAAAAAATAAAAATAAATTAATCAGTGTCAAGGACATTTGTGAGTGTGACAATACCCCTTTGTTTCCGTGTGACCCTAGTGTGTTTTTGTTATTATTATTATTTAGTATTTGTATAGCGTCAACTTGCCCCCAGTTTAAGTAGCCAGCTAAAGGGCCCCCAATATAAGTAGCCAAGTATAGTTGCCCCAGTCTAGGTAACCAGCTATATGTGCCCTCAGTATAGGTAGCCAAGTATAGTTGCCCCCAGTATAGGTAAAAATGCATAAAATTTGCACTTACAATTAAGAAGTGGTATATTCGCATGTCTGGGGCGTGCAACGATCCACATGGACTACTTGAACCTGGCCAGGGTTACAAGCATGATGTTGATGTGGAGGGCCCGGTGGTAGACTGGACCACTGCATGTGTGTGCCTTCTCTTATCACAACACATTTCAGCGCGTACCGTGCCTTCATCAGTCCTGGCGGTGACAGTGAAGGACTGCATGGCTGTTGAGTGGAGTCTGTGCCAACTCTACACCTTGCAAAAGGTCAACCACTTCTCCTACTACTCCTTAGCTGTCTATTCCTTGGCTGAGTGCTCCTCTTTTTCAGCCCTCTGCTTTTCACTTGTGCCCTCTGTCTGTTCCACTATGCAGGTAGGACGGTGTCCTGCTGTCTTTTGGATGTTATGCCTGGAAGCAAAACCCACTTTGGACCTGCACTGCTGTCCGCTCTGAAGACACAGATTGATGAGTGGCTACACCACACAACTTCAGTGTTGGTAAAGTCATCTGTGACAATGGTACCAATCTGTTATTTGAACTGAAAATTGGCAAATTGACTCCCATACCTTGCATGACACATGTATTAAATTTGATTGTGCAATATTTCGTGGACAAGTACCCTGGATTTAAGAATGCCATGAAGCTGGCCAGGAAAGTGGCTGGCCATTTCCACGGATCCTACATGGCCATAGATTGCCTTGCTGACAGTCAGAGGCAATTATTGATTATCGTAATGTGCTAATTACGATTACACAAAATTATGCATACATTTTCGCAACTACGGGCATGCACAGTTACAATTTGGACATTCAACTGATTTAGTGTAAGCCATTCATAATTTTGCATAAATTTTGCGTAATAATGTGCTGACTTTAGGGGTTACAGTGGGATGCGAAAGTTTGGGCAACCTTGTTAATCATCATGATTTTCCTGTATAAATCATTGGTTGTTACGATAAAAAATGTCAGTTAAATATATCATATAGGAGACACGCACAGTGATATTTGAGAAGTGAAGTGAAGTTTATTGGATTTACAGAAAGTTTACAATAATTGTTTGTATATTTAGTAGATCCTACTTTTGCAGAAAATACAGCCTCTAAATGCGTCCTGTAGGTTCCAATGAGAGTCTGGATTCTGGTTGAAGGTATTTTGAACCATTCCTCTTTACAAAACATCTGTAGTTCATTCAGGTTTGATGGCTTCCAAGCATGGACAGCTCTCTTTAACTCACACCACAGATTTTCAATTATATTCAGGTCTGGGGACTGAGATGGCCATTCCAGAACATTGTACGAAACTCTGAATGAATGCCTTAGTGGATTTTGAGCAGTGTTTAGGGTCGCTGTCTTCTTTAAAGATCCAGCCCCGAAGCAGCTTCAGCTTTATCACTGATTCCTGGACATTGGTCTCCAGAATCTGCTGGTACTTACTACTGAGTGGAATCCATGCGATTTATACAGGAAAATTGTGACGATTAACAAGGTTGCCCAAACCATCGCATCCCACTGTAATAGCAAAGCCCCCATACATGCTGTCATCACCAAAATTGCTACCTATATTAAGGAGCAGGATGGAAACAAGGCAAAAAATATTTTTTCCGCCAAAAAACCCTTGTAATTTTTGAGAAAATCGATTTTAAAAATGCAAAGGAAAAATATTTTTTTTAAACTAAGAAAAATTAGTTTAAAAACTATTTTTCATTTTCATTTTTAAAATAGATTTTCTTAACAACTACATTGTCTTTTTTTGCTTTATTTCCACTATTCCCCCTGACATACATAGCAATTTCAGTGACTATAGCATGTATGGGGGCTTTGATATTAACATAGTAAAGTCGTCAGAAAATTATGCAAAATTGCAAAATTATGATTCCTGATTATGTTTACAAACTAAATTAATTACGATTTTACCCAAAATTTCACATTACGATTTTGTATTGTAATTGCAAACTAAGTTTGTGCAAAATTTTGGCACATCACTAGCAGCAATACAAAAGACACCATATTAGTGACAGCCCCACCAGATGGAATTTAACAATTGGCTGTACCAGCAACAACATGCAGTGAATGAGTGCCTCAGTGCACTTGCAAGAAGGACCGTCTCTGGGGAGATTTAGGTTATTTGGGTGCTCATACACGATGTCTGTAGACTGATGTGGCCTTTACGAGGAGACCACTAATCTGGTCAGTCGCAGCGAAGGCACCATTAGTGACATAATGACCTATACATTTTTTTCTGAGCATGCCATGCGACGTGTCCTTGAGCAGGTCATGGATAAGCAGGAGCGAGAATAGGGGAAGAGTTTGTGCTGTTGCAAATTAGAGAGGGTGCATTGTTATTGGCTGCATATGGGCAGAGGAAGGAGTCTGAAGAGGAGTCAGTGGAGGATACAGGCTTCCCAGCAGAGAAGGGGCTTCTCACCTTTCTGGGGATCCTAGTCTAGTCTGTGGCTGGGGGAAACAAAGCATGGTAGGTAATGTTGCCCTGGATGAGGAAGAGGAGCTGTAAGTATCTGCCTCAAACCTCACTAGAATGGAGCAGTTCATGCTGACATGTCTGAAGAAGGACCCCCATATCAAAACCATGAAATACACGGACTTGTACTGGGTGGCAACTTTATTAGACCCTTGGTACAGACAGAAGATGGCGGAGATGCTACCACAATCGCAGAGGGTGGCCAAAGTGCAGAACTTCCATACCAAGCTGAAACAGATGCTGTATTCTGCTTTTCAGGTTGGTGGTACAAGAAGAGCTATTAACAGCCAAAGAGGTGCCAACAGTTTCACTACCCCAAGAACATTTAAGAACATCCTCAACAGTGCAAACAATAGAAATGTTGTGTGGTGAGTCTAGCAGTTTTATTACTTATAAGATCCATTATGCTTATTAAAACACGTGGCTGGTCCGAGCACACACAAGAAAGCCATTTACATATTTCATACTGTTCTTTATGAAATGAATGTTAAGATGTATTTATTTTACAAGTTTATATAGCACTGACTTATTTTTCCGCAGTACTTTAATGACATTATTGATCAATCCCATCACTTCCTTTCTCTTAATGGAGCTCACAGTCTAGATGTTCCTACCAAAGTCTAGGGTCAGATTTGGGGCAAAACAAACTGATACATGAGTATGGCTTTTGGCTGAGACAGAACATTGAAGCATGATGAATTGAAATGGTACCGGTGCCAGTGAGTAAATGAGCCATGTGTGATGTGAGGTACATGTGTTCTGCAGCAGATTCTTTTAATAGATTTTATCAGTTGGATTGCATTGATCTCCTAATAAAGCTGATTTGTACTTTTGGAAATGATGTGAGTGATGACACATTTTTTTGTTGTGAGATGAAATTGAAGCAACCAGAGAAAGCTCTCAATGTATTGGAATAGTCAAACTTCATGAAGGTAGTGTCAGCAGTTGGAATTAAACCTGAGACTTTAGAGCTGCACCACAAGAGGTGTAAACTCTTTCATGTTGTGTCCTGATGTTAAAAAATGGCAGCTTGGCATTTAATAGAAGTGTGCTATATTATATAGTATATACTCTGCAATAAAATAACCAGATAACATTTTTTTTTTATCAATTTAGGTTCAATCCTAAACTGCAAGGACAGAAGAGGAGCATTAATCTGATACAGACTAGTGAATGAACTAACCTCTATGCTGTAACATCCATACACCTACATTTACTGCTAAACATGTTTATAAAACATACATTTACTACTTTAATATAGTTATTTTAAATAGCTATGAACCTTTTGCAAATGAGAGAGAATGGGTTAAAGTCCTATTGGTTAATTTCAACTTTGGTCTTGTCATTCAGATCCTCCCACATATTGCACCCAACAAGTAAAAACATATGTAAATCTGAAAAAAAAAAGTCCACTAGGTGAAAAAGGGACACATTAACTACCATGCTCTTGACACCAGTTTTATTAAAATTAGAATTTATGACTTGAAAGTAACATGATTTTGGTGGGGAACTTTCAAAGTGTGTCCCAGGTAAGGCCATAACTCTAGATGGGTGACTGGTCTTGTCAGGCTTTCCCATCAAATGCCATGAGCCAGAACATTTGTTTCAATTTAGGGACCTTTTGCAACTTTGAAAAAAATATTGACTCCAGGTGAGATGCAAGAATCAAATTTATTACAAAGATCACAGCAGCTACAAAACAAGAAATGACTCCACCCTGCTTAATAAATCAGGACAAGGAGCATTTTTGAGGGAGTTCTACTACTTGTGTTTGACCTTAGAAAATAAATACTTCAGCGATAATAACAAAATAATTATTTTAAGATATTATATCAAATGATATCAACTATTTGCCACTTAGTACAGAGCAAATGCAACAAATGAATAGCGATAGATCACATAAACAGAAAATGCAAATCTGTAACAGGAGGTGTGCATAAAACTTGCAGACAAGATATTTTTAAACATTTACGATGGCTACAAAGGTCTGACTGATTCAAGGCCAACTTTTATCCTAATCTTATCACGTATTATCAGTTTTGCTGTACAGGATAGTAAGTTAGATCGGCTGTTATACTACTAAAAAATATTTATGCTATATGAAGTTGGAAAAAAGAAAAAGAGAGAAAGAGAAAAAATATGTTGCAGCGCAATGGTCCAATATGAAGATTTGTCAAAAATAGGTAAAAAACATATTAATGTCATACAATTCATAAAAGCTTTCTGATCTGTGCACATAGTTCATTTAACATAGTTCACCCAATTTATAAAGGGCAGGACAGAGAACAGAGAAGTAACTTACCTGTAAGCTTACTTATATAGCTGGCAAATAGCTCGTAAAGCTTGCTAGAGATGTCGCAAACCCGCAGATTTTGGTTCGCAAACTGAAAAAGCGAAATTTGTGAAACAGTTCACGAAACAGCGAACATCGCGAACCGCAATAGACTTCAATGGGCAGGCAAACTTTCAAAAGTACAAACACTAATTCTGGCTACAAAAATGATGGAAAAGATGTTTCAAGAGGTTTCAAGAGTTTTAAGGGCAGAAATCACATTGCATTGCTAAATTGGAGACATAAAGTGCTTTAAAACATCTTGCGTGTGTATACGTCAATCAGGTAGTGTAATTAGTGTACTGCTTCACACTGACAGACAAAACTCACCGTGTAATGCACCGCAAACAGCTGTTTGTGTAGTGATGGCCATGCTGGACTGGTGTGCACTGGCGGGAGGGCAGGCGATGGCGGTTTTCAAGCCCATATAGTCGGGCTGAGGTAGCTCAATGACAGAACAACAGTGACTGAGTGTCTAGCTGATCAAATTTGGTCTGTCCACAATGAAGCAACAGCCTTATTATCTTGGGTGTGCCCCCCAGCACACTCATATAGCCGGTCATTGCTTCATTGTGATACGCAAGCCCCTTCACCGTGGCAAGGTAATGATTATGAAGGGGAATTGACACATGTACATGCCTTCTGTTTTGTTGTTGCAGCCAGAAAAATTAGGCAGGCATGTACGCGCACCAGAAAAATGATTATAGCGGCCGCTGCCGGAGTCCTGGACCTTGTTGATGATGGCAGAGAAGGCAGTCAAGTGGCCTGCAGGCAGAGATGCTGTGTGGTGACCGACTTAGTCTTGGGGCAGGCAGTCACATGGCATGCAGGCAGAGATGCTGTGTATGGGGACTGACTTGGTCTTTGGGCAGGCCTGACTGTGCTTTGCAGACCCGGCATCAGTGCTCAGATGGACCCTTGACACAACGCTGTGTGCCAGAGATGACATCACTTGCCATTCATATCATTTTTTTTTAGAAATAATTGCGGCCTGGTATCTTCCACTGCAGTGTGTGGCTTTGCTTTTGTGTGCTGCTTTTGCTCAGGTGGTCATCCCATTGCACTTTATGCTTTTTCATCATGTGCCTTCATAAGGTAGTTGTCTCTACACGGGTCATGGTCTTTCCACGGCTCAGTTTTCAGTCGCAGAGAGTACAGATGGCATTGCTCTCATCTGAGGCAGACACACAAAAAAATGTCCACACCGCTGAGCCCTGGGATGATGGCACTTTGGTGATGGTTGCTGACGGAGTGTTAAGTGGGGTGCCAGAATCAGAGCAGGAGGAGGAAGGTATGTCACGCTTCCGTGCGGAAGCTGAGGAAGATGAGGTGTTCTGTGTTAAATAGTCAACTACGTCCTGACAATATTGGGGATTGATGGCACGTGCCTTCTTCTGAACACTGTACTTTGGTCGAGGGTTACATGAAATCACGACAGCAAAACCTTGAACAGACCTGCCGGGTAGCTTCCTCTGGCTCTGACCCTGCCTGTTGTTTTGTCCATATTGGGGGGATAAAGTGAAAGGTATTCACTTACTTGACTAATACAATGTGCAGTCACACAGGTGCAGTGAAAGGTATGTAGTGACTGCTATATAAAACAGTGTGCGGTCACAAAGATGCAATGAAAAGTATGCAGTGACTGGTATATAACACAGCATGCGGTCACACAGATGCAGTGAAATGTATGCAGTGACTGCTGTATAAAACAGTGTGTGGTCACACACGTGCAGTGAAAACGGATGCACTGACTGCTGGTATATAAAAAAGCATGCGGTCACACAGATGCAGAGAAAGGTATGCAGTGACTGGTATATTAAACAGTGTGCAGTCACACAGATGCAGTGAAATGTATGCAATGACTGCTATATAAAACAGCGTGCGGTCACACAGGTGCAGTGAAAATGGATGCACTGACTGCTGGTATATAAAACAGCATGCGGTCACACAGGTGCAGTGAAAGGTATGCACAGACTGGTATATAAATCAGCGTGTGGTCATACAGGTGCAGTGAACGGTATGCTTGGACTGGTATACAAAACAGCATGCGTTCACACAGGTGCAGTGAAAGGTATGCACGGAATGGTATATAAAACAGCATGTGGTCACACAGGTGCAGTGAAAAGGTATGTACGGACTGGTATATAAAACAGCGTGCGGTCACACAGGTGCAGTGAAAGGTATGTACTGACTAGTATATAAAACAGCATGTGGTCGGTCACACAGGTGCAGTGAAAGGTATGCACGGACTGGTATATAAAATAGCGTGCGGTCGCACAGGTGCAGTGAAAGGTATGCACGGACTGGTATTAGAATACAATGTGCAGCAGTCAAACTAGGCACTGAATGTGCTGGGCCTGGCACAGTATAGCAATTAGCAAGGGCCAGCTGCAACAGACAGGCCTGTATATAATGCAGTGTTAGTGGGCCACAGGAAAAAAAAACACATCACAAGAACATTACTTCTCAAAAGAGCTTTTTTGGGGTGCTTCTCAGCAATAAATATCAGCAAGGAGCAAGCTAACAGACCTAATAACTATCGCTTTCCCTATCTCTCCAATGTCTCTCCCTTCTCTCACTAATACAGCAGCACACAGAGTGAAAAACATGGTTGATGCTGCTGCCTTATATAAGGGGGGGGGGGGGCTCCAGGAGGGAATGCAGCCTAATTGGCTGCCATGTGTCTGCTGACTGTGATGTATCGGGTCAACGTTTAGCCCAATTATGTAGTATAGGGGGCGGGTGGAACCAGCATAAAGTCCGCGATCCGATGCAAATGTGAACCCGCGTTGTTCGCGCTAATAAGTTCACGTGCGAACCGTTCAGGACATCTCTAAAGCTTGCAAGGGCAAGGCTCTCTCACCCTTTTGTGTCATGGAATTGTTATACATTTCATTCATGTTACTGTTGTCACTGTAATTACCAATTCTGTATTTGTAACAATTCTGTATTTTTTTTTACCAATATTGTATACTGGATACTGGTGTATACCATTGTCTGTATTATTAGTACCGCATGTTTGTTTCTTAATTTGTACAGCGCCATGGAATATGTCAGTGCTTCATACATGAATAATAATAATAATAACAATCTAAACATTAACGTCAGTGGTAAGTTTGTCATATTTGACTGTTGACAAGAAATAAGAGCAGCAATACAGCACATGACCACTAGAGAGATACTTCCCTTTACATTCACTTCCTATTGAAATTAATGTAATTACCCTACTTCCAACATTGCATCGCAAAGAATACAAGGTGTGTGTTTGTGTTGGGGCAAGTGGGTAATTAGGTGATTTTTCAAATGGTAATCAGTGAAGAATGGGCATTAAATAGGTAAACTAAGCAGTTTGCCTCTACTCTACATTTTTATAAACTGGGATCAGTCTCCTTCAGCTGAAAAATATCAGATACACAGCTGACCCATCTAATGCAAATACAAATAATAATAGTTTATTATAGCATTATGGTTGTGTTTTTTTTTTGTTTGCTTTTTGCTATAAAACTTGCAATCTTAACCAATCATTACAGAATAAATCTCTCTTTACTAATTATTGTGAGCATAAAAAAGAATGAAATCAGAAAGGCTTGGATTTGTCAACAACATCGCTGTTTCAGAAGCTGGAAACTGAGCTTGGAAAGCAGTTTTGTTTAACTTGCATGACTGGTAATTACACAGCCTTCTGGCAAAGTTTCAGGGGTAACATTTTCACAAGGATCAACTGTTCTTGAACAATTCCCTTCAGCGTATTGAACACAAACAGGCATGAATGCATTTTCTTGTTTCATCCCCTCCTCCTTCTATCTGAAACGTGCTTATTCCGGCCAATACCAAGAGAGTGTTAATCTGTCTTGTACTGCTGTTTGAAATGCAATTTACAATCACTAAAAGTGATAAAAGAAGTCAATTGTGAGAAGAAAAGACAAGAATCTCATAGGAGTAAATTCATTTTCTCCTCATCTAGCCTGATTATGAACTTAAACATTTTGTGTAACATAATAATGTTCCAACTTATGAGACCTATTTTATTGACTCCATGTAAAGAAGTTCAAGGTGATGTGAGAGACAGCAGACAGACTTTTTCTTGAAATTAGGTATTTAAGGCACATTCAAAGTAAGAGAGTGTTCTAAGTCTAAATCCATGCTAGAAAAGTATAAGTACATGTAATAGCTGATAGTCTGCATAGTTTGTAATTTTACCATGAGTTAAATTCATTTTTAAAGATGATAGGTAAAAGCCAACATAACTGCTTTTCTGACAATTTTTCACTTAAAAAAATATATATATTTATAATTTTTTTATAACAAACATTTTTTTTATGTTTTTGCAGTACATTTTGTATGTATTAAAACAATATGTATTTGTACTTTTACATGTGCTTGCACTAGGCATTATGTATGTACGGTATTTTGGTATTCACTGTATCTGTTATAGCCTATGTTTGCTTGTTATTATTGTATTTTGTACAGAAGGTAATGCCATATACATTATTTTTAATCAGTATTTTTAACAACAACATTAATACCAATACCTTGGGTTTTCTGGAAAGGTCACTAGCCTGGATTACCTTCTTGGACTGTTGACTAGCCTGGCCCAATTTCTTTGATGAACTGGTCATTTGTAGAGATGGCTCGAACCTCCGATTTTCGGTTTGCGAACCTCGAACGTGAACTTCCACAAAAGTTTGGTTCACGTGAACTTTCCCGAACCGCAATAGACTTCAATGGGGACGCTAACTTTGAAAACTAGAAACATTTATGCTGGCCACAAAAGTGATGGAAAAGATGTTCCAAGGGGTCTAACACCTGGAGGGGGGCATGGCGGAGTGGGATACACGCCAAAAGTCCAGGGGAAAAAAATCAGGATTTGACACACAGCAGCGTTTTAAGGGCAGAAATCACATTGCATTCTAAATTGGAGGCCTAAAGTGCTTTAAAACATCTTGCATGTGTATACATCAATTAGGTAGTGTAATTAGTGTACTGCTTCACACTGACAGACCAAACTCACTGTGTAACGCACTGCAAACAGCTGTTTGTGCAGTAACGGCCATGCTGGACTGGTGCGCACCAAGGCGAGAGTGCAGGCAAGCCCATATGGTCGGGTTGAGGTAGCTGAATGACAGAACAACAGTGACTTAGTGTCCAACTGATCGAATTTGATCTGTCCACAATGAAGCAACGACCGTATTATCTTGGGTGTGACCCCCCCCCCGACACACTCATATAGCCGCCCGTCATTGCTTCATTGTGATACGCCAGCCTCTTCACCACGGCAAGGTAACAATCACGAAGGGCAATTGACACATGTACATGCCTTTTGTTTTATTGTTGCAGCCAGAAAAATTAGGCAGGCATGTACACACACCAGAAAAAAAATGTTATTGGCTTTGTTAGCGGCCACTGCTAGCAGCGGGCTTAAAAATTCAGGAATCCGCCTGGAGTCCCGGACCCTGTTGGTGGTGGTGAAGAAGGCAGTCAAGCAGCCTGCAGGCAGAGATGCTGTGTGGGGACCGACTTAGTCTTGGGGCAGGCAGTCACGCGGCGTGCAGGCAGAGATGCTGTGCGTGGGGACTGATTTAGTCTTCGGGAAGGCCTGACCGTGCTTTGCAGACCACGTGGTCAGATGGACCCTTGACCCAGAGATGACACCACTTGCCTTTCGACATCATGGTACAGTTTGTGTATCACCTTTTTTGAGAAATAATTGCGCCCTGGTATCTTCCACTGTGGTGTGTGGCTTTGCTTTTGTTTGCTGCTTTTCCTTAGGTGGTCATCCCATTGCAGTTTGTGCTTTCTCATCATGTGCCTTCATAAGGAAGTTGTCCCTACGTGGGTCTTGGACTTTCCACGGCTCAATTTTTGGTGGCAGAGAGTATAGATGGCATTGATGGAAGCTGAGGAAGATGAGGTGTTCTGTGTTGAATAGTCAACTATGTCCTGACAATCTTGGGGGTTGATGGCACGTGCCTTCTGAACACTGTAATTTGGTCCAGGGCCGCACGAAATCACAACAGCATGACCTCAAACAGACCTGCTGGGTGGCCTGCCTCTGTCTGTTTTGCCCATACCGGAGGGTTGAAGTGAAAGGTATGCACTGACTTGACTAATACAATGTGCAGTCACACAGGTGCAGTGAACAGGTATGCAGGGATTGGTATTAAAAATGTGCAGCAGTCACACACACAGGTACCGTGAACAGGTGCAGTGACTGGTATATAACACTGCATGCGGTCACGTAGGTAGGTGCACTGAACAGGTATGCAGGGATTGGTTTAAAAATGTGTAGCTGTCACACACACAGGTACCGTGTACAGGTGCAGTGACTGATATATAACACTGCGTGTGGTCACGTAGGTAGGTGCACTGAACAGGTATGCAGGAATTGGTATTACAAATGTGCAGCTGTCACACACACAGGTACCATGAACAGGTGCAGTGACTGGTACATAACACTGCATGCGGTCACGTAGGTAGGTGCACTAAACAGGTATGCAGGGATTGGTATTACAAATGTGCAGCTGTCACACACACAGGTACCATGAAGAGGTGCAGTGACTGGTATATAACAATGTGTGTGGTCACGTAGGTAGGTGCACTGAACCGGTATGCAGTGACTGGTATTACAAATGTGCATCTGTCACACACACAGGTAGTCACTGAATGTGCTGGGCCTGGCAGTGGCACAGTAGAAGTTACCAAGGGGCCAAGGACCAGCTGCGACTGACTGACAGGGCTGTATATGCAAGTGTCTGTGGGACACACACTCACATAAACAATAGATCACATGAACAACATTAGCTCTCAAAAGAGCTGTTGAGGGGTGTTTTTTTAGCAATGAGTATCAACAAGGAGCAAGCTAACAAGCCTAACAAGAGCCTAATTAAGCTTTCCCTATATCACTCTGCAGCAAGCTCTTCCTTCTCTAATTACTGCAGCCACACGAGTGATGGAAATGGCAGATGCTGCCTGCCTTTTACGGGGGGCTCAAGGAGGGAGTGTAGCCTGACTGGCTTCCATGTGTCTGCTGACTGTGATGTAGAGGGTCAAAGTTGACCCTAATGATGTAGTATAGGGGGCGGGTCGAGCTCGCATATAGTTCGCGTTCAATCACAATCGCAAACCACCAAAGTTTCACATGTTCGAGTTTGCATGCGAACCGTTCCGGCCATCTCTAGTCATTTGCATTGTTGTATCCTCAACTAGGGGGAATGCAATACTGGATTTGATAATTTCAAATAGACCAGATAATGTATCAAATGTGAAGGTTCAAGAACATTTGGGAAATTGTGATCACAACATGATAACGTTTGATCTGGTGACTGATAGGCCACGGGGCAGTGGGAAAGCTAAAACTATGAATTTTAGAAAAGCAAGTTCAATCAACTCAGGCAGGCACTAAGTTTGGTGAACTGGGATAATGTGCTACAAGGGAAGGACACTGAAGGGAAATGGCAAAGCTTTTAACCACTTCAGCCTACAGTGTTGTTTTACCTTATGGATCCGAGCAATGTTCACCTCCCATTCATTCGCCAATAACTTTATCACTACTTATCACAATTAATTGATCTATATCATGTTTTTCCGACACCAATTAGACTTTCTTTGGATGGTACATTTTGCTAAGAATTATTTTTTCTAAATGCATTTTAACCAGTTCACCCCCAAGGGTTTTTAACCTAACGGACCAGAGCAATTTTCAGTTGTCAGCGCTCCTCCCTTTTATTCCCTAATAACTTTATTACTACTTATCACAAGAAAATGATCTATACCTCGTTTTTTTCGCCACCAATTAGGCTTTCTTTGGATAGTACATTTTGCTAAGAATTTTTTTATTCTAAATGCATTTTAATGAGAAAAACAGAAAAAAAAAGAAAAAAAATCATTATTTCTCAGTGTTCAGCCTTTATAGTTTTAAAATTAAACATTCTCCTGTGGATAAAACAAACACGTTTTATTTGCCCAGTGGTCCCGATAATTAAACCGTTTAGATTATGTCCCTACCACAATGTATGGCGACAGCATATTATTTTGAAATATAAGTGGTTATTTTTCTGTTTGTTCTGGCCATAATTACAAGCCCCTATGTAATAAATTAAAATTAATTTTCCCCCATAAAATATAGAATAAAAAAAGCTGAGTCCCTAAGGCAACTTTTTTTTTTTTTTTAAGCTGATTTTTTTTTTTTACAAGTGTTTTTTTTGGGGGGGAGGGTTGGAAGTGTAATTTTATTAATGATGTGTATATACTTGAAAACGTATGTATTTTGTAGGTGTAATATACTTTTTGGCCACAAGATGGCGCTGGTGAACACTCATAGGACGTGTTCACTTCTTTTTTTTTTTTTTTTTTTTTACACACTTTATTAAACTGTTACATTTCCTGTTTATGTGAATGGACGTAGCCGCTGTTCGCGGTCACGTCCATTCACTCCAGGCACTGCGATTGGGTAGAGGACTGTTCAGTCCTCTTCCCCAATCGCCCAGCACGGGATCCCGACGGTAATGGCGGCGGTAGCGGCGGACACACGGCGGTAGCAGCGGCGGGAATGCGCGACGTATTAAAACGTCATGATGCTGTTAATAGCGGAAAGCATGACGTTTTAATACGTTAGGATGGCGGTAAATGGTTAACAGGAATATAAAAAAAATGGAAAGAAATTCATTATTTCTCAGTTTTCAGCCATTGTAGCTTTAAAATACTACATGCTATCATAATTAAAACCCACATACTTTATTTGCCCATTTGTCCCAGTTATTACACCATTAAATTTGCGTCCATCACTATTTACAAGCTTACAATTTAAAAAAGTAAAGTAATACACTCCTTGACTTGCATATTAAAAAAGTACAGGCACTTAGGTAACTATTTATGTTGTTTTTTTAATTGTAATTTTTTGTTTTTTTTAATGAAAATTTTATTTGGGGTTTTTCGGTGTGGGGGAGGTAAACAAGGGATTTTAAATGAAATGTATTGTGTATATTAAAAAAAAAGAAATATGTAGATGTAGTTTTACTATTTGGCACAAGATGCCACAGTGAGTTTTTGATTTTCCATCCTGCAAGCAAGAGCTCTTGCTTGCAGGAACAGAAGGGGTGACATGGGACATAGAAAAATTGTGGCTTTTCTGGCGAAAGCCGTCGTTTTTTTCATAGGGGGACATAGGTCAATGAATGGGATCTGTATTCCCATTCATTGATCTCAGGGGCAGCGAATGGTGGTGGGAGCACGCGCGGCCCCGCAGCAGCTGTGCAGTCTACCTGGATGGATATATCTGTCCAGATAGACCAAAGTGGTTAAAATTATTCTCAATCAATATTGTAGTAAATATATCCCATATGGGATATCCCGTCTAGGAATAAAAAAAGGCCTCTATGGATGAACGGAAAAGTTAGCGATAAAATTAATTGGAAAAAGAATGCCTATATGGTCCTAAAACAAGATTGGGATGAGGCTGCATTAAACAATAATAAGGAGTGCAATAAAAGTTGTAAAAAAGAAATTAGGCTGTAAAAGATTGAAGCTGAAAATCAAATCACTAGGGATATCAAATCTAACCCAAAGACGTTTTACATGTACATCAACTCTAAAAATCGGAAGGTTGACTGTATTGGACCCCTAAAGGGTGAAGGTGGGAACTCAATGGTTGATGATCAAGGTAAGGCAGAGTTATTAATTGCTTTCTTTGCTTCTGTCTTCACAAGGGAAACATCACTGTTACAAATTAGAGATGCAGAAGAGTCTCAATCTTCCAATTGTAAAATTAAATACTTAATGCAGGAAGCAGTGAAGGCAAGACTAAATAAATCAAAAATAGACAAGGCACCTGGCCCGGATGGCATGCATTCTCGGGTCCAAAAAGAATTACGTTCAGTTATCGATAAACCCCTTTATCTTATATTTTGTGACTCTATTTCCACTGGCAGAGTTCCAGTAGATTGGTGTACAGCCCACGTTTTCCCATTATTTAAGAAGGGCAAAAAATCAGATCCAGGAAATAGACCTGTAAGCTTAACATCAACTATTTGAGGGATTACTAAATAATACTATAAAAGACTTAATAATAGAAAATCATTTTATTTCTCAGCATTAGCATGGGTTTACTAAAGACATGCTTAGCTTTTATGAAGTAGTGAACGCTAATGTGGATATTGGGAGTGCCGTAGATGTGATATACTTGGACTTTGCAAAGGCCTTCGACACTGTTCCCCACAAAAGTCTGGTGCAAAAGTTGAGGATGCAAGGACTGGGGAAGAGTCTGTTTGCATGGATAGAAAACTGGCTAATGGACAGAAAACAAAGAGTTGTGGTCAATGGATCATATTCAAAATGGGTGACTGTTCGCCAGGTGGTCCCACAGGGGTCAGTACTGGGTCCAGTGCTCTTCAATTTATTTATTAATGACATAGTAGATGCAATAGAAAGCAATGATGCTATTTTTGCAGATGATACAAAATTGTGCAGAATTCTCAACTCACAGGAAGATAGTGACATGTTGCAACAGGACCTGAATAGGATGGCTATATGGGCACATAAATGGCAAAGGAAATTCAATATTGAATAATGTAAAGTCATGCATTTTGGTCATACCAATGGTCTAGCACCATACAAAATAAACGGTATACAGATGGGGACATCAAACTTAGAGAAGGACTTAGGAGTACTCATCGACAGCAAGTTAAATAATCATATTCAATGCCAAGCCGCTGCAGCTAAAGCTAATACAATTTTGGGATGCATTAAAAGGGAATAAAAACTCGAGATTTTATCATAATATTGCCCCTGTTTAACTTGCTAGGAAGGCCACATCTGGAATATGGAATTCAGTTCTGGGTACCACATAGAGATGTCCCGAACGGTTCGCCCACGAACGGTTCCAGGCGAACTTTAGGTGGTTCGCGTTCGCCGGCGAAGGCGAACTTTTGCGGAAGTTCGATTCGCCCCATAATGCTCCATTGAGCAGAACTTTGACCCTCTACATCACAGTCAGCAGGCACATTGTCACCAATCAGACTACACTCACTCTAGAAGCCCCACCTCCCCTTATAAAAGGCAAGGTTCTCCTATCGTTTTACTCACTCGTCTGCCTACAGTAATTAAGTTAGTTAAGTAGTTAAGGGACAGCTGCTGACAGACTCTGCTAGGGAGAGTTTAGTTAGGATCTTGAAAGCTTGTTCCTAGCTGATTATTATTCCTTATACCTCTCTCCCTCCTCACGGAGGGAGGAGGGTCTCATCTTCCTGGGAATTGAAACCAGGCTGGGCTGGGAATTGAACCCAGGTCGCAGTGTGTGGTAGGTAACTCACTTAACCACTATACCCCCAACAACACTACATGCTGAAGCCAGCCTAGCATGTACCATTATGATCAATACAAGAGAAAAATTAGCTTGCTTAAGAATTTGTAGCATGAAAAGCCAACTGACATTGGCTGGGAATTGAACTCAGGCTGGGCTGGGAATTGAACCCAGGTCTCAGTGTGTGGTAGGTAACTCACTTAACCACTATACCACCAACAACACTACAGGCTGCAGCCAGCCTAGCATGTACCATTATGATCAATCCAAGAGTAAAATTAGCTTGCTTAAGGATTTGTAGCATGAAAAGCCAACTCACATTGGCTGGGAATTGAACTCAGGCTGAGCTGGGAATTGAACCCAGGTCTCAGTGTGTGGTAGGGAACTCACTTAACCACTATACCACCACCAACACTACATGCTGAAGCCAGTCTAGCATGTATCATTATGATCAATCCAAGAGAAAAATTAGCTTGCTAAAGGATTTATAGCATGTCAAAAGCCAACTCACATTGGCTGGGAATAGAACCTAGGCCTACCGCTCTGTAGGTTGCTATCCTAACCATTATAGCACCAACACTACATGCTGAAATTTCTTGGAGCAGACTTACTTCCTCCCTCCAAAAGACACACATACATCCCCATAAGATCATTCAACAGCAACTGCATGCACAGTCTTTGTGGTACACAGTCTGTGTGGCACAATTGGTTAGTGCGTTTGGCTGTTAACTGCAATTATAGGCGGAAATTGGTCATTCCGTTCTGTGTGGTCGGAATGGAATTGCTTTTTCAATCTGGCGGAATTCCGAAATTGCCTGTGAAATTCTGCCGGTATCCGTTGATGGTTTTAGCTGAAAATTCACTTCAATGGCATCAAGTCCTAGAGTGAGAGAGAGAGAGAGCTAATTTTTCTCTTGGGTATATCACAATGGTACATGCTAGGCTGGTTTCAGCATGTAGTGTTGTTGGTGGTATAGTGGTTAAGTGAGTTACCTACCACACACTGAGAGCTGGATTCATTTCCCAGCCACGGTATGTAAGCTGGCTTTTGAAATAGTACAGTTCCGTGGATTAAGCAAGCTAATTTTTCTTTTTGATATATCATAATGGTACATGCTAGACTGGCTTCAGCATGTAGTGTTGTTGGTGGTATAGTGGTTAAGTGAGTTACCTACCACACACTGAGACCTGGGTTCAATTCTCAGCCATGGTATGTAAGCTGGCTTTTGAAATAGTACAATTCCGTAGATTAAGCAAGCTAATTTTTCTCTTGGATTGATCATAATGGTACATGCTAGGCTGGCTTCAGCATGTAGTGTTGGTGGTGGTATAGTGGTTAAGTGAGTTACCTACCACACACTGAGACCTGGGTTCATTTCCCAGCCCAGCCTGGGTTCAATTCCCAGCCACGGTATGTAAGCTGGCTTTTGAAATTCTACAATTCCCTGGAAGATGAGACCCTCCACCCTGCGGGGGGAGAGAGAGAGAGAGAGAGGGGGATTCTTGATGTCATAAAGCAGTGTAGGCCTGCAATTGAACATTCAATGAGATTTCTGACCTTAAAACACTGCTTTGTATTAAATCCAGATTTTTTTCTGGGACTTTTGATGTGTATTTTACTCAGACATGTCTTCCTCCAGGTATTAGACCCCTTGAAACATCTTTTCTATCATTTTTCCAGTCAGCAGAAGTGTTTCTAAATTTTTAAGTTTGCCTCCCCATTGAAGTCTATTGCGGTTTGCGAAAGTTCGCGCGAACCGAACCTTCCGCGAACGATGTTCGCGAGCCGAAAATCGGAGGTTTGCGACATCTCTAGTACCACATTACAGGAAAGATATTGCAGTTTTAGAGCAGGTGCAGAGTAGGGCAACAAAATTGATATGAGGGATGGTAGGTCTTATTTATCAAGAAAGGTTAGATAAACTGGGATTTTTTTAGTCTGGAAAAAAGATGCCTTAGAGCGGATCTAATTAACATGTATAAAAGCATCAGAGGGCAATATAAAAGCTTGGTGGCTGAGCTTTTTGTCCCTAGGCCTTCACAAAGGACTAGAGGACATGATCTGCACATAGAGGAAAAACATTTTAGCCATTTATTTAGGAAAGAGTTCTTCACAGTAATGATTGAGTGATTGAGTGATTAAGATGTGGAATGCATTGCCACAGGAAGTAGTTATGGCAAATTTTATATCATCTGCATTTAAAGAAGGGTTAGATGCTTTCCTTGCGATGAAAGACATCCATGGCTATAATTACTAGGTAATGTCCAGTGGTGTTGATCCAGGGATTTTATCTGATTGCCATCTGGAGTCGGGAGGGAATTTTTTCCCTTTTGGGGCTAATTGGAGAATGCCTTGTAAGGGTTTTTCACCTTCCTCTGGATCAACAGGGATATGTGAGTTTGCTGGCTGGTGTTGTACTTTGTTTTCTGGTTGAACTCGATTCACATATGTCTTTTTTCAACCCAAATAACGATCTAACTATGTATCTATGTATTTTGCAAGTTAAGTCTCTGACTTGGCCTGGATGATCTGGGCTAGTCTGAGTGCTTGAATTTACTGGTAGGAACACCAGTTAACTTTCCTTAGACAGGCATTGCATAGTTCCATTTTAGACTGGCCCCCGGTCAGGACCAGCTTTGAAGAGCTAGTCACTGTAGCCTTGTCTTTCACTGGACATGCATGTCTTTCTTTGCTAGGCTTTGTCATTAGCCTTTATTTTTCCAGGCTAGTCACTATCCTTGGTTGATTTTGTTGAGCTGGTTATTGTCTTCTTTATACTGGACTGGTGATTTGATATGCCCTGGCCTTGCTAACCTATTATTATCATCTAAAATCTAAAAAAAAAAAAGAGGAATAAAACAAAAACAAATTGGTAGCAGTCATACTTACAGGTGTGTGTGTTTGTTTTTGTAGCTGATGGATACCAGTTCTTTTGTTGAGTTGATTGCAAGATTTGTCCTTATGACTTCCTTGGTACGTTCACAATAAAGATCAGTAGGATATCTATAGGAAAAATTCTCCCAGCCCCACTTATATGATATAAGTCATCCTAATTGTGAGGATTCTACAGAACTGTACACTTGTTAAACATCACAACTTATGTTTACTGCTTTGCATCCCTCTTGTTGTATAACTACTTTTTTATTTGCAGAGCATAGTATATTGTGCTCAGGAGTCTTTTGTTTTCTTCTCTGGAGCAATTAGTAAACGCCTTGTAACACCCTCCCAGTGTTGCTTTGATTTGTACATGGTTTAACATTGTACAGGCATTAGTAAACCATACATAAAAGCAAGTCATGATAACCTAGTTCTCAGCAATTGCTGTGGGCTATTTGAAATGTCATGTTGTGCAACAGATTGACATTTCTGACTTGAGTATGAATCACAAAATACAAGAACTACATGCAAGATATAACCTGTTCAGTGCAGGTGAGATTTACTGAAAAGAATATCATATATTCATATATTGTATAATACTATGAAGTTGGATGAAACCGTTCCAGAGAAATTACATGTGGGAAAAGCCAGTCACACAGCCCACAGATTATTGCACAAAGTAAAATGCTGGCAGCAAAATGGGAATTTGTTTCTCTGCATAGAATTTTGACTGACCACACCCACCTCTTCCCTCTGCTCCCTCTTGCAAAACATAAGCAGGGTCAACTCTATATTCACAAGAAAAGACTAAGGCCTCTTTCCCAAGGGCAGTGGAGTTGTGTGCTCAGCAAGCAGTTACCAGGTGGCAGTGAGCAGTTACCAGGCAGCAGTGAGCAGTTACCAGGCAGTAGTAAGCAGTTGTGAGAGTCTGAGAGTCATTTCACTGCCCGTGGAAAAATCAACTGCCCGTGGAAAAAAAGGCTTACTTGGATATTACTTGGATAACTAACTTGGACCCTCTTCCAGAACTGAACTCAGTGATCGAGTCCTGCGTGAACGCAGGTGGATGACATCCACCTACTTTTTACGTCATCCACCCTAGCAGGACACATGCTTGCCGTGCAGTCAGTGTGGGTGGCAAGCTGCTTATTAGCGGCTGCGGTGGTTACTACTTCACTCACCGCTCGCCCCTCCTCATCACCATAACTGACCGCCCGCCCCAATCCACCCCTCCAATTGGCACACTGCTCTAGGCTGGCCCAGCTCCTCCCATCTTCCCTGAATGAGCTGCGACCAGCAAGAGTGATTGATTGTGTTTGCTGCTGCCAGTGACTGGTCTGCTCAGCTCCTGCATCTGTTGGAGTGGAGATGTATGTTTGCACTTTGCAGAGAGAGTGTATTTCTCTCTGAATTGCCTGCCCTTGTCTGTCCCAGTTCCGTGGGGACACTGCCTGAGAGACAGACACACTGTCTTATGGGCATAAGTATTGGTAACATTACCGCGTGCTCTGTAGGTTCAGTTCACCAACAGGTGAACAAGTGAAAAAAAGGCATATAAGTATATTGACAATAACTTTTTTTTCGTGGTGGTGGTGGTGCGGGGTTTTGGGGTTGGGTTGAGTCCACTCACCTCTTTTCCCAGGACTAGACCCCGGACTGGACTACCTTCTGTAACGATGGTATAGGGGAAAGAGCTTGGATGGCTCAGCTCACCATGATGCATGTGAACTTCACACATGAAATCAGTACTGCAAATTCATCCAGCCAGGCAATAAAAACAAGTAATGTAAAAATGATATACATGCAATTCACAAAACTTTGTGCATTGCAAATGATTATATATTCAACATAATATGCAATAAAAAAAACAGCCTGTAAACTAGGGCTACTTTTAATTCATTATATATTTAAAATGTTTTGTTAATTTTTGTACACTTAAAAAAAAGAAAATTGCTACTGAATTGGTAAATAAAACAATGTAGGTGAGGTACCTGCTCCACTAGGACTTGTCAGTAGCTGTGTGGGTCAAAGTATACCTCAATACTCAGAATAAAAATAAATGTAAAAATATACCCACGGCGCTATTGTATAAAAATAGTCATAACTTTTATTGAGTCAATACATAAATTTATTGTGAAATTCTTTGGAAATATGCATTTGCTTTCGCATGGCAAAATATGCAGGGTCTAAAACTAATACCCTGCGGGGATTAGTTCATGCTGCATTAGCACTATCCAGGAGTGCCACGGGGAGGCTCCCCAATGCCCCCATGAACTAATCCCCGCAGGGCAACCGCTTTACGGTATTAGTTTTAGACCCTGCATATTTTGGCATGCGAAAGCAAATGCATATTTGCATGAGCAATGTCTTGTGATTAGCCAATAAGGCCAAATTTGCAAAGCCATATTTGTCAGGTTTTAACTTGGTGTTTGATGCACACATAAAATTCCCTGCTGTAGTGCTAGTACTATATGTACCTAGGCTTATATCATTATGTCACATGTGATCAGGTACCCTTTAAAAAAGCACCTGGCTAAAGCGATCATTCTAGATGATTCTAATCCAACTTGAACATCATTGCTTTTCTGGTTTAAATCTATAGGTGACACGATGTTTGCGCCTAACCTCTGGATGAAATAAAACTTTTCATGGTTGTCAACACACTGGCCTATATGCAACTAACTTTTTCTCCTGAGTTCTCTCCTAGGAGATAATTTTTCATCTCCTGTTTACAATAAGTGTCCAGCTCTCTGCAATTGAAAAAATACCAAAAAGTAGGTGGAAAAGTACTATCAAAACTATTTTAAGTATTTTATGTTTTGCTGGTGATTTAAAAGGTATTTTACTGACAAGTTAGAAAATATTACTTAGGAAAAAACTCATGAGAAAAAATGAATTGCATATGGGCCACGGTGTCCATATGGATTCTTGAGCAGTCACTTGTGTGGAGCACTATATATATCTAAATGGGAAGGGCATCATCTATCAAGGTTGTTCCAGGTAGAACAAAGTCTAATGCTAATCCAGCTGTTATAGGCCGATATGCAATTACCTTTTTCTCATGAGTTAACTCCTAGGAGATAATTTTCATATTCTCTTTAAAACAACTTCTCCACATTTTACAATAAAAAAAAATACCCACGCGTTGGTGAAAATGTTCAATTTAAAGGGTTTTCTAAAGTTTCTTTAGTGAGGAAAGTGGGTTGGTTAGCTATAAAAGTAGATCATTTGCATAGACTAAAACTTTTATCTCATTTTTATTGATGCACAGGCCTGTAATATAATCATCATATTGGATGCTTTGAATAAGAAGTTCCAGGCCTAAATTAAGATATGGGGATATGGGGAGAGCTAGAGCTGTTGTCTATCCACATGAGGTAGTTAAATGGGAACTGTAATCAAGGGTTGAACATCATCCCAATCAATAGCTAATACCCCTTTTTCCATGAGAAATCTTTACCTGTTCTCAAATAGAACATTTGGGTGGGGGGGGGGGGGGTCTGGTCTGTATCGCTGATATTGTCGTGGACCCCCTCCTATGGAGCGTTTTCAACTCTACTGACCTGGCTTCTGAAAAAGAGATCTTAGGTGACCACAAGTGATCTTGCAATAAATGTCTGCTATTGTGTGACAACCAATGAGTGACAACCATTATTTGGGTCATTTTAGACAATATCATATCACAGCATGAGTTGTTCAAACATTACCTGATTGACAGCTACTCTAAACAGCAGCAGGTGGCTTTGTACACTGCCACTCTCTCGCTTCCTATAACAGAGATATCCCAGAGCTACTTAAAGAGAAAATCCGACCAAGAATTGAACTTTATCCCAATCAGTAGCTGATACCCCCTTTTACATGAGAAATCTATTCCTTTTCACAAACAGACCACCAGGGGATGCTGTATGACTGATATTGTGGTGAAATCTCTCCCATAAGAAACTCTGAGGACCTTGTTGCATTGTGGGAAATAGCTGTTTACTAGAGTGGGGCCGAACCTCCGATTTTCGGTTCACGAACCAGGTTCGCGAACTTCCGCGGAAGGTTCGGTTCACGGAAAAGTTCGCGAACCACAATAGACTTCATTGGGGATGCGAACTTTGAAAAAAAAAATATGCTGGCCACAAAAGTGATGGAAAAGATGTTTCAAGGGGTCTAACACCTGGACCCCCAGGTGGAGGAGTGGGATACATGCCAAAAGTCCCCGGGAAAAATCTGGATTTGACGCAAAGCAGCGTTTTAAGGGCAGAAATCACATTGAATGCTGAATGACAGGCCTAAAGTGCTTTAAAACATCTTGCATGTGTATACATCAATCAGGTAGTGTAATTAAGGTACTGCTTCACACTGACACACCAAACTCACCGTGTAATGCACCGCAAACAGCTGTTTGTGTAGTGACGGCCGTGCTGGACTGGTGCGCACCATGGCGAGAGTGCAGGTTTTGGTGGCTTTACAGCCCATATGGTCGCCTGGCTGATGTAGGTGAATGACAGAACAGTGACTGTCCAGCTGATCAAATTTGGCCTGACCACAATGAGGCAACGACCTTATTATCGTGGGTGTGCCCCCCGAGACACTCATCTAGGCGCCGGTCATTGCTTCATTGTGATACGCAAGCCCCTTCACCACGGCAAGGTAATGATCACGAAGGGGAATGGGCGCATGTACATGCCTTTTCTTTTGTTGTTTCAGCTGCCCGCAGTGCTGCCAGAAAAATTAGGCAGTCATGTACACGCACCAGAAAATTATTACAGCGGCCGCTGCTAGCAGCGGCCTAAAAAATTCAGCAATCCGCCTGGAGTCCCGGACCCTGTTGGTGGTGGCGGAGAAGGTAGTCAAGCGGCCTGCAGGCAGACATGCTGTGTGGAGGGACTGGGAGCGACTTAGTCTTCTTGGGGCAGGCCAGGCAGCCAGTCACACGGCGTGCAGGCAGAGATGCTGTGTGTGCGGGGACTGACTTAGTCTTGGGGCGGGCAGCAGCCCTCCGGGATCCATGCCTCATTCATTTTGATAAAGGTGAGGTACTTAACAGTTTTGTGACTTAGGCGACTTCTCTTCTCAGTGACAATGCCTCCAGCTGCGCTGAAGGTCCTTTCTGACAGGACGCTTGCGGCAGGGCAGGAGAGAAGTTGGATGGCAAATTGGGACAGCTCTGGCCACAGGTCAAGCCTGCGCACCCAGTAGTTCAAGGGTTCCTCATCGCTGTTCACAGCAGTGTCTACATCCACACTTAAGGCCAGGTAGTCGGCTACCTGCCGTTCCAGGCGTTGGTGGAGGGTGGATCCGGGAGAGCTACGGCGAGGCGTTGGGAGGAGGATTAGTGGCAGTGGTACCTTGCTGGCGTTGTGCTGTCACATCACCCTTAAAGGCATTGTAAAGCATAGTTGACAGCTTGTTCTGCATGTGCTGCATCCTTTCCACCTTCAGGTGAGTTGGTAACAGGTCCGCCACTTTGTGCCTGTACCGAGGGTCTAGTAGTGTGGCCACCCAGTACAGCTCATTCCCCTTGAGGTTTTTTATACGGGGGTCCCTCAACAGGCAGGACAGCATAAAAGACGACATCTGCACAAAGTCGGATCCAGATGTACCATGCATCTCCTCTTGCTCTTCCTCAGTGACATCACGTAAGTCAACCTCCTCCCCCCAGCCGCGAACAATGCCACGGGAAGGTTGAGCAGCACAAGCCCCCTGCGACGCCTGCTGCGGTTGTTCTCCTGCTGCCGTCCCCTCCTCCTCCTCCTCCTCCCCCAAAGAAACACCTTGCTCATCATCCTCTGAGTCTGACTCGTCTTCTGCACACGACTTCTCTTCTTCCTCCTCCTCCCCCCTCTGTGCTGCCGCAGGTGCTGAGGAAACAGCTGGGTCTGATGAAAATTGGTCCCATGCCTGTTCCTGCCGTAACTGTTCCTGGTTACGCTCAATTGCAGCTTCATCCGCCACTCTACGCACAGCACGCTCCAAGAAGTAAGCGTAGGGAATTAAGTCGCTGATGGTGCCTTCACTGCGGCTCACCAGGTTGGTCACCTCCTCAAACGGCCGCATGAGCCTGCATGCATTTCTCATCAGTGTCCAGTTGTCGGGCCAGAACATCCCCATCTTCCCAGACTGTTTCATTCTACTGTAGTTGTAGAGGTAGTGGGTGACGGCTTTCTTCTGTTCTAGCAGGCGGGAGAACATGAGCAGGGTCGAATTCCAGCGAGTCAGGCTATCGCAAATCAGGCGTCTCACCGGCAAGTTGTTTTTCCGCTGAATTTCCGCAAAGCGTGCCATGGCTGTGTAAGACCGCCTCAAATGCCCACAGAACTTCCTGGCCTGCTGCAGGAAATCCGCTAAGCCAGGGTACTTTGACACAAATCTTTGAACAACTAGATTCCTGACATGTGCCATGCAGGGTATGTGTGTCAGCTTCCCCATATGCAAAGCGGCAAGCAGATTGCTGCCGTTGTCACACACCACGTTGCCTATCTCCAGGTGGTGCGGGGTCAGCCACTCATCCACCTGTTTCTTAAGAGCAGCCAGGAGAGCTGCTCCAGTGTGACTCTCCGCTTTGAGGCAAGACATGTCTAAGATGGCGTGACACCATCGTACCTGGCATGCAGCATAGGCCCTGCGGAGCTGGGGCTGTGTAGCTGGAGAGGAGAACTGCCACTCAGCCAAGGAGGAGGAGGACAGCGAAGAGCATGTAGCAGGAGGAGAGGAGGTGGCAGGAGGCCTGCCTGCAAGCCATGAAGGTGTCACAATTTGGTCCGCTGCGCCCTGCTTGCCATCGTTCACCAGCTTGACCCAATGGGCTGTGTACGTAATGTAGCGGCCCTGCCCGTGCTTGGCAGACCAGGCATCCGTGGTCAGGTGTACCCCTGACCCAACGCTCTTCGCAAGAGATGACACCACTTGCCTCTCAACTTCACGGTGCAGTTGGGGTATGGCCTTTCTAGAAAAATAAGTGCGGCCTGGCATCTTCCACTGCGGTGTCCCGATGGCCACAAATTTACGGAAGGCCTCAGAGTCCACCAGCCGGTATGGTAACAGCTGGCGAGCTAACAGTTCCGCCACGCCAGCTGTCAGACGCCGGGCAAGGGGGTGACTGGACGAAATTGGCTTCTTCCGCTCAAACATTTCCTTCACGAACACCTGACTGCTGCTGTGGGCAGAGGAGCAGGAAGCGCTCAAGGGCAGAGGCGGAGTGGAGGAGGGTGCCTGTGAAGGTGCAAGGGAGAAAGCGGCAGAAGCAGATGATGCACCTGAAGGAGGAAGAGGAGAAGGAGGGTGACTTTTCTTTTGTGTGCTGCTGCTGCTTTTGCTCAGGTGGCCATCCCATTGCTGTTTGTGCCTTTTCTCCAGGTGCCTTCGTAAGGCACTTGTCCCTACGTGAGTGTTGGCCTTTCCACGGCTCAATTTTTGTTGGCAGAGCGAACAGATGGCTTTGCTCCGATCTGAGGCACACACATTAAAAAATTTCCACACCGCTGAGCCACCCAGGGATGTGGGCACTATGGGGGCCTCAGCAGCTGATGCTGAAGGGCAAGTTGGCTGGCTGTACATAGGTGGCGATACATGGTGCCGGACACTGCCACCAGCTGTTTCTGACGAAGAGCTGCCCCAGCTTCTTTCAGCAACTTCTCTCCTCCTACTACTCTCTGACTCCCCCTCTGAACTGTCCCCCTCTTCATCTCCTCTATTGGGAACATACAGAGGATCCTTATTATTGTCATCATCGTAATCATCCTGCCCAGCTTTGCTTGCCTCAGAAAAATCCAAACATGCACCATCAGTAGGTCCTTCATCCTCCTTACACGTTACATCCATAGTGTTGCTGCGTAACTCAGACATATGAGCTGGTGAAAATTCATCTGGCTGTAACAACAATGGCCGTGCATCAGTGATTTCACCACTAAATAATTCTTGTGAAGTGTCAAATGCAGCGGAAGTGGTGCTAGTAGTAGCACTGGTGGCTGAGCAAGATGAGGTGTTCTGTGTCGCTAAATACTCAACCACGTCCTGACAATCTTGGGAGGTGATGGGACGTGCCTTCTTCCGAGCACTGTACTGTGGGCCAGGTCCACATGAAATTACATTAACATGACCTCGCACAGACCTGCCGGGTGGCCTTCCTCTGGCTCTGGCACTACCTCTTCCTCTACCTGTTTTGTCCATATCGGGTATGCACGGAGTGGTATATCACACTGCGTGAACTCACGTAGGTAGGTGGGTTCACTTAACTGCACAGGTATGCGCACTGATGCGGTGAGTTCACTGAACAGAACAGGTATGCAGTGGCGGGTTCACTGAACAGAACAGGTATGCAGTGGCGGGTTCACTGAACAGGTATGCAGTGGCGGGTTCACTGAACACAACAGGTATGCAGTGGTGGGTTCACAGAACAGGTATGCAGTGGCAGGTTCACTGAACAGGTATACAGTGGCGGGTTCACTGAACACAACAGGTATGCAGTGGCGGGTTAACTGAACAGGTATACAGTGGCGGGTTCACTGAACAGAACAGGTATACAGTGGCAGGTTCACTGAACAGAACAGGTATGCAGTGGCGGGTTCACTGAACAGAACAGGTATACAGTGGCAGGTTCACTGAACAGAACAGGTATGCAGTGGTGGGTTCACTGAACAGGTATGCAGTGGCGGGTTCACTGAACACAACAGGTATGCAGTGGCGGGTTCACAGAACAGGTATGCAGTGGCAGGTTCACTGAACAAGTATACAGTGGCGGGTTCACTGAACAGTACAGGTATGCAGTGGCGGGTTCACTGAACAGAACAGGTATACAGTGGCGGGTTCACTGAACACAACAGGTATGCAGTGGCGGGTTAACTGAACAGGTATACAGTGGCGGGTTCACTGAACAGAACAGGTATACAGTGGCAGGTTCACTGAACAGAACAGGTATGCAGTGGCAGGTTCACTGAACAGACCAGGTATACAGTGGCAGGTTCACTGAACAGAACAGGTATACAGTGGCAGGTTCACTGAACACAGCAGGTATGCAGTGGCGGGGTAACTGAACAGGTATACAGTGGCGGGTTCACTGAACAGAACAGGTATACAGTGGCAGGTTCACTGAACAGAACAGGTATGCAGTGGCGGGTTCACTGAACAGAACAGGTATGTAGTGATGGGTTCACAGAACAGGTATGCAGTGGCAGGTTCACAGAACAGGTATGCAGTGGCGGGTTCACTGAACAGAACAGGTATGTAGTGGTGGGTTCACAGAACAGGTATGCAGTGGCAGGTTCACAGAACAGGTATGCAGTGGCGGGTTCACTGAACAGAACAGGTATGCAGTGGTGGGTTCACTGAACACAACAGGTATGCAGTGGCGGGTTAACTGAACAGGTATACAGTGGCGGGTTCACTGAACAGAACAGGTATACAGTGGCAGGTTCACTGAACAGAACAGGTATACAGTGGCAGGTTCACTGAACAGACCAGGTATGCAGTGGCGGGTTCACTGAACAGAACAGGTATACAGTGGCAGGTTCACTGAACAGAACAGGTATACAGTGGCGGGTTCACTGAACACAACAGGTATGCAGTGGCGGGTTAACTGAACAGGTATATAGTGGCGGGTTCACTGAACAGAACAGGTATGCAGTGGCGGGTTCACTGAACAGAAAAGGTATGCAGTGGCGGGTTCACTGAACAGAACAGGTATGCAGTGGTGGGTTCACTGAACAGAACAGGTATACAGTGGCAGGTTCACTGAACAGAACAGGTATACAGTGGTGGGTTCACTGAACACAACAGGTATGCAGTGGCGGGTTAACTGAACAGGTATACAGTGGCGGGTTCACTGAACAGAACAGGTCTACAGTGGCAGGTTCACTGAACAGAACAGGTATGCAGTGGCGGGTTCACTGAACAGAACAGGTATGTAGTGGTGGGTTCACAGAACAGGTATGCAGTGGCAGGTTCACAGAACAGGTATACAGTGGTGGGTTCACTGAACAGAACAGGTATACAGTGGCAGGTTCACAGAACAAAACAGGTATGCAGTGGCAGGTTCACTGAACAGGTATGCAGTGGTGGGTTCACTGAACAGGTATGCAGTGGTGGGTTCACTGAACAGGTATGCAGTGGCAGGTTCACTGAACAGGTATACAGTGGCGGGTTCACTGAACAGAACAGGTATGCAGTGGCAGGTTCACTGAACAGGTATACAGTGGCAGGTTCACTGAACAGAACAGGTATACAGTGGCGGGTTCACTGAACAGAACAGGTATGCAGTGGCGGGTTCACTGAACAGTACAGGTATGCAGTGGCAGGTTCACTGAACAGGTATGCAGTGGTGGGTTCACTGAACAGGTATGCAGTGGTGGGTTCACAGAACAGGTATGCAGTGGCAGGTTCACTGAACAGGTATGCAGTGGTGGGTTCACTGAACAGGTATGCAGTGGTGGGTTCACTGAACAGGTATGCAGTGGTGGGTTCACAGTACAGGTATGCAGTGGTGGGTTCACAGAACAGGTATGCAGTGGTGGGTTCACTGAACAGGTATGCAGTGGTGGGTTCACAGTACAGGTATGCAGTGATGGGTTCACAGAACAGGTATGCAGCCAGGAACAAGCTAAGCCTAACTAATCTTTAGCTATGAGAGACAGTCTGCAGCAGCTCGCCCTACTCTCACTAACGCAGGCACACGAGTGAGCTTAATGGCCGCCGCTGCCTGCCTTTTATTGGGGGGGAGTGGCTCCAGGGGCTAGTGTAACCTAATTGGCTACACTGGGCCTGCTGACTGTGATGTAGAGGGTCAAAGTTGACCCTCATGGTGCATTATGGGGCGAACTGAACTTCCGCAAAACTTCGCCTGCGGGACGCGAACGCGAACCACTGAAGTTCGCATGGAACCGTTCGCAGGCGAACCGTTCGGCCCAACTCTACTGTTTACAGCTGTTTCAACTGCCAAAAAAGCATGCAGCAGCTACATCACCTGCCAACGGTAAAAATGTCACCATGTAATAAATGTCAGAATGTAAATCAGGGATTTAAAAGAGTTTACAATGGGGAAACACTGACTAAATCATTTATACATAATTATTGTAAAAATTAAGCACTTTTTTATTACATTATTTTCACTGGAGTTCCTCTCTAAAAACAGAAATTAACTGAGTGATTAAAAGAGTGGCAGTTGCATGTAATGTTATTATCATCATTTCCATAAATAAGATGAAACCAAGACAAGTATTGTGCAGCTCTGGCAAGCAAGTTGAAATGACACTGATGAGCTCAAGCAAAGAAATATTTATGAAAAGGTGTTCTTTAACCACTTACGCCTATCTGGACGAATATATCCGTCCAGATAGGCTGTGCTGCTGCCAGTGCGCGGTGCGCGCAATTGCACGCTCCCGCATGCGCTCCTACCGCCTGCCCCGAGAGCAATGAATGGGAATATAATTCCCATTCTATGATCTAAGACCCCCGCAGAAAAAAACAATGGCATCTTATCAGGGGCCGCAGTCTTTCTGCAGATATTTTTTTCCCCTCCTCCAATTGCTTACTGGAAGCGAGATTGTTCGCTTCTAGGAATTTTTGACTGTGGCCATCTTGTGGCAAAATAGTAAAACTACAGCCACATACATTTTGTATTAAATAAATACATTAAATTATATTTAAAATTAACTCCAAAAATTACCAAAATACAGTTTTTAATTAAGAAGAATAACAATAAAAAATAAATAAATAGTTACCTAAGGCAGTGGTGGGCTGAAATTTTGTAATGCGAAATTTCAGGGAAAACCATAATTGATTTTGTATGTAATAGTAGTATTTCATGATAATACAATAATAATATTTTTGCATAATTTTGTGCTGACTTTAGAGGTTAATAGCAAAGTCTCCATACATGCTATTGCTACTAAAATTGCTACATATGTTAAGCAGAATAGTGGGTAGAAGTAAAACATTTTTTTTCAAAAAGACCTTTACGTTTTTGAGAAAACCGATTTTAAAAATGCAAAGAAAAATGGTTTTTCAAACTGTAATTTTTCTAAGATTAAAAACCATTTTTCTTTGCATTTTTTACATCGATTTTCTCAAAAACTGTAAGGTCTTTTTAGAAAATTATTTTTTTGTCTTGTACCCACTATTCCCTTTAACATAGGTAGCAATTTTGGTGTCAGTAGCATGTATGGGGCTTTGCTATTAACCTCCAAAGTCGGTACAGAATCACGCAAAATTTTGCGAAGATAACATGAATTTTAATGAGAAATTACGAATGACTACAAAATCAATTTAGTTTGCAAATTGTAATTACATATAGGCGTAATTGCGAAAATTTACGCAAAATTTTGCTGATTACGATCATCACTGACCTAAGGGTCTGAAATTTTTTAATATGCATGTCAAGAGAGTATATTAATATAATTTTTTAACCAGTTCCAGATTTGTGCTATGTATATATTTGCCCCTGTGTTTACCACTAGCAGATCAGGAGCGTATATAGACGCATTGTTTACTTACTGTTGCCAATCGCGATTCCTGAGCTGTTTCCATTCGCCATCGCAGCATCTCCATTCTTCTGTGATCAGGGCATGAGAATCGATTCATTCTTAGCCCCGATCACTGTGCCGTTATGAATGGGAGAGAGCATCTCTCATTCATAACCCCAGGGAAACTTTTACAAACATTTTTGTTCCTATCTGCTGTAAACAGCAGACAGTGAGTTAAGTGTAGTGCCATCTTGTGGCCAAAAAGTAAAACACATCATAATATACCAACCCCTTAACCCCTTCCACCCTTACCCCATAGTTACCAAAATAAAACTTGTAAAAAAAATATTAAAACAATTATAACATAAAAAAAAACATACTTAAATAGTATAAAAAAAAACACTAAACTGAAAAAATGCACCTTTATTTTCAAATAAAATATTATCACCATACATTGTACTAGTGACACAATTTAAACGTTGTAATACCTGGGACAAATGGGCAAATAAAATGTGTTTGTTTTTTCTACAATAGCACATTTTATTTTTAAACTACAATGGCTGAAAGCTGAGAAATAATGAATTTTTGCATTTTTATTCATCTTTTTCCCTGTAAAATGCATATATAATAAAATAATTGTTAGCAAAAAGCAGTGCCCAAAGAAAGCCTAGTTTGTCCCACAAAAATATAGTATCGTTTTAGTGTGATAAGTAGTCATAAAGTTATTGGTGAATAAATGGGAGAAGCATTATGTGAAAATGGCTCTGGTCTTGAAGTGGTAAAAACCTGTGGTAGGGAAGTGGTTAAATTATAAGCTTGTAAATAGTGATGGACGCAAAATGAAAAAATGCACCTTTATTTCCAAATAAAATATCGGTGCCATAAATTGTGATAGGGGCATAATTTAAATGGTGTAATAACCGGGACAAATGGGCAAA
The DNA here is from genome assembly GCF_040937935.1 of Hyperolius riggenbachi. Taxonomy (NCBI): domain Eukaryota; kingdom Metazoa; phylum Chordata; class Amphibia; order Anura; family Hyperoliidae; genus Hyperolius; species Hyperolius riggenbachi. Next base: position 163,977,151 of record NC_090656.1, on the reverse strand, counting down.
CAAAATACATAGGTTTTAATTATGGTAGCATGTATTAATTTTCAAACTATAATGGTCAAAAACTGAGAAATAATGAATTTTTTCAATTTCTTTCTTAATATTCCTATTAAAATGGATTTAGAATAATATAATTCTTAGCAAAATGTACCACCCAAAGAAAGCCTAACTAGTGGTGGAAAAAACAAGATATAGATCATTTCATTGTGATAAGTAGTGATAAAGTTATTGGCGAATGAATGGGATGTGAAAATTGCTTGGATGCAAAAGATGAACAACACTGTGGGCTGAAGTGGTTAAATAAAGTTGTTTTTTTGTTTTTTTTTTGCAGTGGGAGCATGCACATGACTACATTTGTCCAACAACTAACTAATGAACAGTTATAAGGATTCAAGAATCTTGCCACTTAATAGCAAACAGTTTTAATAAGTCCTATACAGGTTTGCCAGATCTTTTATGTTCTCCACTGATCTCCGGCCCAAGAGAACTTCATTAAATGAGATCTATTGTCATTATTTGTTTTTAAAAGAACATAATTAGGATGGTTTGCTGGGAAAACACTAGTTATTTTAACTGTTTTTTCTAGCTTGGTTATTTTGTTACTTAATTTTGAAGTTTCACTGATCCTTACATCAAGATAAAGGCCAAAGTTTCTGTAATTACATTTTTACAAGTTGCTGTTACTGTAACCCTCTCAGCATTCGAGGTGTTAATAGCCAGCATTATATCCTTCTGCCTTGTGTTACTGTATTACAGAGTTTCCGTAATTGTTTTGAACAGGGCCCAGGAAGGGATAAGCACTTTGTTCTTCTCTCTTGGCCTTAAGCCAGACTTATAACTGAAACTCTCTTGCCACAGACAGGTGATTTTCAGAGCTGTTAATATACTGTGTGAGTGCTTGTGAATTCAGAAACCCAACACATCATCAGTAACTAAGCAGGGTTTTAATTACAATTGATAAGGTTCTGGCGATTAACTCTGAGCTGAAGTCTGCCTGAACAATCATTCAGAGATTGAATAAACTGCAAAATGACAGTTGAATCCAAACAGATATTGCAGCCAAGTAAAACTGGCAATAGCCCTTTTGTGGTTTGTTGGATCCAACTCACAGTCCCAATGTTTCTTGCCTTTTAACTATATAACTTTATATATATATTCCACAGTGACAATAGCTGCACACTATGTCACACATATGAGCTGAGTGTTATAGTTATAAGCAAGAGACAGGCAAATAGAAAATAATGTGTATCAACATATCTGGGAAACAGAAAAGAACTGGTGCATGGCATCTTGGTTTACATCACTTGCCACTATTGTCTGTAACCATTTTCCTTGACTTCACATTGTGTATTTCAGATAACTAAGCATCATTGAACTTACAGTGAACTTGAACAAACCAAAAATACTGCCAAAGAGAAGGTATAATTTGGTATTTGTAAGCACTTACCAGGGCAAACTTCTGTTCTGATTTAGGTAAGTGCTTATTCTTCACACTGACGTCTATTTACAAGCTCACCTGGATCTTTGGTTGGGTTGCCTAACATGCCTGACATTTTTAGCACCATCTGAAAAAGGTGCACTTTAAAGCAGTAGGATTAGCCATACTATGCCAGGGAAAAAACACATATATAAGTACTTACATAACACATGTATTGTACTGTCCACGTATTGATTTCAGTGAATGTTATAAAGTAAATGAAGAGAATTCTGTTCCTGGTGGGGGCCATGTCTTTTGCCCACAGTTTAGGCTAACTAGTGATGTCATTTCTGCCCTTTACTTTTTTCTTTTCTCCTCCAATCGCTGCGTCACCTCAGCTTTGCTTTTAAACACAAGTGAGCAGGGGATCAGGTTTTAGATAAGCAGCTGGCAGGGAAATAAAGGGAAGAGGAGGAATATACTATAGATAAAAAGAGCCCCCAGCATGCAACTGTTTGACACTGACTACTAAAGGGCCAGTGCTCCTTAAGTATGTGATAACTCCAAATCATAACAGCAGAAAAAGTTTTGAAAGTTTTGAATGCAGGATTAGCATCTTTATCACTTAATACACTCAGACCAGTTGCTGTTGAAATTTGATTTTTATGGTGACACTCCCGCTTTAAAGCCCCCTCAACAAACATATAAAAAACTATCTAATGGATTAGAAATAAAAATACTGTTTTTTAAATCTTGCTCACATTGCCAGATGCACTGAGTACTAGTAGTTAGAGATGGCCCGAACCTCCAATTTTCGGTTCGCGATCTTGCGCAAAAGTTCAGTTCGCACGCAATAGACTTCAATGGGGAGGCGAACTTTAAAAACTAGAAACACTTATGCTGGCCAAAAAAGTGATGGAAAAGATGTTTCAAGTAGTGGGAGTAGGATTACTGGCAGTGTACCTGTATTCCATTGTGCTGTGACATCACCCCTAAATGCACTGTAAAGCATAGTTGCCACCTGTCACACACAGACAGGTAGCGGACAGGCACAGTGACACTGTGTGCGCTCAACTCACATAGGTAGGTGGGTGCACTGTGAACAACAGGTAGGTAGGTATATGCAGTAATGGGTATTACAATGTGCACCTGTCACACACAGACAGGTAGTGGACAGGCACAGTGACACTGCGTGCGCTCAGCTCCCTTAGGTAGGTGGGTGCACTGTGAACAACAGGTAGGTATATGCAGTGAGGGGTATTACAATGTGGACCTGTCACACACACAGGTAGTCACTGAATGTGCTGGGCCTGGCAGTGGCACACACAGTATGAATTATCAAGGCTGTCTATGCAACACAAGTGTCAGTGGGACACACAGAAAAAAAATAGATCACAACAACAAGATTAGCTTTCAAAAGAGCTGTTGTGGGGTGCTATTTTAGCAATAAGAATCAGCAAGGAGCAAGCTAAGAAGCCTGCAGGAGCCTAACTAATCTTTCCATATGAGAGAGTCTGCAGCAGCTGTCCCTTCTCTATTTACTGCAGGCACATAAATTAGTCAAATTGCCGGCACTGCCTGCCTTTTATTAGGGGGGGAGTGGCTCCAGGAGGGAGTGTAGCCTGATTGGCTACAATGTGCCTGCTGACTGTGATGTAGAGGGTCAAAGTTCTCCCTAATGGTGCACTATGGGGGCGAATCAAACTTCTAGTAAATTTTGCGGTTCTCCGCGATTGCGAACCCCCGGAAGTTCGCCTGGAACTGTTCGCCGGCGAACCGTTTGGGCCATCTCTACTAGTAGTAATGTTTTCATGTAGTTACTTTACAAAGATGGGAACAGATGATTTTCCAATGTTTTTGTGATACATATCAACATCAATATCAATATTATTTGTTTACCATCTTTATTAATGTGCTGAAAAAGTTGAAACATCACATTTTTCCCCTTATGTTCTTTGTTTATGGTCTTTTTATTTTTCAATTCAGTCTTCTATTCAATTAACATTTTCTCCTAAGTTCTATCCTAGGTGATATTTTCACACCTTGTCAATAAAATGCCTTTAGGCCACCGGCAAGCAAGAAAATATTAATATATTTAATCATGCATTTTAACCTACTTTTTGGTACATTTTTTGTAAAGTGACAAAAAGTTATTTTAAAGAGAAGATGAAGAGTTTTTATCTCTGAAAAAAAGTTTAAAAGAAAGATAAAAAGTCAACTGAATAAGGGCCAATGTAAATATCTTTTCAGAATGACAAGAAGTAATAACACACACACACACACGCACACGCACACGCGCACGCGCACGCGCACGCACGCGCGCGCACGCACACGCACGCACACGCACGCACGCGCACACACACACACACACACACACACACACACACACACACACACACACTATATATATATTAGCTCTATGGCTCCCTCTGTCATTCAATTAGTTCTATAATTAATTTCCTATTGTATTGCACACAAGGAATGATGTGATAACAGATTTTTAAATGTTGCTTTTCATTGTATATCTGAGCACTAAGCTGTGGGCCAGATTAAACAAAGCATTACCAACAGTTTTTTCTTTCAAACTGTTCTAACCAGCAGGGGTAACTGTTCTACATAATAATAAGAAACTTCTTAAAGCCAATGGGTATCAGCTATAAAAAATTTGTAAAAAATACATATTCCGGTTACCTGATGTCGCTACATGCCCATGCGCTTATTTTCGCCACACCTCCGGCCCCCGTTCCTTTAATATATCCGCAAATGCACCGGGATTATTTCCAAGATGGCTGCCGACCTTTGCTTCATGTTCCGGGTCGGCAGCCTCTTACTTCCTATAATAGCCAAGTCTCCAGCGCCGATAAAATAGCGCGAGACAGTGGAGACTTGGGGAGCGCGTCCCTGGTACTGTGTGCGCGCGCGCACGTCTACCGTCAAGCGCGCGCGCGTGCATTACATAGCTGCAGTGCACATTCCACAGAGCTGCCGCATCGAAGTACACGTGAAGGTATGATAGGACCTTCACTAAGATATAATATTTATATCACATCCTCCCACTGTCCCGCTTTGTGCTGCAGCATGCCAAACAATGTAAAAGTCTATGATGACATGCAGGCACGCACGCACAACCTCACCCACCAGCTCTGCGCGCTCTTGTATTGAGACAGGGAGACGCGCATCTGCGGGAGTGCGAATGAGAGGGAGGAACAAAGGGGTGGAGATGACGGAGGAGTGACAGAGCAGGCCAAATAAGCTCTTCCTCCTCTCTCTTGCCTTCAATATTCGACCAAAGTGGTCAAAGATTATGAACAATGATTATAGGTGCAATCCTGCAGCGAAAATTATGGGAAAGGGATAGATCTATAGAGGGCATTGAGGCAACAACAACAACAAAAAGGTAAACATTCACTTTAAATCCTACTTAATAACGGCAGTTTAGTGTGAATTTCTAGAACTGCAGTACAGTTAAGAAATTTGCAAATTCAATGCTAAACTGCTGCAGATTAAGAAGTACTTAAGTGTAGCTTCTACAGATGGTGCAGGCTAAGCATGATTTGTGAAGTGCTCCTCTCCCCTGCTGAATTCCTCACTTACAGCTGCCTGCTGCCTGGTAAAGCTGTTCTGTGTTTAACCCTTCCAATGCTGGGCATTGATCTCCTCTCCTAGTCTCCTGCATTCCTCAGAGTCCCCAGTGTACTGCAGTTCTGTGTGACTCCTGATCTGCACAAAAGTGCAGTGCATTGGTGGCTCTAAAGAATGCAGATTAAAAGAGAGGATCGCATGCCAAGCCCTGCAGGGATAAGTACTGATCAGCTTCATAGGGCACTGTCGTGTTCCAGTTTTCAAAACAATGTGATAAGACTGGCAGTTGTAGCAGGGAAATGCCTTGTCAGTTGTCAGTTAAAGTGGTCTGAAGTTTAGCATTTCTTCTTTGCTCGAAAAGATTACTTACAGCCTTAATGCTCATACACACGTCCAACATGCACACAACCACATAACCAACATGACAAACCACACAACCTGACGAACCACATGACCTGTACGTACACACGCCTAGACGGCTAAACAACCAACTCAATTAACATACTGCGCACTCAAGAGGACTGATGGACTACACATTCAAAACAAGTACAAGTCTTTCATACAACTTGTACACACGCACCAACTGCGCACCAACTGCATGATATCAGACCAACATAGATCCAATAGTTGGATTGATCGAACCGCCTGTTATCAGTTGCTCATGAAGTTGTTTACAAATGTACACATGCCCAATTATCATCCAACAGACTAAGTCAGATGATAATCAGGCTGCAGGTTGATCCGTGTGTACTTAGCTTTAAACTTTACTACCCAAAAAAAATTTGTAGTAAAACAGCATTCAAACAGCTAAGGCCTGTTAAGGCCCATACACATGGCATACAAGCATACAAATGTCTCTCAAAACAGGCGATGGAGGAGGGTCTGTGCAAAAATTGCTCTGTGAGTAGCCAACGCACACGTAGACAAGCCCTAGCATGAAAGATCAAACCATCTGATCACTCACAACATTTGTAGTGCAAATCTTCTCACAATTTAGAGTTGTTGTGTTGTGTGTATGAATGTCTTAAAGATGGACAGCTTGTGGACAGCTTGGAAGCAGACAACGATGATCACTTTACAAGTCTGTGGCAGACTGCTTCCATTGTGAGATCATTCAGTATGTTGTCGCATGTGTACAATTGTTGCTGGTGCGAACTGTCGCTCAAAACCACACACTGCAATCATCTGTCTTTAGTTCGTGCCTCGCAGCTAAAGACATTTTTCTTCTGTGTGTATGTACCCTTAAAGGACTTATGAGCTCAAATGATAAAAAAAGTGAAATACCTTTTTAAATTCTTTATGTATGGAGGAAGCCATTGACGCCCTCCCATTCATTCCGCCTTGCCCCCGCTTCAATAGCTCCCCCCGGTTGGGTCCCGACCACACTGAACGGGTCGGGTTAAAATTCCCCTCTCAATATGGCCGTCACAGATGGCCACGGCTGCGCAGTCCGCATAGACGCGATTGCGGCTGCGCAGCTCTAGGGCCTCCTCCCGCCGCATCATCGATCAGTCATGGTCAGGCCCTAGAGCTGCGCAGCCGCAATCGCGTCTATGCAGACTGCGCAGCTGCAGCCATCTGTGGCGACTATATTGAGCGGGGAATTTTAACCCGACCCGTTCGGTGGGGTCTGGACCCGACCTGGGAGGGGCTATTGAAGCAGGGGCAAGGCGGAATGAATGGGAGGGCTTCGATGGTGTCCTCCATACATAAATAATTTAAAAAGGTATTTAACTTTTTTTTTATCATTTGAGCTCGTAAGTCCTTTAAAGACAGCACTTTGTCCTGCCATGGAAAGCCCCTTCAGCTTAGGATCCGAAGTGGAGATATCATAATCTTGTGTTTACATTCCTCAGTTGTTAAAATTAGTTATACAGCCAGCCATGTGCAGAAGGAACTGCTGGGGAGCTGACAAGTAGGGACATATGCAAAATAATCACTAGATAGATGCTGATTCTATATAGATAGATTCTATATTAAAATGTATTAATAAAATGCAATGGCAGCCTTCAGAGCAGATAAACTGAACTTTTGGAACTTGTAATTTGTAAACAGGCAATATTACTTGAGCACAAAAGTAAATATGATAACTGTATGGGTTATAAAAAATAGGAAAACACATTTTTATTGAATGTTATGTCAGAGGTTTATTCCACTTTAACCTTAAATAATCTACCATAAATAATATATTTACAATTATAACTTCTAATTTTTTGTATCAATACAGCAGATGTGTTGGTTACCTCCACAACAGCAATTTCCCTGACACACTGCACTGTCAGAGAAACCTTCTTAACGCCTCCTATTTTAGAAATGTTTAAGAAGGAAACTGCACTATCTAGTGATTTCTTAAGATGTCTGAGACCGTTTTGCATGCATTTCTAAAAACCTACCAATATTTTGTCTCAGACACTCTTGATAACTGTCTACCTGTGATCTTTTTATATGTTTGTCTTGAGACACTGTACTTTGTTGATGACCTGAGGAAGCGGGTATGGACTGTGAAACGCTGTGTCATGTTTTAGTGTTGTGGGGTGCTACCCACACTCAGGGGGTCTTGAGTGCAGAAATAGGAATACTTCCAGCAGGTTCAAGTGCAAGCAGGCCAATGCCTGTGCTTTATTAGCTAGTTGCTCAGCAAAAAAATAAACAAACCCAAAATAAATCCTAGCCGTCTGGCTCCTAAACACCTCACTAGGTAATGCTAACTAGTCTAAACAAAAAACAGTCTTTTTTTAGCAACAGGAAACAAATGCAGAGCAACTTACATTAGCTGTAATTTCTCACCAGCACACAGCAGGCCAAGGGCTCCTTTCCTCTCAGACTTCAGTGTCAGACTGAATCCAGAGCCCCACCCAATCTCAGACCTGCTAAACTAAATAACTCACCTGTGTAACAACACAGGCTGAAAACATCCCGGAATGGACCGGATGGCCAGGGAACCCACCCTGCTCTTCCCTGGCCAACTCCAGGACCCTAACTGGATTTCCTTTTTCCACATAACTTGCAGATAAAAGAAAATCTACACTTTCCTGGAGTTTTTTTTAGAAAATACAGCGCTGGAGTCTGGGTGAAATATAAACCCCCTCCCAGACCCTTTCTGTAAAGCACTGTGACACCTTGTCACATATCCCCCCCCTCTGTTCGAGCCTGTGGGGTCGGACACTGTTCCCAACCATACAATATGTTCGAGACAGAGCGTCAGCATTGGCTTGTAGTTTTCCTGCTCTGTGTTCAACTGAAAAACTAAAGTCTTGTAGGGACAAAAACCAGCGAGTTACCCGCGCATTATTGTTCTTGGCTTGAGACATCCAAGTTAGGGGGGAATGATCTGTCACCAACCGAAACTGTCGGCCAAGCAAATAATACCGCAAAGCCTCCAGTGCCCACTTAATGGCAAGGCACTCTCGTTCCACGATACTATAGTTACGCTCAGCTGGGGACAGTTTCCTACTCAGATATATAACGGGGTGCTCTTCCCCATGCACTGCTTGTGACAGAACAGCCCCTAAACCCACATCAGAGGCATCCGTCTGAACCACAATTTTTTTTTTAAAATCGGGTGCAATCAAAACTGGCTCACTGCATAGGATCAACTTAAGTTTGCTGAACGCGAGGTCTGCACCCTTATTCCAGGCGATTCCCCCTGAGCTTTTCCCCTTAGTTAGATCTGTAAGTGGAGCAGCCACAGTGGCAAAATCTGGGATAAACCTTTGGTAGTACCCAACCATACCCAAGAACGTTCTGACCTGTTTCTTGGTGTGAGGTTGTGGCCATTCTTTAATCGCTTGCACCTTCTGGGCTTGTGGTTTAATGAGACCTTTCCCAATAATGTAGCCCAAATACTGGGCTTCCTCAAGGCCTATGGCACATTTCTTTGGGTTAGCTGTTAACCCAGCTTGTCGGATTGAATTTACCACTGCTTGAACCTTGGGTAAGTGACTCTCCCAGTCCTGGCTAAATATAACCACATCATCTAAGTAAGCTGATGCAAATTGTTGGTGTGGTCTGAGGACTTCATCCATTAACCTTTGGAATGTGGCTGGGGCCCCATGCAACCCAAACGGCATTCTAACATATTGAAACAGGCCCTGTGGGGTGACAAATGCCGTCTTTTCTCTAGCTGCTGGTGTAAGCGGAATCTGCCAGTAACCCCTGGTTAAATCTAGAGTAGTAATGTATCTTGCCGGGCCCAACCTCTCAATTAGTTCATCCACCCGTGGCATGGGGTACGCATCGAACTTCGAGACGTCATTTAGTTTCCGAAAATCGTTGCAAAACCGTAACGATCCATCAGGTTTCGGCACTAACACGATGGGGCTGCTCCACTCACTATGGGACCTTTCAACGACACCTAAGTCCAACATTCGTTGCACCTCCTCAGCCACTGCCTGTCTGCGGGCCTCCGGTATCCTATATGGTTTCAACCGGATGCACTTTTGAGGGTCCGTGATAATGTCATGCTCAATGACATGGGTACAACCAGGTTTATCCGAGAACACATCAGAATTCCTAAGGAGGAACTCCCTTACTTCCTGAGCTTGGGGACCTGTCAAAGCTTCAGATACTTTTACATCAGGGATTCCTCCCTGCTGTGGGATGCTGAGCAACTCAGCCGCCATAGCAACTGGTGGCTCCTTCCAGGCTTTTAACAGATTTACATGATAAATCTGTTCCTTTTTTCGCTTATTGGGCTGGTAGACCTTGTAATTTACATTATGAACTCTTTCTACGATTTCATAGGGCCCCTGCCATTTTGCTAGAAACTTACTTTCTGCGGTGGGCACAAGAACCAATACCCGATCCCCTGGGTGAAAAACCCGAAGTCGGGCATCCTGATTATAAACGCGGCTTTGAGCCTCCTGAGCCTGTCTCATATGTTCTCTCACGATTGGCATCACTGCTGAAATGCGATCCTGCATCTGTAGGACATGCTCCACCACAGACCGATGGGGAGAGGGCTCTTCCTCCCAGGACTCTTTAGCTATATCCAAGAGTCCCTGAGGATGTCGCCCATACAAGAGCTCGAATGGGGAAAAACCAGTGGAAGACTGGGGTACCTCGCGCACAGCAAGCAACAAGTAAGGTAACAGACAGTCCCAATCCTTCCCATCTGCTTCGACCACCCTTTTCAGCATCCCTTTGAGAGTTTTGTTAAAGCGTTCAACCAAACCATCAGTCTGAGGGTGGTAGACTGAGGTCCTTAGTTGCTTTATCCCAAGTAGCTTGCACAAATCTCTCATTACTTTCGACATGAAAGGTGTCCCCTGATCTGTTAAGATCTCCTTGGGGATACCAGTTCTGGCGAACATATTAACTAGTTCCCTAGCAATTAGCTTCGCTGAGGTGTTTCGCAGAGGTACAGCTTCAGGATATCTGGTGGCATAGTCTAAAACCATTAGGATGTACTGATGTCCCCGTGCCGATCTTACCAGGGGTCCTACCAAATCCATGGCAATTCTTTCAAAGGGTACCTCTATAATGGGCAGAGGCACCAAAGGACCCCGGTAATGAGGGGCAGGGGACGTCAATTGACATTCTGGGCAAGACTCACAATAGCGCCTAACCTCTGCAAACACCCCAGGCCAATAAAACCTCCTCAGAATTCTTTGTTGAGTTTTTTCTGTAGCAAGGTGACCCCCTAGTGGATTCTTATGGGCCAGATCCAGTACCACCCTGCGGTGTGACTGAGGTACGACCAGTTGCTCAACAACCTCCCCATTTAAATTATCTATCCGGTACAGAAGGTCATGGTTAACTGCAAAGTGGGGAAAAACTCTCTCAAGATGCCCAGACTGTGTTTTCTCATCAATCACAGTCACATTCTCCCAGGCTCTAGCTAAGGTAGGGTCCTGTAACTGGGCAGTGCCAAACTGGTCTCGGGAGCATTCCAAATCTGGCAGGTTAACGTCTTCCTGTGTCACCAGAGTCTCCCCTGATGTTTCTGCAAACACCTCTAAAGGGAAATCATCAGGCTCCGGGGGAGCTACTTTTGGAGTTGGGACTTCATCCCTCACATAGTCAAACTCTGCTTTTGAGTCTCCTTCTAGGAAAACACCTGTGCTGGCAGAGTCCAGAGACTTAGCTTCCCACAACTTCCAGAACAGTGGGAAATCACGTCCCAGGATAACACTGTAAGCTAGAGCCTCAGATACAGCCACAATATGAAAGGCAGTCCCGACATGGGTCTCAAATTCCATTATGGCTGTTGGGTAGGTCTTCACATCCCCATGGATGCATTGAACTGTAACCTGCTGTCCCAGGATCTGGTTTGTGTCCATCAATTTGGCATCTATCAGCGTGACCAGACTCCTAGAATCCAGCAGCGCCTGTACTGCCTTGCCTCCAACTTTAACAGCAGCCATATGTGTGCCTGTGGTAGAGAGAAATGCTGGGCGAGCAAAGAATGACACTCGCCGAGCTATGTCACATTCCATGGGCTCAGCAGTGGAAGGGCAGTTGGCGGCTATATGCCCAGGCTGTCGGCAGCGCCAGCAGGTAGGTAGTCCGGACGAGCTTGGGGCAGTAGCAGCTGCGGAACCCCCTCTTTCAGGCTGCAGTCGACCACTCCGGAACCCCCGAGCTCCAGCATACCTGTCTGTTGCCTGGGGCAGCCTCTTCTTTGGCCCTTGACTTTCTGACTGTCTGTCTCCTGCAAGATACCCTTCTGCAGCTAGATATCGTTCGATCATCTCAACCATTTGATCTGCAGTCTGTGGATCTGCGTGGCTGACCCATTTTCTCAAGGTGTGTGGTAGTGCTGTGAGAAAACGATCCATGGTCACACGCTCGACAATCTGTGGTGCTGTCAGGGTTTCTGGTTGTAGCCATTTTCGTACCAGGTGGCAGAGGTCATGCATTTGAGACCTGGGAGACGTGTCAGTTTGATACGACCACCGATGAACTCGCTGAGCCCTTACTGCTACAGTAACGCCCAGTCGGCAAAGAATCTCCTTCTTTAATTTATCGTAATCATGTGCACTTTTAGGAGTCAAGTCAAAATACGCCTTCTGTGACTCTCCAGTTAGAAATGGAGCAACCAGGCCTGCCCACTGAGTTTTGGGCCAATCCTCCCGCAGAGCTGTGCGTTCAAACGTATGGAGAAAGGCCTCTACATCGTCATGAGGGGTCATTTTCTGCAGGAAATGGCTTGCTCGTACAATCCCTGGGGTAACGCCTCCGGATAGATTTTCCTGACTTCTTTGAGACAACTGCTGCAGAACTTCTTTCAAAGTTTTTTGGTCCTGCTCCGCTGCCTCAGCTAGTGCGGCTGTTGCTTCAGCATATACTTGTCTGTCCCTTTCAGCCGCTTGTGACTGGGCTAGCCTGTCCCTCTCGGCTGCATCGGACAGAGCTGAAATCTGTGCACTGAGAAGGCGGACTGTCTCCAGATGAGCTTCCTGGTGCCTGACATTCGCATCTTGGAGTGCCTGCTGCTGTCTGTCACTGGCTTCTTGAAGCCGAGAATTTGTCTCTCGCTGCACATTGTTGGCTTCCTGCTGTGCTGCACTCAGTTGTGCTAAACGCAACACAAGATCCTCCATTTCAGGTGCATATAATTTGCATGCAAAAAAAAAAATTTTTTTCTTTTTTTTTACTGTCTTTACACCACGCTTCTGCAGTGATATTCGTTGCACACTGTAGCGGATCCTAGTGCCCGCATCCTCCACCAATTGTGGGGTGCTACCCACACTCAGGGGGTCTTGAGTGCAGAAATAGGAATACTTCCAGCAGGTTCAAGTGCAAGCAGGCCAATGCCTGTGCTTTATTAGCTAGTTGCTCAGCAAAAAAATAAACAAACCCAAAATAAATCCTAGCCGTCTGGTTCCTAAACACCTCACTAGGTAATGCTAACTAGTCTAAACAAAAAACAGTCTTTTTTTAGCAACAGGAAACAAATGCAGAGCAACTTACATTAGCTGTAATTTCTCACCAGCACACAGCAGGCCAAGGGCTCCTTTCCTCTCAGACTTCAGTGTCAGACTGAATCCAGAGCCCCACCCAATCTCAGACCTGCTAAACTAAATAACTCACCTGTGTAACAACACAGGCTGAAAACATCCCGGAATGGACCGGATGGCCAGGGAACCCACCCTGCTCTTCCCTGGCCAACTCCAGGACCCTAACTGGATTTCCTTTTTCCACATAACTTTCAGATAAAAGAAAATCTACACTTTCCTGGAGTTTTTTTTTAGAAAATACAACACTGGAGTCTGGGTGAAATATAAACCCCCTCCCAGACCCTTTCTGTAAAGCACTGTGACACCTTGTCACAGTGTCCAATAAAGTTTATCCTTCTCATTGTACTGCAAATCAGCTTTTTTTATTTTACTTATTTTGGGGCTTTACAATGCTTTACAGAGTGAGCAGCTTCTTTCTTTACTCATAGATAAAATGAGGTATTGCCTACACATGCAAGCAGCACTCCACAAAATATCTGTAGAGATAATTTATTCCTACAGTGTCCTCCTAGTCAAGCTCAGGTTTCTGAGCAACAGGGATCATGCTCTTCAAGACACAGAGATTAAAGAGACAACAAGTATCTTTGGTTGCCTGCTTTTTAGTTGTGCCTTGATAAAAAAAGGTCATCTGTCATCCAGAATGTTGGTTTCGTTAAGAAACCATAGGATTAAATTATTTCTACAACTGTTTACTGCCTTGCTGGCTTTCTCTGTTTCTTTTCATGACTAAATAACATTTGTCAGTTGTGGAGCTCTCCGTTGGCTCTCTCCACTGCAAACATTAACAAGGGTCCCTGCGCTTATAAGCTAAGGCTGGATGATGAAGAGCACATGTGGAAAATTCTGGAGCTTGATTTCCATCTGCTGCCTGCCCCTTGTGATATCATTCAAACATGGCGACTCTCAGCAGGGCACCTTTCAAACCTAGACTCACTGCATCAAGCAGTGGGCGCTATTTTATAAATACAAAGTCACTTGAAACACTTTGATTTTGTTTTGTCTTGGGAAGTGACAGTTTTTCTTTTAGAAATAATCATATGCCCAGATCTGAATCTGTGTTATTTATTTTTTTATAATCAAATAGTTTAATACAAATCCAGTGCCGGAACTGTTCTGGATAGCTAACAAATGAGATATTCTTTATGCATTATCTATGCATCTACAGTTTCAGAATAATCACTTGCAAATGTCTTTACAAAAAATGAAAATAAAGCACTACCCTAATAAATAGGAAATTAAATCATCATGAACACCAGTGAGAGATTTATGGACACGTGCATCCATAACATTCATTACAAAATGCCTGAAAAAAGGTTTCAAGAAAACAATTATAAAGGCCAAGGAGGTTTAAAAATATGTGAACAGCAATATATTGCAGGAATCCTTGCTAAGAGCCTCTCCTGACACATGGCCTTTAACCCTGTAAGAAGAGATCAAACCACTTCTGAAAGCTTCAATCTTTTAACACACTGATTAGATAGTTAGGTATGAAGGTTGGTATGTTTCCTTAGGGTTTTGCAAACAACCATCCTAGATCTTTCAAGTGATAATCTTTACTTACTCATGTAGACACAAATATTATGTAAATCCCAATTAAAAACTTATGAAATATGAATCATCATTCAATGCCTCTCTGTCACCTGCAACAACATTTGATTTACAGTTTAAACTTCCCTTTGGGGCTACAAGTAATTTCCCTGCTTGCTGGAACAAAACAAGAGACATCATTTACAAGACTTTTTCTTCTTTAATTCTGGTTACAAAATAGAAAGGCGTAGATGATAGTAGCACTGCAGGCTTTTCAAATATTAAACAATATTCCCATTACATTTTGAAGAAAGAGTTATAGCTTTAAAGCTTAAGTGTTTGTACAGCATTTGTATGTGTCATTGTGATTCTCAGCTGCAGCATGATATGCTTTCATTTAAAAAAGTATAAACAATTTGAATGTATAGACAAATACAAACTCTCTGCAGGCAAAGTCCCAACTGTTATAACTGGGATTAAGCATTGCAAGGTGCCCTTCTATCCATGCTGCCTGAATAAAAAAAAAAAGTACCAATCAATACAGTACAAATCATTAGTTACACTTTTATTACTGTTTGCATAAATAATTATACTGCTAAACCAGGCTTCCACATGACAACCCCTCCCCCCATATCCTGAACGCCCCCCCCCCCCCCCCACAGTAACAAACAACAAAGTAAAATTATTTAGACTTCTATTACTGTTTTCATCATTACTCCATCACCCATCACTGCCCCCCCCCCCCCCCCCCCCCCCCCGCCTCATACCACATACCCTGATCCAGGGGTCTAGTCCTGGGAAAATAAGTGAGTGGACTCACCTCGAAAAACACTGCGCCACGCGTAGAAAAATGGGTGTGGTCAAGCATAATGTGAGCGTGGTCACGGGTGGGGCCAAATATACATGACCTTAGCAGTGATGTAAAAGGTCTGCCGGAGAAGTTTGAGTTCTGCCGTAGTGTATCCCCCCAAAATAGATGCAATCTGACAGCATTTCACCAAAAAGACACATAATCTGGTAGAAGTTCCTCCAAAATACAGATAATATGGCAGCGGTTCCCCCAACATACACATAATTTGGAAGCAGTTCCCCAAAATACGCGAAACCTGGCAGCGGATCACCCAAAATACACGTAACACCCAACATACATATAATCTGGCAGAAGTGGTCCCCCAAACATACACAATCTGGCAGCAGTTCCCCAAAATATGCGTAATCTGGCAGCAGACGTTCCGCTAACATACACATAATCTGGCAGCTGTTCCCCAAAATACATAACAGCAGTTCCACAAAAATGCATATAATCTGACAGCAGTTCCCCCAAAATAGGTAACCCCAGCATAGGTAGCCAGGTCTATAGGTGTCCCCAGTATAAGTAGCCATGAGTATAGTAGTCCCAGTATATGTAGCCAGAGGTATATGTGCCTAGTATATGTAGCCAGAGGTATATGTCTCCAGTATAAGTAGCCAGGGGTATATGTGCCCAGTATATGTAGCCAGGGGTATATGTGCCAGTATATGTAGTCAGGGGTATATGTCCCAGTATATGTAGCCAGGGGTATATGTGTCCAGTATATGTAGCCAGGGGTATGTGTCCAGTATATGTAGCCAGGGGTATGTGTCCCCAGTATATGTAGCCAGGGATGTATGTGTCCCCAGTATATGTAGCCAGGGGTATATGTGGCCCAGTATATGTAGCCAGGGGTATATGTGCCCCAGTATATATAGGGAGGTGTATATGTGCCCAGTATATGTAGTCAGGGGGTATATGTGCCCAGTATATGTAGTCAGGAGTATATGTGCCCAGTATATGTAGCCAAGGGTATATGTGCCCAGTATATGTAGGCAGGGCAGGTGTATATGTCCCCAGTATATGTAGGCAGGGGTATATGTGCCCAGTATATGTAGTCAGGGGTATATGTGCCTAGTATATGTAGTCAGGGGTATATGTGCCCAGTATATGTAGTCAGGGGTATATGTGCCTAGTATATGTAGTCAGGGGTATATGTGCCCAGTATATGTAGTCATCAGGTATATGTGGCCAGTATATGTAGTCAGGGGTATATGTGCCTAGTATATGTAGTCAGGGGTATATGTGCCCAGTATATGTAGTCATCAGGTATATGTGGCCAGTATATGTAGTCAGGGGGTATATGTGCCGAGTATATGTAGTCAGGGGGTATATGTGCCCAGTATATGTAGACAGGGGGTATATGTGCCCAGTATATGTAGTCAGGGGTATATGTCCCCAGAATAAGTATGTCCCCCCAGCATGAGGGGAGCAGCAGAGTGGAAGGAGAGCTGTGAGCAGCGGTGGGGAGGGCGGACATCTCCCCCCCTCCCTCACCTTGGGGCTCTCCTTCCCTCGCTCTCCCCTCCAGAAGTAATGTGCGGGCAGCCGGCAGCGGGCGGGAATTACCTCTCCTCATCATCGGAACACCGGATCTCTGTGCCGCAAATCTGGTCTGGTCCAGACCCGAGCAGCGGCACGCAGATCCGGCGCCGGCACGAGGAGAGGTAAGTCCCGCCCGCTGCCGGCTGCCCGCACATTACTTCTGGAGGGGAGAGCGAGGGAAGGAGAGCCCCAAGGTGAGGGAGGGGGGAGATGTCCGCCCTCCCCCACCGCTGCTCACAGCTCTCCTTCCACTATGCTGCACCCCTCCACAAATGCCAGGGGGACGGCATCCACACTCGGGAAATAGTAAGTGGATTCCGCCCCCCCCCTCCGCGTCCACGCCCCACTCGACCCCTGCCCTGATCCCCACACTGGAATTCAGACTCATAACAGTTTCTTAGTCTGCTATGTCTGCAGAGAAGGTCCTTGCCACCTTGTTCCAGCATAGTTTACAGACTTACAGCCGGCCCTTATGCAGTTCCAAAAGCACATGTTTTCTGTGAAGGCAATTTAAACAAATTGGGGTGGAATTCCCTTTAGAAAATATTTATACCTATTGCTAGGTACAAGAGTAGTAGTTTAACATAATATAATATAATATATAATATACTGTATGTATATATATATATATATATATATATATATATATATATACACATACATATATATATATATATATATATATATATATATATATATATATATATATATATACCGTATATACATATGACTAATTATCACGCTGGTGCGTGACGAGGTAACATACAGATAAATACACAATCAAAGTACAAGGTATAGCCTAACAGTCAGAACTTGTGCACAAGTTAGCGATATTGAGGTACAGAGTCGATAAGCTAAATTGTAGTCAATTTCGCAGGGTCATACACGTGAATCAGATGTCAGTCGTATTGCAAGGATCAGGCAGTAACAGAGTCAGGGACAGGCTAAGTCGGTAACGTAAATCAGATGGCAGCGGTACAAAAGGACTAGACAAGAGCGAGGTCAGGAACAAGCGAAAGGTCGGTACACAGGATAATTATGATAAATATACAATCAAGAATATATATGAAAATAACAAACGACTGACTAACTGGAGTACATATATATTGTGCGTCTACACAATATATTAATGTAGCTCAAAGAAGCTAGCTAGACCTAGAACAAGCGAACTGATTAGTATCAAGGTCAGCGAGCACTGAATGCCTCTGGCCTTAAATACAAAACACTCAACCAGTAGCCACTCCTATTTGGTGATGTCACCTAGTGACATCACCTGCAGTCATCCCTAACCCTCCTCCTGAGCCTATAAGGCTCACTCGAACTCGCGAGTGCGCAATGCGACCTTTGGGTCGCGAGCGAGCTGGAAGGCACCACCAGAGGGAAGCCGGGGATGCTGTCAGATGATTCCAGCGTGGCAGTCCTGCCACTCGCCCGAACCACGCCGAAGACGTTGCGGGACCTGCCGTTGGAAGGTAAGCTCATCACACTAATATTATAAATGGAAAAGTTTGGAAGTTTGGATGTTTGTCACTCAATCACACAACAATGACTGAACGTATTTGAATGAAATTTGGCACACACATAGTACATTACCTGGAATAACATTTAGGATACTTTTTATCCCCATAACCAAAAACTGGGTGGCGACAAATACAAATTTCACTGGGAAAATGTAAACTGCAGCAATTCTTACACTATTAATGGTAGGGTTCTCAAACTTTGCACAGTTGGTCACTGGGTGACTGGGATTAATGTTCAGAAAAGTAGGGGGAGCCTACAAAAGCCAATCAAACATCACCTATTAATTTTAAAGGGGAATATTTAACTGCTGCCATTCTTGCACACTGTTAATGGCATAAGCCTCAAACCTGGTACAGTTGGTCATTGGGTGACTGGGGTTCAAATTCCAAAAAGAGGGTGGAGCCACAAACAGCCAATCAGATTTTTTTAATTTCAATGCAAATTATCGATGCCAAGCTCACAATCCAGGTCACTGAGTGATTAAGTAATTGTGTGTTAGGGTTAGAAAAAGTGGGCAGAGCCAATAACAGAGCCAATACCAGCCAAATACATACCTAGGCAATGCCAGGCCATCAACTAATATATATATATATATATATATATATATATATATATATATATATATATATATATATATATATATATATATATATATATATATATATATTGTCTGGCATACTCAGACTCCTCCCCAACTCTCTCACTCATAAAGACACATTGCTGTGACAGTGGCTAATGTGCCACTTGTGAATGGACCAAAGGTGCGGCTTGCATTGTTCGGTCACAGGATCAACCAGGTATGTATATTACTGCATTGAAAACAATAAGAGGAAATTATGTTAAACTATTTACCTAGCAATAGGAGCAAGGGTTCAATCCCTCTTTAAAACAGCTTGCCTGACTTCATCACTGTCTATGGAATCCTGGTGGGGGAAACCTGACTGGCATCATAACAGAGCACAGATTACCCGAGTCTTAATCTCCATCAGTAGTTTTAGTGATGTAAAGCTATGTACACTCAGGGATATTACACATGGTAAAGTGTTAAGTTAGTTACCTTTCACTAAGCTCAAGTAATCTTACCATTTAACTGTGTTGCTGCTTTCTTTGTATTTTACTGTGGATATAAGTTTTGTGGGTATTTTTTTCTGAGAGATTATTTGGTAGGATGAAGGGGAGCTCTCCATACCAATACTTGTCTCCAATCCAATAAAAAAAACAGATTTTGGTCTGTAAAGAAACTGCACTGAATTTCAAATAAGAGCCCAACTTAATTTAATTGATCTATGAACACACTTTCTTATGAGATGCCCGTGCCCAACAGCCACCAGTCTTTTGGTATTTATACTGTATGTAGATTCTTTAATACTATATATCATTTTTTCTAAACTGCTACATTCTTCTACTCCTCTAAGCCTTTTCTAACCCTGCCTCTTTGTAAGGAGACATAGGACCCAACCTGAAGAGAATAGGGCAGATGCCTGCTTTCCCTTCTTAGCTGTAGAACAAACAAACAAAAAATAAGTAAACTATAGCTATTTTGAAAACTAATAGTATAAACAGCCCAAATAAGAGATAACAAATTCTCTACAATATACATAAATTTACATAGACATAACATATCCATTGCTATGGAGTCACATTTTAGAACGACACACCCTAAATAAAATTGAATCCTAACCTTCTGGTACCATGGCACAAACCCTGACTCAAAATCTAAAAAAAACTATCCAAAGCTATTCATAAAAACATGTCACACACTCATATAGACAAATTGCTAAATGAAAATGAAAGGTTTTTCGGACCATAAGACGCACCTAGTTTTTGAGGAGGAATGAAATGAAGAAAAAAAAAAAGATTTGAAACCAAATTGTGTATTCCATCAGGTGTTCCTATACCCTCCACCCCACATTCCATCAGGTGTTCTCATACTCCCCCAAATTTCAACTAGAGCATTCATTATCCCACCCCCATCCCACTCAACACACCTTTTATTACAATCAGAAAACAGTTGTTTGACCTAAATGTCATATGTTACCAGTACCATATATTTGGGGCAAGCACTCAGTTGGTTATAACTTATTTACGATAGAAAACCCTCTAACCTGCAGTTCAAAGAACAAAGTTTACTGTATCCCCAGGACAGTGTCCCATAAACAGTGCCCATAAATCATGCAGAGACTCTCTGCTATCCAGCAATGTATGGTACAACACATACTGTACTGTCACACAATGTAAAACACACTCTAGCCTCTTCTCTTACAAGGCTTAAAACTGTCAGCAAATTTCAGCTTTAACAATATAATGCGTGGACACCCATA
The DNA here is from genome assembly GCF_040937935.1 of Hyperolius riggenbachi. Classification (NCBI taxonomy): domain Eukaryota; kingdom Metazoa; phylum Chordata; class Amphibia; order Anura; family Hyperoliidae; genus Hyperolius; species Hyperolius riggenbachi. Next base: position 163,956,430 of record NC_090656.1, on the reverse strand, counting down.
ATACAGAGAGAGAGCATCTCTGCATGATTTATGGTTATCTACGCATCTATATTATTATTATTTATTGTATTTATAAAGCGCCAACATATTACACAGCACTGGACAATAAATATGGATACATACATTGCAACAAGGGGTGACAGACAGAGAGGTAGCAAATGGTTATACAACATAGCACAAGGTTATACACACAATCAGGGTATAAAATGCAGTTTACAGAGACCCGGCAAAACAAGTACGAGTTAGTCCATGAGACGGGTGTAATTGCTGGGGTAGTAAAATTAAGAAGGACACACTAAGGGAGGGGGGAGGACCTGACAGGGCTTACAATCTAAAGGGTGGGGGGACACATAAGGTAGGACTGTGGAAATGGTGATTGACAGAGATTTAGAGTGTGGTAGATGTGGGGTAGGCTATTTTAAAGGATTGTGTTTTGAGGGCTTGCTTGAAGGTGATGAAGGAAGGAGCGAGTCTGAGGGGGAGTGGAAGGGAGTTCCATAGGGTGGGGGCAGCTCTTGAGAAGTCTTGTAAGAGTGCCTGGGAAAGAGAAATGCGTGGAGGACCGGAGGGGACGGGCGGGTATATGTTTGTTGACGAGCTCAGAAATGTAGGTTGGGCATGTCTTGTGCACAGATTTGTAGGTAAGGCACAAAACCTTAAAACTGATCCTGAAGCTGACTAAACTATATGTAACACTGAACTTTACTGACCGTGTTTTACACTGTGCAACAGTACAAGTTATTACTAAATAGCATAAAGTCTCTGCATGATTTATGGGCCTGTACCAGTATGATGGAGCAGTTCTATAATATTTTATGGCTTTGGGGTAACAATGATTTGAGTATACAGTGTGATATGGAACTTTTGTGAGGGTTTCTGTATAAAATCTGCAGTAATTTTACAGTAAGCATTACCTGTATAGTCATAATCTCAGCAGCAATACCACACCTCTAGGAAAAGTTGCTGCTGCTGCGCACTAACAGAGGCGCCATGTGACGTAGTAGTGAGCAGTGTACTGCCCATCAATCAAGCAAGGTGAAGGCATCATTGCAAAAATGTATGCGGAATTTCACATAATTGTAATTAGCAGATCTATGTATATACTGTATATATATATATATATATATATATATATATCCTGACCTCTGCCACCACCAAACTCCTCATCCATGCCCTCATAATTTCCCGCCTTGACTACTGCAATGCCCTGCTGTCTGGTCTCCCTATGACCCGAACAGCCACACTGCAGTCCATCATGAATGTGGCAGCCAGAATTATCCACTGCTCCCATCGCTCCACCACGGCAGATCCCCTCCTAGAATCCCTCCACTGGCTTCCTATCCAGTCCAGAATCAAATTCAAGATACTGTGTCTGACCTACAAATCTGTCCATAAAACCTGTCCAACCTACATTTCCAATCTTACTCAGAGGTACACACCTAGCCGCTCACTCTGCTCTTCCGATGAACTTCGCCTAACCGCCCCCGCATCACCCAGTCCCATGCACGCCTCCAGGACTTCTCAAGAGCTGCTCCAACACTATGGAACTCCCTACCTCCACCCATTAGGGCAGCACCCTCCTTCAACATCTTCAAGAAAGCCCTCAAAACTCAACTTTTTACTCTGGCCTACTACCCCTCACAAGTGCTCTAAACCTACAGCTGAACTCTGGTCCCCTACCGTTCGTGTCCTTACCTCTCCCTCTAGATTGTAAGCCTTTGGGCAGGGTCCTCCTCCTTTTGTGTCCTACCTGATCATGCACCTCCATTACTGTGAACCCATGCTATGCATCTGAGTGAACCTAACTTGCCTCTCCATGCTCAATCCAGTGACTGACTAAGCATTTCCTTGTACTCATACTGTGCTGTGTGATCTGGTTTTCTATTATTCCTGTATTGTCATATTGCTGTATGTCACCCAGGGCAGTTTCTAGGCTAAATTTCACCCAGTTCGAGAGTCCAAAAATATGCCCCCCCCCCCCCCCCCCCCCTTCCCCAAAATCAGAGCTGCTAAGTGAAATCATGTCAAAAGGCTTCATGAAACCAACTCACCATTTTTATTTTTTTTCAAATGCTGGTGCGCACAGCTCCTCCTGCCTCAGTCTTGCTGCACCGTGTCCGCGCGTCACCGACTCCTAGCAGCAGGGGTGAGCCTGGGGTGCCTGGCACCTGGGTGCAAGATTTTCTCTGGCGCCTATGGGAGTGGTTAAATTAACCGCGCCCAACCACATAACCACACCCATGTCCTGCAGATTTACCCACAAAGGCAATCTTATTGGCAGCAGTCGATTTCCCCACAATTTGTGGGGAAATCGACTGCTGCCAATAAGATCGCGTTTGTGGGGAAATCGACTGCTGCCAATAAGACTGCCTTTGTGGGGAAATCGACTGCTGCCAATAAGATTGCCTTTGTGGGGAAATATGCTGCCATTAAGATTGCCTTTGTGGGGAAATCTGCTGCCATAAAGATTGCCTTTGTGGGGAAATCTGCTGCCATAAAGATTGCCTTTGTGGGGAAATCTGCTGCCATTAAGATTGCCTTTGTGGGGAAATCTGCTGCCATTAAGACTTAATGGCAGCCAGATTTCCCCACAAATGCAATCTTAATGGTAGCCAGATTTCCCCACAAATGCAATCTTATTGGCAGCACAGCAATTCACTCACCTCTGGCTGGGTCTGGGTGGAGGAGGTAGGAGGATATAGGCAGGCAGACAGGCAGGCAGGCGGCTGCAGCTGACTGTGACCACGGTGGCGGGCGGCATTAGGAGGAGCTGGCCGGGCTGCGGGCACTCACTGTGTCTGTGGTGGCGCTGCTAGTCGCTCTCTCAGAGTGAGTCTCTCTAGACTCTACTCTGGCTCTGTCCACACACACACCACGGGTCGGGTCGGGCGGGCGGCAGTCTCACACGCTGAGGCTGTGGCTCCTCCCCCCATCAAGCGTGACATGAGGTCAGGTGGGCTGCCTGTTTCCCCACTGGGCTGCGCCGACGTCTACATGTGACGTCAGGCACAGCCGCCCGCCCCGCACAGTGTGTCGCTGGGAATGGAGTGGGGAGATCCTCATCCCGGGGAGATAAGTTAGGACGGTAGACCCGCCAGCGCCTGTCAGAGGCTGGCGCCTGGGTGCAATGCACCCGCTCAGGCGCGGCCCTGCCTAGCAGTGACGTGACGTCACATCATGGTCGGACTGGGACACTAAGGGCCCACCAGGGAAGTTTCAACCTGGGGCCCACCGCCCACCCCCTGCCCCCAACCTTCCCCCTCCCTCCTCCCCCCCCCCCGGATTCACAAATATGTCAGTGCTATATAACTACAAAATAATTTTATTTGGACTATGATTACGGCAGGGAATAGATTGTGAGCTCTTCTAAGGACAGTCTATGGCATGACTATGCAGGGGCTGCTCCAGAGGGTGGTAGGGCGGCTATGCAGGTCCTGGGTTCACTGGCATGGGAGACTGCCATATGCGGCACGCGCAGCAAAAAAATAAAAATAAAAGGGGTGTGGCCATGCACTGGAACATGAGCATGGTGATGATGGATCATGGGCAGACCCAAAGTTCCGCCCAGAAAAACCTTAGATAACTGAAGATTACCCGGGGCTTCATTCAGCCGCTAGAGGTCTGTGTGTCCCTTGCTGCAGCTCTGGTCTTCTCCTAGGTACCGCTGTCAGTCCCATAGTGCATGCGCAGGTGCTTCTCATGATCCCACAGCCAGAAGCCTTCTCTGCACAGCGCATAATGCTCCTGGGTGTGATTGTGAAAAGTGCGCCCGCGCAAGCTGCTAACGTATCACTACGGGACTGACAGTGGGACCAGGATCGAAGCTGCAGTGAGGGACACACAGACTTCTGGGCTCAGTGCTCAAATGTCAAAGACCTTGTCAGTGTCACCTAACCATCTCCCTCCAAAACAGCCATAACACACACAAGCAACCCGCACAAACAAAGCATAAGTAATATGAATAAATGTGAAAAATAAATATTACCCACACCTCAAAGGCTATTATCACAGGGTATGACAGAGTTCGTCAGTCTCTGTTTCAGACAGTAATAGATTTGCTGCCCTATGATTGTACCTTAGTGTGTTTTACTGTCTCCCCCTGGCTTGGCTCTGGCTCTTTGCAGTGTGTACAGTCCATTCCTCCTGCTTGGCTCAGGCTCCTGCCACAGGATTATTGATGACAGGCTCTGTGTGCTGTCTCGGTGTCTCCAGGCCCCCCTCTCTCTCTTGCCGGGCTGGCTCTCTCCCTCCTCCTCGTCATGGCTGGGTGCTCCTAGCAGTCTCTCTTCTGTCGCTGCTCCACACTTCAAGCACAGTGTGTGCGAAATGTGTGTAAGACCAGCAGCTGTGCAGGTTCGAACTACGCGCCAGACTCCAGACCCCAGAAAGACGTCACTGTCATGTGACTAAGCCGAGGGGAGGGAGGAGGAGCAGGAAGAACCAGCACTAACTTCAACTTGCAGCATGACTGACTGGCTCCTGTTACTGTCAGTCACGCTGCCGCTGGCCCATAGGAGAAAGAGGAGAGGAGCCCTCTGGTCATGTGACCTGTGACGTCACACCTTTCTGCCTGGCGCCCCCCCCCCCAATCTGTCTCTCATTGGCGCCCCGTTCAGCAGAACCGGCTGAACGGGGCAAGAAACGGCCCTGATGTCACCCCTAAATATTGTCTGCAACCTAAATTAATGTTCAGCGCTGCATAATATGTTGGCGCTTTATAAATACAATAAATAATTATATATATATATATATATATATATATATATATATATATATATATATATATATATATATATACCAAGGGATGAGCAGCACAAACCAAATTATATGCAATACTATGCAAAGCATGCACACAGCCTGGAGATCCCCAGTCTCCATAAGCAATATATAAATACAGAGGGGCTGCAGCACACAAAAGGAAAGCAGTGACAGGGGCTCTTGGTTACGCTTTAACGCGTTTAAGCTCACCAACTGCGCCAAAGTGTCCCCAATCTGGTGAGTCTTACTCTAACCAGGCAAAAGCACATTAGATGACATTAGCATAAAACTAAAGAACATTTTAAAGAGCACAAAACTTTCAAGCACCACTCTATGTAAATTGATCACATCTTTTTTTTTCTTTTTTTTTAAGGGGGGGGGGGGCTTTTCCATTTAAATTTGCAGCCATAAATTAAGTTTCCCAGGCTGTCTGACATCTGAAATAGGACTTTTTAGAAGCATGCTGACTTCTCTCTGATCCAAATACCGCCCACATTTTCCCATCTTGATGCAAGAGTAATAAGCAACCGGCCCTTGGTAGTAATTTTCAACAAGAGGCTTTGATATTACTGTGTTTTGAATGCACATACAAAGCAAACAAGCTGAAAAAATGTGTATCCTAAATCCTTGCAATACACAGAGATGAACTAAAGGGGCTGTTTTTCTGTTCACTTTAAATAGTTTTTATACACTCCATTTAACCTTCTGACATTTCAAATATCACTTGTTAATATGCTAGCTATTGGGAGTATCTGAGGTTAACCTGCTGACTGCCAGAAATAAGTTTTCTGTTGATGCAAGAATGCCAGAACAGACACGTGTTGCAAAAATACATACATTATATGTGATGATAGTATTTGTCTGGGTCTGCTTCTGGGTGTGACTGTATACAGGTTTCTAAATTATGTCAAAGGTAAATGATCGACTAACTGTTGGATATATTTAACTCTTAGAGCCAAACCTAACATTATATGAACAGAAAATGTATGATAGCCAGTGTCATACTCAAGTGACAGTGGAGAATTCTGGTTGCGTTTAGTAAATAATTACCTCATGGAATTGGGTTTACCTCATGAGGGAAATCAACTTTTGAATTCTGGTAGTTTAAGTAAAGTTTTACCTCATTTAATTTCATGAGGTAATTCATGTGGTAATTTTCTACTAAAAATGTGTGGTATTTAGTAGTGAAATACCTCACACTTGAATTCTGAAGTGAAATAAGGTGCGTGTTTGCATGTCTTTTACCTCACATAATTAGACCTACCTCTACCACATGATAAATGCAGTGCTGGGACAGAATTATGATATCTGTCACATAACATGGAGCCTTTCCAGCTTGTTCTGTGTTCGGGTCCCCCATATATTGCTGAAATAAGTAAAAGTGATCTGACCAACTAATCCCTCCCCCCAGCTTCCATTTTGTTTTGAAAAGAAAATGTGCTCCAAACCCTGTACAATCCTTCATCTGCTGCCCAAAATGCTCCAACCCACAGCCACTATTTAAAAAAAAATTAAGCAAAACTGCGGCAAACACCGATTCCCCCCCCCTCTCCTCCTCTGGTTAAAAGTGCTCCGTGCCCCCCCCCCCCCAGCAGCCTCTAAAAGTAAAAGTGCTGTAACCCCCCTCCAGACCCCCAGCCTCTAAAAGTAAAAGTATTCACACCCCCAGTATCTAAAAGTGCTGACCCCTCCCCAGCCTCTAAAAGTGCTCCGACCCCCTCCCCCCAGCCTCTAAAAGTGTTCCTACCCCTCCCCCCAGCCTCTAAAGATAAATGAGCTGGATTTTTTTTTTTATAATGGATGCCTATACATTTACTTTTCATAGGTTGCTACATAATCAAATACACCTTCCCTCCTCAAAAAAAACACTATCCTAACTTATGGAAGACAATTAGAGACTATAACTTATTTGCTGCAGGCTTACCACTAAAATACCTAATGTTTTACCTCACTCTATGCATTTACCTCATGTTTTACCTCATGTTTTACCTTATGTTCGGAAATGGAGAAAAATCTTTCAGAATTGATAAAAGAAGAGGAAAATACCTCATGAGGTATTTTACCTACAAAAAAATATTTACCTCACATAGCTACCAGAATTGAGCCCAAGGATTACTATTTATGTCAATGCTAAATATACAGAACTCTCTATGGTACACATATGCACATCCTTCTTTTCAAAATAACTTGTTCTTCTTACTGGACTTTGAGTGAATGAGTCAGGCTGCTACAAACATGTGTGTCTTACCACACTTACCTAATGTCAGTACTACTGTACACTTTTAACAAAGCATCCTGACTGCCAAAATAAAGAACAGTTCTCAGGCACACCTGAACTGTCAGAAGACAGTTTATAAATCAGTTCATAACTAGGCACTGCCAGTGCCAGGGCTGCTATAGAAACTTCCTGCTAAGCGCTAAGTCTTCTTTTACTAATGTTGATGCTCTGGGGGAAGTTTTTGAGCTATTCATTCTGCAGGAGCAACTGCCCAAACATTTTCTGGGCAATGTTATTTCAGAGCTGCTAATGACCACTGTTGCTCTAACTTCACCCTCAAGAGTCAAGATGCAAATCAGTTTACTTTAAATCCATTTGTTTTAGCATTGCTATAAAGCCAATGCAATTTAATGGCTTAGTTATACCAGGTTATAAAAGGTTTGCTATAGGCATTGATCATAGGCATGTGCTGAAGTAAGTAAGTGGCTATACACTTATCAATGATGGCCACCTTAAAGCCAAAGTACCAATAGTCTAACCGCCAGCTGATGCCCAAATTATGTAGTGCCAGATTAAAATGTGTACATTTTTAAGGGCTATTTCACAACTAAATGTTTTCATTTCCAGGTTTTATGTCACTTTTGTCACAGTCACAGATGTGTTTGTGGCTTTCAAAATAATATCCATAGAAGAGGAAGTAGGTAAAACATTAATCTGGTTGTAACTCTCAGTTTTATAAGATTAGTTATGGCAAATAAATTGCATACTTTTATAGAATGGGAAGAAGTAAATGAAAGGAAAACTGAAAGTAAATGAAAGGAAAACTGACAGCAATTGAAGCCGTTGCAAACTGGGACTGGGGTGAATGAACCATCTCTATAAAATAAATTGCTAATTATTGTGTTCGTGGAAGAAGGAAATACACAGGAACATATTTTACAGTGGTAAGTGATGTGGAGAGATGTAAAATCTTCCGCAATTTCATGAAAAAATTAAACTAGCACATAGAGGACAATAATTTATTTCAGTTCCCACCCAGCTGGTTGCTTCATTCCTTGCAGCAGCATTGCTCAATCTGTTTAAATAACTATTCATACATATTTAGCACTTTGTAACAAGCAGCTAATCTGCTAAAGAATGCCTAAAACAACATTCATTAAAATTTGCTCAAGGAGATAGAACCCAAGAACTGGATAATCTGGTTCCTCGAAAAAAACAAATGTATCTGTTATAAGTATTATATTATCATCTTTTACTGAGTGTCATTTATTTTATTGGCAGCTCTGATTAATCTGGTAGAACAGACGCACAGCTTTTAACCCTTTCTCTTCTGGGTTATGAATCTTTTTAGTTGGTCAATCAATTTACTTACATTTCAGATGCAAAAATATTATGCACGTTAAAGATTTTACATGCCTATAACTAAATTAACCTAATTAAACTATTGACAGGGCTGTTTATGGTAAAATAGCCACATGGCTGCAGTGAACCATTTCTGGATGCACTGTAAACTTCTTGACATTGGCTCTGTGATTTACCCCATAGTCTTAAAGTGAATTGGCTGACGTAAAGCCATCATAAAATCTTAAAGGTGGCAATACACTAGTTCATTTTTTTCCACAATATCTGGGCTTAGGCTGATTTAATCTTTTGATCAAATATGCTAGATAGTGTAATGCAGGAGTCCCCAAACTTTTTTAGACAAGGGCCGGGTCAACACATACTTTAGACTGCTTGGGGGCTGGAATGTACATAAAATGATGTAGAGAAACATTACATTGAACCTAGGTAGTGTAAACAGTGCCAGAAACACAATCCTCCACACACAAAGCAATCAGTGTTAAAAATACATACTGAATTTTCAAAAGTCCCCCCAAAACAACCCCCTTTCCTCAGTAATTGCAAAGGCTGCAAATTATCCACCCCTACACATGCACATGCACACTGCTTTTATATTACCTGTAACCACCTCACCACTACCACAATGTTTTTGCGCACCAGACAGGTGACAACCTGCCATACAATTAGACATCAGTGCCACCTAATACGGGATTGGATTGTAAGCCAGCAAATTAATTATTGCTGGCTTACATGTGGAAACGTGGTGCCAGAACTGCTGCTGCATCTATAAGTAATACATTTTGTGTGTGGAGGGCCGGTAAAAAAGCCTCAGGGGGCCACATTTGGCCCGCGGGCCTTAGTTTGAGGACCACTGGTGTAATGGTTAAGGACTATGCCTCTGACAAAGGAGACCTGGGTTCACATCTTGGCTCTTCCTGTTCAGTAAGTCAGTACCTATTCAGTAAGGAGTCCTTGGGCTATACTCCTTTAGGCTTGGTCCACACTTGTCAGGTTGCAGATTGGATCCTGTTTCAAAAGGATCCGTTTTTTAAAAAAACTGATGCAAAACTGATCAGTTTTTCAAAATGTTGTCCTTTTGTAGCATATGTTTCCAGTCCGTTTAAACGTATGTCCTGATGATGTTAAGGGGAGGAGCAGGCAGTAGGCAATCCATTTTTGCCTTTGTTTTGTGTGCAAAAGTTTTCTGTGTAGAGGGAGATCTGTTTTTGTTTAGCCTTTCACTACCCCTCTGTGTATCCTGGGTCCGTGAAAAACCTGCAAATCCAGACTCTCCATTCAGTTTTTCAAAACGGTCTCTGATCCATTTTTTTAAAGTGTGTGAAGATGCCTGCTATTTTAAACATTGGGATCCGTGGCTCCGGTTTTGATCTGGGCCAAAAAGCAGAGCCATGGATATGTTTTTTAAACAAGTGTGAACCGACCCTAACTCTGCTACTGCCTATTGGTGTGCCCTAGTGGCTGCAGCTCAAGTGCTTTGAGTCCACCAGGAGAAAAGCACAATATAAATGTTATTTGTCTTGTCTAAATCAATGCTGCAAATGATGCCTGACCAACTTTTTGGCAAAGTCGATTGATTTGGTTGATCGCAATGGATGGGATATTTTGTTGTATTGATGGTGGGTCAGACGTGTGTTGCTAGCTTCTTCCTATGTCTTTTATACACCTCTGGAGCTTCTGCCTGTCTCTTCACTCCTGGGAAGTTGGGTGTCATGTGGCAAACACTAGAAGCTAAACACTAGAGGCATCTAGTGGTCATGAATGGTACGTGCCATGGTGCTCCAAGTGGTCTCTAGCATTTACTTATGGGAGACACAGCTACTCGGGAGTCAAGAGACAAGGAAAAGCCCTGGCAGTAGAGACATGCACTGGAGACATGTGAGTGTAAGATCCACTGCTCCTACACTCTGCATGGCTCAGGAAGAGGATCGGGGATATACAGATGGGGCGACTGCAGGCAGTGACCAAAGATTTTCAATTCAATGTACAGTGCATGGAGGGATTCAAACAGATAATGATCTGAGGAGGATCTGTTGGCCACATTGATCAGTGTATAGCCACATTTAGCCCTCTTTCAACCAAGAGACTGAAAACAGTAGATTTACCACTTGTCAGCTGCTCCTGTGCATCATCTGGGCTGGGCTTGGCATGGGCAGTACAGAGGTGGCCACCACACTGAGTCAAGCCTGAGTGCAGTCTCAGCAGCATTTAACATTTTTCTATTCGGGTGCATTGAATTACAGCAGAAAGGCGATTATTGGCCAGCAGGTGGGAGACTCTATGACAAACAAGCAGTTCACCCTCCCATGTGAAGGAGGCCTTATGAGCATACTTAAAGAGATACTGTAGGGGGGTCGGGGGAAAATGAGTTGAACTTACCTGGGGCTTCTAACGGTCCCCCGCAGACATCCTGTGCCCATGCAGCCACTCACCGATGCTCCGGCCCCGCCTCCGGTTCACTTCTGGAATTTCAGACTTTAAAGTCTGAAAACCACTACGCCTGTGTTGCCATTAGTGTTGGGCGAACATCTAGATGTTCGGGTTCGGGCCGAACAGGCCGAACATGGCCGCGATGTTCGGGTGTTCGACCCGAACTCCGAACATAATGGAAGTCAATGGGGACCCGAACTTTTGTGCTTTGTAAAGCCTCCTTACATGCTACATACCCCAAATTTACAGGGTATGTGCACCTTGGGAGTGGGTACAAGAGGAAAAAAAAATTTAGCAAAAAGAGCTTATAGTTTTTGAGAAAATCGATTTTAAAGTTTCAAAGGGAAAACTGTCTTTTAAATGCGGGAAATGTCTGTTTTCTTTGCACAGGTAACATGCTTTTTGTCGGCATGCAGTCATAAATGTAATACATATAAGAGGTTCCAGGAAAAGGGACCGGTAACGCTAACCCAGCAGCAGCACACGTGATGGAACAAGAGGAGGGTGGCGCAGGAGGAGAAGGCCACGCTTTGAGACACAACAACCCAGGCCTTGCATGAGGACAAGAAGCGTGCGGATAGCAATTTGCATTTTGTCGCCATGCAGTCATAAATGTAATACAGATGAGAGGTTCAATAAACAGGGACCGGAAACGCTAACCCATCACAGATGTTCATTGTTCATGTTACTTGGTTGGGGTCCGGGAGTGTTGCGTAGTCGTTTCCAATCCAGGATTGATTCATTTTAATTTGAGTCAGACGGTCTGCATTTTCTGTGGAGAGGCGGATACGCCGCCGATAGGTGACGATGCCTCCGGCAGCACTGAAACAACGTTCCGACATAACGCTGGCTGCCGGGCAAGCCAGCACCTCTATTGCGTACATTGCCAGTTTGTGCCAGGTGTCTAGCTTCGATACCCAATAGTTGAAGGGTGCAGATGGATTGTTCAACACAGCTACGCCATCTGACATGTAGTCCTTGACCATCTTCTCCAGGCGATCGGTGTTGGAGGTGGATCTGCACGCTTGCTGTTCTGTGTGCTGCTGCATGGGTGTCAGAAAATTTTCCCACTCCAAGGACACTGCCGATACCATTCCTTTTTGGGCACTAGCTGCGGCTTGTGTTGTTTGCTGCCCTCCTGGTCGTCCTGGGTTTGCGGAAGTCAGTCTGTCGGCGTACAACTGGCTAGAGGAGGGGGAGGATGTCAATCTCCTCTCTAAAGTCTCCACAAGGGCCTGCTGGTATTCTTCCATTTTGACCTGTCTGGCTCTTTCTTCAAGCAGTTTTGGAACATTGTGTTTGTACCGTGGATCCAGAAGGGTATAAACCCAGTAATTGGTGTTGTCCAGAATGCGCACAATGCGTGGGTCGCGTTCAATGCAGTCCTAGGCCGAAGAGGTCATAGCCTAGGGTCACAAAACCTGTTTATTGGGCAATTTCAATGGTGGCGAGTCTGACGTACATAAATCGCAGCAATGGCCGTTAGCAACGTCTGAATCTCACGAAATGTCTCATGCAGGTAGAAGACATATTATTAGACTTGGGCTCCAAAGATGGGTTCCCTACATCTCTGCAAACCAGAGTTACAGGGCTCCAAATTTGGTAAAATCCCCCATAGGCTTTCATTGGGCCTCCTATTTACAGTTCCAAAATCTCACATCTTTTCAAAGGGCAATTACTCAGCAGTGGCAAATTTTCTAGCATTGTAGGGACCCTTAGGGGGAACATGACTGGTGAGTTTCGGGCCCCTAGGCCGAAGAGGTCATAGCCTAGGGTCACAAAAACCTGTTTATTGGGGCTATTTCAATGGTAGTGATGGTGACGTACATAAATCGCAGCAATGGCCGTTAGCAAAGTCTGAATCTCACGAAATGTCTCATGCAGGTAGAAGACATATTGTTAGACTTGGATTCCAAAGATGGGGTCCCTACATCTCTGCAAACCAGAGTTACAGGGGTCCAAAATTGGTAAAATCCCCCATAGGATTTCATTGGCTCCCTATTTCACTTTCCAAAATCTCACATCTTTTCAAAGGGCAATGGCTCAGCAGTACCAAATTTTCTAGCATTGTAGGGACCCTTAGGGGGAACATGACTGGTGAGTTTCGGGCCCCTAGGCCGAAGAGGTCATAGCCTAGGGTCACAAAAACCTGTTTATTGGGGCTATTTCAATGGTAGTGATGGTGACGTACATAAATCGCAGCAATGGCCGTTAGCAAAGTCTGAATCTCACGAAATGTCTCATGCAGGTAGAAGACATATTGTTAGACTTGGATTCCAAAGATGGGGTCCCTACATCTCTGCAAACCAGAGTTACAGGGGTCCAAAATTGGTAAAATCCCCCCTAGGATTTCATTGGCTCCCTATTTCACTTTCCAAAATCTCACATCTTTTCAAAGGGCAATGGCTCAGCAGTACCAAATTTTCTAGCATTGTAGGGACCCTTAGGGGGAACATGACTGGTGAGTTTCGGGCCCCTAGGCCGAAGAGGTCATAGCCTAGGGTCACAAAAACCTGTTTATTGGGGCTATTTCAATGGTAGTGATGGTGACGTACATAAATCGCAGCAATGGCCGTTAGCAAAGTCTGCATCTCACGAAATGTCTCATGCAGGTAGAAGACATATTGTTAGACTTGGATTCCAAAGATGGGGTCCCTACATCTCTGCAAACCAGAGTTACAGGGGTCCAAAATTGGTAAAATCCCCCATAGGATTTCATTGGCTCCCTATTTCACTTTCCAAAATCTCACATCTTTTCAAAGGGCACTGGCTCAGCAGTACCAAATTTTCTAGCAGTGTAGGGACCCTTAGGGGGATCATGACTGGTGAGTTTTGCCACTGCTGAGCCATTGCCCTTTGAAATGGTGTGAGATTTTGGAACGGTAAATAGGAGGCCCAATGAAAGCCTATGGGGGATTTTACCAATTTTGGACCCCTGTAACTCTGGTTTGCAGAGATGTAGGGACCCCATCTTTGGAATCTAAGTCTAACAATATGTCTTCTACCTGCATGAGACATTTCGTGAGATTCAGACGTTGCTAACGGCCATGGCTGAGATTTATGTACGCCACCATCACTACCATTGAAATAGCCCAAATAAACAGGTTTTTGTGACCCTAGGCTATGACCTCTTCGGCCTAGGGGCCCGAAACTCACCAGTCATGTTCCCCCTAAGGGTCCCTACAATGCTAGAAAATTTGGTACTGCTGAGCCATTGCCCTTTGAAAAGATGTGAGATTTTGGAAAGTGAAATAGGGAGCCAATGAAATCCTATGGGGGATTTTACCAATTTTGGACCCCTGTAACTCTGGTTTGCAGAGATGTAGGGACCCCATCTTTGGAATCCAAGTCTAACAATATGTCTTCTACCTGCATGAGACATTTCGTGAGATTCAGACTTTGCTAACGGCCATTGCTGCGATTTATGTACGTCACCATCACTACCATTGAAATAGCCCCAATAAACAGGTTTTTGTGACCCTAGGCTATGACCTCTTCGGCCTAGGGGCCCGAAACTCACCAGTCATGTTCCCCCTAAGGGTCCCTACAATGCTAGAAAATTTGGTACTGCTGAGCCATTGCCCTTTGAAAAGATGTGAGATTTTGGAAAGTGAAATAGGGAGCCAATGAAATCCTATGGGGGATTTTACCAATTTTGGACCCCTGTAACTCTGGTTTGCAGAGATGTAGGGACCCCATCTTTGGAATCCAAGTCTAACAATATGTCTTCTACCTGCATGAGACATTTCGTGAGATTCAGACTTTGCTAACGGCCATTGCTGCGATTTATGTACGTCACCATCACTACCATTGAAATAGCCCCAATAAACAGGTTTTTGTGACCCTAGGCTATGACCTCTTCGGCCTAGGGGCCCGAAACTCACCAGTCATGTTCCCCCTAAGGGTCCCTACAATGCTAGAAAATTTGGTACTGCTGAGCCATTGCCCTTTGAAAAGATGTGAGATTTTGGAAAGTGAAATAGGGAGCCAATGAAATCCTATTGGGGATTTTACCAATTTTGGACCCCTGTAACTCTGGTTTGCAGAGATGTAGGGACCCCATCTTTGGAATCCAAGTCTAACAATATGTCTTCTACCTGCATGAGACATTTCGTGAGATTCAGACTTTGCTAACGGCCATTGCTGCGATTTATGTACGTCACCATCACTACCATTGAAATAGCCCCAATAAACAGGTTTTTGTGACCCTAGGCTATGACCTCTTCGGCCTAGGGGCCCGAAACTCACCAGTCATGTTCCCCCTAAGGGTCCCTACAATGCTAGAAAATTTGCCACTGCTGAGTAATTGCCCTTTGAAAAGATGTGAGATTTTGGAACTGTAAATAGGAGGCCCAATGAAAGCCTATGGGGGATTTTACCAAATTTGGAGCCCTGTAACTCTGGTTTGCAGAGATGTAGGGAACCCATCTTTGGAGCCCAAGTCTAACAATATGTCTTCTACCTGCATGAGACATTTCGTGAGATTCAGACGTTGCTAACGGCCATTGCTGCGATTTATGTACGTCAGACTCTCCACCATTGAAATTGCCCAATAAACAGGTTTTGTGACCCTAGGCTATGACCTCTTCGGCCTAGGACTGCATTGAACGCGACCCACGCATTGTGCGCATTCTGGACAACACCAATTACTGGGTTTATACCCTTCTGGATCCACGGTACAAACACAATGTTCCACAACTGCTTGAAGAAAGAGCCAGACAGGTCAAAATGGAAGAATACCAGCAGGCCCTTGTGGAGACTTTAGAGAGGAGATTGACATCCTCCCCCTCCTCTAGCCAGTTGTACGCCGACAGACTGACTTCCGCAAACCCAGGACGACCAGGAGGGCAGCAAACAACACAAGCCGCAGCTAGTGCCCAAAAGGGAATGGTATCGGCAGTGTCCTTGGAGTGGGAAAATTTTCTGACACCCATGCAGCAGCACACAGAACAGCAAGCGTGCAGATCCACCTCCAACAAGGATCGCCTGGAGAAGATGGTCAAGGACTACATGTCAGATGGCGTAGCTGTGTTGAACAATCCATCTGCACCCTTCAACTATTGGGTATCGAAGCTAGACACCTGGCACAAACTGGCAATGTACGCAATAGAGGTGCTGGCTTGCCCGGCAGCCAGCGTTATGTCGGAACGCTGTTTCAGTGCTGCCGGAGGCATCGTCACAGATCGGCGGCGTATCCGCCTCTCCACAGAAAATGCAGACCGTCTGACTCAAATTAAAATGAATCAATCCTGGATTGGAAACGACTACGCAACACTCCCGGACCCCAACCAAGTAACATGAACAATGAACATCTGTGATGGGTTAGCGTTTCCGGTCCCTGTTTATTGAACCTCTCATCTGTATTACATTTATGACTGCATGGCGACAAAATGCAAATTGCTATCCGCACGCTTCTTGTCCTCATGCAAGGCCTGGGTTGTTGTGTCTCAAAGCGTGGCCTTCTCCTCCTGCGCCACCCTCCTCTTGTTCCATCACGTGTGCTGCTGCTGGGTTAGCGTTACCGGTCCCTTTTCCTGGAACCTCTTATATGTATTACATTTATGACTGCATGCCGACAAAAAGCATGTTACCTGTGCAAAGAAAACAGACATTTCCCGCATTTAAAAGACAGTTTTCCCTTTGAAACTTTAAAATCGATTTTCTCAAAAACTATAAGCTCTTTTTGCTAAATTTTTTTTCCTCTTGTACCCACTCCCAAGGTGCACATACTCTGTAAATTTGGGGTATGTAGCATGTAAGGAGGCTTTACAAAGCACAAAAGTTCGGGTCCCCATTGACTTCCATTATGTTCGGAGTTCGGGTCGAACACCCGAACATCGCGGCCATGTTCGGCCTGTTCGGCCCGAACCCGAACATCTAGATGTTCGCCCAACACTAATTGTACCCCAGGCTAGTATATGTAGGTGAGGAGTTACAAGACAACATGATAAGGCTAATTTACCAGTCAGGGGCCAAGGCACAGGAGAGAGTATGAAGAACTGTAGGCGCAGTAACCAATGACAACATGTAAGTGTTATATTCATATTTAAATAAAGTTTTAAATAAGGATTTTACATTATGCACTTCATTGATGTATTTGGCCCAGCAGTCAGCTTAAAGGAGTAGGTGCTTGATAAGAGAAAGCACAATAAGAAGTGTCTTTGGAGGGTGATTACAATCCCACAAGTGCTATCTAATTCTATTAGTTCAAAGGGTCAGATTGCTGGCTGAGTGCAGAAGCTTTGGGTGTGGTAGAGGCTGGCTCTATCTCATAGCTTATCCAGGCTTCTGGGGCCTGATATAAGAAGAAGCCACAAGGACAAGATATATTGAACACACACAAAACCTTGGAAAGGCTGCTTTTATAGGGCTTGGAGGAAGCCCCAGGTATGTATAAATCTTTTAATATGGTTCCTCTCTGGTTTTCTTTAAAACAGACCTGAACTCAGAATTTCCTCTCTGCTCTAAAAGATTAGCAAAAGTATAATGATCTCTCAAGGAAAACATTTCTTTGTTAGAGTCGACACAAATCCTGCAATAAATCTGCAGTGTGTCTACTGCCTGCTTTCATTGGTGTATACAAATTAGCTACTCTGACGAGGCAGCAGAAATTTCTGAGCTGACACAGCTGAGAGATCAAATTACAGTTGTAATTAGTCACAGTTGAGGGGGAATATTCCTGCAGAAGTTATTATAATTTCAAAATATCTCTCATCATTGTGAAACATTAATTGTCATCTGCATTCATAGAAAAATGTCTACTGCGTGGTAGGGTTAGCGTTTCCGGTCCCTGTTTATTGAACCTCTCATCTGTATTACATTTATGACTGCATGGCGACAAAATGCAAATTGCTATACGCACGCTTCTTGTCCTCATGCAAGGCCTGGGTTGTTGTGTCTCAAAGCGTGGCCTTCTCCTCCTGCGCCACCCTCCTCTTGTTCCATCACGTGTGCTGCTGCTGGGTTAGCGTTACCGGTCCCTTTTCCTGGAACCTCTTATATGTATTACATTTATGACTGCATGCCGACAAAAAGCATGTTACCTGTGCAAAGAAAACAGACATTTCCCGCATTTAAAAGACAGTTTTCCCTTTGAAACTTTAAAATCGATTTTCTCAAAAACTATAAGCTCTTTTTGCTAAATTTTTTTTCCTCTTGTACCCACTCCCAAGGTGCACATACCCTGTAAATTTGGGGTATGTAGCATGTAAGGAGGCTTTACAAAGCACGAAAGTTCGGGTCCCCATTGACTTCCATTATGTTCGGAGTTCGGCCATGTTCGGCCCGAACCCGAACATCTAGATGTTCGCCCAACACTACACGTGACCCGTTCGGCCAATCACAGCGCTAGCCGAACGTTCGGGTAACGTTCGGCCATGCGCTCTTAGTTCGGCCATATGGCCGAACAGTTTGGCCGAACACCATCAGGTGTTCGGCCGAACCCGAACATCACCCGAACAGGGTGATGTTCTGCAGAACCCGAACAGTGGCGAACACTGTTCGCCCAACACTAGTTGCCATGTCCTCAATCCCGCTGATGTCACCAGGAGCGTACTGCGCAGACACAGACCATACTGGGCCTGCACAGTGCTCTCCTGGTGACATCAGCGGAATCGAAGACACGGCAACGCAGGCGCAGTGGTTTTCAGACTTTAAAGTCTGAAATTCCAGAAGTGAACCGGAGGCGGGGCCGGAGCATCGGTGAGTAGCTGTGCGGGCACAGGATGTCAGCGGGGGACTATTAGAAGCCCTGGGTAAGTTCAACTCATTTTCCCCCGACCCTCTACAGTATTCCTTTAAAATATATCCTGAAGTCATAGAAACTAACTTAACTAACTAACTTAAAAAGGAGGCTATCAGAACCTCCTATTTTACCTTAACCTTCTGCACATGATACAGTATACCGTTCTATCAGAAGAGCTGTTATGAGTACCACCAGCATAAATCTTAGTCAAAGAGAAACTCCAAATCCTTGTTCACACACTAAATTAAAGTTGGCTGAGCTGGCCACTAAAGACCACCTCTGCTGAGAATCTAGTGTGTGTATGGCTGCCCTGACCTTTTCCAATTTGTCACCTTGGCCGAATGCTGACTGTTCATTTCAATGCAAATTATTGATGCCAAAGACAGCAAAGCCCACAAACTTGGTCACTGAGTAATTGAGTAATTGTGCGTTAGGGGTTAGAAAAAGTAGGCACAGTCAACACTGGCCAAATACATACCCGGGCAATGCCGGGTCATCAGAAAGTGGAAAAAAAAATTCACTGGGAAAATGTGAACTCCAGCCATTTTAACGCTGTTAATGGTAGGGTTCTTAAACTTTGCACAGTTGGTCACTGGGTGACTGGGACTAATATTCAGGAAAGTGGGTGGAGCCTACAAAAGCCAATCAAAATTCACCTATAGATTTTCAAGGGGAACATTTAATTCCTGACATTTTTGCACTGTTAATGCTTCAACCTGGTACAGTTGGTCATTGGGTGGCTGGGGTTCAAATTTAGAAAAGGGGTGGAGCCACAAACAACCAATCAGATTTGTTTCATTTCAATGCAAATTATTGATGCCAAAGACCGCAAACCTCACAAACTTGGTCATTGAGTAATTGAGTAATTGAGTGTTAGGGTTAGAAAAAGTGGGGGCAGCCAACACCAGCCAAATACATATCCAGGCAACGCTGAGCCATCAGTGGATGGAGACAAATACAAATTTCACTTGGAAAATGTAAACTGCAGCCATTCTTACACTATGGTAGGTTTCTCAAACTTTGCACAGTTGGTCACTGGGTGACTGGGATTAATATGCAGAAAAGTGGGTGGAGCCTAAAGCCAATCAAAATTCACCTATTGATTTTCAAGGGGAATATTTAACTGCTGCAATTCTTGCACTGTTCATAGCAAAAGCCTCAAACCTGATACAGTTGGTCATTTGAGCCTCAGTCACCCAATGACTAACTGTACCAGGTTTGAGGCCTCTGCTATTAACAGTGTAAAAATGACAACAATTCAAATAATCCCCTTGAAAATTAATAGGTGAATTTTGATTGGCTTTTGTAGGCTGTGCCATCAAAAGGGTAAGAATGTCTGCAGGTTAGATTTTACCAGTGAAATGTATTTGGCTCTGCCCATTTTTGTAACTTTGACACACAGTCATTCAATGAGCAAATCTGTGATCTTTTGTGTTCCTGGCATCAAAAATGTGTGAATGGAAGCAGTTTATCCTGCAAAGAAATCCGATTGGCTCCCTTTGGTGAATTTCCTCAGTTACCCAATGACCGACTGCACCAGGTCTAAGCCCTTTGCCATTAGGAGTGTAAGAATGGCAGTAGTTTAAATATTCCCCCTGAAAATCAATAGGTAAATTTTGATTGGCTGTTGTAGTTTCCTGACTTTCCACTTTCCTGAAAATTAATCCCAGTCACCCAGTGACCAAGCGTGCTACATTTGAAAACCCTGTAATTAAAAATCTAAGAATGGATGCAGTTTACTTAACTTTTCTTAACTTTGATTGACTGTTGTATGCTCCGCCCACCTTCCCAGAATGTTTCATCTTTATCACCAAGTGACCAACTGTGCCAAGTTTGAGGACTCTGGCTTTATTACTGTGAGATTGGCAGCCTTCTACATTTTTTCCATTGACATGAATGGGTGAAATTTGATTGGATGTTTGTGGCTCAGCCCAGTTGTGAAGGAGGGAAGCGTAACCCCCAGAACATACCATCCCAGGTGGTAAGGGATCTGTACACCAAGTTTTGTTTGAAATTATTCAAAGAGTATTGTATTTGAGTGTTTGCGACACATACATACACACAACAATACACACACACACGCATCTGATTAAATATGTATATATATATATATATATATATATATATACATATATAATTTTGTAAATAAAGTTATCAGGGAATGAATGGGAGGAGCGTGATATTTGCTAATTTCTGTGGTCTTTAAGGGCAAATAACCTGTGGTAGGGAAGCGGTTAAGATAGCAGGACTTCTTTTCTTAATGGCTCTTAAGAAGTAAACCTGTTCCTGCCTGAGACCTGTTGGAATTAGACAACAGAGCTCTTTGAGGTTGGATGACTTGCACAGTTTTATGGTACCAGAATGGACAGTTATATTGGTTTTGTATTTTTTTTTTATTTACTAACACATATCCAACAGTAATAGGAGGCTTCCCATGCAATTCTGGAGTTTATACCTTGGCTTTCAGACCTACAAGGGAAATTTAATATAAAAGCAGAAACCTGTAATAGTTCTTATGTATTACGCACTCACTGTAATTAATTATATCCTTTTGCATCCTCCGGTATAACATGCAAACTACTATAATGAATATGATTAAAACAGTTGCAGAAGCAAGCAGGTAATGAGTATATTGCAGCAAATGCATTTTGTGCATTTTTTTTAAATACATCATAAAATGCCCCTAAATCATAGATTAACCTAAAAGAAACAATATTACTTACAGTACTCAACTTTCTTTGATTAACTGATAGCCTGCACAGGGGTTAAGTGTATGAGGGCTCATTCATTCTGGGCATGTTGCCCAGCAATGTGCTGCATCTGGCAGCGCACCAGAAATTATGTTCACAGGACTTTACAAATCCTTTCAATAGTGTTCATTCACACCAGTGACACACAGGGCATTGAAAAACATCCTGCAGGTATCATTTTCTTGTGATGGACACCCACGTTTGATTAAACGGAACATTGTCACAAAAAGCAGGATTGCAAAGTGTGTGTCACCACATATATTGTCACACTGTAAATGCGACACTGTGTGCTGACACACAGTCAAGTCTTACAAGTCAAGTCACAGTTAAAGCAGATCCGAGATGAAAAAGTAACTATAACAAGTAACTTGTCTATGTATCTTATATACAGTTTAGATGGTTTAAACAGCAAATCTGTCTGCATACTGCTTTAATAGAATATGATTAAATTTTCCTGTGATACAATGACAGCAGCCATGTTGTTTGTAAACATTACACAGAGGCAGGCTTATCTGCACCATCAGCACTCTAGACTGAAAAAACCTAATCCCCCCATCCTCCTCCCTGCCTCTGAAATCAATGGCTAGTAACACCTCCCCCTCCTCCTGCCCAGACTGAGCTTCCATGAGCCCTTGCTACTGCCAAGGCTCTCTGAAAACTGTGGGTGGGGCTTATTTAGTTTATAAGGGAATTAGAGTATTAAAACAAAAACAAAAAAGTATTTGGCATGAGGAATGCCCTATAAACAATAGGAAAGGAACACAATTATGCAATGAGTAAAAGTTAATCTCGGATCCACTTTAAGTAGTTTACTATGCAGTCTGAAAGTTGCAGTACACTTGTGTGCTGTAAGGCAGGTGGACTCTTTAGTAAATGTTATCTATTTAACAAACAAAACAGAGGACAGAGAAAGACTGGATTTAAAGAGGAACTTTACTGAAGAATATTAGTGTGAGTTAAGGGGGGGGGGGGGGGGGGAATAACTCAATACAATGCAAAGTGAGAAGTTAAAAAACAGAAGAAAGATCAAGAAATGATTGATATTTGCCATGTAACTTGTTCATGTTGCTTGTTCCACAATGCGCCAGCACTTCATTATCTTTACTGCTGGCAGACTGCCATTATCTATAATCACACCCACTAACAATGCAAAAGACTAAAAGGTTTTTTTTCTATAGATATACATATGCACAAAGGGATATGCTGGTTGCTTGGCAACAACTGTTATTTTCCCACAATGCAACAAGGTTCACGGAAAAGAAACTGACATGCCCATCACAAGGTGGGAGGGGTCATGACATCACAAGGTGGGAGGGGTTTCACCACAATATCAGCCACACATACCACCATGCCCCATGCCCCCCTACCCCTGATGATCTATTCAGGAAAGGTAAAGATTTCTCATGGGAAAGGGAGCATCAGCTACTGTCTACTGTCTGGGATGTAGTTCAAACCTTGGTTAAAGTTCCTCGTTAGGTGAAAGTGAAAATGAAAATTACTTGTGGTTCAATTCATATGCTTTAAATGCTTTTCCAGTCATTAATCTTGAAGGTGTATGCAGATCAGGTGTTTTGTCTTCACTCAGATTCCAGGGAATGTGAGAATGTGTGCAGGCTGCAGGATATTTTTTTTTAGGATTTTATTACAAAACATTCCTAATAATTATCTTTTTTGGTTTTTCACCTTATCTACATAAAACCATGTAAACATTCAGCAAAACACAAAAGTACTAAAATAAATGTTATTACTAGGGTGTGAAAACATATCTTGTAACAAAAATTAGGAGAAAGGCTAGGTTCACAGTGGGGCATTGCATTGTATGCCCTGTAAAAAAAAAACAGGAAAAAGGGGAAAAGTCACACTGGGATGAATGCTGTAAACTGTGTTGAGCAGAACTATGTATATAAAGTCTTAACCCATAATGAGTAGAACAGAATGCAATACAACATGACATGCAATGCATTCTGCTTTATTTATCATGAGGTAAGACTTTATGCATGTAATTCTGCTTAATGCAGTTTACTGCATACATTTCATTGTGCGTTACACATAGCTAGTGAAAAGTATGATTACCACACCGCATTTCACATCATGCCAACAAATCCCACTGCACAGTACAGCTAATATGCCGATGAAACTGCACCACACCTCCCACAACTTCAGATTAGAGATGGCTTGAACGGTTCGCCGGTGAACGGGAACGGGCAAACTTCCGGGGTTCGCGATCGCAGAGAACTGCAAACTTTTTTGGAAGTTTGATTCACCCCCATAGTGCATCATTAGGGTCAACTTTGATCCAATACATCACAGTCAGCAGGCACATTATAGCCAATCAGGCTGCACTCCATCCTGGAGCCCCCCCCCCCCCCCCTTGTAAAAGGCAGGCAACGTCAGGCATTGGACTCACTCATGTGCCTGCAGCAATTAGAGACGGGAGAGCTGCTGCAGAGAGAGCTATAGGGAAAGCTTAGTTAGGCTCTTGTAGGCTTGTTAGCTTGCTCCTTGCTGATTCTTATTGCTAAAAAAACACCCCTCAACAGCTCTTTTGAGAGCTAATCTTATTCTTGTGACCTATTTTTTTTTTTGCGGGGCCAACTTGCATTATATGCAGCCCTGTCAGTCGCAGCTGGCCTTTGGCCCCTTGGTGGTAATTCCTACTGTGCCACTGCCAGGCCCAGCACATTCAGTGACTACCTATTTGTAATCCAATCCACATTTGTAATCCCAATCACTGCACCTGTTCACTGTTCAGTGCACCTACCTACCTACCTATGTAAGCGCACACATTGTTAATACCACCAGTCATTGCACCTGTTGACGGTACCTGTGTGTGTGTGTGTATGTGTGTGTGTGTATGTGACAGGCAGCTGCACATTTGTAATCCCAAACACTGCACCTGTTCACTGTTCAGTGCACTTACCTACCTACGTGAGGGCACGCATTGTTAATACCACCAGTCATTGCACCTGCTCACGGTACCTGTGTGTGTGTGTGACGGGAAGTTGCACATTTGTAATACCAATCATTGCAGTGCATACCTATAACCTGTTCAGTGCACCTACGTGAGCACAAGCAGTGTAATATACCACCAGTCACTCCACCTGTTCACGGTACCTGTGTGTGACAGCTGCACATTTGTAATACCAATCCCTGCATACCTGTTCACTGCACCTGTGTGACTGCGCACTGTTTAGTATACCAGTCCATGCATACCTGTTAACTGCACATTGTATTGTAATACCAGTCACTGCATACCTTTCACTGCACCTGTGTGACTGCACATTGTACTAGTCAAGTTAGTGCATACCTTTCACTTCATCCCCCGATATGGACAAAACAGACAAAACAACAGGCAGAAGCAAAGCCAGAGGCAGACCCAGAGGCAGGCCACCCGGCAGGTCTGTTCGAGGTCGTGCTGACGTGATTTCGTGTGGCCCTGGCCCAAAGTATAGTGCTCAGAAGAAGGCACGTCCCATCAACTCCCAAGATTGTCAAGACATGGTTGACTATTTAACACAGAACAACTACAGTCAAAGGACACAGTCTGGGGAAATGGGGAGGATCTGGCCGAAATGCTGGACACTCATGCAAAATGCCTGCTGGCTCATGCGGCCATTTGAGGAGGTGACAAACATGGTGAGTTGTGGTGAAGGCGCCATCAGCGACTTGATCCCGTATGCCTTCTTCCTGGAGCGTGCCGTGCATAGAGTGGTGAATCAAGCTGTGGATGAGCGTGAACAGGAACAGTTACAGGAAAAAGCGTTGTGGGATTAATTCTCATCAGAACCAGATGTTTCCTCAACACCTGTGGCAGTACAGAGGGGGGAGGAGGAGGAGGAAGAGTCGTGTGGGGAAGAGGAGTCAGATGATGAGGAAGGTGGGTTTTTTTTGAGGAGGCAGCATAAGAACAACTGCAGCAGGCGTCGCAGGGGGCTTGTGCTGCTCAACACTCCCGTGGTATTGTTCGTGGTTGGGGGGAGGAGGAGAAATTACCTGACATCACTGAGATAGAGCAAGAG
This sequence comes from Hyperolius riggenbachi, assembly GCF_040937935.1. Lineage (NCBI taxonomy): Eukaryota > Metazoa > Chordata > Amphibia > Anura > Hyperoliidae > Hyperolius > Hyperolius riggenbachi. Next base: position 163,931,152 of record NC_090656.1, on the reverse strand, counting down.
GAGTTGGATAGTACGTCTGGATCCAACTTTGTGCAGATGGCGTCTTTCATGCTGTCTAGCCTGTTGAGGTACCCCGTATAAAAAAACCTCAAGGGGAATGAGCTGTACTGGGTGGCCTTGCTACTAGACCCTTGGTATAGGCATAGGCACAAAGTGGCGGACATGTTACCAACTCACCTGAAGGCAGAAAGGATGCTGCACATGCAGAACAAGCTGGCAACTATGCTTTACAGTGCGTTTAAGGGTGATGTCACAGCACAATGGAATAAAGGTGCCACTGCCAGTAATCCTCCTCCTCACATGTCCACGCAGGCAAGGACAGGATGCTCTAGCGATCTCATGGTGATGTCAGATATGCGGACATTCTTTAGTACAATGCCTCGCCTTAGCACTTCCGGATCCACCCTCCACCAACTCCTTAACCAGCAGGTAGCCGACTACCTGGCCTTAAGTGTGGATGTAGACACTGTGAGCAGCGATGAACCCTTGGACTACTGGGTGCGCAGGCTTGACCTGTATCCAGAACTGTCCCAATTTGCCTTCCAACTAAAAAGAGAAGTTGCCTAGGTCACAAAAGTGTTCAGTACCTCACCTTTATCCCGGCTCTGCCTGTTCAGTAAGCCAGCACCTATTCAGTAGGAGACCTTAGGCAAGTTTCCCTAACACTGCTACTGCCTATAGAGCCCGCCCTAGTGGCTGCAGCTCTGGTGCTTTGAGTCCGCCAGGAGAAAAGCGCAATATAAATGTTATTTGTCTTGTCTTGTCTTGTCTATTTGTCTTATCAAAATGAATGAGGCATGGATCCCAGAGGGTTACTTCCCCGCCCAAAGACTAAGTCAGTCCCCGCACATAGCATCTCTGCCTGCACGCCGTGTGATTGGCTGCCTGCCCCAAGACTAAGTCGGTCACCACACAGCATCTCTGCCCGCAGACCGCTTGACTGCCACCACCAACAGGGTCCACCAGGACTCAAGGCGGATTCCTGAATTTTTAAGGCTGCTGCTAGCCACGGCCACTATAATAATTTTTCTGGTGCGTGTACATGCCTGCCTAATTTTTCTGGCTATACTGCAGCTGCAACAACAAAACAAAAGGCATGTACATGTGACAACTCAATTCCCATTTGTGATTTTTACCTTGCCACGGTGAAGGGGCTTGCGTATCACAATGAAGCAATGACCAAAGGCTATATGAGTGTTGGGTTGGGGGCACACCTGACCCAAGAAAATAGATAATAAAGTTGTTGCTTTATTGTGGACAGACCAAATTCGATCAGCTGGACACTGTTGTTCTGTCATTCAGCTACCTCAGCCCGACCATATGGGCTTGAAAACCGCCATAGTCTGCACTCTGGCCATGGTGCGCACCAGTCCAGCATGGCCATCACTACACAAACAGCTGTTTGCGGTGTGTTACACAGAGAGTTTGGTCTGTCAGTGTGAAGCAGTAAACTAATTACACTCCCTGATTGATGTATACACATGCAAGATGTTTTAAAGTACTTTAGGCCTCCAATTTAGCATGCATTGTGATTTCTGCCCTTAAAACGCTGCTGTGCTTCAAATCCTGATTTTTCCTGGGGACTTTTGGCGTGTATCCCACTCCGCTATGCCCCTTCCAAGTGTTAGACCCCTTGAAACATCTTTTCCATCACTTTTGTGGCCAGCATAAATGTTTCTAGTCTTCAAAGTTCCCCATTGAATTCTATTGGGGTACGTGAAAGTTTGCATGTTCGCGAACGTTTGCGGAAGTTTGCGAACTCGGTTTGCGAACCGAAAATCGGAGGTTCGGTCCATCTCTACTTTAGATCAGCAGGATCCATAAACTTGGGTGGGCACTCCCAGAATGCACCTTAAAACCTTTGGAGCCAGAGTTTTCTGTCATGTTGCCCCCACTCTTTGGAACTCCCTACCACACTTAGTAATGACGACAGCTCCATCTCTGGAGCCATTCAAATCCAGGCTGAAAAGCCATCTATTATTTGAAGACTTGTAAGATTTTTCTGCCGTACCACAATTTAATATTCAACCAATTTAATATTCAACCATTTACTGGTCTGAGCCCCGCTTTTGCCCTTGGAGTTCTACAGGAGAAAAGTGCTTTACAAATGTAGTTTGTTGTTGTGTTGTTGTTGATGAAGCTGTATAATTAAAATATCATAGTATCATATTTACTACGAGATGTTATTGCCCACCGCACCTCAATATGTCAGTGTGAACCTAGCCAAGTTAATAAAATCAGGGCCAAAGTTTTTCAGAAACAGTATGCATATACAAGTATACATAAAGTATATAAAAAGCTATTAATGCTGTGTTGAAGACAATGGGTGGCCATAAGTTAACCCACTTGCTTGGTTTGCTCATTTTCTTCCAATTTAGTTGATTAATAAAATTGTTAACAGTACTGTATTATTTTTGACAGCATTGTATTTCCCTGTCTTAAACTGTTGCACAGTTCTATAGGTTGGCACCCCATCACAGTTTTAGCATAGGAAAAGGTGCCTAATTCAGACATGATGGTGAGCTTTTGAAATATAAACCTACACTTTAAAGATGCAGTGCACACTGGGAAGTAGTGTGTTTGAAGGCAATGGCACTACTCAAAGATTTCTGTGCTGCAGCTTAATTTGTACTCAGTAAGGCAAGAACTCCTGTAATATTATTATATGAGATATTTCTCTGATGAAGTCATACATCTTTTGCTGGTTAGCTATGAGAAAATCCATGCAGATGCAGCCAGGGAGGATGGTAGAGTATGTATGACAGCATTAGAAGTTCATGGAATGTCACCAGGAAGTAAGAATGATATAAATACTTTGTCATGATTCTCTAGATATCCACAAGTGTTCATCTAAAGTATACTGAAACGGAACTGAATTTTAAACCTGGTGCACATCTTTAATCATAAACCAGCTTCTTTGACACACACTCATTTCAACTTATTTTATAAATATCTCTGCAGCTTTTGGTGTGGTGTATGGCAAAACTTCAATCTCAATGATGCACTAATTTGGAAACCAACCATTTACAGGACAGAATTTGCTGCAAGGTGGAGTAAACTTGTAAATCCTATTTCGGTATAGTCTAAAGTGGTTGTTAAAGGTGCTTTATATAGTACACTCTTTCATAAATACTGCTGCTGTGTAAACAAACAAGCTTGTTATTTAAAGGACATAAAATGGGAATAATTGTACAGCACTGACCTGCGGAAGTCAAAAAATGTCTAAATACCATGTATATAACAGTTTAGGACTACAGAACCCTTTTGTGTGTGGTATGAGTTTATATTTAATGATGATGAAAATGCACCTAGTGCAGTATGTAGGATATTGTTTTCAGATAATAAGACAAGAAAACATTAGGCTGTAGCTCCTAAAGTATTGCTGTCATGTTTGCTTTCCATATGGTATTTTTGCTTCCTGTTGTATTTTTCTTGTGCAAATAGTAAATAGGTTGGAAACATATACTTTCACATGAATCAGGTAAAATGAGCACATCACACACCTGGTACTTTTGGCGAGAAAGTCATTTGGGCACTATAGTTCATTGAAGAACTCCAGCTATTAGTGCAGTGGTGACGGATTGATAATACTTACTTGGCTTTATTGTATACTGTATATTATAGCTGAGGAGTGTCAGAGGATCAGTAAAAGGCAATGGGCTAATAGCTGAGTGCCAGGGGGGTAAGTTAGGTGTTGGCTTATCAGAGTAGTATCAAGGATTGGTAATAGATGGGTAATGGGAAATTTTAAGTTAGGTGCCAGGTTATCAGCGAAGCAGCAGGGGAGCTGGTCTATGTAGGTAAGGGGGTTTAGTGTTAGGCATAGATAGAGGGGAGAGTGTTAGGAGTAAGTAGGGGAGGTTAGTGTTAGTCAGTAACTATGGTACAGGGGGATAGTAGAATTTCCATATAATTATTGCTATCCTGCTGTCAGGGATAGTAGAATTTCAGTAAAATTACCAATACTCTACTATTGGTATTATCACACATTCTTTTTACTGGACGCCTTTATTAGATGTACGCACTTTCACACTATACTTGTGTTGCACATTCTGAAAAATAGGATTGCAATGGTGTTAAAAAGTTGCATTATGTATTATGAATGCAATGTGATGCATACAGTGAAGCATAGTATGGAGTATAGTACAGTACAGAGCAGTATACTTCACTGAAACTGTAAATGTGTGCATTGTCCAGTAAATGCACACCATGTTGTGCATCATTATGATATAATCTGCTGCACTGTGCCACAAAAGCAGATTTGATTGCACCATTGGAATATAATGGAGTTGCAATGCCATTAGATTGTCCATTGCACTGAAATGCAACATATACAGTGTAAAGGAACCCTCGTTTTATTTTTATTTTTTTTTACCTCCATTGTGAATTTAGGCTAGTTTCACACTATAGGCATTGTGTTTGGTCAGCATGATTGTAACATGATGGAGGGGAAAGGTCACATCATGGGCTCGATTCACAAAGCGGTGATAACTCAGTTATCACGCCTAAAAGACTTTAGGCGTGATAACCTTTGCACTAGCAAAGTTATCACCGCTTTGTGCTCTAACTCGCGCGAAGCTACCGAACGCGCGCACGCAAAGTCCCATAGGGCTTAATGGGAGCTTCGCGCGAAGTGCCGGGTGATGCGCGCGCGCCTGCGCGCTTGCGCGCGGAAAATTCGCGCGAGTTTCTTCTTATCATGCCTAAACTGAGTTTAGGCGTGATAAAGGGGTTTTCACTCGCGTGCAAACACTTTGCACCGCTTTGTGAATCAGGCCCCATGTGTTACACACGCAATGTGACAAATACAGTGAAGCACACAGTACATAAAAAGTATGTTTCACTGCAACTGTAATCATGCACATTGTCCAGTACTGCACAGTATTCCTCACATTATGTCAACAGATTCTATTGCCACACTGATAGTGCACCAATGTGAACGTACCATTACAATATATCGCATTCGCCATGCAGTTAAATTGTTTGTTGTAGTGCACTGCAACATGTCAGTATAAAAGTAACCTTAAGTATAAATATTGTTTTTAGACTTTACATATAAAACTCTTTATTATCTTTTATGTGTTGCTTTTAGACATGAAACGAACAGACAAAGAATACATTTAAAAAATCTGTCTTTATAAATGGAAATTTACTACACTTAGTGCAGCACAGCAATCCCATTTTTTATTTCATAGAATGCAAATTTTTAAAGTGGTCATTCTCCATAACATTCTTTCATATTTTCTTTTTAACTATTTCAAATCAGGTTTAGGAAACAGGATGTTAAAAGTATGACTGTCTATATTTAAACCAATCCAGATATACTGTAGTAAGCATTGAATAAAAGCTTGAATATGAAAATCATATTGTTTTTACAGGAGCAAACGTCCCATCAGTCTAAATGCGGCCGTTCACTTGTCTGAATTAGCAGTTATATTTTTTAAACGACTGTTGTGTTTCATTTCAGTTTTCTAAAATTTTATGTGAATAACTTTTTATTTACATCTTGAATATTAACCTTTTCACCTCGAAGGGTTTTTCCTCTTAAAAAACCAGAACATTTTCACCCGTCAGCGCTCCTTCCATTCATTCACCTATAACTTTATTACTATTGATCACAACAAAACAATCTAAAACTTTCTTTGGAGGGTACTTTTTGCTAAGAATTATTTTATTCTAATTCAGTTTTAATGGGAATAATAAGAAAAAAATTGAAAAAATTCATTATTTCTCAGTTTTCGGCCATTATAGTTTCAAAATAAAACATGCTACTGTAATTCAATATTTGCCCATTTGTATCGGTTATTGCAATGTTTAAAATGTTTCCCTAGTACAATGTATGGCGCCAATATTTTATTTGGAAATAAAGGTACATTTTTTAAGTTTTGCGTCTATCCCTAATTACAAGCCCATAATTTATAAAGTAATTGTAGTATACAGTTTTTGTATACATATTAAAAAAGTTCAGTCCCTAAGGTAACTATTTATGTATTTTTTTTTTATTTGTAATTTTTTTTTTTAGATAAAAATGGTTAAAGGGGTTAATTAAAAAAAAAAGGTAACTAGGGATGATAAACTGAAAAACAAAAAAAGGGGATGTAATATTACAATTTGGCCACAAGATGTCCTGAGTGGTGACTTCAGCTCCGTACTGTTAGTATGGAAATGAAGCACTACGTGCACGGGATTCATGAATGGCAGAGCCGTCTGAAAAGACGGCTGCAGCCATTCACAGGGGAACTTAGATCAATGAATGGTATTTGTTTTCACATTCATTGATCTAGCGGCGGGCAATAATGAGCAGCGGTACCGAGCGGGGAGGGGGGGAATGGGGCGAGCGTGGGGACGCGGCGGGAGGGACGTAGTACCTACGCCCCTGCACAGAGTTGTGGCATTTTGCAGGGGCGTAGTTACTCTTCCCGGGGGAGGGGAAATGGTTAAAATACATAAAAAATATCAACTGAAATGAGGTACATTAGCAACAACATAATGTAAACACTGTGGCCCATCTGCAATTAACTTTTTCTCCTGAGTTTTCTCCTGGGTGATCATTTTAAACTTGTCAATATAATGACTTTTAAGCCACAAGAAAGCAGGAAAATACTCAACATAATTTTGACAAACTTTAAAAAAATGCATGTCAAGGCGGTATATTACTATTCGTTTTTAAATGTATGGGCTTGTAATTAGTGATGGACACAAAACTGAAAAAATGCACCTTTATTTCCAAATAAAATATTGGTGCCATACATTGTACTAGGGACATTTTGTAAACGTTGCAATAACCAGGACAAATGGGCAAATAAAATGCGTGGCTTTTATCCACAGTAGAACGTTTTATTTTAACCCTTTCCACTTGTATACAAAAAACCCAGATGCGCTTGTATGTCCCACTATGTGGGACATCCCTGCAGTGGCGGTTTGCGGCGCATCGGGACCACTGCAAACCGCCGATCACTGTGCGCTCTATATGTAGTATTACTACATGCCTACACAGTCCGTGCCCCCTTACCCCATCCTGGATGTCCACGATCGCTGTCCGCAGGAAGTGACATGTACATTTAAATGTCACTCCTGCTTCTTTGCTGTGTTTTTTTTATTTTTTTCATAAAAAATAGTTCCCTATTCGAATCTGCAGACTCCTTTCTGCAGATTCCATGCAGATTCCTGGCAGATTCCTTTGCAGATTTTTTGCATATTGCCTGCAAAGTTGCATAGGGAATCAATGACATCCTATGGAAGGGACTGGGAAAGGGTGTAAATAGTAGCCAGTATTTTATTGCTAATCTGCCCAATCGAAAAACCAATGATTGCATTGTGTGCTGGGACAGTAAGACCCCAGGTGGCAGGCATAATACCACCTATTATTGCTAAACTTTCTCACACAGGCCCGGATTACACCCAGGAAACAGTTTTTCAATTTACCATACCTTGGCTTTCTCCTCTGCTACCAGCAAATGGAAGACACCAAACTGTCCAAATAAGGTATCAAATTAAACGATATAATGTGTTCTTTAAAATAAGATATACCATGTTACGGTGTTATGTTCCATGTTAAAATGAGAGAGAGTAAGAGAGAGGGCGCATTTCGTTTAAAAAAAAAAACACAGAGTAGAAACGACTTCCTTTAGGAAAGAACTCCGAGTAGAAAGGGTTAACACTATAATGGCCAAAAATTGAAAAATAATGAATTTCTTCAGTTTTTTTCTTATTATTCATGTTAAAATGCATTTAGGATATGTCATGCTCACCAGCAGGCATTCCGTCTGGCGAGACTTTGCTTCGTGCAGATGAACTCCCAAAGACGCAGACACCCAGGATATGATGCAAAGTGATGTTTTATTTACAGTGAAGGTATGTACATCAACAGTATTCAAAGTAGATTCCAGACCATGCAGGAACAAGCATGCAACATTATGTTCATGAAGCAGCTTTGCAGGAGTATTTACCCAGACAGGATTAGTAAGCTCAAGTCCACCAACAGGTATGTAAATATTCATCTGGAATACAGCATACAGGACAAGAGCAAACACACAGGTTATCACTCCAAGAAGTCAGGCAGGACTGGAACAAACAGACGGATTCTAAATCCTAGGACTCAGGCAAGACAGGAACAGGACTGGAGCAACCAGACAGATATACATCCTAGGACTCAGGCAAGACAGGAACAAGCACTGAGGCTGCACAAGCAGGGAGGACAAACAATGCGACAGCACAGGCTGCTGGGAAGTCTGGATCTCAAGTACTCCGCTAATGAGGCACTCAGACACTCCCATGTAATCTCACTGCAGCAGGACTGAGTCAAATGCAAAGCCAGCCCATAACTGCAGTGAGAAACAGAACTGGGAATCCTTGCACACACACATGCAATTCCATTGCAGCAATGTGCAGACAAAAACCGATGGACAGTCAGCCCATCACTGCAATGACAGGCAGAACTGGGGATCCTAACATTACCCCCCCCTTTAAAGGCACACTCCGGGTGCCTACCAAACATCAGGACAAACAGAAACATCCCAAAACCAGACACGCGTTCAAACACCACATCAGGATCATTTCTGCCAAAGCTATGCCCAATAGAACCGGAACCTTCAGCGCAATACCCATCTGAACCGAAACCTTCAGAGCGATGCCCAGTTAAACCGGAACCTTCAGAGCGATACCCAGCTGAACCGAAACCTTCAGAGCAGTGCCCAGCTGAACCGGAACCTTCAGAGCAATACCCAGCAGAACCAAAACCTTCAGAGCAATGCACACTGCTAACTTGACCTACAGAGCCAAGTCCTACTTTCTCTGAAATCTCTAGAAACCCCACAGAGTCATCCAGAGTTCCCAGTGGAATGGAGTACCCCTCAGACATCCCATTTGGTCTACCAAGACCTATGGAAGTACCCAAAGAGACCTCAAAACCTGATTTGCAAGACATGGCAACTGTGTCTGAACAAGACAGGACAGTAGCAGTGTCAGAGCATGCTGGGACATGAGCAACTGCTGGGCATGCCGGCTTTAGAGCAACATCTGGGCCTGTTGAAGTACAGACAGCGACTGGGCATGCTGGAGCGCAGGCAGCGACTGGGCATGCTAAGACAAGGGCAACATCTGGGCATGCTGGAGCGGAGGCAGCGACTGGGCATGCTGACACAAGGGTAACATCTGGGCATGCTGGAGCGGAGGCATCAGGGCAAGCTATGACATGACTGATACCTGAAGTACACAGAGTGTTAGACAAATCGTCACAATTGGAGAACTCAAAAAGAGATTGTTCACCTTCCACAAATTCTGTAGACATTAAATCAATAACTGACTCAACACTGGACTGGGAACTGCTAGACAGAGAACCACTGCTAGACTGGGAAGAGCTGCTGGACTGGGAAGAGCTGCTGGACTGGGAAGAGCTGCTGGACTGGGAAGAGCTGCTGGACTGGGAAGAGCTGCTGGACTGGGAAGAGCTGCTGGACTGGGAAGAGCTGCTGGACAGGGAAGAGCTGCTGGACAGGGAAGAGCTGCTGGACAGGGAAGAGCTGCTGGACAGGGAAGAGCTGCTGGACAGGGAAGAGCTGGACAGGGAACACAAAACTCCTCCATTCATAACATCCGACACAATTTCATTCTCCAACTTGGAAACATCAAGAGGTAAAGTCCCATGCTCTTCGTATGTAGCACAAGCTGATACCAACTCAGCCTTCACTGACTCTGACACAGTGTCGATACCTTCAGAAACGGTATGCACAGGTACGGGCCCAGTGACTGTATGTACTGGTATAGTGCATTCTGAGACCGGCACAATCATTCCTCGGATTGGCTCTGACTCACACCTGATGCACGCAAACTCAGTACTAGCTGGTATAGGTTCAGACTTGAGAAACTCAGAGACATGTTCTATTTTACCTTCCAGATCAGAGTTTACAAGAGATTCAAGAATTACGATATCCCTGGAAGGGACACACTTAGACTGGGAAACAAGAACATTATCATCAAGAACAGATTCATGGCTAAACATAGGTGCAGGCACTGTGTCTGTACCCATTGGCAGGTGACCTACCAGCACTGAGCCTGTCTCTTTATCGACTGACTCTGGCATGGCATTGGTAGCCGTGGGTTTAGCACAGACTGGCCCTGGCACAATTGCAGATTCAAAACTGAGCAACATCAATTCATCATGATTACACATAGGTATAGGCTCTGTGTCTGTACCCTTAGACATGGCATTCACCTGCTCTGGCTGGCTCTCCTTAATGAGCAGCACTGGCTCGGCACATGTGCTCATAGTTTGGGTACAAACTGGCCCTTGCACAATTGCAGATTCAAAACTGGGTAACATTAATTCAGGATTACACATGAGTGTAGGCTCTGTGTTTGCACCCTTAGACATAGCATTCGCCTGCTCTGGCTGGCTCTCCTTAACGAGCAGCACTGGCTTGGCACATGTGCTCACGGTCTGGGTACAAACTGGCCATTGTACTGACACAAGTTCAAACACAGAAACATTTTTATCAGAGTTCACACTAGAAACTTGGCATAAACTTTGATCAGGCTGTAAAGTATCAGCCAGCTCAGACTGGCAGGACTGCGACTGGACAAAGTTCAACTGGGCAGATGTGGCAGAGACAGTTTGTGATGCTGCAGACAGAGTAGAACTTAAAGTATCATGAGACTGGTACTCGGTTGCAGTACATGGTGAGTCTGTAGTCAGGGAAACAAGATGCTGGGTTTCCACAACAGCAGAACTAGATGACAAAGTCTCTGGCGTAGACAGATTGGCAGATAAAGGTTGTATTGCAGAGTCCAACACTTGGATACTAGGGGCAGATGAAGCAGTAGGTAACTTATATGGTTTTCCAGTAGGTAACTTATATGTTTTTCCGGTGCTATACCATGAAAAGAAACGGTCACATGGATGCATAGAGCCCCTCAATCTGTAAGCACTTGGAACAGCAAGAACATGGAACATGTGGAGCGCAAACCGGCTGAAACGAGAATTGCATAATGTAACGGAGCTATAGAACTTGAGGCGTTTTTTTACTTCAGAACTGGAGTCCGGAACAGAATGAAGCAGATGCATAGTAACAGAGTCCATTTCCTTAGATGATGGTGGAGATGCATCTTTATTCAACAAGGTTTGATCGGTGGTTGCTATGGACAACGGAATTACTGGTGTTGAATTTACCACACTTTTAATCTCTAAAGCTTGGGATGAGTAAAAAGTAGCAGTTTGAAGATCCTTTTTAGCAGACTGTGATACGGCAGTATTTAACAATTGGTTGGTGGTTGCTAAGGGCAACGGTAACACTGGGTTTGCAGATTCAGCACTGTTCTTAAGCACAGAATCCAGACAACATTGTGATGGGTGCAATGGAGACGTTAGAAAGTCTGTTGCTGCTGGTTGCAAGTCAGTTGAAGTATTTTTGTTTGCAGTTGCTAATGGCAACCGTATTGCAGAAACTGAAGTTTTACATTTTTTCATCTCAGGACTGAGTTTAGTATCAGACTGAACTGGATGCATAATAGTTTGAGGAACAGTTGCAGCAAAAACATCAGTTTGAGAAACTTTGCTTATTGTTGCTATAGACAATGGATCAACAAAAGCTGGAGTTGCAAAAGCTTTTTTCACAGGGTTATTTTCAGAACAAGGTGATGCATGCATAGCAATTTTTACCTCTGACATGGAGGAACCAGCATTTTGATAACTCAGACAGGTGGTTGCTACTGACAACGGATCATCCAGTACTTGATTTGCAGAGGAAGAAGTTGCAGCATCATTAACATGCTGAGTAGATGCAGATTGACTTGGCATGACAACAGTAGTTTGCTGAATAACATCAGATGCAATACACAGTTTATGCACAGGAGAGAGTTTAGCAGGCTGTTTTACAGGTCTTTTGAATGTCCCAGGATTGTCTGCCCTAAATGGACAAGCAGAAGTTTTAACTGCAGATTCAGGCACAGGTTCAGATCCATCTTTCAGAATTAGTTTCACTGCACCAACTGAACTTTTAATAGATTTCTTTGATTGACAAGACTTGGTTTTAGATTTATTACTTTGTCTTTTTGAAGGTTTAGCAGAGACAATGTTTCTGATTTGCATGAGGGCTGCAGCTGATTGTATAGGTTCAGAAGAAATTAATTCATCAAAGGTAGCACGAGGAATTGTCTTTCCTAACCAAACAGCACAAGCAAAATTCAAAAACTCCACAGGAACATTTACAAAACTGTCAGAGAAGTTCAAAGTTTCAAGGGCCCAATCGAGCAATTCACCCTCAAATAGGCAACGACAAATCAATGCAGACCAGGTAGTGTGTAGTGACAATCGAACAGCAGGCACTTGAAATAACTTTTGCAGTTCAGAACAAAACTCCAGAAACAACACAGAATCAAGTCTATTGAATTTTCTCTGAGGAATATAATCATACCTTCCGTTGTCCTGAGATCCGCTGGGAGTCGTTGTGGGCTGTCGCATTCTGTCATGCTCACCAGCAGGCATTCCGTCTGGCGAGACTTTGCTTCGTGCAGATGAACTCCCAAAGACGCAGACACCCAGGATATGATGCAAAGTGATGTTTTATTTACAGTGAAGGTATGTACATCAACAGTATTCAAAGTAGATTCCAGACCATGCAGGAACAAGCATGCAACATTATGTTCATGAAGCAGCTTTGCAGGAGTATTTACCCAGACAGGATTAGTAAGCTCAAGTCCACCAACAGGTATGTAAATATTCATCTGGAATACAGCATACAGGACAAGAGCAAACACACAGGTTATCACTCCAAGAAGTCAGGCAGGACTGGAACAAACAGACGGATTCTAAATCCTAGGACTCAGGCAAGACAGGAACAGGACTGGAGCAACCAGACAGATATACATCCTAGGACTCAGGCAAGACAGGAACAAGCACTGAGGCTGCACAAGCAGGGAGGACAAACAATGCGACAGCACAGGCTGCTGGGAAGTCTGGATCTCAAGTACTCCGCTAATGAGGCACTCACCTTGCAGGTGTTCAGACACTCCCATGTAATCTCACTGCAGCAGGACTGAGCCAAATGCAAAGCCAGCCCATAACTGCAGTGAGAAACAGAACTGGGAATCCTTGCACACACACATGCAATTCCATTGCAGCAATGTGCAGACAAAAACCGATGGACAGTCAGCCCATCACTGCAATGACAGGCAGAACTGGGGATCCTAACAGGATAAAATAATTCTTGGCATACTGTACCTCCCAAAGAAAGCCTAGTTGGTGGTGAAAAAAACAAGATATAGATCATTATGCTGTGATTAGTAATTAAGTTATTGGCGAAAGAAAGGGAGGAGTGCTGACAGGTGAAAATTGCTCTGGTCCACAAGGGGGAAAAACCCTCAGTCATCAAGTGGTTAAATCACATAAAAACAAATTCGTATTCAAACACAACACCATCCTCCACCTAGCCTGACATGTTTAACTACCATAACTTCTGGGGGCGTCATCAGAGGACAATCGAAGTGCAGTAGAACATAAAGTGCAAAAAAATCAAATTGAAATACATTAACATTATTAATGTAGCATAGCCACACGGCCATTTATACAAGATTGTAAAAAAAAAAATCAATAATTTTTTTGAGTGTTGACCCTGTTGCCCAAAAGTGAAAGAACTCACATACAGAAAAGAAGATCTAATGGGGATTCTAACCTCTCTTATAGTGCCCATACACGGTACGATAAAAACATTAAATGTTCACGTTTATTTGACCAAAACATTTAAATCAAACGAAAGTCAAAAATAATCTTTTTATTTTGTTTTTGATCAAGAAAAACAAATGGTTATCCTGGTTTTTTTTTTCAATAAAAATCCGATCGGACATGTTTGAAAAATCTTTGTATTCGATTTAACGGGATTATTGAACAAAATTATCAGAAAAAAAAAAATGAAAAAATTGTACGATGTATGGACACCATTAATGTTATTAATAGCTTAAATAAAGTTTTAGCATTTTGTAATAACTTTACCTCTTAAATTGACAATTTTTTTGTGCAGAGAACAAATTAAGCTTTAAAATACATTTGCCTAGTTTTCATTTCAAGTCAGGAATTGCAGGAATGGTGTATTCAGACAAGAAATACCAGTGATACAGAAAAAAAAATGTTTTTCTTCATGTTAGAAAAATTGGAGTGGGAGGCTAACTGAGGGTCAGATAAGGACAACAATGATACATCAATTGTAATGATAAATCACAGCGCAATGATAAGAGTGTGTTTTTATGTTTTATGTAGTCAGTGTATTGCAGACAGGAATCATCCATTTATAACTACACAGAAGAATGTGCCTATTGATCTGTTTCTTATTGAGAAACTATTGACTCCTTTGCAACAATATTATGATTCCATGCTTGTGTAGTAAGCCTTCTAAAGTGTCCCTTACCTATCTATAGTAATTCACTTTTCTCTGGCTTAGGGGTAGTTCACTTAGTCCACAGGCACATGACATAACTGTTGTCTCTTGTGATTTGACAGTGAAAATAAACCCAGACACTTTTTCAGATTTTTTTTAAAGATAAGAGGAGACTTTATCCTTGTGTTATGAAGGAGCAAAAATTCATCTATACATCATCACATTGTTATTAGGCTGGTTTAAAGCAAGCTCAATGCAAACATCAACTAGGATTCTCTTTCAAGCTTTGACAACGTTAAGAAAATGCCTTTAAGCTACGTGTTATATGAGGATGAAACTAAAGTAGCCTAGGATGGCTAGCAACACAGACATTCATTGTGTTCCTCCTCTGTGTAAGTCTATAATTGTATAATTGGTCTTTAATAAAATATCAGAAATACCATCACTGACCACATGAATTATCACATATCTTCTCATATCTATGAAAGCTCACATCTGTCCTAGATATTCCATATCTAGTCAAAATAAGTAAAACACAAATGAAACTCTTATGTGTCTGCAAGTTATTTCATAAGTAATGCAGCTTCACTAATCCCTTATCTAAAGCATTTGAAGTGAATCTGAACTCTATTAATTAAAAGTCAAAAAGCAAGAATGCATTTTCTGCTACTTTACTTACTTCGCTAATTATTATTGATTAATAGAGTCCCAACATATTCTGTGGCGCTGTACAAAGTAAGAAACGAACATGGTGTACACAATAATACAGACAATGGTATACACCAATATACAAAATCAGTAACAGAATAGAGAATGGCAAATTGGTAATTACAGTGAGAAAAGTAACATGGTGAATACAATGAATAAAACATTTCAAGACACAAAAGGGTGAGAGAGCCCTGCCCTCTCAATGCCATTTTGTTGTGGAAATATATAATCATTAGCATACTTGTTTGAGCTGCTATGTACCTAATGCAAATTACTGGCTATGTGCTACTTTGGGTGTCAGATGCAAGATTTGGGGACCAGCACTCAGGTATTGTATTGTGTAGCCAGCGCAGGTGCATTGCTTGGAAGCCAGTGCTTGGCTATTTTATAGCTGAAACCATCATTATTTTTATTATTATTTTTTATTTATATAGCGCCAACATATTCCGCAGCGCTTTACAAAGCACAATAAGACGAAAAGGGGAACATAGATACAACTAATAAATGTACAGCAGTGTTCCAAGCAGCGCAAATATTGTTACAAAACAGTAAACATTAGGAGGATGACCCTGCCTTTGCGGGCTTACAATCTAATGGGTTGTGGGGGACACACTAGGTTAGGGGGTGGAGGATGGATGAGGCAGTAATCCTTTGCCTCTGATTACATTGTGACAGATAAGGGCTATAGAATGTTATAAGCTTGTCTGAAAAGGTGTGTTTTAAGAGTGAGTTTGAAGATGCCCAGGTTTGGAGCATGGCGTACAGGCTGTGGAAGAGAGTTCCAGATAAGGGATGATGCTCGTGTAAAGTCCTGGATGCGTGCATGAGAGGAGGTGATCAGCTTAGAGGCCAGGAGAATTTCTTGGGAGGAGCGAAGGTTGCGGGAGGGACAATATCTTTAGATTAGTGAGGAGATGTATGGAGGAAACAACCCATGGAGGGCTTTGTATGTTAGAGTCAGGAGTTTGAACTGGATCCTCTGGGTAATGGGTAACCAGTGGAGAGAGCGGCACAGTGGGGCTGCATCAGAAGAGCGTGTGGAAAGGTGAATGAGGCGGGCTGCTGAATTTAGAAGGGATTGGAGAGGTGCTAACCTGTTTTTTGGTAGACCACAGAGCAGGGTGTTGCAGTAGTCTAGGCGGGAGATGATTAAGGCATGTACAAGCATTTTGGTGGCCTCTTGTGTGAGGAAGGGATGGATACGGAATATATTTTTGAGCTGGAAATAGCAGGTGGTTAATAAGGCAATGTGAGGTTTAAAGGAGAGCTCTGAGTCAAGTATAACCCCCAAGCAGCGGGCCTTAGTGGTTGAGGTTATTGGGGTGTTATCTACAGTTATGGTTGCAATTGGTGGGGGTGTAGATAGCGATGGTGGAAAAATCACAATTTCCGTTTTAGTCATGTTGAGGTGAGGAAGCGGGAGGACATGAATGCAGAAACGGCACGTAGACAGTCGGGGACTCTAGATAGTAGTGATGACAGATCAGGAGCTGAGAGATAGATTTGGGTGTCATCCGCATAGAGGTGATACTGGAAGCCAAACGAGTTAATTAGTTGTCCCAGGCCAAGAGTGTAGATTGAGAAAAGAAGTGGCCCAAGAACGGAGCCTTGAGGTACACCAACAGAGAGTGGGTGTGGGGAGGAAATGGTGTTAGAGAAGGATACAGTGTAAGAGCGTCCAGAGAGATAAGAGGAGATCCAGGAATGTGCTTGTCCCTTGATTCCTAAAGATGCCAGTGTCTGCAGGAGCAGAGCATGATCAACTGTGTCAAAGGCAGAGGAAAGGTCAAGGAGTATTAGAATGGAGAACTGGCCTTTGGATTTAGCTACCAGTAGGTCATTAGCAACTTTCGTGAGGACAGTTCCAGTGGAATGGTGTGTGCAGAATCCAGATTGAAAGGGGTCAAGTAATGAGTTGGTAGAGAGAAAGGCAGACAATTCTGAATAGATGTGACGTTCCAGCAGTTTAGAAGCAAAGGGGAGGAGCGAGACAGGACGGTAATTGGATACAGAAGTTGGATCTAGAGTGGGTTTTTTGATAAGTGGTGTGATGATAGCTTGTTTGAATAAGGAAGGTAAACTGCCAGTGGAGATAGACAGGTTGAATAGAGTTGTTAGAGCGGGAATAAAGGAGGCGGAAAGCTGGGGGATTAGATGAGAGGGAATGGAGTCCAGGGCACAGGTAGTGAGATGTGCTTTGGAGATTAGTGAGGAAAGATACTGCTCAGTGAGTGTGGTGAAAGATGTTAGAGTGGGAGAGTGGTCTTGTGGAGTGGGGGGAAGGCAGTTAGTAGTGAGTTAGGGTGCAGGCGAACAGAAGGAATTTATAGGTGGTTAGCTGAGTGTTTGTTCTTATTTAATGTACTGCAACAGAATGACTGGAGTAGAACAACAGGATCCAAATCAAGCACCTAAAAATTTAGATGACATAAGCTCAGTTCAGGATTGTAAATTTACTGGTAATTAAGTCTTTAAAGTAACCTCATTTTGTGTTTGTGTGCATGTACATATGTGCAGTAAATCGTCCTTTCAAAGTGCTGGCTGATTAATCTCCTCCCGCATATTTCTCTGACTTTTTTTGGCAATGGGAGTGTGGGGGCTCAGGCCTCCCATATCAAGAGGAAGGTAAATTGCTCCAAGTCTTTGGCACCCCATTGCTGAAAGAACAAGGGGGGGGGGGGGGGGGGGGGTGGAGGAACACATTAGCTGCCATTTTCCAGGTTGACTAGCTGCCTTTCTTTCTTTCTTGGGATTCCTGGGTGACATTTGTATTATGAATTGTGTCATCCAGTTTAAATACAGTAAAAAGTTTCTTGTATAATTGCATTTATTTTTAAATTGTGCGATGTCTTATGGGCCAGTTTTTTTTTAAAGCTGCAGTAGTATTATTTGCTATCAGAAAGTATTCACTGGTATGCCAGGGTGTGGAACCACTGTTGCACTATTTACTATTAAAAAGCATGCATTAGTTTGTCAGCATGTAGTAGACCCACAATGTCAAAACCTATTTATTCCCCATGCAATGGCTAAAGTCAATACCAGCAAACAACAAGTTAAGCCAGGGGCTTTGCTAATATCAGGGGCACTCTTGGGCAGTCCTGCAGCACGTGTAGCACGCTGCTCCAAAAATATGGATGTGATGTTTTCTTCATCTGTTGTCTTCTGGCGTGGTTAAAGAGCAGTTACCATATCGTCTGTCATGGGCATCTGCACATAGGGGTAAAATGGGGAAGCCGCCCCACCTAGCTGCCAGCTGCCCCCTCCCCTGGCCATCAGGTGCCCCCCCCCCGGCCATCCCTGCTGCCTATCATGTAACAGGCAGTGTGCCAACAGCCAGCATCAGACCTTGATGTCATCTGTCACTTCTGCATATGCAGAGAAGTGTTCATGGTAGTACACTGTGCCCACTTCTTACTGGTTGCTGGCTGATCAGAGAT
Organism: Hyperolius riggenbachi; assembly: GCF_040937935.1. NCBI lineage: Eukaryota > Metazoa > Chordata > Amphibia > Anura > Hyperoliidae > Hyperolius > Hyperolius riggenbachi. The sequence continues at coordinate 163,912,641 of NC_090656.1, read as the reverse complement.
CTGACGCTGGCTGCTAGCACACTGCTTGTTACATGACAGGCAGTGTGGAAGGACGGGTGGCGCTGATCTGGCTGATGAGGTCTTCATCATGGTGTGTGTGTGTGGGGGGGTCCCTGTCACTACCTAAAACTGGGGGGCACCTGTCACTAAACATGGGTAGTCCCTGTCACTACCTTAACTGAGGGGCACCTGTCACCACCTAAACTGGGGGGTTCCCTGTCACGACTTAAACTGGGGGGCACCTATGTTGGAGGTGCTCACAACCTAATACCTACTATAGTCCTAGTCTAATGTCCCACTATTGCTTAGTTCATGTACATTTGGTTCCACCGATTACCACACCCACAAACTGGTCCATGGCCATGCCCATCATTTTTGGGCACGGCGCGCTATGCGTGCTGCACGACTTTACCCCCATTCTTCAGAACAACTTTTCTGCGGTAGCCCATGTCGTCTGTTCTTGCCATCACCAATTGCAGATCTTTGTCAGCAAGTCATCAAGCTTTTAATCACTTTTGATTAAGACCAGTGACCCATTCAGGATCCTTGGCAGCATATGCACTACATAATTACTTAACATTTTTATTGTTATAGTTTCACGGTAAGAAAGCATTACATATCTTGGAGAGCTGAAACCAGAACTGTAAGGGATGTAAAGTGATATGGCCTCCGCTTTACTTTTTTCATTTTTATTGATAGTAACATGCATGACAGTGTTTCATGCAACTCCAATTTAATTTCTTTTTGTAAAACTTTGTCTATGTATAAACATTTTCAACATTTTATTGTCGAAGTGATGGCAAATCATCAATGTCATTTCTTTAATTATTTATTTATTGTTTTCACTTTACCTACATCCTACTTAACATTATATTTCCTATCAATTCTTTTTGCAGTGAAAAGAATGATGATATAGGATGAGATTTTTTTCCCCCTTACTGTTTCCATCCCTGTAGGATTGATTTAATTACTTCCTAGAACAAAAGTTAATTAAACTATCTTACATGGGGACAAAACAACTGCAAATGTTCTTACCATTCTCTATCCTAACTTCTGATAAATTATTTTACCTATAAGCCTATTTTTTTAATCCCTTCCATCCACAAAATTAATTGATAACATAATACATATTTTATTTGTATTTGTGAAATATAAAATTACATTCAATACATGCTTTTAATAGTTAAACTAGTCAAAATTCAGTGGAAGCTTAGAGATAAAAATTGTGGCAGAAAATAAATTCCAGACAACAAAAGGGTCAATTTTACTGGAAAACATGATATAATAGGGACACTATAGCTTTTTCACAAACTAAAAGAGGGACACAGAGAGCTCAATATAGTGTAGTATGCACTAGTAAATGAAGGTGTGTGGAAATAATATGTGCAGTATAATCACAAGCAGGGCTGGTTTAAGCTGCAAGGGGGCCCCGGGGATGTGACGCAAAGCAGCGTTTTAAGGGCAGAAATCACATTGGATGCTAAATTGCAGGCCTAAAGTGCTTTCAAACATCTTGCATGTGTATACATCAATCAGGGAGTGTAATTAGAGTTCTGCTTCACACTGACACACCAAACTCACTGTGTAACGCACCGCAAACAGCTGTTTGCGTAGTGACGGCCGTGCTGGACTGGTGCGCACCGTGGCCAGAGTGTAGGCCGTGGCGGTTTTAAAGCCCATGGTCGCCGGGCTGTGGTAGCTCAATGATAGAACAACAGTGACTGTCCAGCTGATCAAATTTGGTCTGTCCACAATGAAGCAACGACCTTATTATATTCTTGTATGTAGGTAGGCATATGTAGGAGTCCCAGTATAGGTAGGTAGGCATAGGTAGGTGCCTCAGTAGTTAGCTAGGCATAGGTAGGAGACCCAGTATAGGTAGGTAGGCATAGGTAGGTGTCCCAGTAGTTAGCTAGGCATAGGTAGGAGTTCCAGTATAGGTAGGTAGGCATAGGTAGGAGTCCCAGTATAGGTAGGTAGGCATAGGTAGGTGCCTCAGTAGTTAGCTAGGCATAGGTAGGAGTCCCAGTATAGGTAGGTAGGCATAGGTAGGAGTCCCAGTATAGGTAGGTAGGCATAGGTAGGTGCCTCAGTAGTTAGCTAGGCATAGGTAGGAGACCCATTATAGGTAGGTAGGCATAGGTAGGTGTCCCAGTAGTTAGCTAGGCATAGGTAGGAGTCCCAGTATAGGTAGGTAGGCATAGATAGGTCCCCTAGTATAGGTAGGTAGGTAGGTAGGTGTCCCCGTATAGGTAAGTAGGTGCCCCAGTAGTTAGGTAGGTATAGGTAGGTGTCCCAGTATAGATAGTTAGGCAGGGGCTGGCTGGCACAGTAATAACAATTACCAAGGTCAGCTGCAACAGATAGGTAATGTCAGTATCAGTGAGCAACACACGCAAAAAAAAAACACATCAGGAAAACATTAGCTCTCCAAAGACTTGTTGAGGGGTGCTATTTTAGCAATAACAATCAGCCAGGAGCAAGCCAAGAGCCTAACTAATCTTTCCCTAGGAGAAAAAATCTGCAGCAGCTCTCCCTAGTCTGTCTATTTGCAGCATGCACACGAGTGAGTGTCATGGCCAGCGAGCCTGCCTTATATAAGGGGGGAGGGCTCCAGGGATTAGTGTAGCCTGAATAGCTACAATGTGCCTGCTGACTGTGATGCAGAGGGTCAAAGCTGACCCTCATAGTGCATTATGGGGCAAATTGAACTTCCGCAAAAGTTCGCCTGGTCCAGGCGAATGCGAACCACCAAAGTTCGCCTGGAACCGTTCGCCGGAGAACCGTTCGGCCCATCTCTAATGCTCACCCAACCAGCAACAGCCAGCATGCTTCTCCTCACGTGACATCCATGCTTGAGTCACATGATGGGAGGAGAACTGAACTACGGCTGGCCTATGGCTGCAGAGGCGCCAGAAGGATAAAAAGATGTAAAACATTTAAAAATTAGGAGGTTGTGGTGGACTTACCTCCTCCGGGCAGACACAAGAAAATGGCAATCAATTTTCAGCAAAGCAATTTATTTACATGGCGTATGTAAATAAATTGCTTTGTTAAAAATTGATCTGTATTTTATTGTGTCTGTCCGGAGGAGGTAAGTCCACCACTACCTCCTCATATTTAAAAGTTTTAGACCTTTTTATCCTTCTGATGCCTCTGTATCCATACTACATTTTTCACACTCTAGTTAACTTCTAGTGAATTATTACATTTGAGTCACACATGTCATGACTGACACATGTGATCAACATAGAGTTCTACTTGACAATATACAAATTCAGCGTGCAAAGTCTTAGCTTAGATTCAGAAAACAACAGAAAGCTTTGTTTTAAGCTCAAAACCAGGCCTTTCTACATACACAGACAAGCTAATGGCATCATAAAACAATAGTCGTACAACAATAAATACCTTATGGGCATTAGCTAGCAGTTATATACAATCTAGCAAATTCAACACTTCGTCTAGTAGACAAGTAGACATTGAATTTATGTATTAGAAGGATAAAAATTCTATATTCCTACTTTTAAGCATAAAATGAACAAAATACCATCAAGGTGTAACAGATAAATCACAGTGGAGTGTACTGGTTATATCATATCAGTGTTTAAATAAAAAAAAGAATTTTGGAAAATGTGGCAAGGTGAATCATTTTTCAGATAGTTATCATGTTTCATATCTTCATTGAGGAGAATATGAATGGATAACGATTTTAGAAATAGTGAAAATCAGTGGAAATTATACAAATGTTTAGAACCTGTATCTTGATACTGAAATTAATCAGTCAGTGTTGATAGGCCTCATCCTATTCTTGGGCTAAGGACCTCTCCCCCTAACAGTTTGGAAGTACCTACACGTATTCAGTTATTCTTGCCAAGTTGACTTCCAAATCTAACGTCTAAATAAAGTGGAGTTGCAGACAGAGTTTCAGGAAGGTTAAAGAAGGCTGTAATTCTACTGAACGTAAAGTGAGTTTAAAGCAAATGCTAAAAAAAATAATAATAAAAAAGCAGATAGGAGAGGGAAGGCTTTGGGTCCTATAGAGCCTTACCATTCCTCCTACAATACCCGAGTCCCACTGCTGACTCCCCTGTTAGCAGTCTCCAACCAATGGGTCGGACACTGCTCTCTCTTCCACTGCAGGAGGCTTCAGCAGTCTTCAGGCGCCCAAGTGCTCCCGAAGACGGGCCGCTCCATACTGTGCAGGTGCAAGCACGCTTTCTGTTATTCAACAGTGATTCAATCCGCATCACAGCAGGAAAGATGTGGCGATTTCTGAAAAAATTAAGAAGTTAAATCAACCTGAGGTAAGATTGAAAAATGGAAGGGTTTACTAAAAAGAAAAACATTTTTTTATTAATTTGTATACATTTCTGGGAAATTTTAAGCTGAAAACATACTTTTTGCAATTAAATTATTTCATGAAAATACAGTAATGCGACCATTTTATTTTAGTCCAGTAGAAAAAGCAATTAGTTACTGAGAATTGTAGCCAAGTTACTCATCTTCTAAAGGGACTAACATCCAGCAGCCAGCCAACCAGAAGTGTATCACCTTTCTGAAAGTTTTGTATCTTTTACTCTGAAGGAAACTTCCTCCTGAAAATATGTCCAAAATGTACATTTCAAAACAAAATAATCTTTAAAAGGACAAAAAAAACTCATAAAAACAAACAAACAGACTTAAAATGATAATCTTAAAAGGACAAAAAAAACCCCCAAAACTTAAAATGAAGAAGTATCCACTGTAAGATTTAGTCTGTTTTTTTATTTTGACATTTAAATGTTTTATGCTTTCTATCTATACATATTTTCATTGCATACATTTTCAATTTTGTACGCACCATAGTTTATATAACATTGAATGAATATTCTAATCTTTTGTCAATAATAATGGGTATGTTACAAATTGCGTTCACACAGCTCTCTCTGTGTAATACATTGTTTTTATTAGGACTGAGTGTCGGTGTGTCTGTGTGACTGCATATCCTGTCATTATTTATACAGTTCTGATTACTATAAAAAATGTATGTACTTACCCTTGAAGGAATCAGCTCACCAAGGAAGACAATGTGGGGATATTTAAAGGTAACAAATGCATGCTCACAAAAAGAAGTCACATATGTGAAAAGGAAAAATCTTTATTGAACTGTAACAGCTGAACTACTAACAGCTGAACTACTATGAAGTGCTATAAAACATACACAATACCAGTTAGAAAATATACAAGATGCAATAAGGAAATTTTAAGCAAACACACATCCTATATGGCTCACACAGCACCACAGCCTGAACCAGAGATATGGAAGAAAATTAAAAATAATCAATGAAAATTGTATACAGATTAAAAATTCCAGAAGAGCAACAGAATCTCCTGCTCAGTGAACATTGTAGTAAACCAGACAACATTACTTCTATGAACTTAAGAATTAATACTTGATTTATGTTCCAGTACCTGAAGACCAGTGATATGATAGCTAGAGGCATTAGAAAGCCCAAACTAAAATCATGTAAACACTTAATGACAAAGCACCCAAAAAGACCTGTATATATAATTTGTGGTGGTGCTTTGAAACAATGACTACACGTAGATAGATACATATAGAGCATGCTATTCTCTAGAGATAGTAAAAGGAAAGGTTGGCAAGCCATTTCACTCTGTGGGAAATACTGCTGATGTTCCTACAGCACACTATCTGCATCACGGTACAGTGGTCTGGATAGAGGCCAGTAACATTAGAGACACCTATACACCTGTACAGATTTCTAGCCTCAACAATGAATGTTAATTTTCCCAGGATACTTGAGAGGGAGGGTTTACTGCCCCTCTCATCCAGAGCCCTCCCATACTATAGACCATGTGGGTTGGTATAGCTTAGGCTACAGAGCCTGACACAGCCCAGGCTCAACATTCTCCCAACCTGCATGGGTGACAAGGGTTGAACCCTTTTGATGCCAGACGATTTGTCCTAAACATGAACATCTTCTGCCAAGCCGTTTTTAAACATTTTGCACTCATTAGGTTTACTTACGATTTTTGAAAAGAAAACCGACATGAAAAAGACATTAGAGGAGGCCCGAACCTCCGATTTTTGGTTCGCAAACCTCCACCAGACGTTCGATTTACGTGAACTTTCGCGAACCGCAATAGACTTCAATGGGGAGGCGAACCTTGAAAACTAGAAACATTTATGCTGGCCATAAAAGTGATGGAAAAGATGTTTCAAGGGGTCTAACACTTGGAGGGGGGTATGGCGGTGTGAGAATGACGCCAAAAGTCCTGAGGAAAAATCTGGATTTGACGCAATGCAGCATTTTAAGGGCAAAAATCACATTGAATGCTAAATTGCAGGCCTAAAGTGCTTTAAAACATCTTGCATGTGTATACAGTACATCAATCAGGGAGTGTAATTAGAGTACTGCTTCCCACTGACACACCAAACTCACTGTGTAACACACCGCAAACAGCTGTTAGTGATGGCCGTGCTGGACTGGTGCGCACCATGGCGAGAGTGCAGGCCGTGGCAGTTTTCAAGTGCATATGGTCACCGGGCTGAGGTAGCTAAATGACAGAACAGTGACTGTCCAGCTGATCAAATTTGGTCTGTCCACAATGAAGCAACGACCTTATTATCTTTGGTGTGCCCCCCCCCCCCCGAGACACTCTTATAGCTGGTGGTCATTGCTTCATTGTGATACGCAAGCCCCTTCACTGCGGCAAGGTAATGATCACGAAGGGGAATGAGCACATGTACATGCCTTTTGTTTTGTTGTTGCAGCTGCACTACAGGCAGAAAAATTAGGCAGGCATGTACACGCACCAGAAAAATTATTATAGCGGCCGCTGCTAACAGCGACCTTAAAAATTCAGGAATCCGCCTGGAGTCCTGGACCCTGTTGGTGGTGGCAGAAAAGCCAGTCACACAGTGTGCAGGCAGAGATGCTGTGTGTGGGGACTGACTTAGTCTTGGGGTGGGTAGTAGCCCTTTGGGATCCATGCCTCATTAATTTTGATAAAGGTGAGGTACTGAGGCGACTTCTCTTCTCAGTGACAATGCCTCCAGCTGCGCTGAAGGTCCTTTATGACAGGATGCTTGAGGCAGGGCAAGACAGAAGTTGGGTGGGTGCGCTCAATACAACAGGTAGGTATATGCAGTGATGATCCAGTAATCTCATGGTGATGTCGGACATGCGGACATTCTTTAATCCAACGCCTCGACTTAGCCCTTCCGGATCCACCCTCCACCAACGCCTGGACCGGCAGGTAGCCGACTACCTGGTCTTAAGTGTGGATGTAAACACTGTGAGCAGCGATGAACCCTTGGACTACTGGGTGCGCAGGCTTGACCTGTGGCCAGAGCTGTCCCAATTTGCTATCCAACTTCTGTCTTGCCCTGCCTCAAGCGTCCTGTCAGAAAGGACCTTCAGCGCAGCTGGAGGCATTGTCACTGAGAAGAGAAGTCGCCTAAGTCCCAAAAGTGTTCAGTACCTCAACTTTATCAAAATGAATGAGGCATGGATCCCAAAGGGCTACTACCCGCCCCAAGACTAAGTCAGTCCCCACACACAGCATCTCTGCCTGCACACCGTGTGACTGCCTGCCCCAAGACTAAGTCTCTCCCCACACAGCATCTCTGCCTGCAGGCCACTTCACTGCCTTCTCCGCCACCACCAACAGGGTCCAGGACACCAGGCAGATTCCTGAATTTTTAAGGCCACTGCTAGCAGCGGCCGCAATAATTTTTCTGGTGCCTGCCTAATTTTTCTCGCTGCACTGCAGCTGCAAGCCTGCAACAACAAAATAAAAGGCATGTACATGTGCCAATTCCTCTTCGTGACCATTACCTTGCCATGGTGAAGGGGCTTGCATATCACAATGAAGCAATGGCTGCCGGCTATATGAGTGTCTCGGGGTGGGGTGGGGGGGGAGGGCACACTCACGATAATAAGGTCGTTGCTTCATTGTGGACAGACCAAATTTGATCAGCTGGACAGTCACTGTTTTGTCATTCAGCTACCTCAGCCCGACGACCATATGGGCTGGAAAGCCGCCATCACCTGCACTCTTGTCATGGTGCGCACCAGTCCAGCACGGCCGTCACTACACAAACGGCTGTTTGCAGTCACTGCATATCTTTCACTGCACCTGTGACTGCACATTGTATTATACCAGGCAGTCAGTACATACCTTTCACTTGAATGCATGGCAGACTTGCCCTCGAGAATAGAGACTTGTGAAAGTGGTGTCATCATTGTCCTCCATAACAGATTCTCGTTAAAGGATTTAAAGTTGATTCATCTAATATACAGCAGGGCCTCGAAAGTCCTCCTGTATTGTTATTTTTGGTCACTACCTCAGGACGTGCATTGCCATGCCTGCTCCCTTCCTTGGATGTGTGGTGGTAGCCATTTCTCAGGCTCCAACTCCGGACCGGAATCGAACCCTGATTCCCCGGCCATTACCCTTGGTCACAATGGCAGACTTGCCCTCCAGAACAAATTCTTGTGAAAGACAAGTGGTGTCATCATTGTCCTCCATAACAGATTCTCGTTAAAGGATTTAAAGTTGCTTCATCTCATATACAGCAGGGCCTCAAAAGTCCGCCTGTATTGTTATTTTTGGTCACTACCTCGGGATGTGCATTGCCATGCCTGCTACCTTCCTTGGATGTGTGGTGGTAGCCGTTCCTGCTCCTTTGCCCACAGTGTGCCTGCGGCCTACCTTGGATGTGTGGTGGTGGTAGCCCTTTCTTAGGCTCCCACTCTGGACCGTAATCGAACCAGGATTACCCGTGGTCACCATGGTACTCAGAAAGTACCAAAGAAAGTTTATCGCACAGTTGAATGAATAGCAGACTTGCCCTCCATAACACATTCTTGGCAAATGCTTTTGATTTGGTTCGTTTTGTGCTGGGTCAAAGCCAGGGTCCATCTGACCACAGATGCCTGGTCTGCAAAGCACGGTCAGGGCAGGTACATTACTTATACAGCATGGGTCTCAGGCTCCCACTCCGGGCCGGAATTCAACACTGATTCCCTGGCCATTACCTGTGGTCACAATGGCAGACTTGCCCTCCATAATAGATTCTCGTTGCAGATACTGATACTACTGAACAGCAAGCAGAAAATGTACCGTATTTTTCGGACTATAAGACGCACTTTTTCTCTACCAAAAGTGGGGGGAAAATATCAGTGCGTCTTATAGTCCGAATGCTACATTTTTGGTCCTGCACCTCCCTTCCCTTGTTCTTTATCCCGTGTCTACATGCCCCCCTGTGCCCCAGTGACTGCATGTCTCCCTGTGTTGCAGTGTCTGTGTGTCCCCTTGTGTCCCAGTATCTGAGTATTTGTGTCCCTGATGTTTGCGTGTCCCCGGGTGTCCCGATGTATCATTTGCAGCTGCCACTTGTTCCCCGTGTCAAATACACGGTGTTTGCGCGTCCCCGGGCGTCCCGATATCTTAAACACAAATTTGCAGCTGCCTCTTGCTCAACAGGCTTTCCCCGGTTTACCTTCATTGAATCTTTGATCATCGCGGTGTCCCCCGGTATCGCCGCACTTTGTATCGATCAGAAAGTCCCAGGCGTCCGTGCAGACGAAAGCACCAATCAGGCGGCGGCGCTAGCCTTAACCGCCAATCACGCTGCGCACTGCTCAAGTGATGTCTCGAGGGCGGGGCCACCTCTCCGTCATCGGGACCAATCACAGCGCTCCCCGACTGATTGGTCCATTTGTCTGCACGGACGCCCGGGACTTCCTGATCGATACAAACTTCGGCTGTACCGGGGGACACCGCGATGATCAAAGCTTCAAGGGAGGTAAACTAGGCAGCCTGATGAGCAAGTGGCAGCTGCAAGTGTGTGTAATCGGAACACCCGGGGACATGCAAACACAGTGTATTTAGGACACGTGGATAGCCTGATGATGAACAAGTGGCAGCTGCAAGTATGTGTTTGATACATCGGGACACGCAAACATTGTGTATTTGGGACAGGGGGGCAGCCTGATGATGAGTGGCAGCTGCATATATGTGTTTAAGACACCAGGACAACAGACACCAGGGGCATGGAATACATGCAGACACACAGACACTGGGACATAGGGGACACAAAGACACTGGGACAGGCGGACATAGGGGACATGCAGACACTGGTACAAGGGGACATGTAGACATGGGGACACATGGATAGCAAAATCTGGGACAATGGGGATAGAAGACACTGGACATGGAGGAAAAAGGGGACAGAGGAAGGAGGACAGAGCACAGGGCATCAGACACCAGGACAGGGGACACAGGAGGACAGAGGACATGGAGAGAAAGGGGTAAAAAGAACACAGAGACACCAGTGGACACAGGGGGCAGAGTACACAAGGGGGGCAGAGAAACATAGGAGAACACAGGGGGCACAAGAAGTATAAGAAAGACAGACATAATTGGGGAAAAGGTCCATAAGACGCTCCTGCACCATGGACGCACCAGGTTTAGTATATTATTTTTTTCCCCTGGATTTTGTCCTCTATACCTAGGTGCGTCTTATAGTCCGGAGCGTCTTATAGTCCGAAAAATACGGTAATTAAAAAAAAAATAGATGTAAGCTTTAACAATGATAAGGCAGTCAGACATTACCTGATATCACTGAGTGAGGAAGAGCAATCTCGCCATGGTGCACAGTAGTCCAGCATGGCCGTCACTACACAAACAGCTGTTTGCGGTGCATTACACAGTGAGTTTGGTCTGTCAGTGTGAAACAATACACTACCTGATTGATGCATACACATGCAAGATGTTTGAAAGCACTTTAGGCCTGCAATTTAGCATTCAATGCGATTTCTGCCCTTAAAATGCTGCTTTGCGTCAAATCCGGATTTTTCCCGGGACTTTTGGCATGTATCCCACTCTGCCATGCACCCCTCCAGGTGTTAGACCCCTTGAATCATCTTTTCCATCACTTTTCTGGCCAGCATAAGTGTTTCTAGTTTTCAAAGTTCGCCTCTCCATTGAAGTCAATTGCAGTTCGCGGATGTTTGAGCAAACTGAACTTTTTACGGAAGTTAGCGAACGCGGTTCGTGAACCGAAAATCAGAGGTTCAGGCCATCTCTACTCTTCAGGCTCCTCCACAGCTTGATCCACCACTCTACGCATGGCACGCTCCAGGAAGTAAGCGTACGGGATCAAGTCGCTGATGGTGCCTTCACTGTGACTCACCAGGTTGGTCACCTCCTCAAATGACCGCATGAGCCTGCATGCATTTCGCATCAGTGTCCAGTTGTTTGGCCAGAGCATCCCCATCTCCCCAGATTGTGTCCTTTTACTGTAATTGTACAGGTACTGGGTGATGGCTTTCTCCTGTTCTAGCAGGCGAGAGAACATGACCAGGATCGAATTCCAGCGAGTCGGGCTATCACATATCAAGCGTCTCGCCGGCAAGTTTCTTCTCTGCTGAATGTCCGCAAAGCGTGCCATGGCCGTGTAAGACCGCCTAAAATGCCCACACAACTTCCTGGCCTGCTTCAGGATGTCCTCTAAGCCTGGGTACTTTGACACAAATCTTTGAATGACTAGATTCAGCACATGTGCCATGCAGGGTACATGTGTCAGCTTTCCCAAATTCAAAGCGGAAATGAGATTGCTGCCGTTTTCACACACCATGTTGCCGATCTCCAGCTGTTGCGGGGTCAGCCACTGATCCACCTGTTTGTTAAGAGCAGCCAGAAGAGCTGGTTCAGTGTGACTCTCCGCTTTTAGGCAAGACATGTCTAAGATAGCGTGACACCATTGTACCTGGCATGTAGCATAGGCCATGGGGAGATGGGGCTGTGCAGCTGAAGAGGAGATTGCAGCACCAGTAGAGTTGAACTGCCATCCAGCCAAGGAGGAGGAGGAGGACAATGATAGCGAAGAGGATGTAGGAGGAGGAGAAGGAGAGGAGGTGGCAGGAGGCCTGCCTGCAAGCCGTGGAGGTGTCGCAAGTTGGTCCGCTGCACAGCCACGTACTCCCTGCTTGCCATCAGTCACCAGGTTAACCCAATGGGCTGTGTAAGTAATGTAGTAGCCCTGACCGTGCTTGGCAGACCAGGCATACATGGTCAAGTGGACCCTTGACCCAACGTTGTGTGACCCAACACTGTGTGCCAGAGATGACACCACTTGCCTCTCCACTTCACGGTACAGTTTGGGTATCGCCTTTTTAGAGAAATAATTGTGGCCTGGTATCTTACACTGTGATGTCCCAAATGGCCACAAATTTACGGAAGACGTCAGAGTCCACCAGCTGGTATGGTAACAGCTGGCGAGCTAACAGTTCCGCCAAGCCAGCTGTCAGACGCCGGGCAAGGGGGTGACTGGCAGAAATTGGCTTCTTCCGCTCAAAGATTTCCTTCATGGTCACCTAGCTGCTGTGGGAAGAGGAGCAGGAACCACTCAAGGGCAGAGGCGGAGTGGAGGAGGGTGGCTGTGAAGGTGCAAGGGAGAAAGCGGCTGAAGATGCTGCATCTGAAGGAGGAAGAGGAGAAGGAGGGTGGCTTTTCTTTTGTGTGCTGCTTTTGCTCAGGTGCTCTTCCCATTGCAGTTTGTGCCTTTTCTCCATGTGCCTTCGAAAGGCAGTTGTCCCTATGTGGGTGTTGGCCTTTCCACGGCTCAATTTTTGGAGGCAGAGAGAACAGATGGCATTGCTCCAATCTGAGGCAGACACACTAAAAAATTTCCAAACCGCTGAGCCCCCCTGGGGTGCTGGCACTGTGGTGGCATCAGCAGCTGACGTTGAAGGGCATGTTGGCTGGCTGTCCATAGGTGGCGATACATGGTGCTGGACACTGCCACCAGCTGTTTCTGATGACGAGCTCCCCCTGCTTCTTTCAGGAACTCGTCTCCTCCTACTCCTCTCTGACTCCCCCTCTGAACTGTCCCCCTGTTCATCTCCTCTATTGGGAACATACGTGGGATCCGTATCATCGTCATCATCATAATCATCCTGCCCAGCTTTGTTTGCATCAGACACCTCCAAAACTGCACCAACAGCAGGTACTTCATCATCCCCCTCCGCACATGTTACGTCCATAGTGTCGCCTAACTCAGACATATGAGGTGGTGTAACTTGCTTAGCGCCTTCATCTGGTTGCAACAATAATGGCTGTGCATCAGTGATTTCCCCACAAAATAACTCCTGCAAACTGTCAAATGTAGCGGATGTGGTACTTGGAGTAGCGCTGGTGGCTGCGGAAGATGAGGTGTTCTGTTTTAAATAGTCAACCACGTCCTGACAATCTTGGGAGTTAATGGGATGTGCCTTCTTCTGAGCACTGTATTTTGGTCCAGGGCCACACGAAATCACATCACCATGACCTCGCACAGACCTGCCGGGTGGCCTTCCTCTGGCTCTGCCTTTACCTCTGCCTTGACCTGTTTTGTCAGTTTTGTCCATATCGGGGGGGGGGGGGGGGGGATGAAGTGAAAGGTATGAACTGACTTGACTAATACAATGTGAAGTCACATAGGTGCAGTTAACAGGTATGCACGGAGTGGTATATCACACTGCGTGCACTTACGTAGGTATGTGGGTGCACTGAACACAACAGGTAGGTATATGCAGTGATGAGGTGGGTGCACTGAACACAACAACAGGTAGGTATATGCAGTGATAACGTGGGTGCACTGAACACAACAGGTAGGTATATGCAGTGATGATGTGGGTGCACTGAACACAACAGGTAGGTATATGCAGTGATGGGTATTACAATGTGCACGTGTCACACACAGACAGGTAGCAGACAGGCACAATGACACTGCGTGTGCTCAACTCACATAGATAGGTGGGTGCACTGTGAACAAAAGGTAGGTAGGTATATGCAGTGATGTGTATTACAATGTGCACCTGTTACACACAGACAGGTAGCGGATAGGCACAGTGACACTGCATGCGCTCAGCTCACGTAGGTAGGTGGGTGCACTGTGAACAACAGGTAGGTAGGTATATGCAGTAATGGGTATTACAATGTGCACCAGTCACACACAGACAGGTAGCGGACAGGCACAGTGACACTGCATGCGCTCAGCTCACGTAGGTAGGTAGGAGTACTGTGAACAACAGGTAGGTAGGTATATGCAGTAATGGGTATTACAATGTGCACCAGTCACACACAGACAGGTAGCGGACAGGCACAGTGACACTGCGTGCGCTGAACTCACGTAGGTAGGTGGGTGCACTGTGAACAACAGGTAGGTAGGTATATGCAGTAATGGGTATTACAATGTGCACCTGTCACACACAGACAGGTAGTGGACAGGCACAGTGACACTGCATGCGCTCAGCTCACGTAGGAAGGTGGGTGCACAGTGAACAACAGGTAGGTATATGCAGTGATGGGTAATGTGCACCTGTCACACACACACAGGTAGTTACTGAATGTGCCGGGCCTGGCAGTGGCACACACAGTATGAATTATCAAGGTTGTCTATGCAACAGAAGTGTCAGTGGGACACAAAGAAAAAAAATAGATCACAAGAACAAGATTAGCTCTCAAAAGAGAATCAGAATCAGAATCAGAAACAGAGCTGTTGTGGGGTGCTATTTTAGCAATAAGAATCAGCAAGGAGCAAGCTAAGAAGCATACAAGAGCATAACTAATCTTTCCCTATGAGAGAGTCTGCAGCAGCTTTCTCTTCTCTATTTACTGCAGGCACACGAGTGAGTAAAATGGACGGCGATGCCTGCCTTTTATAAGGGGGTGGGAGGGGCTCCAGGAGGGAGTGTAGCCTGATTGGCTACAATGTGCCTGCTTACTGTGATGTAGAGGGTCAAAGTTGACCCTAATGGTGCACTATGGGGGCGAATCAAACTTCCGATAAAGTTTGCAGTTCTCCATGATTGCGAACCCCCAGAAGTTCACCTGGAACCGTTCACCAGCGAACCATTCAGGCCATCTCTATAGGACATATGATATATTGTTTTTTCCGTATTGAATAGGGCTTGAACACTAAAACTTTTTTTTTTTTTACTTTTTATGAAAATATAACAACATTTTTAAATGTGAAATATGTTAAAAAAAAGTGAAATAAAAAATACTTATTTTGCTGTGTTTTTTTTTTTTTTTAAAGAAGAATTATATTTAATGACACAAATGTTACACATATGATTTTAAAAGTCCTGATTCTGCTGAATCCAAAGATACAAGATATGTATTAGTATCCCACTTTTCCTGTCCACTGGCCTAGGTGCAGCCAGTATAGGTATCCTGGAATAGGTGTGCTAGTACAGGAAGCCAGATATAGTTGCAGCCAGTATAGGTAGCCAGGAATAGATGCCCCAGTCCAGGTAGCCAGGTATAGGTGCAACCAGTACAGGTAGCCGGGTATAAGTGCTCCCAATACATGTAACCAGATATAGGTGCCCCTGTATAGGCAGCTGGTATAGATACCCCAGTATAGGTAGTAGGTATAGGTGCCCCAGTATAGGTAGCAGGTATAGTTAGCAGGTTTAGTTGCCCCAGCATAAGTAGTAGGTATAAGAGCCCCCAGTATAGGTAGACATTATATAGGGGGCACTGTGAGGAGGGGGGTTGACATCATCCACCCTCCCTCCACATGCCTCCCCCTCCTGTGACCCCTATGGCCTATATGGCTGGAGCACAGTTGAGTGCATACAGCCCATTGTGTTATAAAATGACAAATGTATAGCCAAAGCTGTGCAATAAACCTAAAAGACATGTTTTTTTGTAGTAGCTCTCGGTGAGCTGAGATAATACAACCATAGGTAATACACTCTTGCTATGTCTGGGCCTCTGAATCATCCAGTGTTCCAATCACTTCCATGACTACAACCATATAAAATCAAGCACCTCGGCATGCAAACTACTTCTTAAAATATTTGTAAAATAATGAGTAAATTCAGTATGGAGCTGGGATAGGATGCCCCGTGTGTAATAAGTCTGTTTGTGAATTTTCATCTTCACTAAATATTTCTTTGTCCGCTTTTTGTGGCCTTATAGCAAACTTGTAGCAAACAGCAAGTCGACAGTGTTCTGCAGAGCCAATAGCTACAGTCCACCATGCTTTGTATGACCTTCAAATTAGCTGAAGAACAGTGCGTAGAGAGCTTCATGGCATAGGCTTCTGTGGCGGAGCAGCTGCACTGAACCC
This sequence comes from Hyperolius riggenbachi, assembly GCF_040937935.1. Taxonomy (NCBI): domain Eukaryota; kingdom Metazoa; phylum Chordata; class Amphibia; order Anura; family Hyperoliidae; genus Hyperolius; species Hyperolius riggenbachi. The sequence goes on along the minus strand of NC_090656.1, from coordinate 163,896,509 downwards.
TTACGTCACTTAATGCAAATCAAAGTGTCAAAGTGTAGGATTTAGTGGTGTAATGCACGCTGCCACTGGACTCTAGAGCAGTGCAGACATGTATTCTGGAGTGACAAATTATATTGTTCTTTCTTGCAGTCCAATGGATGAGTCTGGGATTGATGAATGCCAGAACAGTACTTGCTTGAGTGCATTATGCCAAATGTACTTTGGTGTAGGGGAATTATGGGATATGGTTGTTTTACAGGGGTTGGGTGAGATAGACATGTGTATGTACAGTGCCTAGCACACAAATAACTGTGCTGTGTTCTTTTTTTTATTTCTCTGCCTGAAAGAGTTGAACATCAGGTATGTAAGTGGCAGTTCCTGTGTAAGTCAGAACTCGGTCAGAATACAGTGTGACCCTCACTGATAAGAAATTCCAACAATAAAAAACTTCCGTAGCAGAAAATGACTTCTGAGAGCAGGAAAGAGATAAAAAGGGTACATAGTTCATAGATTTTTAGTGCTGGCATAGTTCAATGAATGTGTCATTAAACAAAAACAATAAAACAGTAACAACCTAAAAAGTAGATTTAAATATAAAATAAAACTGAAATATCTTAAAAAGTTAATTTTAGGTGACAAAAGATAGAAACAATTGTTTATTTCATTTGTTTATTTTCACCTCGGGTGTCCATTAAGACAACTATACATAATGAAAGTATTTTGACACAAACAAACGGACTGCACATTGTAAATAGTGTTGGGCGAACATCTAGATGTTCGGGTTCGGGCCGAACAGGCCGAACATGTCCGCGATGTTCGGGTGTTCGACCCGAACTCCGAACATAATGGAAGTCAATGGGGACCCGAACTTTTGTGCTTTGTAAAGCCTCCTTACATGCTACATACCCCAAATTTACAGGGTATGTGCACCTTGGGAGTGGGTACAAGAGGAAAAAAAAATTTAGCAAAAAGAGCTTATAGTTTTTGAGAAAATCGATTTTAAAGTTTCAAAGGGAAAACTGTCTTTTAAATGCGGGAAATGTCTGTTTTCTTTGCACAGGTAACATGCTTTTTGTCGGCATGCAGTCATAAATGTAATACATATAAGAGGTTCCAGGAAAAGGGACCGGTAATGCTAACCCAGCAGCAGCACACGTGATGGAACAGGAGGAGGGTGGCGCAGGAGGAGAAGGCCACGCTTTGAGACACAACAACCCAGGCCTTGCATGAGGACAAGAAGCGTGCGGATAGCATGCTTTGTACCACCATGCAGTCATAAATGTAATAAAGATAAGTGGTTCAATAAACAGGGACCACGCGGCAACGCTAACCCAGCAGCAGCACACGTGATGGAACAGGAGGAGGCGCAGGAGGAGAAGGCCACGCTTTGTGAGACACAACAACCCAGGCCTTGCATGAGGACAAAAAGCGTGCGGAGAGCATGCTTTGTACCGCCATGTAGTCATAAATGTAATAAAGATAAGAGGTTCAATAAACAGGGACCACGCGGCAACGCTAACCCAGCAGCAGCAGCAGCAGCAGCAGCACACGTGATGGAACAGGAGGAGGCGCAGGAGGAGAAGGCCACGCTTTGTGAGACACAACAACCCAGGCCTTGCATGAGGACAAAAAGCGTGCGGATAGCATGCTTTGTACCGCCATGTAGTCATAAATGTAATAAAGATAAGAGGTTCCATAAACAGGGACCGGCAACGCTAACCCAGCAGCAGCAGCAGCAGCAGCACACGTGATGGAACAGGAGGAGGCGCAGGAGGAGAAGGCCACGCTTTGTGAGACACAACAACCCAGGCCTTGCATGAGGACAAAAAGCGTGCGGATAGCATGCTTTGTACCGCCATGTAGTCATAAATGTAATAAAGATAAGAGGTTCCATAAACAGGGACCACGCGGCAACGGTAACCCAGCAGCAGCAGCAGCAGCAGCAGCACACGTGATGGAACAGGAGGAGGCGCAGGAGGAGAAGGCCACGCTTTGTGAGACACAACAACCCAGGCCTTGCATGAGGACAAAAAGCGTGCGGATATAGCAGCAATGCTTTTTGCCGCCATGCAGTCATAAATGTAATACAGATGAGAGGTTCAATAAACAGGGACCGGAAACGCTAAACCATCCCAGATGTTCATCGGTCATGTTACTTGGTTGGGGTCCAGGAGTGTTGCGTAGTCGTTTCCAATCCAGGATTGATTCATTTTAATTTGAGTCAGACGGTCTGCATTTTCTGTGGAGAGGCGGATACGCCGATCTGTGATGATGCCTCCGGCAGCACTGAAACAGCGTTCCGACATAACGCTGGCTGCCGGGCAAGCCAGCACCTCTATTGCGTACATTGCCAGTTCGTGCCAGGTGTCTAGCTTCATGCCCGGTTTCAGGTCCAGCGGTGCCAGCCACAAATCCGTCTGTTCCTTTATTCCCCTCCAAATTTCCTCCCCTGTGTGCTGCTTATCCCCAAGGCAGATCAGCTTCAGCAACGCTTGCTGACGCATGCCAACAGCTGTGCTGCACTGCTTCCACGATCCTACTGCTGCTGGTGCTGGGTTAGCATTTCCGGATGAGGTACAGCTTTGAGATGCGTTGGAGGAGAAGGAGTCAGAGAGGTAGGTGCTGCTGTTGTTATCCAGCTGTTTGCGGCGTGGGCAACACCCGCGCCGTAGCAGGTGAGGAATCGCTGCCAGGCTCCACAAGGTTCACCCAGTGCGCGGTAAGGGAGATGTATCGACCCTGGCCGAACGCACTCGTCCAGGTGTCAGTGGTGAGGTGAACCTTGCAGGCAACGGCATTCTTCAAGCTTCGGGTTATTTAGCTGACCACGTGCTCATGCAACTCAGGCACTGCAGAGCGCGCAAAGTGGTAGCGGCTGGGAACAACGTAACGTGGGATGGCCACTGACATCATGCCCTTGAAGCTGTTTGTCTCCACCACTCGATATGGCAGCATTTCGCAGGCCAGAAGCTTGGCTATGCTGGCTGGCTGTTACTGCCACGGCCCGGGGGTCATTTGCTGGCAATTTCCTCTTGTGCTCAAACATCTCAGAGACAGACAACTCAACCGTAGCGCTGCACACCGAAGGGCTGTTGGTTGTTGTGTTTGATGAACACTGGGAGACCTCAAGAGCACTAGTCCGGAAAGTGACAGTGTCAGCATCGTCTGATGTTTGTGAATGTTGTGAACCACGCAATGGCTGGGCTACTGCTGCTGCTGAGGCGGGTCTGGTGGTGAGTCTGGTGAACCCAAGGGAGGCAGTGTTGCTGGTGGTACCCTGTCCTGCCGCGTTTGCCCACAGAGTGGGATGTTTGGATAGAATGTGGCGGCTCATGCTGGTGGTGGAGAGGTTGTTAATACTTTTCCCCCTGCTCAGGCGGGTCTTGCACACCTTGCAAATCGCCATGGTAACATCCTCAGTGCAGTCTTCAAAGAAAGCCCAGACTTTAACTGGCTGAGGACTCGGACCTCGTGCGTGATGTGCTGGTGCTGCTTAACCCACTGCTGGACGCTTGAGAGGTCATCCAAGTAATTATCTGGTCCTGTTCTTTTGGATCTGTGAGGGTTGTTGTCCTGGACAACATGGGCAGTATTGAGTGGGTTTTCTTGGGTGCTCCCCTGTGGCCTGTACGTGAACCGTCAGGGGAAACACCTCTTCCCTTGCCCCTCCCTCTTTCACCGGATTTCTTCCTCATTTCACTTATCCTTAAAGTACACGCTGACTGGCAGCAGTACAGTGGCAGTACAGAAATGCTATACAGTGGTGGGTGAGCGGTGTACCACTATTGTCAGCAGTGACACAGAGCACAATGCTATACAGTGGCGGGTGAGCGGTGTACTACTGTTCCCAGCAGACACAGAGTGGAAGTAAACACAATGCTATATAGTGTGGCTGAGCCGTGTACACAGAGTGGCATTAAACACAATGCTATATAGTCTGCTATATAGTCACCCCGAACAGGGTGATGTTCTGCAGAACCCGAACAGTGGCAAACACTGTTCGCCCAACACTACTGGGAGGGAACGCAGATTTTAGTACCTAAACACACGATACAACATGTTTTCCGGGGTCGGACTCTGAGGCACATACAGATGGTCCCGATCATCATCCTCATCATACAACTCTTCTCCTGAGTCTGACCCACCCACCACCTCTGCCACCCCAACATCCCCAGACACAGACCCCTCATCGTCCTCAACATTAACTTGGGATGCTGGCCTGAGCCAGACCTCCTCCTCCACATCAGGCCCCATCATCTCCTCAATGGCAGCCCTCATTAATCGCTCTGGCGACGGACTGATGGACACAACGTTCTCCTCCGGGGAGGGCTGCTGCTGACCACTGGCTGCTGGGGTGGATGTTATAGCTTGCGTGGGGCGTTGGCTGTTGCTGTTGTTGGGAGTGCTGCTCACAGCGGAGGTCTCTGGGGAACTCATGTTGAGCTCATATAGTGGTTGACGGTGAGTGGAGTATTACTGATCCCAGCAATATACACACTGACTGGCAGAGTACGCAATGCTATATAGTGTGGCTGAGCGGTGTACACAGAGTGGCAGTAAACACAATGCTATATAGTCTGGCTGAGCGAGCGGTGTACTACTGTTCCCAGCAGAATCAGAGTGGCAGTAAACAATGGTATATAGTCTGGCTGAGCGGTGTACACAGAGTGTCAGTAAACAATGGTATATAGTCTGGCTGAGCGAGCGGTGTACTACTGTTCCCAGCAGAATCAGAGTGGCAGTAAACAATGGTATATAGTCTGGCTGAGCGGTGTACACAGAGTGTCAGTAAACAATGGTATATAGTCTGGCTGAGCGAGCGGTGTACTACTGTTCCCAGCAGAATCAGAGTGGCAGTAAACAATGGTATATAGTCTGGCTGAGCGGTGTACACAGAGTGTCAGTAAACAATGGTATATAGTCTGGCTGAGCGAGCGGTGTACTACTGTTCCCAGCAGAATCAGAGTGGCAGTAAACAATGGTATATAGTCTGGCTGAGCGGTGTACACAGAGTGTCAGTAAACAATGGTATATAGTCTGGCTGAGCGAGCGGTGTACTACTGTTCCCAGCAGAATCAGAGTGGCAGTAAACAATGGTATATAGTCTGGCTGAGCGGTGTACACAGAGTGTCAGTAAACAATGGTATATAGTCTGGCTGAGCGGTGTACACACAATGCTATATAGTCTGCTATATAGTGTCAGTAAACAATGGTATATAGTCTGGCTGAGCGAGCGGTGTACTACTGTTCCCAGCAGAATCAGAGTGGCAGTAAACAATGGTATATAGTCTGGCTGAGCGGTGTACACAGAGTGTCAGTAAACAATGGTATATAGTCTGGCTGAGCGGTGTACACAGAGTGTCAGTAAACAATGGTATATAGTCTGGCTGAGCGGTGTACACAGAGTGGCAGTAAACACAATGCTATATACTCTGGCTGAGCGAGCGGTGTACTACTGTTCCCAGCAGACACAGAACAGTGAACAGAATGCTATATAGTGTGGCTGAGCGAGCGGTGTACCACTATTCCCAGCAGACACAGAACAGTGAACAGAATGCTATATAGTGTGGCTGAGCGGGCGGTGTACCACTATTCCCAGCAGACACAGAACAGTGAACAGAATGCTATATAGTGTGGATGAGCGAGCGGTGTACCACTATTCCCAGCAGACACAGAACAGTAAACAGAATGCTATATAGTGTGGCTGAGCGAGCGGTGTACCACTATTCCCAGCAGACACAGAACAGTGAACAGAATGCTATATAGTGTGGCTGAGCGAGCGGTGTACCACTATTCCCAGCAGACACAGAACAGTGCACAGAATGCTATATAGTGTGGCTGAGCGAGCGGTGTACCACTATTCCCAGCAGACACAGAACAGTAAACAGAATGCTATATAGTGTGGCTGAGCGAGCGGTGTACCACTATTCCCAGCAGACACAGAACAGTAAACAGAATGCTATATAGTGTGGCTGAGCGAGCGGTGTACCACTATTCCAAGCAGACACAGAACAGTGAACAGAATGCTATATAGTGTGGCTGAGCGAGCGGTGTACCACTATTCCCAGCAGACACAGAGTGGCAGTAAACAGAATGCTATATAGTGTGGCTGAGCGAGGTACACAGAGTGGCAGTAAACAGAATGCTATATAGTGTGGCTGAGCAAGCGGTGTACTACTATTCCCAGCAGACACAGAGTGGCAGTAAACAGAATGCTATATAGTGTGGCTGAGCGAGGTACACAGAGTGGCAGTAAACAGAATGCTATATAGTGTGGCTGAGCAAGCGGTGTACTACTGTTCCCAGCAGTGACACAATGACAGGGGGGACCCTGGCTAGCGTGGCTGGAGCGCGAACTACCCTGCCTGCCTACCCAAAGCTAAACCCACAGACAAATGGCGGAGATATGACGTGGTTCGGGTATTTATTTACCCGAACCACGTGACCGTTCGGCCAATCAGAGCGCGTTCGGGTCCGAACCACGTGACCCGTTCGGCCAATCACAGCGCTAGCCGAACGTTCGGGGAACGTTCGGCCATGCGCTCTTAGTTCGGCCATATGGCCGAACGGTTTGGCCGAGCACCGTCAGGTGTTCGGCCGAACTCGAACATCACCCGAACAGGGTGATGTTCTGCAGAACCCGAACAGTGGCGAACACTGTTCGCCCAACACTAATTGTAAAGAGGCCAGACAGCTGCTGTGAGAGGTAGCAGAGCTGACTGATCTGTGAAAAAAGACACGCCGGACAACTGCTGTGTGACATAGCCAGTGAGAGAGTAGAGGAGACGGCACTAGTTGCTGCTGGCAACCTCCCTGGGGGTCAGTTGTAGTGGTTTAATGTGCCTCCAGAAAACTTGAAGCATTCACAGCAATGGAGTAGAGAAGTAGGATCCGTGCACCAGTAAACTGCAAATTCCACGTTTATTTCATCCCCACAAACAGACAGATACAGGTGCACAGGGCTGGTCTAACAGCCATTTCACAAGCAAACACGCTTGCTTCCTCAGAGACATAGCTGAGCTGGTTGAGCACCTGAATAGAAAACAGTGTCTGCAGATGAGCTAGTTACAGTGTGTGCGCAAAGAGCTTTGGGTGTGCAGTCCACCAAACACTGTGTGCTGTTGCACATAAGCATATGTTGAATCATTTGCCAAGTCTGGAAAGCTGACTGCAAATTAAAAGTAAAGATAATTTCAATAAAAGTAAATCATGACACACCATGTGCAGCATTATAATTAAAAAGAGCCGAGGGGAATGTTAATAAATTGTGATATTCTGCAGCAGAAATATATCTATTTGTTAATCAAATATGCACTATTTACCTTGTTCAAGGGGTAGAAACTAAAGTAACAACTGCAGTGCACAATTGTCCATACAATTTAACAAAACAACCATCTGATGTTTTTTAAATAAAATAATAATTAACAAATGTTAACATATATAGCCTGACTGCCACTAAGATACAGTGTTTATATTCTGGGAATTTCAGTGATCCATTCAAGAATACATCTCTCCAGGAAATAATCCAGAATGGGTTTTTCAAGCACACTATGCATTAACAATGAGTACATTTGCAATAACTGTTGTTACTTAAAGCTTTTTCAGTCATTTGCTCTGTCCATATCACTATCTGTTGTTAGCCAAACACATCATTCTACAGACATTAAGGACCAAGTCAAATAAATTATATTCTGTGAGTTGTATATTATTCATTCATAATGCTGACCTTGGTTTACAGAGCATGACTCAAAGTTGATTTTCTGCCTGCACAATTTTCTATTTTAAATATGTGTAAGTATCTTGCTTCTTATACAAGTAAGCAGTTAAAAGGGTCATTTAGGAAGAGATTGTAAATAGATAAGATAGACCTTTCTAGCTTATTTCTTTGTACTAAAATGTGTAATACTAAAAACTTTAAATTCTATGTGAGTACACTTATATAAGCAAGTATGGAATTGCTGACAGTAGTGCAAAATTTAAAGTGTAACTTCAAGTTCATTAAGAAGAAAAAATAAATTCCTCCAAAAAGCCTTTCCTTTGCACAATTTTTAACCAAAAGGTTAAACCCAGGATATGTTAAGTCTACCCTATTTACATCCTCTAAACACTACCACAAAACGCTACAGAACATGCAAAGTGTGCTCAGACCAAAGAGAGAGCCAAAATCTAGACACAGACTTCAAATAACTGTTACTCAAAACAGTTGTTAGGAATAATTTTGCATGCCAGTTTCTGTACAAGAGATGCACTGACACACTGCTCATTTCTGGGCCATGCAGTATTTTCTGCTTTGTAGATTAAGGAGCTCAAGCAAGTAGCACCCTTGTGAATTGAAGTATAATAACTACTTCTCTATTACTAGACAAAAGGTACAAGTAGGTGGGGGTACAAAATTATACAGCACATAATAAGCTCATTTCAATTCAACAGCAACAGTCCCCTCCTATTATGTGAAGCAAGTCTTTCCTCTAATTAGAGCCCTTACAACGCCATTACAAGCATACAGTGTTCAACCACCAGGATCAAACAGACCCAGGATGCAAGTTTACTCCCTGGGCTGCTAAGCTGTATTGTTCTCCCAGGAGTTTTCTCTGTGTGGAGTCAGGGTGGAAGAAACCAGAGGTATGTGCAGGGGTGCATCCGCTAGCATCCCACCCATGTGACATGTTTTGCCCCAGTCAGAAAAAAACGTGCTCAAGGACTATGTCGCTGCTGTCAGCTGAGCATGGGCAGAAGAACACTACTTTCTCTTCACGGAACATCAGCCTATTTAGAAAAAGCCCTGATTGGGGAGAAACATGTCACATGGATGCGACACCAGCAACTGAGCCCTGCCTCCATGCACATACCTCCATGTCCTTCACCCTGCCTCTGCAGGGTGAGAACTCAAGGGAAATCGATCCAGCTTAGCAGCCGAGGGAGTAAGCAAGAATCCTGGGTCTGTTTGATCCTCGTGGTTGAACATTGTATGTTCGTTATAGATTTGTATGGGCTGTAATCAGAGGAAACAATTGCTGCACATAACAAGAGGGGGCTGGGTTAAGAGGACACCAGCACAAGGTGTTTCCTGACCACAGTATATACCAAAAGGGAATTTAAGCTCAATCATCACTGTGAAGTGTATCTTGCTGAAGTCTGTAGAATTATGTACGCAAGTTCTTACCATATAGGATGAGAACTCTTGTGCAAAAAAGTATCCTGCTTGATCATACAAGGCGTAAGGATTATCATCCACATATGAACAGTGCTGTTAGGTTGGTCACCTGCAGCTAGATAGAAAGTTTGTCCAACGAATGACCTTCTTTTCAAATTGTTCGGAGTATGGTTGTGGTGTCTTTTTTATGTATATGTTTTTACTATTAGCAACAGTGAAGCCCATACGCACCCTTGCATGTTGTTACTGCTCATGACTATTTAGAGCTAATAAAGTGTGAATTAATTATTAAACCTCTCTCCAGGTTTTTATATGTTAGTCTGGATTTAAATATCACCCTACAGAACTGATGGAGATAGTCCACATTTCCTTCATTTTCCAATAACTGTAGAGCATGTATAAATTGACATCAAGGCAATTTGTGAAACTGTTTGGGTGAAAATTCGGTGAACCATCCAAAGTTCAAGGGAATTCTCGCAAGACTATCAGAGGCATTCTGTCTCATCCCTAGCAACCAGGAATCTTGAAGTATTATTAGATTGTTTTGAGTATACGCTTTACCTATTTCAGACCACAAGGCTCTGGTCCCTGAAGGACCAGAGCCTTGTTTCAATGTGGCCATTCTGTGATCACTGGGATTGACTCACAGTGATCACCTGGCAAGGAGCCAATGAATTTAGGTCATTACCAATAGGATGAAGCTCACATGACAGCCGCTCATGACAGGGTCAGGACTGTGGAAAGCCCCAACATAGAATCTATGCTGCATAAGAACTATGAAACACAAGCGCAGTGTTTGCATTTGCACAAATAATCTACCTACCGCTGTCCCAAATTGGTTCCTGGCATGTTATCATTTCTTAGCGATGAATGAATACAGCCATTTTGCTGTAATTTTGCCAAAGGTGACCATTTTTATAAAAATTAACTGCCTATTTGAATTTTCTGAAACATTAATTGAAACCAGTGTAGGAAGATGGATTTGAAAAAAATGCTATTTCCCTAACATCCCACATACTTTTAGAAGATTTTAGCTAGTAGCAAAGACACTTTTTATACATTTTAAGGTTCATTCCCAATTCTGATGTATTTCAAGATACCAATTTTTTTTAGCTAAGAAGTTTTCTTTCTTACCACACTAAGGCAGCTGGTTTGTGTTGAGAGTTATGCACCCTATTCCAAAAGACACAATCCTACAAAAGCCTTTATTTCAATGTTCTGAACATCAAGTCAGTTCTTTGGCTGATCAGGATTACTGATTCCATTCTGTGATTTAAGCCTTTATATACAAAGGTTTAAAAGCAATGCAGAGCTGGTGTGATCATTCAAACAGGGACTGCATATTTAAAGTAATGTCAGCTATTAGGAGGCAAACATTTCCAGCCCATATACAGGTCATATCAGATCATTGTGATGATTGCTAAAAGGTACGTGAAATTCTAATAGACATCATCCCATTGTAGTCATGTGCAGCACCTGTAGTGAGAACCTTTAGCAATGTATACAGGACTACCCTGATATGGTATAAGGCAATTTCCCAGCAGGTGTTTCAAGTGACTACAGTTGCAAGACTGCAATTTCACTAATATTTTGAGCAGCTCATATTATGATCTGATTTGACACAGGTGGCAGTTGTAATCTTTTGCCAAATAATAGTACACACTTTTTAAAAGAATCCAATGCAAGTATGTGGATAACACAGGCTCTCCTGTTGCTTTATCCTCAGGAACCGTAGAGCAAACAGATATGTTGTTATGAAGCATGCAGAAGCATTATAACAGAAGACCAGGGCTGAATTTACCATAAGGCACTGTAGGCATGTGCCCAGAGGTGCCTGATGATGGAAAGGTGGCTCACTCCCCTCCCTGAGCACCTCCCTCCTTCCCTATGTAGAGTCCCAAGCAGAGTGTAAATGAGAGGTTCCTCACCTGGGTCTCTGCATTCCACTGACCAGATCTCCATTCAGCAGGGGCACCTCTAGCTACCTAATACTTGGGGGCACCTCTAGCTACTTAATATTGAGGGTACTTCTGGCTAGTATGCTAAGGGGCACCTGTAGCTAGTCTAGGGATGATCGGAGAAGGCTATTTCCGATATCGTGTTAATTCCGCATTCCGCTATAACGAAATTCCACTACCGCTACATTCCAATGGATCCCCGCGGTATTCTGCGGAATTCCGCATTCCGGCGGAACAATTTCCACAATTTTAAAGGGAACCTAATGGATGTTTCCTTTTAAACAAATACCAGTTCACTGGAAGTCCTGCTGATAACTTTGGCTTTAGAGGTGGCTGAATCACAATCCTGATTACAATTTTTTTTTTGAGCAGTAGGAGTTGTCATAGGCCATGGGACCTAGAGGTGGTTCCACGGCCTATCATTACAATTTTTGTTTGGAGCAGCAGGAGTTGTTGTAGGGCATGGGACCTAGAGGTGGTTCCACGTCAATCATTACAATTTTTGTTCAGAGCAGCAGGAATTGTCATAGGCCATGGGACCTAGAGGTGGTTCCACGACAGTTATTACGATTTTTTTTTTTTATCACAAATATTTTTTATTGTTTTTAAAGAGAAATAACAAGCAAATGTTTTTCAAAGAACATTTAGAAACATAACAGTAGTAACATGTATATTAGATAAGGTACAGAATAGTCTGCAAAAGCAGAGGTAGTTTCCACATATATAAAAGTGGGTGTCGGTAGCATGAGGCAACAGATGCCGGCACCCCATTAAGTCAACAAATAGCTCATGTCAAGAATTATTACCAGGGCCACCTCAGAGATGGTGGCATAAGCGCTCATGACTATTGGTACCCTACTTCTAAATACAAAGTTTTAAGTATTATAAGGTTGGAGAAGTACTTAGCGAGGAGGGTATCCTCTGGTTCTGTTAGCCCAAAATCGAGGGCTAAAGCAGCCGGGGAGTGGATGGGACAGAACCATCCAATGAGAGAAGAATGAGGTAGGAAAAGGAGGGGACAGAAAAAGTTGAGGGAGTGGGGAAGGGGGTGTCATTCGCCGAAATGCTACCACTTAGGGGTATTGAGTGAAGGTATTATACCGCTGTAAGCGAGGATGGGAGCCAATGAGAGTAGTTAATAAAGTAAGGCTTCCAGACCTTTTCAAATTGTGGAAGAGAGTCGCAGTGGCGTCCCTACCATGGGGCGGCCAGGAGCGCTCCGCTCCGGGTGTCAGCTCCAGGGGGGGTGTCATCAAGGCCTCCCCAGAAGCCTTGATGACACAGGAGGGGAAGCAGCGCTGAAGGAGGGGTGGCAGCGTCGGCGGGGAGGGGGGAAATACCCCCCCACATCTCCCTCACCTGGGTCCCCTCCTTCGGCGCTTCCCCTCCAAGGGCAGAACGGGCACTGACAGGGCGGCTGATAGCCGCCCTCAGTTTACCCGAGCAGGGCTACGGGAAGATGGCCGCCGAAGCCCGCACTGGAGACAAAAATAGACGGCAAGATGGCCACCGACGCCATCTTGCCGTCTATTTTTGTCTCCAGTGCGGGCTTCGGTGGCCATCTTCCCGTAGCCCTGCACTGATGACGCAGCAGGAGACGGCGCGGGACATTCAAGAGGAGCTGCGGAGGCTGCCTGGGATTCGGAAGAGAGGTTTCATCTGCAGGTAAGTGAATGGTTTTTTTTTCTTTTACAGGTGCACCGGCCCGGCCACCCACCGCTGCTGCCCACCTACCCACCGCTGCTGCCCACCACCTACCCACCACTGCTGCCCACCTACCCACCAGGCTACCCACCGCTGCTGCCCACCTACCCACCACTGCTGCCCACCTACCCACCAGGCTACCCACCGCTGCTGCCCACCTACCCACCAGGCTACCCAGCAGGCTACCCACCGCTGCTGCCCACCTACCCACCACTGCTGCCCACCTACCCACCACTGCTGCCCACCTACCCAGCAGGCTACCCAGCAGGCTACCCACCACTGCTGCCCACCTACCCACCACTGCTGCCCACCTACCCACCACTGCTGCCCACCTACCCACCAGGCTACCCAGCAGGCTGCCCATCTACCCACCACTGCTGCCTACCTACCCACCAGGCTACCCAGCAGGCTACCCACCACTGCTGCCCACCTACCCACCACTGCTGCCCACCTACCCACCACTGCTGCCCACCTATCCACCACTGCTGCCCACCTACCCACCACTGCTGCCCACCTACCCACCAGGCTACCCACCACTGCTGCCCACCTACCCACCACTGCTGCCCACCTACCCACCAGGATACCCAGCAGGCTGCTCACCTACCCACCAGGCTACCCACCACTGCTGCCCACCTACCCACCGCTGCTGCCCACCTACCCACCGCTGCAGCCCACCTACCCACCACTGCTGCCCTCCTACCCAGCAGGCTGCCCATCTACCCACCAGGCTACCCACCACTGCTGCCCACCTACCCACCACTGCTACCCACCTACGCACCACTGCTGCCCACCTACCCACCAGGCTACCCAGCAGGCTGTCCACCTACCCACCAGGCTACCCAGCAGGCTGCCCACCTACCCACCACTGCTGCCCACCTACCCACCACTGCTACCCAGCAGGCTGCCCACCTACCCACCAGGCTACCCAGCAGGCTGCCCACCTACCCACCACTGCTGCCCACCTACCCACCACTGCTACCCAGCAGGCTGCCCACCTACCCACCACTGCTACCCAGCAGGCTGCCCACCTACCCACCACTGCTGCCCCCCTACCCACCAGGCTACCCACCATGCTACCCACCTACCCACCACTGCTGCCCACCTACCCACCAGGCTACTCAGCAGGCTGCCCACCTACCCACCACTGCTGCCCCCCTACCCACCACTGCTACCCAGCAGGCTGCCCACCTACCCACTAGGCAATCAGGCTGCTCACCCTTAACCACCTACCCACCAGGCTATCAGCTTGCCAACACTCAAATCTGCTACCGATATTGTGTATTTTGTGGTCAGATCTGCTACCGACATTGTGTATTTTGTGGTCAGATTAACTGCCGACATTGTGTATTTTGTGGTCAGTTTAACTACCGTCATTGTGTATTTTGTGGTCAGTTTAACTACCGTCATTGTGTATTTTGTGGTCAGTTTAACTACCGTCATTGTGTATTTTGTGGTCAGTTTAACTACCGTCATTGTGTATTTTGTGGTCAGTTTAACTACCGATATTGGGCTTGATTCACAAAGCGGTGCTAACCTACTTAGCACGTCTAAAGTCTTTAGGCACGCTAACCAGGGTGCTAAGTAGGTTAGCACCGGTTTTCTCAATTGAGAAATCCGGTGCTAACCTACTTAGCACCCTGGTTAGCACGTCTAAAGACTTTAGACGTGCTAAGTAGGTTAGCACCGCTTTGTGAATCAAGCCCTTTGTGTATTTTGTGGTGAAATCTGGTGCTGACATTGTGTATGTTCTGGTCAAATCTACCGCAAGATTGAATGATTTTTTTCTGGTCAAATCTGCCGACATGATTGAATGTATTTTCTTGTGAAATCTGCTCACATAACGTGTAATGTCTGGTGAAATGTTCTCGCATTACGTGTATTTTATGTTGAAAGCTTCTGACATTTTGTGTATTTTCTGGAGAAAAGCTGCGCAATGATGTGAATTTTCTGGAGAAAGGTTGACTAAAACTTGGGTGCACTTTTAAATTAGCTCCGCCCCATCCGGTCATAGCCACGCCCATTTTTTCGCCGCGGCACGCTTCGCGCGCCGCAGGTGGTGGACCGTGGGTGGGGGGTGTCTTTCAATACACAGCACCGGGTGTCAAATGCCCTAGGTACGCCACTGGAGAGTCGTCTAGTATGGCTTTCATTTTTTCAAAACAGAGTGCAGGGCTCAGATTAGTTTTGAAGGAGTTAAAAAGAAGTGAGGGAGTCTTCCATGAACCCGCTATTACTCTCTTGGCAGCGAGGCATATGTGCATTAATAGTTTATATTGTGCTTTTGTGAGGTCCGGGGGCTTTATACCCAGGAGAGCCACCTCTGGGAGTTTAGGAACACGAAGGCGAATGGTAGTGTAAATTACCTGGTATATCCTGATCCAGAATCTACGTACTCTTGGGCAGGACCACCATACATGTAGATAGGTTCCCCGCTGACCACAGGCTCGGAAACATAAACCGTTGGATGAGGGACAAAATTTCTCAACACGGTCTGGGGTCATGTACCATCTCAAGAGAACCTTGAACTGGGTCTCTACTAGAGCGGAGCTTATTGAAAGGCTAGGGATGCCCTTCCACATGTACTGCAAATCATCAGTATCAAAATTAACATTAAGTTCCTGCTCCCACCTCAGGATGTATTATGGTTTAGGGAGATTAGGGGGAGAGATTGCATTTTTATATAATTGAGAGATGAGGCCTGGGGATCCAGGGTCTGTAGCACATATATACTCAAAGTATGTGCTAGTTAATAGTGAATCTCGGGACCTAATATACTTATTTATGAGGTGGGAGATTTGGAGAAATCTAAACAGCTCTTTGTCCGGTATTTGTTTGTGTTCCCTGAGAAAGGAGAAGGATTTAAGTGCTGTGTCAGATACCAGGCTATATATTGTTATTAAACCCTTTTGCTGCCACCATTTAAAGGTAGATGAGGTATGCAAGCCTGGTATAAAATCTGGGTGACCTAAAAATGAAGTGAGAGGTAAATGAGGGGATGCAAGTCTATCCTTTAATTTTGCCTGGTTCCAGATACGCAATGAGTGCGAGATTATAGGGTTTTTTATTAGTTTAGTTTGCGTGGGAGTGAGCCAGAGGAGATTTTGGATAGAAATAGGCGAACAGAAGGAGCTCTCTATGTCACACCAGATAGGATAGTATTTTTCTTCATGCCAGAGTGTCAATTGAGCTATTTGTGCTGATTTATAGTAGGCTGATATGTTGGTCATTACGATTTTTGTTTGGAGCAGCAGGAGTTGTCATAGGCCATGGGACCTAGAGGTGGTTCCACGGCAGTGTAATGCTGGGGGGGCATACTGTCTGACCAACCAGCACAAGGCTAAGAGTTGGATAGTGGAAGAGGCTAAACAGACTGCCCAGAGCAACTGCAGCTCTGGGCTTCCGATAATACCCAATGGCAGTGCAGTGCGATGTTGCGCTGCTCCTGCAATAACAAACATAAAGACAGATACAGGATAGACTGGAGTGAGGTAGCCAATAGCAACCGCAGCAATGGCTAACTCGCAAGGACAGGACTAGGAGGGCAAAGGCTGACAGAATGAACGCTTGCTAAACTAGTCACTGACTCAGTGACAGCAAGCGCTCATAAACAGGACAGACTGAAATGAGGTAGCCAATCGCAAATGCTGCCATGGCCTACTTCGCAAAAACAGGACTGAGCTAGCTAAGCACGGGTGATCACGATAAGCGCAACCTATCGAAACGTGCTAAAACTGACTGACTGAACACAGGATATCAACAGTTCGAGTATGTATATATCAGCGACACTGATATTTTAACGTAACACGAATACAAGGAAAATAACAAACGCGCTAGTATGCGTATATATTGGTGATGAACCAATATATGATGCAAGACTAGCAAAGTAACAAATACTGATAAACAAGAACAGGACTAGAAGGACTCACTGACTCCTACGCAGGAGTCAGTGCAGTCCACACAGGATAACACGACAACCAGGAACAGGAACAGGGGCCCAGAGTAACAGGCTGAGACTGAAACTATGACGGGCGGAGCACGCTTGCAGGAAGCAACCCTTTAAACTGAGGTTATCCAATGAGAGCAGAGATGCAAATCTCCACACAGGTGAATGGTAATCAGTCAATCCTGAGCTGGCTTGATTACCATTCCCTAGCTGACAGGCTATCACAAGCAATGCACACAGAACTATGCTAGCAAATGCATGTAAAGGAATCAGAACTGCTTGGCTGGCTTGGCTGCAGTACCTCTGCAGCCGGCAGTACATGCTGCAGGAGCGATCATTACAGTTGGCTTTTGACATGCTACAAATCCTTAAGCAACCTAATGTTTGTCTTGGGATGATCATAAATGGTACATGCTAGGCTGGCTTCAGCATGTAGTGTGGGTGTATAGTGGTTAAGTGAGTTAACTACCACACACTGAGACCTGGGTTCAATTCCCAGCCCACCCTGGGTTCAATTCCCAGCCAATGTGAGTTGGCTTTTGACATGCTACAAATCCTTAAGCAACCTAATTTTTCTCTTGGATTGATCATAAATGATACATGCTAGGCTGGCTTCATCCTGTAGTGTTGGTGGTATAGTGGTTAAGTGAGTTACCTACCACACACTGAGACCTGGGTTCAATTCCCAGCCAATGTGAGTTGGCTTTTGACAAGCTACAAATCCTTAAGCAACCTAATTTTTCTCTTGGATTGATCATAAATGGTACATGCTAGGCTGGCTTCAGCATGTAGTGTTGGTGGTATAGTGGTTAAGTGAGTTACCTACCACATACTGAGATCTGGGTTCAATTCCCAGCCAATCTGAGTTGGCTTTTGACATGCTACAAATCCTCAAGCAACCTAATTTTTCTCTTGGATTGATCAAAATGGTACATGCTAGGCTGGCTTAAGCATGTAGTGTTGGTGGTGGTATAGTGGCTAAGTGAGTTACCTACTACACACTGAGACCTGGGTTCAATTCTTAGCCCAGCCTGGGTTCAATTCCCAGACACGGTATGTAAGCTGGCTTTTGAAATACTACAATTCCCTGGAAGATGAGACCCTCCTCCCTCCGGGAGGAGGAAGAGAGGGATAAAGGAGGGAGAAAATAGATAGGCGAGGAAATAAATTTGAATTCCGTAAAATTCCGCAGAAATAAAACGTTTTCCGCAGAATTCCGTTTTACAGCTATAGCAATTCCGTTCCGACCGCCGAAAACGGAATTTGCCCAATTCCGGCCAGAATTGCGGAATTTAGAATTCCGCGGAATCCAGCGACCATCCCTACCCATAAGTACTCTACTCTACAATATTTGTATGTGCATATAAAAAAAGTTGTCTTTGTTATTGTTTTTTCCTTTGATTCAGGAAGGCTCAAACCTGTGTGATATTTAATAAATAAGCAGTAACTGCAAATGTATATTCTTAACCTCCCTGACGGTAATCCTGAACTGAGCTCAGGTTGCATCATAGCAGCTGAGAGCAGTAATCTCAGTTTGGGCTGCCTAAAACCACCACTCCTGCTGATCTCCTGGGTCTCACGCACGATTAGCGCTGGCCAGCGTTCTCCCCCCGGCAACCGGGATCCCCATTACCTAGTTCTTTTTCCTGGATCCCTGGGGCCAACCCGAATAACCGGTGGTGCGGCATGACATCATGTGAGAGGTCAGGGAAGTAAAATGTGTAATGTTGTTTGGCCCAATTTAGCATTATATTGGATACAAGAGGATTTGTATCCAATGCAATGTTGCCATTTGGTTCCTGACTGCGTCTGAGCTAAGTGCTTCTGTAATCTGTGTGATCTGATTCTGTTATTACTATTCTGCCTACCGGTTACCAATTTTTGCCTGAATTTTGACTACTCTCTGTCTTCTGCCTGTACTAACCTTTGCCTAGATTTCGACTACCCTCTGCCTGCTGCCTGCACTGACCTCTGCCTATCTATCATCTGCTATGGCATCAGCCTGCAGAAGGCATCTCACACCGGAGTGCTGGTGGAGTATGAGCCTGAAGGTAGACTGTGAGCACAACCCTCTGGCCTACCTGCAGCTCTTTTTCTCTGACGCTGTCATTGACATTATAGGGGAGGAGATGAACCGCTATGCCGCCCAACAACAGGCTGCTCCTCAAGGGCGCTTTTCAAGGAGCAGGACATGGGAGCCAGTCACCAAACAGGATGTTTGGCTCTTTTTAAGCCTAATAACTCTTCAGGGGGTGGTGGGGAAGCCCCTGCAGAAATGGTATTGGTCTACCAACAAAATAATCGCTACCCTTTTTTTAGAACTGTGAAGTCCGAATATCAGTTTAGCTTGATTATGAAGTTTTTGCACTTCTGCAATAACAACACCTTCAAGGAGTCCACCCATCCTGAGACAAAACTAAAAAAAAATGGGAGGTGTATTAGCTCGTTTTTGACAACTTCAGGACTACTTATGTACCACAGAGGAACATAAGTGTTGACAAGAGTCTGATGCCTATAAAGGGAGATGAGTTGGGTTCAGTACATAGCATCTAAGCGGGCCCGCTTTGGCCTAAAATCGTACATGCTGAATCATCAGCCGATTACATCTGGAATACAATACTGTATACCGGCAAAGGCACCAAGTTCTACCCCAGGTTTAACAACTACGGAGTGGCAACATCCTCTGTGCTGTCTCTGGTTGAGCCTTTACTGAACAAATGATAGTGTCACCACTGATAATTTTTACACCTCCCTGAACTTTCGAGTTCCTCATACAAAATAGGACTGAGGCCTACGGGACCATTAGGTTTTACAAGTACTACAAAAAGATCTTCCGCCATCTCCTGGACATGTGTTATTTGCTGCTCTAAGACTGACGATAAAGGGAAAAAAGTCAGAAAGAAATCACAATTCTACTTCCTATATTGTGATGTTGGACTTTAAAATGTACCATACGAGGGAGATGTATTAGGTATACATGTACATACTGTATAATAATCTGCTGCCTTATTTGTACAGTTTTGCTATCTTTTCAGTTTATTGATAAATGTAATTACTTCAACAAATTTGTGTTCTAGTCTTTTCTTTATATGCAGAATGTCTACCTGGCTTTTATTCTAACATATTTTGGTGAGTTATGACTTTTAATTGGAGGCCTAAAATTCTTAAAAAAAATCTACCACTTTTAGACTGATGAATCAGGACAGAAATGCACTGCCAGGGAGGTTAATAAAAAATCAGCATGGGCTCATTGATTTGAATTCTGTTTATTCAAATAGTTGTATTTAGTTTGTGTCTTCTTCCTACCATAGTTAACACATTTTTTATTTCATGTGATTTAAGTTTCATACTGTACAGCAATCAAAACATGTTAGTGTTTCTTTTTATAATGGGTTCCAGAGCAAGCCATTAATACATAGAATAAACAGGCTAAAATTAATCATTATACAGTAATACAATTGCTGTAATACAAATTATTTTTATTTTTGGACTATGGCTGCTATGGTTTTGTAATCCTGTTACTATCAATATCAGTTACCAAACATCAAGAGAAGAGTAAAGCAAGATTTCACAGCATGCTAACAATAATGATTAATGTCTACCGGCATTCATAGAATTCATTGCGCAAGATGCTCAGGAATAAGTCAGAGTTGTTATTTGTGAACATATATTCATGGCACTATTATGTTTTAGAAGGCAACAAAAAAAAGAAAGGCAAAGAGAAAAATTTATTCTAGACATGACATGAAAAAGTGGTGTAGACGACAATGCATTTTTTATTTTCCTTATAAGAATTTTGCCCTTACTGAATGCATGAAGATCTTAGATTTCTCTAGTAATCATAGTCATCATTTGTGACAAAATCCATTCACTTCGTTTTTTGAAAAATAGTGTATATAAAGAGAGAGCAGGCACCAAAAACTATTTTTTTTCTGCAGAGTAAGAATGAAAATGTACAATATTAATGATGGTGATTATAGCAAAAACAACAATGTAAGTGATATTAACAATCGATATGATTGCCACAAAAATAAGTACAAAAGCATTAGAAGATTTATAATTGTCTGTATTTTCAAACCTAAGTGGCTTAAAACTTTGTGTCATTGAAAGGGACAATGTATCAGTATATTTTATGCAGATTTATAAAGGTCTGAAGAGGAGTGTTTTTTGGTAATAAAAAGCCTCTTTGCCTGATAAATGAAATTACTGCAATTCTTCTACAGAGATTGTGAAAGCTTATGGTGAAATGAATGGTCAGATGAGTAGTATTAAAGTCCTACTTTACTTAGTGTCCTACTTTACTTAGGTGTATTACATTTGTTAAGACATGAATGTTTGCAGTGAAACAACTTCATTAGAATGCTCATCCCAGGTCAAATTATAATGAATATATTCTAAAAGACACACATGTAAAATAAAAAGATAGCCCTACATCAAAATTCCAAACATCCAAGTGACCAGCCATGTATGTACATGGGTGGGGTATTAGAGAATGTGTTCTCCTCCCCGCTAATCCATGCCAGCCCACATGCCTTGCAGCAAACTTATTTGAATTACAAAATGCATATAAATAAAATATGTGGGACACATAGTAAATCGTATAGGTCCACGATTTGTAATGCACTTTTAGAAAATAGCTTTTCCCCCATATTAGCAAATTACCCCCATATTGGCAAATAGCTTTTTCCCCATATTAGCAAATTTCCCCATATTAGCAAAGGAAATAGGTTTTCCCCCATATTGTATGTGAGACACATACATTTTTATGTAAAAAACAGATATAGGGCTTGAATAACAAAGCCGTGCTAACCTACTTAGCACCTTTGTGCGTGATAAGCAGGGTGCTAAGTAGGTTGGCACCGTTTTGTGAATCACATCGCGCGCAAAGTCCCGCGCGCAAAACTTCACACTATGCGACGTTAAAGTCGCACCCCATGTGACCTTATAGACGCATCGGGTGCGCGGTTTTAGTCACACCACAATGCAACGTTTCGCATGCACCGCGCTGTGCACGCGGGATTTGCACGCAAGTTCATTTTTACATGCCTAAACTCAGTTTAGGCGTGAAGAGGGGCTTTTTACAAGCGTGCTAACAGTTAGCACTGCTTTGTGAATCAAGCCCATAGTGATTAGAGATGGCTCGAACCTCTGATTTTAGGTTCGCAAACCTTGAACGCGAACTTCCGCAAAAGTTTGCGTTCGTGCTAACCATGCGAACTGCAATAGACTTCAATGGGCAGGCGAACTGTAACGTCAGGCTTTGCAAGTTATCAGCTCACAGCTCAGCTCCTATGCCCCAATCTATCCCCACCTTCTTCATCCTGTGTGGCGCATCCCCGCTTGAACAGGAGGTGAGGAAACAACACCTGCCCGACTTCAATTACACCCAGGCCTTGTAGGTGCAAGGTATAGGAGCTGAACGTAGAGTGAACTATATAACTCACCAGAACTTAACAGGAGATAAGCAAAGTCCAGTTACAATCCGAGGTCATACACGTGCAATCAGAAGTATTGAGGTACACAAGGAGCAGGCAATATCAAGGTCAGGTAATCCTAGGTCGGTCTGGGCAGAGATCAGAGAGTAGTCAGGGATCAGGCAGAAGGTCGGTTCACAGGTAATCAATAAGCAGTAAATCACACCCAGCAGAAGTACACAGCCAAAGCTATCATAGGCAATGACAGAAAGCACTCAGTAGGTTTAAATACTTAATGCAACCAATCAGTGGTCGACCACATGCACACAGCAGCCAATTACACGCAGGCAATAATCCTGTTTAAGTGTCAGCAAGTTAATGCAATGTCACAGGAAGTAGTTATGGCAAACTCTTTAACTGCATTTAAAGGGGGCTTAGATGCATTCCTTGCGTTGAAAGACATCCATAGCTACAATTACTAGGTAATGCCTAATGATGTTGATCCAGGGATTTTATCTGATTGCCATCTGGAGTCGGGAAGGAATTCTTTTCCCTTTTGGGGCTAATTTGACCATGCCTTGTAAGGGTTTTTCGCCTTCCTCTGGATCAACAGGGATATGCAAGGGAGCAGGCTGGTGTTGTACTTTGTTCTCTGGTTGAACTCGATGGACGTATGTCTTTTTTCAACCCAAATAACTATGTAACTATGTAACTATGTCTAATATGTGGTGTATTTCTTTTGGGAATGTTTGCTTCCATTTTTGCAGGACTTTATGAGGATACTTTTTACAGTTTTATATTAGTGCTTCCAAGACAGACATGCCAAGATCTAATTATTCATTACAACTAAACACTGCCAACAGTTTGTTGAAATATTTTAGTAGCTGCACTACTTATTTCTATTATGCAGGTAGAGCGTTATCATCATTTATTTATTATAACACTTACACATTTTCCACAGCCCTTAACCGAAGTCTTCAAAAAATCCACCCTTCAGTGGGGGTTATAATCTTACGTCCCTACTACAGTTATGTTCCTACTACAGATTTTTTGAGGAAAACAATTATCCCACGCAAATAGGAGAACATATAAACTACATAAAAGGCATGATTTACAAAGCTTTAGCTTTGGAACTGGCAACCCTTCTGCTTCACGGTTATCTCCAGGCAAGAAGTGATAATTTCCTGTATAACCACTGTATGATACCACTGTGATGTGCAAAGGACCATGGACTCTGTTGTTCTCTGAACATCAAAAGCAGGGTTTGACATCATTGAAAAACATAGCATAAGCTTTCTTCCATCAGCATATTATTATTATTATTATTATTTTATAAAACGTCAACCTATTCCATTGCCCTTGCAGCAGCACACAGCAGGCATCACACTGCATTGTTGGTAGGCCACACACATTATTAATTAAAAGAATGTGCTTCAGGTATGCACTGCAAAATCTGGTATGAAAAAACAACAACAGTGTAGCCCCCTACTTTGGCTGTTGATAGGTGTCAGTGGTGTCAAGGGAACCAGTGTTTTATCAGATCAAATCCAATGGAGTACAGCATTTCAGTGGATTAAAAAGCACATTTCCTGCAAAACTTTAAAATTGGTTTTCTCGAAAACTGCAAGGTATTCCTTAAAAAGAGACCGGCGGTTGCAGGCTCTGAGGGTTTGTCTCTGTGAGGGTGTGGGGTGAAACCCTTTGAATGTAAGTCAGCAGCAAACCAGCATACAGGATCAATGTATTGTTGCATGCAAATATAATGTAAACAGTAATATTTTAAAACAGTTCCACATACCAGTGCTAAGAACAGGGTGGATGCATGGGGAAATGCAACCCCCTGCACCCACCCTGAACTTAGTGCTGGCATGTATAACAGTTTAAAAATATCACTTTTGCAAGCAATACACTGTATTGATGAGCATTATAACATCAATATAAGGGGGGCTGATGCTGAAGAAATTTGCTGCCCGCTAGCTCCCACATACACTACCACTCCACAGCAACACTCAGCAGCAATCCTGATAACAATCCTCTCTAGCAGATTGGCCTACTCACCTACAGATGTAATCGTTCGGAATCAAAAGAAGGGGATGACAGTTCCTTGTAAACTGATGTACTTCTTTCCAGGGGCTGAAGGAGGCCTTCTTCATGATCATGAGGGTTGTCATGTGCGCTTGAACTGCTTCCTCACTAATACAGACATCAGCTCCTAGGATGGCCCAGCACTCCTTTCAGCTGCAGGAGACCTGACTCTCTCCCAACAGGGACCTGAACCCTTAGGGATCTCACCATTAGACATAGCAACATTCCAGAGCCAAGAAAACCACACCTGAGAGTGGAGCAGGAGAGAGAGCAGGTAGGAGATATAAAACCGGAATCTCTTCACAGTATTGACTCTTTTGACTCCTTTCCAACCTCTAACCATGCCATTTCCCAGAATTGTATGAAAGCAATGTTGAAATCTTTCAGGGGAGCATTACAAGATTACAATCAATTTAAGCACATTGCAACCTTTTTCAACAACAGAGTAGGCACCTGTAAAACCAGGCCGCAGGATTTGTTGGCTGCACACAATGAGCTGGAGGATGCTCGCTTGATTTATCAGATTAAGTAAGATGGTTGAAAGAAAGAATGATTGATGCAGAAGACACAAACCAAAGAAACTATCTGAAATTGAGGGGTATTCCTGAATCTGCTAAACCAGAAGACTTCAAAGAATACTTTAAAATATGATAAAAAAAAAGTTCTCCCATCCAGTTTCCAACAGAAATTATGCATTGACAGGGCTCAAAGACTGCACAAGGCCAAATTTCTAAGTGATCAAATTCCCAGGGATGTTATCACTTTCATCCAATGTTTTCATGTAAAAGAAGCTCTTGGCAGTAAGAAAAGGTTGATCCCTTACTGATCCTTATAAAAATATTCCTCTTTTTGCTGACATATCTCAGGTTACAATACAAGCAAGAAAATAACTGCTCCTGGTCTCCAGTGCTAACAGGAACAATAAAATAATCTAAAAATGGACTTACCAACTAAGGCCCATATGCAATTCACTTTTTCTCCTGAGTTTTCTCTAACTTCATATTTCCACACCTTGTCAATACAATGCATTTTAAACCCCCAGCAAGCAAGAACATGCACACAAATTACCCTACAATTCAAGCAACATTACTAGCATGGGAATTCTTCTTGAAACATCCCCCGCCTTCAGATAAGGTGCTTAAATCATTGCTTAAATTACTAGTGCCTGACCTCAACTTGCTCTCTCTTAAAGCAGCAGGCATTCTTAATTTAAACGACCTGTTCAAAGATGGCAATATTTTACCCATTGTAGAAATATCCACTAAATACAAATTATCTAGCTTATCGCTATTCACCCTCTATGGGACGATCAACTTCCTCAGATCCAGGCAGACTCAATTACCCAAATGGACCGACTGTGTACTCACCATGTTAAACGTGACTACCCCCAATCAAGGAGGCATATCCATTTGGTATGCAGACTTAAACTCCCCCATCAA
This sequence comes from Hyperolius riggenbachi, assembly GCF_040937935.1. Taxonomy (NCBI): domain Eukaryota; kingdom Metazoa; phylum Chordata; class Amphibia; order Anura; family Hyperoliidae; genus Hyperolius; species Hyperolius riggenbachi. Next base: position 163,870,833 of record NC_090656.1, on the reverse strand, counting down.
ATCCCCACTCTCCAAATTTGCAACAAGCTGGTCACATGACCTAGGTTTAGATATCTCAGTTCAACATCTCATTAATGCTAATAGAAATCTTGTCAGATTTTCCAAATGCAACTCGCACTGGGAACAGCATCTTAAAATCTCTTTTCGCTGGTACCTAACCCCAAGAAGGTTAGCTTCCTTCTCCTCCAACAAATCTTCGCTTTGTTGGAAATGTAACAACCAAGTAGGCACCTTAGTTCACATGTTATGGGAATGTCAATTAGTAGCTAATCTATGGCAGGCGGTAGAAAAATACATTAATTCACAGTACATCCCAAGTTTCAAGATATCTTCCCCACTGGCCCTTCTTTGCCTGGATCTTGAGAAAATAGATCTCCTATATAGGAAACCTATTTGTCATCTAATCCTGGCCACGCAATATATAATCGTGAGTAAATGGAAATCCTCTGAGCCCTTCTGTACCTTGGAACGTCTGGCCATATTCAACAGAAATATGTCAATCAAAAACCTTTAAAACAATGAATCTAAGAATTCAGACCCAGGAACCTCTCCTACCTAGACCTGGAGAATACCCACACACATCCAGCCTTTTAGGTACTTGTGTAAAGCAAAGTTCGGTGGTGTTGTTAAAGATAGGCAGCATTAGTTGATTGATTAGTTGATTGATTAACTACGCAGCAATAGTTGAAGTTTTATTGTTAGCTTTCACCTTTAGTTTTCTTTTTCTTTTCTTTCTTTACCATTATTTTCTCTAGCTATGTTTATTGCTAGCTTTACTGTTACCGCCATGGTTATGGTTATATCAAGCATCTTGACATTTCTCTCACAAGAACTGCCTCACATCGAGTTCAATATTTAAATATCACATATATATTATCCAATGGTAAAACTGAGCATACGCATTCCTTTCAGTCCTGTCAAACAAGTTATGATGCTAAGTGATTGGTAGGCTCTGCTCCAATCACACCATTCCTCTGGCAGCCATATCCCACCCATCTGGCCCTATGGGGTTTGTCCAGCTGGCTCTGGGATAGACCTGTGAGACCAGGACTGAATACTGACACCAAAGACCCCTTTTACAATCTACAACGTTATACCCCAAATGTTAACCCAACTGTGAGATGGTTCATAACTGTTTGAAATTGTATGTTGACAACGCATGTTCATGAACAGTTAAAAAAAAAACCTTGTAAGCTGTATGCCCTGTAACATACAAATGTTGTACAACTCATTCTATTTTTCTCAATAAAAACAAATGTTTTTTTAAAAAAAGAACATGCACACAATAATTTTGATAGTACTTTTTCTACTACTTCTGCTCCTGTTTCAATTGTGAAAGGCTGCAAAAGTTATTTTAAAGAAATTGAAAAATTATCACCCAGGAGAAAACTGAGGTGAAAAAGTGAATTGCATTGCATATGGGCCCAAGTGTCTTATATCCAATCAAGGAACACTATTTGTTGGCAAGTTATATGGCACAGTTACTAATGTATTTAGGAAAAAATGTACAATGTACTCTAATATAGCTCTGTTTGTAGCATGGGTTTATAACTTCAAAACATCCATAGAATCAATATATATATCACTTAACTTAAGCCGTGGAAAAGGTACTGTTTGTGGCAGGAAGCACTGAAGTAGATGGCCCAAAGCTAGCCTTAGAATTCACAATGCCCTGAGCAGAACTATACTTTGCTGCCTCCCCCCCCCCCCCCCCACAGTATGAGACCCTCATAGACAAATGAGTAAAAAGGGCACTATCAGCCAGAAGTGTCCCCTAGCATTGGGTAGACTCACACACATATACACACATGGGAAAATTGTATCATATCTTGACCCTGATAAGGCTTGACAGTAGCCTTAGGCTAGACAGTATTAGACAGTATTGGTTGGTGCTATATTAGCTATTACATATGCGCAGACCGGGCTGCTAATGCTGATAGGCAGTCTCTGATACCTTGTATATTTATTTAGTGGCTCTTATGCCCTGGCCTTGTGTATTTTATATTTGCTTCCCAATTTCATGTATAATTACTACCTATGTTATTTAATGATGTATTGACATTTTGGTGAACAGTTTGGGCAGTTATCCCCCACGTGTTTTTAATTGTTTTTTATTGAACTTGGGATATGTTCCTTGAATAAACTTTATTTTTTCACTGGTATTAATCTGGTTCTGATATTTTGTGAGTTATACAATTATTTTACCTATATGGATATTCTCTTCTTTCAATCTAATAATTGTAAGCTTGGAAGGGCAGGGCTCTTTCACCCTTTTGTGCCTTGGAATTTGCTTATTCATATTAATTTTGTCACTGTAATTACCAATTCTGTATTGTGTACTGATTACGTATTTTGTACCGATTCTGTAGTTTGTATATTGGTGTATACCATAGCACATATATATATATATATACACACACCATTATGTATACCATTGTCTATATTATTTTTTGTATCCCATGCTTGTTTCTTACTTTGTACAGCGCCACAGAATATGTTGGAGCTTTATAAATCAATAATAATCCTATATAATAAACCCCCTGTGTCCCTGCATCTTCCTCTGTGCCCTTGCTTTTTGGTAACGTGCATGCGCAGCATGTTGGCGGGCATTGGGACATGAGGAGGACGGGGCCAGGGGGCAGGCGTGTGCGCACACAGTGCAAAGGCATGTGCGGGCGCACGACTGCTGTGCATGCGCGCTGGCATGCGGCAACGGTGACAGGGGCGGGAGGGTGTGTGTGAGGGAGGGAGGCCTAGAGCCCGTTATTGTAACGGCTTAGGCCTACTAGTAATATATAGTTTCCCAGTAATACAATTATGGAGCTGGTAGGATGAAGACTGTAATACGTTTTTAATGTCATTATTATTAGTAGAAATAGTAACAGTGATAACAGTAGTAGTAGTAGTAAGTAGTAGTAGAAGTAGTAGTAGTAGTAATAGTAGTAGTAGCAGCAGCAGTAATAGTAACAGCAAACTTTAACAGCAGCACCTTGAGAAAATGGAGCTAATTAACATATTTGAATACGCTCCCATTTCCTGCACAATAAACAGTATTCCACTTCAACATGATGTATTTATCCTGTTAAGACTTTCCAAAAAATAAAAATACCAACAATAACTGTAATAGACCAAACTAATGCAGTTTTATTTGGGAAAGTTATTTGAATCTGAATCAGCTTTTATAATGTGTTTGAAGCAAAAGAAAAGCTTATAAATGTTTTATAGTTGGGACACTTTTCAGAGCTGGGAACGTAGTTATTGTGGTTTGCTAATTTTTGTAAGTTCAATCCAGCATCAATGCAGCAGATTTCAAATGTTTTCTTTTTAAATATAAATTAACCATGAACATGCCCTCTGGGGCTTGAATAATGTGACCATGCACTCTGGGGGACTCAGAGGTTAAACTAAGGTCATGGTTAATTTGGACACTGCCATAAAGCTGAGTCAAATGTACATTGTTCATGAAGTATATTCAGAAAGGTGCAGGGTTGCTGACATTAGGAGGAGGAATGGGGAAGGGAGTAATGTTTAAAAAAAAGAGAAAAAGAAACATAGAAAGCAATAATATCTTAGCCTAGCAAAATTCATTTTCTGATGTCAGCAGGTCAGACATTAGGAATGTGATACGGGGTATGAGAACTAAGGAGACAAGATGTACAGTCCCATGTTTGTGTTGTGCATGTATCAAAGGTAACTGCATCTCTCAACCACACTGGTGAAACATTCTGGAGTATGGTGCTATGTGATACATGGGTTTAAATGCTCATGTGGCTTTACTTCTCTCTAGGGTACCCCTTAATCATATGGACTGTGTGGGTTGGTGTTGCTTTGGGGTTGAGCTTCATGCTCACAGTCACAGGCTCCAACTTTTCTGGGAAATACGAAACAGCATTAGAGCATTAGAAACACTGGAAAAGGGGTAAAATTTTAATCACTTCACCTCCAAGGGTTTTTCAAGGGTTTTTTCCCTTAAAAAAAATCACCTGTCAGCATTCCTTCCATTAATTTGCCTATAACTTTATTACTACTTATCAAAACAAAACAATCTATAGCTTTTTTAGGGGGTGCCAATTAGTGATGGGCGAACACCTGGATGTTCGGGTTCGGGAAAGTTCGCCGAACATGGCCGAGATGTTCGGCATGTTCGGGCCGAACCCCGAACTTTCCGAACATCCAGCTTTTGGGGGCCATATGGGGTCGCAGGCATAAGGGGGGAGCATGCCCCGATCGCGGGGGGGGGGGTCGAAAATTCCCCCCACCCCCTCCGCTAGCGCTCCCCCCTCTGCCAGCTTCCCCATTCAAAAGTTTAAGCAAAGTACCTGTAGTGGATGGCCTGGCAGTGGGCGGCACTGTGGAGTGAGGAGGAGGAGTCCGGAGAGTGACGAGTTGAGGGAGGCCGGGCAGCGGGCGGTTCAGCGGAAGTACCCTTGTGGTACTTCCGCCCTTTCTCTGACCTCACGCCCGCTGCCCGGCCTCCCTCAACTCGTCACTCTCCGGACTCCTCCTCCTCACTCCACAGTGCCGCCCACTGCCAGGCCATCCACTACAGGTACTTTGCTTAAACTTTTGAATGGGGAAGCGGGCAGAGGGGGGAGCGCTAGCGGAGGGGGTGGGGGGAATTTCCGACCCCCCCCGCGATCGGGGCATGCTCCCCCCTTATGCCTGCGACCCCATAGGGGGGCAGTATTCGGCCGAACAGGGCCCTGTTCGGCCGAACAGGGGCCCTGTTCGGCCCTGTTCGGCGGCCATTAGAAGTTCGGGGCGAACCCGAACTTAAAAGGCCGAACACCATCAGGTGTTCGGCCGAACGCGAACATCACCCGAACAGGGTGATGTTCTGCAGAACCCGAACAGTGGCGAACACTGTTCGCCCAACACTAGTGCCAATTAGGTTTTCTTTGGGGGTACATTTTGCTAAGCATGATTTTATTCTAAATGTGTTTTAGCAGGAAAAATAAGAACAAAAAAACATTATTTCTCATTTTTGGGCCATTATAGTTTTAAAATAATACATACTACTGTAATTCAAACCCACACATTTTATTTGCCCATTTGGAAATAAAGGTGCATTATTTTCAGTTTTGCACCCATCCCTAATTACAAGCCCATAATTTGTAAAGTAACAGTAATATACCCTCTTGAAATACATATTAAAAAAGTTCAGTCCCTAAGGTAACTATTTATGTATTTATAATTAATTATAATTGTTAATAGAAAAACCCCCGTTCATGCCATACATGCCACATAGCCGGGGCTCCACATTCTCACTATCCCAGCATGCATGGGGGACAAGGGGTTAAAGAGGCTCGAGAGGGCGGGTCCCACATTTTTTTTTATACTTCTCCCACTCTCAAAAAGGTCCAAAAAAATAGGCAAAGTTGCCATATTGTGGCTGTATAGCGATCCCTGGCCAAAGTGTTGCCACTTCTATGTAGTGCGTATGGACCACCTGGAAACCTGTCATGAAATTCACTGGTCTTTCTTTTTATGTAAGTAAATTTACACTACCATTAGGTAGATACATTATCTGTCATTTACTGCATTTAAATATATATGTTTTTTCTATCGTAACTTTAAAATCGATTTTCTCCAAAGCAGTTTTCTTGAACATTTTAAAGAGGCTCTGGAGGGGGAACCCCCACATATTCCTACCCCCCCCATTCTGAACATAGAAATAAATAAATAAATACATTTACATACATATTGATACATTGGCCTTAATCCACTAAGATCATGATGGAGATAATTAGGCAAGAGAAAACTTACCTCCACACAGTGAGAGAGTTATCTTATCTCTTCATTCCTTAACTTACCTCCTCTGTAGTTAATTTACCTCCTCTGTAGTTAAGTTACCTCTTCTGTAGTTATTTTCACAGGCAGTTAATTAACAACCTGTCTTTAAAGTGAACCTTAAGTGTCCCCAAAAAAATGAGTTTTACTCACCTGGGGCTTACCTCAGCCCCATGCAGCTGATCGGTGCCCACGACGAGTCGCTCTGATGCTCCGGGTCCCGCTGGCGGCCACTTCCGGTTTCGCCGTCAGGACCCGTCAGGCTGGGGAACGCGGCTGATACTACGCGTTCCCAGCCAAAATAGCACCCCTATGCGGCCATATGTCCGCATACGGGTGCCTATGCGGACATATGGCCGCATAGGGGTGCTATTTTGGCTGGGAACGCGTAGTATCAGCCGCGTTCCCCAGCCTGACGGGTCCTGACGGCGAAACCGGAAGTGGCCGCCAGCGGGACCCGGAGCATCAGAGCGACTCGTCGTGGGCACCGATCAGCTGCAGGGGGCTGAGGTAAGCCCCAGGTGAGTAAAACTCATTTTTTTTGGGACACTTAAGGTTCACTTTAACTCTGGAGTTATTTTAAGGATTGAAGAGTTAACTTAAAGACAGAAGAGTTAACTTTAGGTTTGCCTGAGGTAAAATGTTTCATGAATACTACATGCCTTATCACCATGGTGATAACTATAGAAACGTTATTAAAGACTGGAGATAAGCTTAGTGAATTGAGGCCATTATCTGTCATTTTTCCACATTTAAAACTTTTTTCCTTTAAGATTTTCTCATTGATTTTAACATACACTGCAAATTTGGTGTTTAGCATGTTCAAGGGCTTTGCTATTAACCGCTAAAGTAGGCGGCCAAGTGGACCTGAACTCAGATTTTTTTCTCTGCTCTAAGGCTGCTTTCACAGTGGGACGTTACTGGTGCACGTTAGAGCAGCCTGTAACACACCCCCACCGCACAGCAATGAAAAATCAATGGGCTGTTCACAGTGCCCACGTTGTGTTACACAGTACCGCTTCACGTCAAGACAACGTACTGCATGCAGTACTTTATACGCGGCTAAGCCGCATTAGACTGTTTGCACATGCTCAGTACAGGTGGGTTTATTTATTTTAGGGGCGGAGAGGAGGCGGGTAGAGGCCGCTACGTAGCCAGGCACATGGCTACTTGGCATTCACTGCACTTGCAGTGTTTAATCTTTGGAGCGGCCGCTGATTGGCTGTCGGGACCACGTGATGCGGAGAGCTCCGCTCACGTGGTCTCCGCAGCGCCTCCGACAGAGCAGGCGCACCAAGAGCTGCTTGTAACGTGGCTCTTGGTAGTGTCCTGCTCCAACACCACCAGGCATTGCGTTAGGGGCACGTTATGTGCTCTATAACGTCCCCTAAATGCAACGTCCTGGTGTGTAAGTAGCCTAAAAGATACACAAAAGCATAATAACCTTTAAACAAAAAACATTTCTGTGTTACAGCTGATACAAATCCTAAAATAAATGCACACAGTTTCTGTTTCCTGATTCATGGAAGCAGACATATTGTTTACTGCCTCCTGTACTTTCAAATGGGCTTATCTGTTTACCATGTGACATAGGGGAGATCCAATTACAACTAGTGATTAGTAATGTCGCGAACCTCCGAATTTCAGTTTGCAAACCCTGTTCATGAACCTCCACGGAAAGTTTGGTTTGCGAAAAAGTTTGCGAACCGCAATAGACTTCAATGGGGAGGCGAACTTCAAAATTTAGAAAAAATTCTACTGGCTGGAAAAATGATATAAAACATATTTCAAGAGATCTAATACCTGAAGGATCACCCTCCACCCTTCTGCCTATTCCCTCCTCCCTGAGGGAGGAGGGTCTCATCTGCCAGGGAATTATAGTATTTCAAAAGCCAGCTTACATACCGTGGCTGGGAATTGAACCCAGGTCTTAGTGTATGGTAGGTAACTAACACATCCATTATACCATCAACACTACTAGCTGAAACTAGCTGAAACTAGCTGAAAGTAGCTGAAAGTAGCTGAAAGTAGCTGAAACCAGCTGAAACTAGCTGAAACTAGCCTAGCATGTACCATTTATGCTCAATCCAAGAGAAAAATTAGACAAGACATTTATATTACACTTTTCTCCTGGCAGACTCAAAGCACCAGAGCTATAGCCACTAGGGCACACTCTATATAGGCAGTAGCTGGAAGACTTGCCTAAGGTCTCCTACTGAATAGGTGCTGGCTTACTGAACAGACAGAGCTGAGATTCGAACCCTGGTCTCCTGTGTCAGAGGCAGAGCCCTAAACCATTAAACCATCCAGCCACTTAAGGATTTGTAGCCAGGCATGGCCTTGCCTTCTGCGTTCAACAGTTGTCAAGAGAAAAATTAGACAAGACAAATAAAATTTATATCGCGCTTTTCTCCTGGCAGACTCAAAGCGCCAGAGCTGCAGCCACTAGGGCACACTCTATAGGCAGTAGCAGGAAGACTTGCCTAACACTTGCCTAAGGTCCCATGCTTCAGCATGTAGTGTTGGTGGTACAGTGCCACTGTACCACCAATACTACAGCATGTGCCACCAACACTACATGCTGAAGCCAGCCTTGCATGTAGCATTTATGCTCAATCCATTTATGCTCAAAAATACAATTCCACGAAAAGCGGTGACCATCCCTACGAGAAAGAGAGAGAGAGAGAGAGAGAGAGAGAGAGAGAGAGAGAGAGATGAATCTACCTGGCTATCTGGGGTTCTCTTTGGACAACTGTTGAACACAAGAGGCAAGGCCATGCCTGGCTACAAATCCTTAAGCAGTGGCTGGATGGTGTAATGGTTAAGGGCTCTGCCTCTGACACAGGAGACCAGGGTTTGAATCTCGACTCTGTCTGTTCAGTAAGTCAGCACCTATTCAGTGGGAGACCTTAGGCAAGTCTTCCTAACACTGCTACTGCCTATAGAGCGTGCCCTAGTGGCTGCAGCTCTGGTGCTTTGAGTCTGCCAGGAGAAAAGCGTGATATAAATGTTATTTGTTTTGTCTAATTTTTCTTTTGGATTGAGTATAAATGGTACATGCTAGGCTAGTTTCAGCTAGTAGTGTTGGTGGTATAATGGATATTGTTAGTTACCTTCCATACACTGAGACCTGGGTTCAATTCCCAGCCACGGTATGTAAGCTGGCTTTTGAAATACTGTAATTCCCTGGCAGATGAGACCCTCCTCCCTCAACTAATTAGTGTAGGCAGATGAATGAGTCAAATGGCACAAGGACCTTGCCTTGTATAGGGGGGGGGGGGGGGGGCGCTCCAGCAGTGAGTGCAGTCTGATTTGCAACAATGTGCCTGTTGACTGTGATGTAGAGGGTCAAAGTTTTGCTCAATAGAGCATTATGGGGTGAATCGAACTTCCGGGAAAGTTCGCCTTTGGCAGGCGAACGTGAACCGCCGGCGAACCGTTCGAGACATGTCTACTAGTGACTAGACACAAATGAGGAGGGATTGCACAGGCTAAACTCTTTAAATACATACAGGGGCATTTCTGTTATTTTTTTCCTTGTGGCCTGTGTAAGAATTCAGGTCCAATTTAAATTTTAAAAAACAACCATTAAAAAAGCGTTTGCTCAAAATACATATTTTTTGCTGACTATTTCACAGTTGATCCTCCTCTGCCATGCCACTGTCTGGGTTTTGGTACATGTTTTTAAAGAAATTGTGGCTGCAGACATGCACTGAAAGTTTTGAAGTTTTCCTGCCAATTTAAGTCTATGGCGGTTCGTGCATTTCGCCTGTTCACAAACATTAGCGGTAAGTTTGCAACATTGAGATCCCCTCACCTTGGCCAAGAGTTTTTGATGTGCATGACCTGTGCTACAGCTGCTAGTACGAGAGGAGGAGGCTGCCTGACATTCCTGTGTGGATTGGATCTCTGTGTTCCAAAGACAGAAGGAAGAAGTGTCAGAGTCATGTGAAATGTGCCATGAAGCATGAAGTGTGGTGTTTGGGTATTTGGGTGTCCTAAATTTGTGATGTCGAATTTAAACACCAACACTAGTAGGAGCTATAGGCAGCATTTATGTGAGTATCTGGTATGTTTAGTTATTGCAATGCATATTCTACTGTCAGGACACTAGAGTAGGCACCATGAGCGTAACAATAAAGGATGCAGCCCATGCGCCCGCAGGGGGCCCGCCCCCCCCTGGGGCCCGCTCGTGGCCATTTTGGGGGGCTGGAGGGATCGCACCATGAGGGGAAAGCTATGGCCACACTCGGCGGGGAGGGCTTTCCCCTCTGTGCTCCCCTCCAGCTTCTAGCTATACAAGTGCAGCGAGCGGAGCAGCGGGCAGCGGCAGGCAAACATACCTTCCGTGCGTTCCAGCGCGGACACTTCTCGCTCTAGTGACTGACGCGACTTCCTGTATAAAACAGGAAGTCGCGTCAGTCACTAGAGCGAGAAGCGTCCGGACGCACGGAAGGTATGTTTGCCTGCCGCTGCCCGCCACTCCGCTCACTGCACTTGTGTAGCTAGAAGCTGGAGGGGAGCACAGAGGGGAAAGCCCGAGGTGAGGGAGGGGGGGACCTTCCTCCCTCCCCGCCGAGTGTGGCCATAGCTTTCCCCTCATGGTGCGACCCCTCGAGCCCCCCAAAATAGCCACGAGCGTGCCCTGGGGGGGAGGGGGGCCCGCTCACAATTTCTGCAGGGGGGCCTGGGGGCTCTTAGTTACGCCCCTGGTAGGCACAAAAGTTTATCCAGAGGCTTTTATGTGCCACCATGGCTTAATGTGCATTTGGTTATGCACAAACTAAACCTGTTTCTTAATGCCAATTAGGGATGGTAACTTTTTTTGCAGGCTTGCTTATGGGACCCAGAGTTTTTCCTTGCATGTATATTATATCTATGCTTAAAACATAGACTATATTTCTAGTTTGCTACATGATGACACAGTTCATGTTGAATCTTGATTCATGATGCTTCTATATAATGCTGCAGCACCTGCAACTGTAGTGGTTGTGGTAGAAGCACATGCCTGAGTTAACAGAAGCAGCATACATTGAGAAGTGTCATTATGCAGCAAACTAGCAACCTAGTTATGTTTGTCACACATAATTACATTTTTGGAATGCACTTTCCAAAACATTTACACTTGCACTGAGAAGAGGCATATTGCCGATAATATGCATTAGCTCTGTAATGGTATGCAATTTTCCAGGCACTATAATCAACTGCATCAGTGTGGAGGGGTATATGCTAGTAGGAAATCTGCCAATAGATGTGTTTCTCTTATAAAAGGGGTAGAGACTCTCTTTAAAGAGAATCTGTATTGTTAAAATCGCACATACCAGTGTGTTAGGGGACATCTCCTATTACCCTCTGTCACAATTTCGACGCTCCCCGCCGCATTAAAAGTAGTCAAAAACAGTTTTAAAAAGTTTGTTTATAAACAAACAAAATGGCCACCAAAACAGGAAGTAGGTTGATGTACAGTATGTCCACACATAGAAAATACATCCATACACAAGCAGGCTGTATACAGCTTTCATTTTGAATCTCAAAAGATCATTTGTGTGTTTACCTTCTGTCCCCTGCTTCTCTCATGCACTGAAGTGACAGGCTTCCTGCAGACAGCTCTGCCTGTGCCTGTGTTTGTAATTCCTCAGTATGTGTCAGCTAGCTACTTTCACAGCCTAACAGAGGAGGATTTTTATCCGGCTCTCTTCTATCACTGATAAGATAGCAGAGACGCTGCTGGCTTATGTACAGTAAATACACACACACTGGAGTGTGCATAGAGGGGCCTGGAGACTGTGCATAAACAGACCAGCACGGAAGAGTTGGCAGCCTTCCAGACACAGGCCGACAAGTCTGACAGGGGAAAGATACATTGATTTATTACAGAGCCAGTGATAGTAGAAAGTGCTGCAGTAAGGCAGAGCACATTAAAACAGCTTTATGAACTTGTAGGATGGTAGAAAAAACGTTGTAATTTTTGGTACAGAGTCTCTTTAAAAACTAGCGGACTAGAGGATAGGTTGCTAAGCTGAGGAAAATGATATACCAGCCCAACTGCTTGAATTGTACTTGAACTGACATGTGACACAATAAGATTAACATGGCTATGTATAATACTTGGCCAACTAATAACTTGGCTCAGTTCGCTTTTTATAAAAGATGATTTTGCTGTTGATAGGCACAACAAGTGTTTAAAAAAAGTCCTGAAATATAAACAGAAGCCAAAACAATTTTATTTGGCTAAGCAAACAATCCATGAGAACTGGAAAGTTTGTTCAGGGTTAAAGCTAATTAATTAATCTTTTTACAAACTGAATGAACAAGATTCTGGGTCACAAGGACATGGCTGCTGTGAGAAGTTCACTGTCAAAATGTAACCTCTTACAATAAGAGTAATTATATGAGGTGCCAGGAAAGTTCTATATACTGTTGCTACTAAACATGTACAATTAGTTATTTCCTGAGTTTAGTTTTTCAGTTCAGGTTTGCTTTAAGGAGTCACTCTCACCAAAAAAGCAACTGTAGATCCCAAAACAATAAGGTGTTGTAGAAAAACTCATTTGACATAAGAGCATAGACATCAGATTCACAATCAAGAAAAAATAAGAAATATTAGCATGCTTGTCCACACTATAACCTTCTGTCTCTTAAGGTTTGCTATAGATGATAGTAAGGGGACTACTGAAAGCTTACTGGCACAAGTTAACACTTATGAAATGTGGCAGCAGATTCTAAGATCATTATGCTCAGTTAAGGATATTAGTGCCTCTGAACATGATATGGAAATTAAGTATAACCATATGGCAAAATGCTTTTTTCCTTGAACTCCTGACCCTTGTCATACTTTGGATTAGAATAAATATGGCATTAAGAAAATTGCACCAAGTGCTTTGCAGTTTGGGGAGAAATATGGTGTGTTCTGCTGATTGCAAAGGCAAATCAAAGCTTCAGAGAGTTTTATAAGCAGGAGACTGAAGCTCACCTTAAACTGGCTGTTTTGAATTTTGGGAAGGTATTCCCTTTTCACCCTGTTGCACTGCAGAAGGGTTTAATGACTGTGCAACTCGGTAGTGTATTATTCTAAATGTCAGAATATGTGGTCACTATAGATTATTTGTATAGATAGTCTCATATTTCTTAAAAACGACACTTTACAATAACTTTTTGCATATATATATATATATTTATATATATATATATAAAACATATATCATTTTTTAACCACGCTGTAACCGCCTAATGCAGGATGGCGGCCACAGAGTGGTTTCCTCCTTTCTCGATCACGCCATATGGCGTGATCTCGCGAGGAACGAGGTTTGCAGGGAACGAGCACTAACTCGAGCATGCATTCCCTACAGTAACTACAGCGGGGCAACCGCGATCAGCCTGCCAGCCGCAATCAGAGCTGGCTGGTTGAATTGAATGAAAAAAAAAGCAAACAAACATGTTCAGTGCTGCAATCTAGAGCAGCACTGTACAGAGGACAGCCTTGTTACTTAACTGTCCCTCCTACTGGCTCACAATCTAATCCCTATCATAGGCTAATGCCTATGTACAGTGCTGCCCATAATTATTCATACCCCTGGCAAATTTTGACTTAAAGTTACTTTTATTCAACCAACAAGTCATTTTTTGATGGGAAATGACATAGGTGTCTCCCAAAAGATAATAAGATGATGTACAAGAGGCATTACTGCGAAAAAAGCAAACAAATACTGTATTTCTCATCTTTTATTTACATTTGAATATAAAAAGTGTCTAGTCCAAAATTATTCATACCCTTCTCAATAATCAATAGAAAAGCCTTAATACAGCAATCAAACACTTCCTATAACTGCAGACCAGCTTTTTACATGTCTCCACAGGTATTTTTGCCCATTCATCTTTAACAATGACATTCAAATCTTTCAAGTTGGAGGGTCTTCTTGCCATCATCCTGATCTTTAGCTTCCTCCACATATTCTGAATTGGATTCAAGTCAGGATTCTGTCTGGGCCACTCCGAAACATTAATGTTGTTGTCTGCTAACCATTTCTTCACCACTTTTGCTGTGTCTTTTTTCGGTCCTTGGCCAAGTGTCTCTGCAGACTGCCTGAATCCTCATGTATTGCTCTTTTTTCATGGTGCAGTTTACTGTGATTAGGTTTCCTGGTCCATTGGCTGAAAAAACACCCCCAAAGCATAATGTTCTCACCACCATGTTTGACAGTGGGGATGGTGTTCTTTGGGTTAAAGGCTTTTCCTTTTTTACTCCAAATGAAGGAAACGTTATCGTGACCAAACAATTCCATTTTTGTTTCATCTAACCAAAACACAGAAGACCAGAAGTCTTCTTCTTTGTCCAGATGAGAATTTTCAAAGGCCAAGCGAGCTTTTGTATGCCTTATCTGGAGAAGTGGTGTCCTACTTGGTCTGCATCTATGGAACCCAGCAGAGTGCAGTGTCCATTGGATTGTCTGCCTTGAGACATTGCCACCAGCAGAGCCCAGATTCACCAGGACGGCCTTGGTGGTGATCCTTGGATTCTTTTTCACTTCTCTCACTATCCTCCTGGCCAGCACAAGTGTCACTTTTGGCTTCCGACCATGTCCTCTGAGATATCCCACAATGCAGAACATTTGGTATTTTTTAATAATACTTTGCACCGTAGCCACTGGAACTTGAAAACATTTAGAAAAGGCCTTGTAGCCTTTTCCTGACTTGTGAGCAGCCACAACGTGCAGCCACAGGTCCTCACTGAGCTCCTTTGTCTTAGCCATGACTGTCTACAAACCAACTACAGAGAGCTGCTGTTTTTCGCCTGTTGAGTTGATTAAAACAGCTGTTCCCAATTAATCTGTGTAATTAGGATGCTTTAGAACAGCTTGAACTATTTGTAATGGTATAGAAATGTGGATTTTTCCACAGGCTGTGACAGTTTGTGAAGGGTATGAATAATTTGGGACTGGACACTTTTTGCTCATATGTAAATAAAAGCTGATAATTGTTTTCCCACAATAATGCCTCTTGTACATTGTCTTACTATCTTTTGGGAGACAACTATGTCATTTCCCATCAAAAAAATGACTTGCTGGCTGAATAAAAGCAGCTTTAAGTCAAAATTTGCCAGAGGTATGAATGATTATGGGCAGCACTGTATGTATCATGGAGTGTATGTATGTGATCTAGAGCTAATGTAAGTGGAGGGTTGATTAAAAGAAATAGGATTGTTTATTTTTTTGTTTTTTTAAACTATTTTTATGTAATAAAAAAACATAGCCACGGAAATCAGATACCTTCAAAACAAAGCTCCATTAGTGGAAAGAAAATGAGGTAAAATTAATTTGTTAAAGTTGTGAAGTGCAGAATTGTAAAAAAAATGGCCTGGTCACTAGGGGGTATAAACATCTGGTCCTCAAGAGGTTAATATATATTATATATATATACTCACCTAAAGGATTATTAGGAACACCACACTAATATGCTGTTTGACCCCCTTTTGCCTTCAGAACTGCCTTAATTCTACATGGCATTGATTCAACAAGGTGCTGAAAACATTCTTTAGAAATGTTGGCCCATATTGATAGGATAGCATCTTGCAGTTGATGGAGATTTGTGGGATGCACATCCAGGGCATGAAGCTCCTGTTCCATCACATCCCAAAGATGCTCTATTGGGTTGGGATCTGTTGAATGTGGGGGCCATTTTAGTACAGTGAACTCATTGTC
The DNA here is from genome assembly GCF_040937935.1 of Hyperolius riggenbachi. NCBI lineage: Eukaryota > Metazoa > Chordata > Amphibia > Anura > Hyperoliidae > Hyperolius > Hyperolius riggenbachi. The sequence goes on along the minus strand of NC_090656.1, from coordinate 163,855,345 downwards.
ATGTTCAAGAAACCAATTTGAAATGATTCGAACTTTGTGACATGGTGCATTATCCTGCTGGAAGTAGCCATCAGAGGATGGGTACATTGTGGTCATGAAGGGATGGACATGGTCAGAAACAATGCTCAGGTAGCCCATGGCATTTAAACAATGCCCAATTGGCACTAAGGGGCCTAAAGTGTAATGGTTAAGGGCTCTGCCTCTGACACAGGAGACCTGGGTTCGAATCTCGGCTCTGCCTGTTCAGTAAGCCAGCACCTATTCAGTAGGAGACCTTGGGCAAGACTCCCTAACACTGCTACTGCCTATAGAGCGCGTCCTAGTGGCTGCAGCTCTGGCGCTTTGAGTCCGCCAGGAGAAAAGCGTGATATACATGTTCTGTGTTTGTTGTTTGTAAAGTGTGCCAAGAAAACATTCCCCAAACCATTGCACCACCACCACCAGCCAGCACAGTGGTAACAAGTCATGATGGATCCATGTTCTCATTCTGTTTACACCAAATTCTGACTCTATTGAGATTCATCAGACCAGGCAACATTTTTCCAGTCTTCAACTGTCCAATTTTGGTGAGCTCGTGTAAATTGTAGCCTCTTTTACCTATTTGTAGTGGAGATGAGTGGTACCCAGTGGGGTCTTCTGCTGTTGTATAGAGAAGGCCTGAACGGTTCGCCGGCGAGCAGAAACCGGCAAACTTCAGTGGTTCGCGATCGCGGAGAACCGCAAACTTTTTCGGAAGTTCGGTCCGCCCCTATACTACATCATTAGGGTCAACTTTGACCCTTTACATCACAGTCAGCAGGCACATGGTAGCCAATCAGGCTACACTCCCTTCTGTAGCCCCCCCCCCCTTTATAAAAGGCAGGCAGTGTCAGGCATTGGACTCACTCGTGTGCCTGCAGTAATTAGAGAAGGGAGAGCTGCTGCAGAGAGAGCTATAGGAAAAGCTTAGTTAGGCTCTTGTAGGCTTGTTAGCTTGCTCCTTGCTGATTCTTATTGCTAAAAAAGCACCCCTCAACAGCTCTTTTGAGAGCTAATCTTGTTCTTGTGATCTATTTTTTTTTTTGTGTGGCTCACTTGCATTATATACGGCCCTGTCAGTCAGTCGCAGCTGGCCTTTGGCCCCTTGGTGGTAATTCCTACTGTGCCACTGCCATGCCCAGCACAGTGACTACCTGTGTGTGTGACAGGCAGATGCACATTTGTAATCCCAACCACTGCACCTGTTCACTGTTCAGTGCACCTACCTACCTACCTATCTACGTGAGCACACGCATTGTTAATACCACTAGTCATTGCACCTGTTCACGGTACCTGTGTGTGTGTGTGACAGCTGCACATTGGTAATACCAATCACTGCAGTGCATGCCTGTAACCTGTTCAGTGCACCTACGTGACCGCAAGCAGTGTAATATAAGACTAGTCACTGCATCTGTTCACGGTACCTGTGTGTGACAGCTGCACATTTGCAATACCAATCACTGCAGTGCATACCTGTTACCTGTTCAGTGCACCTATGTGACCGCAAGCAGTGTAATATACCACCAGTCACTGCACCTGTTCTGGGTACTTGTGTGTGACAGCTGCACATTTGTAATACCAGTCACTGCAGTGCATACCTGTAACCTGTTTAGTGCACCTACATGACCGCAAGCAGTGTAATATACCACCCGTCACTGCACCTGTTCACGATACCTATGTGTGACAGCTGCACATTTGTAATACCAATCCCTGCATACCTGTTCACTGCACCTGTGTGACCGCACGCTGTTTAGTATACCAGTCCGTGCATACCTGTAAACTGCACCTGTGTGACAGCTGCACATTGTATTGTAATACCAGTGACTGCATACCTTTCACTGCACCTGTGTGACTGCACATTGTATTAGTCAAGTCAGTGCATACCTTTCACTTCATCCCCCCCAATATGGACAAAACAACAGGCAGAGGCAGACCCAGAGGCAGGCCACCCGACAGGTCTGTTCGAGGTCATGCTGACGTGATTTTGTGCGGCCCTAGACCGAAGTACAGTGAGGCAAGTGGTGTCATTTCTGGCACACAGCGTTGGGTCAAGGGTCCACCTGACCACGGATACCTGATCTGCCAAGGACGGTCAGGGCAGGTATATTACTTACACAGCCAATTGGGTCAACCTGTTGACCGATGGCAAGCAGGGAGTATGTGGCTGTGCAGCGGACCAACTTGTGACACCTCCATGGCTTGCAGGCAGGCCTGCTGCCACCTCCTCTGCTCCTCCTACTCCTCCTGCTACATCCTCTTCTCTGTTGTCCTCCTCCTCCTCCTTGGCTGAGTGACAGCGCAACTCTACTGGTGCTGCGATCTCCTCTCCAGCTACACAGCCCCAGCTCCCCAGGGCGTATGCTGCATGCCAGGTACGACGGTGTCACGCCATCTTAGACATGTCTTGCCTCAAAGCGGAGAGTCACACTGGAGCAGCTCTCCTGGCTGCTCTGAACAAACAGGTGGATCAGTGGCTGACCTCGCACCAACTAGAGATTGGCAATGTGGTGTGTGACAACGGCAGCAATATCATTTTGGCTTTGAATTTGGGAACATTGGCACATGTACCCTGCATGGCACATGTGCTCAATCTCATAATCCAGAAATTTGTGTGTAAGTACCCAGGCTTACGGGACATTCTAAAGCAGGCCAGGAAGCTGTGTGTATTTCAGGTGGTCTTACACGGCCATGGCACGCTTTGCTGATATTCAGCGGAGAAACAACTTTACGGTGAGGTGATTGATTTGCGATAGCCCGATTCGCTGGAATTCAACCCTCCTGATGTTTGACCGCCTGCTACAACAGGAGAAAGCCGTCAAACAGTATCTCTACAACTACTGTCAAAGGACACAGTCTGGGGAGATGGGGATGTTCTGGCCAAAGTACTGGACACTCATGTGAAATGCCTTCAGGCTCATGCGGTTTGAGGAGGTGACAAACATGGTGAGTCGCAGTGAAGGCGCTATCAGCGACTTGATCCCGTATGCCTTCTTCCTGGAGCGTGCTGTGCGTAGAGTGGTGGGTCAAGCTGTGGAGGAGCGTGAACAGGAACAGTTACAGGAGGAAGCATTATGGGATCAATTCTCATTAGAACCAGATGTTTCCTCAACACCTGCGGCAGCACAGAGGGGGGAGGAGGAGGAGGAGAAGGTAGAGTCGTGTGGGAAAGAGGAGTCAGATGATAAGGGAGGTGTTTTTTTTGAGGAGGAGGCATCAGAAGAACAACCGCAGCAGGCGTCACAGGGGGCTTGTGCTGCTCAATGCTCCCGTGGTATTGTTCGTGGTTGGGGGGAGGAGGAGAACTTACCTGACATCACTGAGGTAGAGCAAGAGGGGTTGGATAGTACATCTGGATCCAACTTTGTGCAGATGGCATCTTTCATGCTGTCCAGCCTGTTGAGGGACCCCCGTATAAAGAAACTCAAGGGGAATGAGCTGTACTGGGTGGCCATGCTACTAGACCCTCGGTATAGGTACAAAGTGGCGGACATGTTACCAACTCACATGAAGGCAGAAAGGATGCTGCACATGCAGAACAAGCTGGCAACTATGCTTTACAGTGCATTGAAGGGTGATGTCACAGCACAACGGAATAAAGGTACCACTGCCAGTAAACCTTCTCCCATGTCCACGCAGGCAAGGACAGGATGCTCTAGCGATCTCATGGTGATGTCAGACATGCGGACATTCTTTAGTCCAACGCCTCGCCTTATCGCTTCAGGATCCACCCTCCACCAATGCCTCGACCGGCAGGTAGCCGACTACCTGGCCTTAAGTGTGGATGTAGACACTGTGAGCAGCGATAAACCCCTGGACTACTGGGTGTGCAGGCTTGACCTGTGGCCAGAGCAGTCACGATTTGCCATCCAACTTCTGTCTTGCCCTGTCTCAAGCGTCCTGTCAGAAAGGGCCTTCAGCGCAGCTGGAGGCATTGTCACTGAGAAGAGAATTCGCCTAGGTCACAAAAGTGTACAGTACCTCACCTTTATCAAAATGAATAAGGCATGTATCCCAGAGGGCTACTGCCCGCCCGAAGACTAAGTCAGTCCCCACACACAGCATCTCTGCCTGCACACCGTGTGACTGGCTGCCTGCCCCAAAACTAAGTCGCTCCCCACACAGCATCTCTGCCTGCAGGCCGCTTGACTGCCACCACCAACAGGGTCCACCAGGACTCCAGACGGATTCCTGAATTTTTAAGGTCGCTGCTAGCAGCGGCCGGCATAATAGTTTTTCTGGTGCTTGTACATGCCTAACAAAACTAAAGGCATGTACATGTGTCAATTCCCCTTCGACCGCCGGCTATATGAGTGTGTTGGGGACCCAAGAAAATAGATAATAAGGTCGTTGCTTCATTGTGGACAGACCAAATTCGATCAGCTGGACACTCAGTCACTGTTGTTCTGTCATTGAGCTACCTCAGCCTCACCATATGGGCTTGAAAACCGCTATCGCCTGCACTCTGGCCATGGTGCGCACCCAGGGGCGTCTCACCCACCAGGCAAGTATAGGCGGTTGCCTGGGGCGCCATGAGGTGGTGAGGCGCCATGAGGTGGTGAGGCGCATTCCCCCGCCGCTGCTACCGTAACCATGTTTTTTTTTTAATATTATATTACCTCCCGACTCAGTCCCCGGTGCTCGGCACGCTACCATGTGCTCAGCAGTGCCTCCACCTCCACTTTTTCCCAGCCAATAGAGCAATCAATACTGCTCTTCTCTGCCAGGCTTCTTCTTTAAAGCCGCGCCCCTTCTTCTCAGTAGCCACACAGGTAAAGTGTTTACCTCGTGTTGCCCAGCCTTTAACTCCGCCCCACGCCAGTCAAACCAGGAGCCAGCGGCCAGCCAGCTTATGCCCCCGACAGTCTGACCCCCCACCTGTGTCACTGGCTGCACACAGACACTGGAGCGAGACCGCCAGGGGACAGATGCAGTCACAGAGAGAAGAATGTGATGTGTCCGTGTTGGAGCCCCGCCCCCGCACAAGACAGCAACACAGCCCGGGAGAAGGGAAGTTTCTGCTCCAGAGTAGTGATGGGAATTCCGGCTCTTTTCAGAGAATCGGCTCTTCTGAATCGGCTCCCATTAAAGAGCCGGCTCTTACGGCTCTGAATCGGCTCTTCCATTAAATATCACTAAACACCACTCAGAATCGGAGTAAAAGCCCCACCCCCGTCTCCATGTCAATTCCAGACTGCTTCTCTGACTGGGTCAATCCCTCCTGCTACTGCTCTGCTCCGCCCCATACACTCCTACAAGCTGCAAGAGGAGGACTACATCTCCCAACATGCCTCAGCGCCCTTTATTGCAGAGCAAAGCAGAGCTCTGTGGGGCGGCTGAGGCATCGGCTCTTTCAAAACTGAGAACCGGCTCTTGTCGTTCGCAGCAAAGAGTCGGCTCGTTCGCGAATGACCCATCACTACTCCAGAGATGATAAGCTGCATGCACAGGCAGAAGAGAAGGTATGCAGGCAGGCTGCTAAGAACACTTCCTGTCCTGTGTGCAGACTCCCAGTACTGTAATAACTGCTAGAATGTGCCCTGCTCTTTTGATACTAGAGTTTTCTTTGAAAGCTAGGCTGTAGGCTGGTAAAGGTGTAACTTTAATCAAAGTAGATAGATTTGGTCTCAAGTGTAGTATAAAAATACAAATACTTTATTTGGTCAAACATAGGGAAGATAAAACAGGGATAAAAATTTAAGGAAGGAATGTTGCGGAGTCATAAATAGCATTGTTCATGGCCGGCCATGGTAAAGGTGTAAACCTGTGCTTTAGTGCTGTGCTGTCTCTCCCTCTCCCCTCTCTGTTCCTCTGCCCTCTCTTCAATCTTATGCTGGCTCTACCCCTCTCTGTTCCTCTGCCCCCTCTTCCATCTTATGCTGTCTCTCCCTCTCCCCTCTGTTTCTCTGCACCCTCTTCGATCTTATGCTGTCTATCCCTCCCCCTCTCTGTTCCTCTACCCCCCTCTTACATCTTATGCTGCCTCTCCCTCTCTACTCTTTCCCTCTGCTCGGATTACGTGTATTTTCTGGTGAAACGCTTCCACGTTACGATTATTTTCTGACAACGCTGCCCCATTACGATTATTTTCTGGTGAAACGCTGCTGCCCTATGATTAATTTCTGGTGAAATACTGCTGCAATAAGTGTATTTTCTGGTGAAACGCTGCTGCCCTATGATTAATTTCTGGTGAAATACTGCTGCAATAAGTGTATTTTCTGGTGAACCGCTGCTGCCCTATGATTACTTTCTGGTGAAATGCTGCAGCAATAAGTGTATTTTCTGGTGCAACACTGCCACATTACGATTATTTTCTGGTGAATTACGATTCTGAATTACGATAATTACTATTATTTTCTGATGAAACACTGCCACATTACGATTATTTTCTGGTGAATTACGATTCTGAATTACGATAATTACTATTATTTTCTGATGAAACACTGCCGCATTATGATTATTTTCTGGTGAAGCGATGCTGCATTATGATTATTTTCCGGGGGGGGGGGGGGGGGGGGGGGCGCCACAGGTTTTCTCGCCTGGAGTGACAAAATGACTAGAGGCGCCCCTGTGCGCACCAGTCCAGCACAGCCGTCTCTACACAAACAGCTGTTTGCGGTGCGTTACACAGTGAATTTGGTCTGTCAGTGTGAAGCAGTACTCTAATTACACTCCCTGATTGATGTATACACATGCAAGATGTTTTAAAGCATTTTAGGCCTCCCATTTAGCAATAAATTTAGCAATAAAATGTGATTTCTGCCCTTAAAACGCTGCTGTGCATCAAATCCAGATTTTTCCCCGGGAGTTTTGATGTGTATCCCACTCCGCCATGCCCCCTCCAGGTGTTAGACACCTTAAAACATCTTTTCCATCACTTTTGTGGCCAGCATAAATGTTTCTAGTTTTCAAAGTTCACCTCCCCATTGAAGTCCATTGCAGTTGGCGGAAGTTTGCATGTTCGCGAACTTTTGCGGAAGTTCACTTTCGCGGTTCGCGAAACGAAAATCAAAATTCCGGCCATCTCTACTGTTGTAGCCCAGCCACCTCAAGGTTGTGTATGTTGTGACTTCACAAATGCTTTGCTGCATACCTCAGTTGTAACGAGTGGTTATTTCAACATTGCTCTTCTATCAGTTGGCCCATTCTCCTCTGACCTCTAGCATTAACAAGGCATTTTCGCCCACAGGACTGCCGCATACTGGATGTTTTACCCTTTCCATACTATTCATTGTAAATCCTAGAAATGGTTGTGCGTGAAAATCCCAGTAACTGAGCTGATTGTGAAATACTCAGACCGGCCCCTCTGGCACCAACAACCATGCCCAGCTCAAAATTGCTTAAATCACCTTTCTTTCCCATTCTGACATTCAGTTTGGAGTTCAGGAGATTGTCTTGACAAGGACCATACACCTAAATGCATTGAAGCAACTGCCATGTGATTGATTGATTAGATAATCGCATTAATGAGAAATTGAATAGGTGTTCCTAATAATTCTTTAGGTGAGTGTATATATAGGCTGAAAAAAGACATCCCCCCATCAAGTTATATATATAACACAGCAGGGGGTGATTAATGTATTGTTCAGTTCCTTTCTAATCTACAGTTTCTTTGTCCAACTCCTGCTCGATCTATCTCAGCTCAATCCTGGCTCTACACCCTGCTTTTAACACCATAGTTGCCGTTGGAGAGCCTTTAGTGTGACTTATGTTTATGTGCTTATTACACACATCATCTACCATGCACCATGCAGCAGAGAGGGTGTTGCGTGTTGCATGTATTTTTTTTTTGTTCTAGTCTATTTTTGATGGTAGCAAAGTTTAAAGAAAACCTGTACTGAAAATAAAAGTCAAAATAAGCATACACAAGTCATACTTACCTTCCATGTAGTCTACTCCTCAGTGTCTTTCTCCTGTCCCGCGTCCTGTTTGTTCACTATGATCAAGGGAATTTTCCGTCCTCCATTTTGAAAATAGCCATTACCCATAACAGCTTTCTGGTCAGCACACAGTTAAACTGTAACATCGCCCACTTGAGCCATAGGGAAACATAGACATTACCTGGTACATCCGTTTTCCTCTCAGCTATAACTGACAGCAACTGATATTTTACTGACAGCAACTGATATATTTCAGATCTGACAAAATATTGTCAGAACTGGATGGGATTATTGTCAGAAGAAAATGGTGAGCTTCTGAGAGGAACTGATGGTGAGGTAACTCTGTAATGTTCATTTGAAGTTACCTCATGTGTTTATTTTAAATATTTTTTACTCAGTACAGGTTCTCTTTAAGGTTAATGTAAAGTGAAGGTGTAGAAAAATGCTAGTAAAGGTTAAGGTTAATGTAAAGCAAAGGTTAATGTTAAAATGAACATAATTTTGCTGTTGTTTGTAAAAATTTGACTTAACGGGAACCTTAACTGAGAGGGATATAGATGTTTCCTTTTAAATTATACCAGTTGCTTGTCAGTCCTGCTGATCTCTTCGGCTGCAGTAGTGGCTGAATCACACACCTGAAACAAGCATGCAGCTAATCCAGACTGACTTCAGTCAGAGCACCTGATCTGCATGCTTGTTGAGGCTCTGTGGCTAAAAGTATAAGAGACACGGGAACAGCAGGAGAGTGAGGCAACTGGTATTATTTTAAAAGGAAAAATCTATTTCCTTCTAGGTTTAGGTTCCCTTTCAGAGTCTGACTCTGTGTTCAGTTTGACTCTGTGTTCAATTCACCAGCCATTCGAATGAGCAGGATGATATTTTCATTTACTCATTTACTTTCTAATTTTGTTTTAAAAGATGTCATTATATATTATGTATTTTGTAAATTATTTTGAAATATAAGAAGCAGGAGATGCACTGGATGGAGGTCTTTAAAGAAGGGGAACAATTTTTTACCGAATACCAATATCCAAAGCATATAAAGAAGTACTCCAGTTAACCAGCATAGCACCTTCGAAGAGTTAACATCGGGTCCAAGGGCCCCAGTGTGGTTGCACCCTCTGATATCTACGTGTTTACTATTAGGCCCGGTTCACACTTGCGGTGGCCCTCCGGAATCGCCGTGCCGGAGCCGCACCGCCTGCAGAACGGACGGAACGGACGCACGGCATAGCAATTAAAGCCTATGCGTCCGTTCACATGGGTCCGTTCTGCAGAACCGGAGCCGGACCGGATCCGGGCCGGATCCGGACTCCGGCCTCCGTTCCAACATGCGCTATTTTTTCATCCGGCCCCTCCGGCAGCCGTATCCGGGGCGGAGCCGGACTGCACCATCCGGCCAATACAAACAAATGGGAACCGGAGGCCGCACAACACACTGGCTGAGAAATCCGGATCTTCTACCCCACTTCCTATGCGGATTTTTGCGGCGATATTGGCTGGGGACACATGGGCAAGCATTTTGGAGTGGAGCAGCAGGAGCTGGAGGTGTTGGCAGGATGTTGGCAGCATGTCGGAGGTGGAGGTGAGTGCTAAACAGCAGAGGGCCTGATTCCACAGGTCCCCCTTCTGCTGACCTCCCAGACCCCAACATTTTTTTTTTTTTTTACGTATATTTTGCCAAACGGATCCGGATCGCATCCTGATTGCCACCTGATGCAACCTGACCGGATCCGGATCGGATCCGGATCAGAACCGTACGGTTCCGATCCGGATCCGGTCCGGATCCGGTCAGGTCATCCGGTCCGTTTGGCAAACAACCGCTAATGTGAACCGGGCCTTAAAGTGAACCTCCGGACTAAAAATCGACTCAGCAGCACTGAAAAGGCTTGGTGTTTCTTTAACAGTTTCACAGCATCAGAACTTTGTTTCTCTTATACAAGCCTCATTTTTAGCTGCACAGAAGAAAACTGCCCGGGCTTTTTTCCCCTGATGCTGTGCAAAGCATGATGGGATTTCTGATGTTGTTCTCGTTCTGCTGTTTTGGTGCAATTTTTTTTTTTTTGTACATTTTGAATTTGACATTTGGAGCCTAGCGTGTGCAGCTGGGAGGGGTAATCAGGACACATGACAGTTGGAACTGTGTCTCCTGCTCCTTGTCACCTCCTTTCAACCAAAAATATGGCTGCCCCCATGACAAAGATGGCAGCCCCCATGAATCGCAAACATTTGCTTGTTCTTTTAAAACAGGGTGGGTAACAGATTATATTACCTATATATTCTGCTTAACATAACTAATGTAACTTGATGGCAGTATGTTTGTTTAGGCTGAAGTTCCCCTTTAACTAGCATACAGTATTTTACTTCAGCTAACAACTGGAAATATGCCTGATGAACAGAACTAGTTTCCTGAAAGCTTTGACAATTTAACTTTATCAAATAGCCATTAAAAAGTATTACTTTTATAAAACTTTTTTTTCTGCCATAGATAAATAACTCAACACATAGCCATTATTATCTAAACCACTGGAAACAAAAGTGAATACGCCCCTAAGTAAAGAATGTCAAAAAGACCTTTTGCTCCTCCACCTTTCATTTCAGGATGCCCCATAGCTAATTAAAATGGTATAGGTCTGGTATGGTACATGCTTGGCCAGTCCAGCAACTTTACCCTTAGTTTTTTTTTCAGCAATGTAGTGATCATCTTAGAGGTGTGTTTGGGGTCATTGTCATGCTGGATTGTTGCCCTATAGCTCTCCAGCACCCGGCAGCATTCATGCAGCCCCAAGCCATGACACTCCAACCACCATGACTGACTGTAGGTAAGACAAACTTGTCTTTGTACTTGTCACCTGGCTAACATCACACATGCTTGACACCATCTGAACCAATTCAATTTATATTGGTGTCATCAGACCACAGGGCATGGTTCCAGTAATACATGTCCTTACGCTGCTTGTCTACAGCAAACTGTTTGCAGGCTTTCTTGTACATCATCTTTACTAAAAATGCTTCTTTCTGGGATGACAGCCATGCAGACTAATTTAATGCAGTGTGCGGCGTATGGTCTAAATACTGACTGCCTGCCCCCCCTCCCCCCTCCACCCCTTAACCTTTGCAGCAGTGCTTCAAGCAATTCATACGTATATTTGCAAAAGGCAACCTCTGGATATGATGCTGAGCACATTGTATGTAAGTGGCATATCTTCAGGTTTGCCCATGAAAAGGTATAATACAATATTTGTGAGAGGAGTACTCACTTTCTTGAGACACTAGATAGATAGATAGATAGATAGATAGATAGATAGATAGATACTGTGTTTTCCCAAAAATAAGACACTGTCTTATATTAATTTTATCATTAAAAATTTGTGCTAGGGCTGACTTTTGTGGAGGTCTTATATTTGTGGGGGTAGCCAGATCCCCTTTAGTCAGATCCCCAGTATATAGCAAGATCCCCCCCAGTACATACGGTAGCCAGATCCCTCCAGCACATAGCCAGATCCCCCAAGTATATAGCCAGATCCTCTAAATATATAGCCAGATCCCCTAGGTAGTAGTACTGGTAGCAGATAACCTTCCCCCTCCACCACGCAGCTGCTGCTGCGGCTGATTTACCCCCCCCCCCCCTGCTTCTTACTCTCTTCTCCAGAAACTAGGATCCCCCTGCAGGGCTGTGGCTAGCGCTGTGCATAATTCAGCCTGGGCTCCGATCAGCGGTAAAGGCAGCTAAAGTTATACAGTAAAAGCGCCTCCCTCTACAGGAAGTAAACAGAGATTACTTCCTGTACATGGGCTCTGTTGCTGTAGTGTTTAGCTGCCTTCACTGCTGATGCACCTGAATTAGCCACGGCCCAAACTTTCTGGAGGAGAGGTAAATTGGCCATAGCAGCAGCGGAGCGGGGGGGGGGGGGGGGGGGGGTTCAGATGGGGGAGCGCAGCTAGGTCCTTTTTTTAGGGAATGTCTTATATTTCAAGCATGCTTGAAATATAAGATAGGTCTTATTTTAGGAATATGTCTTACTTTAGGGGAGAGATAGATAGATAGATAGATAGATAGATAGATAGAGAGAGAGAGAATTTCAGGCTTGGAACAATAAAATTTGAATATTTTCAGAGGCATTTTTTTCTATAACTACAGTTTGGTAAAAATAATCAATCTGAAAAAGATTTGTAAATGTAAATGTACCCAAAGTGCAATTGACCAGCCAGTCAACCTCTGTAGACATTTTGAGATGGTGGCACTGCATGGACGGACTTCTCACTGTGCAAAAAATACTTTTTTTAACTAAAGGAACTGCAGAAAGATTTAGTGAATATTTTTCACCAATCCAAGGAAACTCTAACCTTGATAAATTAATGTGCACCTTAAGTCAAAATGTTAATTTGTTTGGAAAAATGGCTGCAGCCACAGAAGTAGTTTCAGAGTAGCAGTTACCTTGCCAGATAATTTAAAATTTTATAAATTGATCTTATATTGAAAAAGCAGCGGGAAGTGGCAAAAGCGGGACAGATGGGGTCATCAGGATTCAGGTAGTATTTATTTTATGCTTTGCAAACTCACAGGTTAGCTTTAAGGCACATTTAGAAATATATGTGATGATTAATTTAGATGAAGAAGGTGACCATGTTTGAATGCGGTGTCATTGTTTATAGCCACTAAGCTTTATAAATGTACTTAATTATTATTTGAGGGACCAGAAGGAACAGAATTGGTTGTATCATTCAATAACTGGGTTTTACAGTGAAGTGACTAGTCATTTTAAAAAATCAGCCAAGGAAGTTTAGGGGTTAAAATTTAGAGGTACAAAGGTAAAGAATTCGTTATCAGATCCTCAAGCAAAACATTCCTTCTCATGTACAAAGTGCATTAAACGAGGCATTTAATTTTACAAATCCAGGGGCGCAGTCAGCCAGGAATGGAGGCGGGTGCGTTCAATTTGTAACAAACAATTTCAATATGATCAAAGCTTTCGAAACTGATTTCAACATACTGCTTAAATTAGCCTAACACCAAACAGTTTGGCTTCGGGACAATATTTTGGAATGTCTAACCAGAAGAAAAATTCCTCTGGACACATGGTTCCAATATTCAGCTGTGCCAGCCTTGCTTTTTAATGGGCTTTGCTGGAGATGCTTTGCTAACTTTTGACTCCAGAACATTTTTCTGTTCTGTCACCCGCTAAACAGCCCTGGTTAAGTTTCTCCCAGTTTCCTTATTAAAGTCTGAATGAAGGGAATTGTGTGATGTTCTTAAGATGACAAAAGCTACAAGCTGTAAATTTTACCTGTGGATGATGAAAGCTTTACTTATACGTATATATCTTTGGAAACCTGCAGTATGATGAAGTCTGCACAGTTTAAAATACAGAATATACTTTGGCTTACTACTGAATGCCTGTCACATTGTCTAATATTATGACATTGGCTTTTAGGAGAATGCTCTTGCGGTCCTAACATTGTGCTGTAGAGGCTGATGAACACTGACATTCTTGTAGAAGGTATCAATGAAACAACCTTGTAAACAGAGAACAGTCTGTCACAGACTTTACAAATGCCAATGACATTCCCTCTTGAAAAGAAGACAGCTCATCAACTGCAGTTTACATGCTATAGAAATTAACTGTGAGAGCTTTATTTTATAGGTATAAAATCTTTAGGGAATGAGAAACTTGATTTTATATTCTCCACTGATTTTCTTGAATGCTTTAGGCTACTTTCACAGTGACACGTTGCTTCAGATAATTTAGTTGCATCGCAAAAGCAATGAGATTATATAATAATGATATACTTACACAAGCATGTTAACTTTGTGGTGCACTGAAATCTATCTGAATAGCACAAGATATGCTATGTATTACTGGACAATGGTCTGTTCTATTCCATAAGTCACCTGATCCATTTACTTCCAGTGAATTATCCTAGCTTTACTAAGGAGACCCCCAAAGCTCCCAGTATGTCTCTTCCTGATGCTTCTTTGCTGGTACCACTGGCCCTGTCAGACCCCTGCAGTGCATTACTGTGCACTCCTGGACCTGTCGCTACCTATGTCCATGGCACCAGCAGCATTGTGCACATTCGCGCCCCACCAGTACTCCATCATTCTGAGATAGAACTTTTAGATCTCTACCTACAGATGAAACTCGAAAAATTAGAATATCGTGCAAAAGTTCACTTCTGTCAGTGATTCAACTTAAAAATGTAAACTAATATATGAAATAGACTCATTAAGATATTTGTTATAATTTTGATTTTTTATGGCTTACAGTTTATGAAAAGATACCCCAAAATCAAAATCTCAGAAAGTTAGAATATTCTAGGTTCAAAGAGTCAGACTCTAATCAGCTAATTAATCCAAAACACATACAAATGGTTCCTGAGCCTTTTGGTCTCTCAGTCTGGTTCAGAATTACTAACATAAATGAACATTTGCATGATGTACTATTTTTTTGAGTTTCACCAGTATTTAGTGTAACAAGTAAAATGAAACTTAAAACGAAAAATAAACTTCTTCTTTAGTTTTCTGTTTTTCATCTGTCACTTCTCTCTTCTTTTATTTCTTCTCCTGGCTGCTGACAGCTAGTGACGGACAGTGGGTGAGAGCAACAGGAGTGTGGCATCTCCAGGAGGAGTGAGGTAGCGGTGCCATGGTGCTAAAGGACAGCTCTATGGCACAAAACATTGCTCCCCATCGCACGGTACATAGGAGGATAGCAATTGTATTTTCCGTTAATTCTCGTGTGATATTAGTTATAAGTAGCTTGCATACTCAGAATACAATAATATGGCCCAATCTGTGTGTTTGCAGTTGCAGTTAAGCATGTTTTTCATGTACTGCATGTTTGACTGTATGCCTCACATTGCGGGTGCAAGCATTTTGTGACCTTTCCCCTCTGGTGCATTGTGACTAATAGCTGTCCTATGGACAGATTCCCCCACCTGAGCTGTAGATCTCTGCAGCTCGTCCAGAGTCACCATGGGCCTCTTGACTGCATTTCTGATCAGCGCTCTTTTTGTTCGGCTTGTGAGTTTAGGTGGACGGCCTTGTATTTTTAGGTTTACAGTTGTGCCATACTCCTTCCATTTCTGAATGATCGCTTGAACAGTGCTCCATGGGATGTTTAAGGCTTTGGAAATATTTTTGTAGCCTAAGCCTGCTTTAAATTTCTCAAAAACTTTATCCCTGACCTGCCTGGAGTGTTCTTTGGACTTCATGGTGTTGTTGCTCCCAATATTCTCTTAAACAACCTCTGAGGCCATCACAGAACAGCTGTATTTGTACTGACATTAGATTACACACAGGTGCACTCTATTTAGTCAATAGCACTCATCAGGCAATATCTATGGGCAACTGACTGCACTCAGACCAAAGGGAGCTGAATAATTACACACACCCCACTTTGCAGTTATTTATTTGTAAAAAAATGTTTGGAATCATGTATGATTTTCATTCCACTACTCACGTGTACACCAGTTTGTATTGGTCTATCACGAGGAATTCCAATAAAATTGATTCTTGTATGTGGCAGTAATATGACAAAATGTGGAAAACTTCAAGGGGGCCAAATACTTTTGCAAACCACTGTAAGAATACAACCTATCAGAGACGTCTGAGCCATTAGGCAGCTATAAATTATTGCCTAGAGCGATAGGAGGAGGGAAGGGCACTTCTACACTTGAGTAGTGAGAGAAGAAATGCCTTTCAGATCACTCAGGTATCAGGTTACACAGCAGCAGCAGCGCCTGACTTGTCATAACTGACTGATTCATTCATTTCCTTCAGCTCAATGATTCAAAGAACCACAGCAATGAATGAGTCAGTGAGAGAAGTCACTCATCCTAGTCAGGGTTCCAAATACAGCATCAGCTCCTGAGTCCTGAGATTCATTCAGTCTCTCTCTCTCTCTGCTACTGGTAACTGCAAGGATGTAGAGACTGTGTAGCAGCCAGGCATTGACTTCCCCCCAGGTCGCCTTTCATTCAGTGATTTAGGGTTGGTCCTGTGTCTGCTGTATTCAGGTTTGTTGTAAGGCAATGTAAAACACTTGGCTAGCTGATAAATGTGCAATTATAGGGCAGGCAAGCTGGTAACTATACACAGCATGATGCAAAGGAGGGTCCGTGGGAAAAAATCTGTCTGGTCTCTCCCCATTGTTAAAATGACTGCATGTGCAGATAAGGTGTTAAACAGGTTGAAAAGTTTTGACAGTCCCTAGACTCCAGGAGGGCTGCTTGCTGACTTGTGTGGGAGACTGGCAGGGACAGCAGTCCTATTACCAGCAACTAGTCTCTGTGTAATGTGGGACTGAAATACAGATAAGCTCTCTGCTCCATCTCAGGCTATTCTCAGTCTCACTCTACTCCTCCTATCTCTGGGCTAGTGCACGACAAAATCGCAATAGCAATCACTAGCAATTCACGAATGCGACTTTGTGAATCGATTTTTGAAAGAATCGCTCCAATAAATGTTACCTGCAGCATGTTTGCGATTTTAAAAAATCACAACACTGCTGTGGGATCACCCTCATAGGGTAACATTAGTCCAGCGCTTTTCAAATCGCTGTAAATTTGAAAAGCGATCTGAAGCACTCTTGGTGTGCACCAGCCTCCTTCATTCACCTGTGTTTCCCTCATTCCCTAGTGCTGGCTGGCTGTGTCTTCTTGTCATACAGGAAAGCTAAATAAAAGTGCAATCCTGGTGAGGCAAATATCATCTTCCCTCTCTTTCAGCTGTTCTCTCCTCATTATTTCTCTGCATAAGGGATCAGACACACTATAAGGTAGTGAAAACCGGGATTAGTAGAGATGGTGGTGAAGGGGAGGACATAGGTAGGTGTGTGTGTGTGTGTGGGGGGGGGGGGGGGGCATGGGGGGATTAGCCTTGAGGGAATTACAGTGGCCATACTTCTGTTGACTTGACAGCCGATTGACCAACCATTTTGATATTAGCAAATCGGATAAAAAATTTTGGGTGGAAATTGGTTGAATGTATCGATCTGAGATGTTGGGAAATCTTGGGCCAATGTGGTTGTCAGGTGTGATAATCATGGAGTGCGATAATCACGAATTATAGACAAGACAGAAACCCCGGCCATTGTCCCTCAAATGTATTGTGCCCCCCTGATGCCTGTACTTTACCTGTCACACTGTTCACAGAGTGTCCTATATAGAAAAATGAAAAAAACTTTATTTAATCCATATCAAATGATAAGACCATAAAAACAATGGCACAACAGCAGAAATATAGCCCTCTAATGAAAAATTGTACAGTCCTAGTGAGGACAATACAAGTTATGTATAAATATAACCCTATCCATGAAATGTATTTGCCCATTTGTCCCGGTTATTACACCATTTAAATTATGTCCCTATCACAATGTTTGGCGCCAATATTTTATTTGGAAATAAAGGTGCATTTTTTTCAGTTTTGAGTCCATCCCTAAATACAAGCCCATAGTTTATAAAGTAACAGTGTTATACCCTCTTGACATAAATATTTAAAGAGTTCAGTCCCTAAGGTAACTATTTATGTTTTTTGTTTATTGTAATTTTTTTCTTTTTATTACAAAAAATAAATAAATTGGGGAGTGTGGGAGGTAATGAGTTAATTTATAGTGTAAAAGTATGTATTTGTATATAAAAAATGTTTTGGATGTAGTTTTACTATTTGGCCACAAGATGGCCACAGTAATTTTTTGTGCATGCATCCTGTAAGCGTCGAAAGTACGCTTACAGGACGTTCAATGGGCTGGGAAACTTTTTTCACAATGATCGCGATGCTTCTCATAGAAGCAGCCGATCATTGCTGGGGGCTGAGATCAACGAACGGGAACAGTTTTTCCCGTTCATTGATCTCCGGGCGAGCGGCTGGCAGCGTGCACAAGCGCAAAAGCGTGCGCATGAGCGAGCGGGAGCACGGACAGCGGCGGTAGCGGCGGGAGGTGCGTATATCTACGCTCCTGGTCGGGAAAGGGTGTTAAAAGGAGCGTAGATATACACACCCGTGGTGGTTAAGTGGTTAAACTCAGAAAAGTGACAGTTTAAAAACCATTTTTTCTTTGCATTTTTAAAATCGATTTTTCTCAACAACTACAAGGCATTTTTGAAAAATTATTCTTTTCACTTGTACCAACTATGCTCCTCCTTGACGTTTGTAGAAATGTTAGTGGTAATGGCATTTATGAGATTACTTAGATTACGAGCAGTTATGAATAATTACAATTACAGACACAACTAATTAACTAAAAGCATTTTTAGGAAGCCAATCGACTGCACAGGTGTGGTTTCAAAGCTGATTGGTTAATTACTGTAGGTGTATGTTAAAAGCAAACATTCACATCAGGCTAATATTTTTGACCACCCTTTTTATTATCATTGAAATAAACCAAGCCTAAAAATGTATTTTATGTTACAAAATGTATGAAATGTTACTAAACAGTATTGGTGAATGTTTGATGTTTGAATTATATCAGGTTTTTAATGAATGCTGCAAACATTGGGAAAACAATTAGCAAAATGTTCCGTAATTCCTGGGGGCCAACAACTTAGGCCTCAACTATGTGTATGTATCAGGTGTTAACTAGAAATCACTGGGCCCCCCAGCAAATTTTTAAATAGGGCCCCTTCTTAAGTTACCAATATAACATAACCAATATAATATAACCACATTCCAATATCAGTATTATGCCCCTTCTCCCTCCTACCACCTATAACAGTATTCAGTAGCCTTTCTGTACTACTCCTCACCCACCCAATATTAGGCAGCCTCTTTATATCCCTCCATGGCAATATTAAATAGCTTTTAAGCATTCCCTCCCCTCCTCCGCCAAAAAAGAGCATTGGGTAGCACCCCCCCCCCACAAAAAAAATAGATTAAAAAATAATAAACTCTTGTGTTTCAGGTAGCCTCAGTGTCCACCACATACAAGCAGAGTGGAGTGGTAGGGCAACAGTCTTTACCTGCATCCAGCAGGGGTCAGGTCCTAGCTCCTCTCTTTAATGTAGCTGTATCATGACTGGCTATACAGTACACGGATGCACTAAAGAGAGGTGCACTACTCTTCACATCAGCACAAGAGAGGTCCCTCTAGTCTCTACCTTTACCTTTACACTACAGGTCTGTGTGTTCTCCCTGTGTGCTTTCTCCTTGCAGTCTGATATTCTCTGACATCCCAAATGTATATCACAAGTTTATTGGTTAACCCCCCCCCCCCCTTCCCAAACTGACCTCATGTCTATGATAGGGAGAGAGATGGCCCGAACCTCTGATTTTCGGTTCGCGGACCGCGAATGTGAACTTCCACAAAAGTTCGGTTCGCACAAACTTTTGCGAACCGCAATAGACTTCAATGGGGAGGCGAACTTTGAAATCTAGAAACAATTATGCTGGCCACAAAAGTGATGGAAAAGATGTCTAAAGGGGACTAACATCTGAGTTTTTGCATGGATGAGTGGGATAGATGCCAAAAGATGAAAAAAAAATCTGGATTTAACGCAAAGCAGCGTTTTAAGGGCGTGGCGGTTTTCAAGCCCATATGGTCGCCGGGCTGTGGTAGCTCAATAATAGAACAACAGTGACTGTCCAGCTGATCAAAGTTGGTCTGTCCACAATGAAGCAACAACCTTATTATTTTAGGGTGTGCCCCCCCCCCCCCCGAGACACTCATATAGACGTTGGTCATTGCTTCATTGTGATACCCAAGTCCCTGCACCGCGGCAAGGTAATGATCACAAAGGGGAATTGGCACATGTACATGCCTTTTGTTTTGTTGTTGCAGCTGCAGTGCAGCTAGAAAAATTAGGCAGGCACGTACATGCACCAGAAAAAGTAGTATAGCGACCGCTGCTAGCAGCGGCCTTAAAAATTCAGGAATTCACCTGGAGTCCTGGACCCTGTTGGTGGGGACGGAGAAGGCAGTCAAGCGGCCTGCAGGCAGAGGTGCTGTGTGGGGAGCGACTTAGTCTTGGGGCAGGCAGTCACGCGGCGTGCAGGCAGAGATGCTGTGTGTGGGGACTGACTTAGTCTTCTGGCGGGCAGTAGCCCTCCGGGATCCATGCCTCATTCATTTTGATAAAGGTGAGGTACTGAATACTTTTGTGACTTAGGCGACTTCTCTTCTCAGTGATAATGCCTCCAGCTGCACTGAAGGTCCTTTTTGATAGGATGCTTGAGGCAGGGCAAGACAGAAGTTGGATGGCAAATTGGGACAGCTCTGGTCACAGGTCAAGCCTGCGCACCCAGTAGTCCAAGGGTTCATCGCTGCTAACAGTGTCTACATCCACACTTAAGGCCAGGTAGTCAGCTACCTGCCAGTCCAGGTGTTGGTGGAGGGTGGATCTGGAAGGGCTAAGGCGAGGCATTAAACTAAAGAATTTCTGCATGTCCGACATCACCATGAGATTGCTGCAATGTGCTGTCCTTGCCTGCGTGGACATGGGAGAAGGTTTACTGGCAGTGGTACCTTTATTGCGTTGTGCTGTGACATCACCCTTAAACACATTGTAAAGCATAGTTGCCAGCTTGTTCTGCAAGTGCTGCATCCTTTCTGCCTTCTGGTGATTTGGAAATATCACTGCCACTTTGTGCCTATACCGAGGGTCTAGTAGCGTGGCCACCCAGCAAAGCTCATTCCCCTTTAGTTTTTTTATACAGGGGTCCCTCAACAGGCTGCACAGCATGAAAGATGCCATCTGCACAAAGTTGGATCCAGACGTACTATCCATCTCCTCTTGCTCTTCCTCAGTGACATCAGTTAAGTCCTCCTCCTCCCCTCAGCCAAGAACAATACCACAGGAACGTTGAGCAGCACAAGCCCCCTGCGATGCCTGCTGAGGTTGTTCTTCTGCCACCGCCTCCTCCTCCAAAGAAACACCTTCCTCATCATCCGAGTCTGACTCCTCTTCCCCACACGACACTTCCTCCTCCTCCTCCTCCCCCCCTCTGTGCTGCCGCAGGTGTTGAGGAAACATCTGGTTCTGATGAGAATTGATCCCACAATTCTTCCTCCTGTAACTGTTCCTGTTCACGCTCCTCCACAGCTTGATTCACCACTCTACGCAAGGCACGCTCCAGGAAGTAAGCTTACGGGATCAAGTCACTGATGGTGCCTTCACTGCGACTCACCAGGTTGGTCACCTCCTCAAACGGCCGCTTGAGCCTGCATGCATTTCGCATGAGTGTCCAGTTGTTGGGCCAGAACATCTCCATCTCCCCAGAGTGTGTCCTTCTACTGTAGTTGTAGAAGTACTGGGTGACGGCTTTCTCCTGTTCTAGCAGGTAAGAGAACATAAGGAGGGTCGAATTCCAGCGAGTCGGGCTATCGCAAATCAGGCGTCTCACCAGCAACTTGTTTCTCCGCTGAATATCGGCAAAGTGTGCCATGGCCGTGTAACACCACCTGAAATGCCCACACACCTTCCTGGCCTGCTTTAGGATGTCCTCTAAGCCTGGGTACTTTGACACAAATCTTTGAATGACTAGATTCAGCACATGTGCCATGCAGGGTATATGTGTCAGCTTTCCCAAATTAAAAAGCGGAAAGGAGATTGCTGCCATTGTCACACACCACGTTGCTGATCTCCAGCTGGTGCGGGGTCAGCCACTGATCCACCTGTTTGTTAAAGTGGAACTGACCTTAATATTTGCTATTGTAAAAATATCTGATGTGTTGCTTAATACTGCTTTAATAAATAAAAATGTATGTTTGCTGTAATATAGCTGTCAGATGACCTTATTTTTGTTACTGCATTCTAGTGCAGTGTGTGCAGCCATCTGTTGGTTGGCAAGTTTACAGTGCCATTCAGCTGATTTCCACTTCCTCCAGCCCCTCCTTACTCAAGCAGCTCCTTTCTCCAATCAGTATGCAAATTAGCCTGTGATAGTGTACAGTTACAGTGATGTCATCTGGCTGCGCCTGTGTGTAATGTCTGCTCTGTGTTTTCCAGCCTGTCATTTTTCTGCTCTGTCATCCCATTATAATAGTGGAATCAGATGGTCGATTGACTACCTAGTTTCCAGATGTATGTCCAGCTCTACACAATGCATATATCTAAATCAGTTATGAAATGCAATTTACAATGGATCAGAAATTCACCAACGACCACCACATATTACAACATAAAACAATTCTCCATAAAGATTTGTAAGCCAGGATTTATAAGCCAAGATTTGTAAGATTTGTGGCAGCATAGTGGTGTAGTGGTTAGCGTTCTTGGCTTGCAGCGCTGGGTCCCTGGTACAAATATCAGCAAGGGCTCCATTTGCATGGAGTTTGTATGTTTTCATGGTGGGTTTCCTCCAGACACTTTAGTTTCCTCACATACGCCCCAAAAACATACAGATAAGTTAATTGGCTTCCCCCTAAATCGGCCTTAGACTATGATATATGCACTACACAATGCATCCATAGACAAATGACTATGGTAGGGATTAGATTGTGAGCCCCTCTAAGGTACAGTTAGTGACAAGACCATAAACTGTATACAGCACTGCGTAATATGTCGGCGCTATATAAATAAATACTCTAATAGCCCCGGCGCTGTTACCCCTCATAAAGTATGTCCCCGGTACCCAGTGTAAAGTATACATTACCTGTCATGCGCTTGTCCCACTGCTGCATTTCCCTCTCCATACACGAGCACCCCACGTGGTTTCCTAGTAAGGACATGTGATGACACACACGTGTCCTTACTAGGAAAGCACGTGGGGCACACATGTATGCAGGAGGAATCCCGGAGAGGCAGTGGGGGACAAGCGTAGGTTGCAGGCAGGTAATCTACTGTGGTATGCAGCACAGTCTTCAAGAAACAAGCAAAAAACAGCCAGTACTGATGGAATAATGTATTTATGGCTATTAATAATGGCTACAATCAATACCCCTCTCAAGCACAGGAGAAAAAAACCGAAATATAACCAAAAGCATGTTTATTACCCCCCTGCTGGCCTCACTTCTGTCCTCTGCTTGGCTCTTTTGCCTGCTAGGCTTGAGTCTCTGCCTGTCTCTTTGCAGTGTTCTGCTGTGATCTCCTTCCATGTGCTGAGCTATCTGCTGTGCAAGGGGGAGGGGGGGTCTCCCATCTGTGCTCTGTGCTTTATCTACTGGGCTTTCTGTGTCCCTCCACTCCTCTGCTCTTTCTCCACCTTCCCTCCAAGGACAGCTGGCCTCTCCTCACCTCTCCACTCCTCTCTGAGTCTATCATCTGCTGTGTGGTCGCCTCCCTCCATTCCCTGGCTACTCAGCTCTTCCATCCCCCAGCAGTTTGCCGTTCTCTCTTATCTCGTCTCTCTCCCTGCTCTGCTTGCCATCACAGCCGAACACAGCCTGTGTTACTGTCAGGAGGCCACCAGACGCCACCTGATGACATAGATTGTAAACACGGAGGAACTCTCACGAGATGAAAGAAATTGCTATTAGGAAGGTCCCAGAGCTCTCTGCGAGCTCCCTGCCGACTTAAATCACGTGACTTGCCACGGCAGCACATCACAGATGGGAGAGGCTTAGCAAATTATTTATATTATTAATGATATTTACTTTGTTTTATCATAAACTGCTCACTTTTTGCCTGTGATTTATAAAGGGGATTCAGTTGTTTTTTTTGTTATTCAGAGTTCAATTCTTCTTTAAGAGCAGCCAGGAGAGCTTCTCCAGTGTGACTCTCCACTTTGAGGCAAGACATGTCTAAGATGGCGTGACACTGTCGTACCTGGCATGCAGCATAGGTTCTGGGGAGCTGGGGCTGTGTAGCTGGAGAGGAGATCGCGGCACTAGTAGAGTTGAACTGCCACTCAGCCAAGGAGGAGGAGGATGATTACAGCGAAGAGGCTGTAGCAGGAGGAGAGGAGGTGGCAGGAGGCCTGCCTGCAAGCCGTGGAGGTGTCACAAGTTGGTCCGCTGCACAGCCACACACTCCCTACCAGTGGTGATCAGCAAGATTTTGGATATCCGAACTACACAGATAATCTGAACTTTTTCCATTATCCGAACTTTGAATAGCAATTCAGATATTTTTTAAAATCCGAATAGACTATCCGAGCAAACTCGGATTTCCCATCTGAAAACCGAAGTCTGGGCAGATAGTCAGTTCAGATAGAGCAGAGAGAGAGAGAGAAAGAGAGAGATAGAGAAAGAAACCTCCGAAAGGGGTTTTTGCCATTTAAAGAGACTTTTGGAAGCATTTTAAGCCATTTTCAGGGCACTTCCGGTCTTCTATCCAGATATCCGAATCCGGCCGGCTATTGGGTTCGGATATCCGAGTTTACTCGGATACCAAAAAGTTAGGATTCGGATATCCGATTCAGATCCGGATATCTGGGTATCTGGATCCGAATCAAATCAGATTTTAAAAAGGGGTATCCAAGCACCCCTGCTCCCTGCTTGTCAGTGGTCACCAGGTTGACCCAATGGGCTGTGTAAGTAATATACCTGCCCTGACCGTGCTTGGCAGACCAGACATCCATGGTCAGGTGGACCCTTGACCCAACGCTGTGTGCCAGAGTTGACACCACTTGCCTCTCAACTTCACGGTACAGTTTGGGTATCGCCTATTTAGAGAAATAATTGCGGTCTGGTATCTTCCACTGCGGTGTCCCAATGGCCACAAATTTACGGAAGGCCTCAGAGTCCACCACCTTGTATGGTAACAGCTAGCGAGCTAATAGTTCCGCCACGCCAGCTGTCAGACACCAGGCAAGGGGGTGACTGGCAGAAATTGGCTTCTTCCGCTCAAAGATTTCCTTCACAGACACCTGGCTGCTGTGGGCAGAGGAGCAGGAACCGCTCAAGGGCAGAGGCGGAGTGGAGGAGGGTGGCTGTGAAGGTGCAAGGGAGAAAGCAGCTGAAGATGCTGAAACTGAAGGAGGAAGAGGAGAAGGAGGGTGGCTTTTCTTTTGTGTGCTGCTTTTGCTCAGGTGCTCTTCACATTGCAGTTAGCGCCTTTTCTCCATGTGCCTTCGAAAGGCAGCTGTCCCTACGTGGGTGTTGGCCTTTCCACGGCTCAATTTTTGGAGGCAGAGAGAACAGATGGCATTGCCCTGATCTGAGGCAGATGCATTAAAACATTTCCAAACCGCTGAGCCCCCCTGAGGTGATGGCACTATGGTGGCATCAGCAGCTGACGTTGAAGGGCATGTTGGCTGGCTGTCCATAGGTGGCGATACATGGCGCCGGACACTGCCACCAGCTGTTTCTGATGACGAGCTCCCCTTGCTTCTTTCAGGAACTCGTCTTCTCCTACTCCTCTCTGACTCCCCCTCTGAACTGTCCCCCTGTTCATCTCCTCTCTATTGGGAACCCACGTGGCATCCATATCATTGTCATCATCATAATCATCCTGGCCAGCTTCACTTGCCTCAGACACCTCCTAAACTGCACCAACAGCAGGTTCTTCATCATCCTCCACTTCACACGTTACGTCCATAGTGTCTATGTTAGTGTCTAACTCAGACACATGATGTGCTGTGACTTGCTTAGCGTCTTCATCTAACAATAATGGCTGTGCATCAGTGATTTCCCCACCAAATAACTCCTGCGAAGTGTCAAATGCAGCGGATATGGTGCTTGTAGTATCGCTGGTGGCTGTGGAAGATGAAGCGTTCTGTGTTAAATAGTCAACCACGTCCTGACGGATGTGCCTTCTTCTGAGCACTGTACTTTGGTCCAGGGCCGCAGGAAATCACATCAGCATGACTTCGCACAGACCTGCTGTGTGGCTTTCCTCTGGGTCTGCCTCTACCTCTGCCTCTACCTGTTTTGTCTGTTTTGTTCATACCGGGGGGGGGGATGAAGTGAAAGGTATGCACTGACCTGACTAATAGAATGTGCAGTCACACAGGTGCAGTTAACAGGTATGCGCGGAGTGGTATATCACACTGCGTGCACTCAAGTAGGTAGGCGGGTGCACTGAACACAACAGGTAGGTATATGCAGTGATGGGTATTACAAATGTGCACCTGTCTCACACACATGTACCGTTAACAGGTACAGTGACTGGTGGTATTAAATATCACACTGCGTGCGCTCACATAGGTAAGTGGGTGCACTGAAAACAACAGGTAGGTATTTGCAGTGACGGGTATTACAAATGTGCACCTGTCTCACACACACGTACCGTGAACAGGTACCGTGACTGGTGGTATTAAATATCACACTGCGTGCGCTCACGTAGGTAGGTGGATGCACTGAACACAACAGGTAGGTATATGCAGTGATGGGTATTACAAATGTGCACCTGTCACACACACGTGACGTGAACAGCTACACTGACTGGTGGTATTAAATATCACACTGCGTGCACTCACGAAGGTAGATGGGTGCACTGAACACAAAAGGTAGGTATATGCAGTGATGGGTATTACAAATGTGCACCTGTCACACACATACACACAGGTACTGCCATGAACAGGTGCAATGACTGGTGGTATTAACAATGCGTGCGCTCACATAGGTAGGTAGGTAGGTGCACTGAACAGTGAACAGGTGCAGTGATTGGGATGGGATTACAAATCTGCAGCTGCCTGTCACACACACAGGTAGTCATTCAATGTGCTGGGCCTGGCAGTGGCACAGTAGGAATTAAGGTGCCAAAGGCCAGCTGCGACTGACTGACAAGGCTGTATATAATGCAAGTACGCCACACAAAACAAAACAAAAATATCACAAGAACAAGATTAGCTCTCAGTGTAAGTGAGCTTTACCAGGAGATTATGACATGACTTTCTCAATATATATATATATATATATATATATATATATACATACATATATATATATATATATATATATATATATATATATATATATATATATATATATATATATATATATATGACTGTTGTACAGCTCTATAGGAATTATCAACAGAATATTATTATTAGTATTATTACTAATAATAAGTGGAGTAAAAAGTAAATGGAGTGCTAGAGTAGGGTTCAACTAAAATGGAGTGCTAGAATAGGGCTCGACTAGTTTTAGATTGCATACAAGTCACCACTTATGTTGATAAACTGGACCAACACATCGTGCAATAAATAAGTAAAAAAATAAGGAGGAAAGCAAAGTAAGGATTTATTGGGTGAGACTCCCTAGCACTGAACTTTAACCATTTAACTACCTATCTATACATATTTATTTATTTTATTTAAGTATTTATATAGTGCTGACATATTATGTAGCACTGTACAGAGTATATATTGTCTAGTCACTAACTGTCCCTCAGAGGGGCTCACAGTCTAGTCCCTATCATAGTCATTTGTCTATGTGTGTATCGTGTAGTGCAGTGTTTCTCAACATTTTATTGGTATGTACCCCTTTTAAAACCCTGTACTCGCCAAGTACCCCCTAGCATAGTAAACATTATCACAAGTACCCCTTGACAAATATATATTTAATTGTAGTACATAGTAATTGGTTCTAAACAAAGTCCAAGCATTTACTATTTCTTTTAATTATCTAAAATACTAATTTGGTATTGTTTAAATAAGATTTCTAATTTTCTAAAACTCTGCATTTGTTGTTCTTGGTTAAATATATCAAGCCTGAGTACCCCCTGGAACTTTCAGGAGTACCCCCTGGGGTACACGTACCACATGTTGAGAACCTAGGGTGTAGTGCATGTATCATAGTCTAGGGCCAATTTAGGGGGAAGCCAATTAACTTATCTGTAGAACATAGAAAATTCTTGCCCATAATTATTCATACCTCTGGAAAATTTTGACTTAAAGTTACTTTTATTCAACCAGCATGTAATTTTTTGATGGGAAATGGAATGGGTGTCTGAGTCTGAACTGTTCTGCTGGTGAATAGTTTGTGTTTGCCCTCTCAGGCAGTCAATCAGCCATCCCTCCCACCTGGACCCCCACCTATCAGAAAGCCAGCAAAGCAGACATTTTACAGTCTGTGTTTGGCTTCTTACATAGTTATTTGGGTTGAAAAAAGACATATGTGCATCAAGTTCAACCAGAAAATAAAGTACAGCACCAGCCGGCTCTAGGCAGATCAGGGAAAGTGTGTGCTGCAGATAGGGAAAGCGTTAGTTAGGTGTTCTGTGTTCTGTGTCCCCAGTGGGGTTTCTTTCTGCTACAATACCAATTCACCATCTACACAACCCCAGAGCCCTTTCGAAAGGTTCTGTTTTGATCTTGTGATATTGATGTTTAGTGTGTCCACACTGTGCACTATAGCTGTTGCAAACAGGTGCAGTCAGTGCTTAGTGCTACAGTAGTTCATCCTTATACGGGCTGTTTTTCTTTTACTTGCTATTGTTATATTGCAATCCTGTGTGTCCAGTGCACATGTTAGCTGTTGGAGGCAGGTCTGCTGGTCCTAGAAGTGCACCGACCATAACCCAATAATCCTTCACCACCACTACTGGCATCTAGTATCCAATATTGCCCCCTGTATAAGGCCTCAGTTCAGAATCAGTGTTTTTTTTTTTGGTTACTTAACCTCCCTGGTGGTGCACTTCTGTCTGGAATTATGAGTCAAAAGCTTTACATATTTTTCAAGAATTTTAGGCCTCCGATCCTTAAGTCATAACTCACCAAAATACAGGATCTTCTCAAAAAATTAGCATACTGTGATAAAGTTCATTATTTTCTGTAATGTACTGATAAACATTAGACTTTCATATATTTTAGATTCAAATACACACAACTGAAGTAGTTCAAGCCTTTAATTGTTTTAATATTGATGATTTTGGCATACAGCTCATGAAAACCCCAAATTCCTATCTCAAAAAATTAGCATATTTCATCCAACCAATAAAAGAAAAGTGTTTTTAAAACAAAAAAAAGTCAACCTTCAAATAATTATGTTCAGTCATGCACTCAATACTTGGTCGGGAATCCTTTTGCAGAAATGACTGCTTCAATGCGGCGTGGCATGGAGGCAATCAGCCTGTGGCACTGCTCAGGTGTTATGGAGACCCAGGATGCTTCGATAGCGGCCTTAAGCTCATCCAGAGTGTTGGGTCTTTAGTCTCTCAACTTTCTCTTCACAATGTCCCACAGATTCTCTATGGGGTTCAGGTCAGGAGAGTTGGCAGGCCAATTGAGCACAGTAATACCATGGTCAGTAAACCATTTACCAGTGGTTTTGGCACTGTGAGCAGGTGCCAGGTCGTGCTGAAAAATGAAATCCTCATCTCCATAAAGCTTTTCAGCAGATGGAAGCATGAAGTGCTCTAAAATCTCCTGATAGCTAGCTGCATTGACCCTGCCCTTGATAAAACACAGTGGACCAACACCAGCAGCTGACATGGCACCCCAAACCATCACTGACTGTGGGTACTTGACACTGGACTTCAGGCATTTTGGCATTTCCCTCTCCCCAGTCTTCCTCCAGACTCTGGCACCTTGATTTCCGAATGACATGCAAAAGTTGCTTTCATCTGAAAAAAGTACTTTGGACCACTAAGCAACAGTCCAGTGCTGCTTCTCTGTAGCCCAGGTCAGGCACTTCTGCCACTGTTTCTGGTTCAAAAGTGGGTTCATGCTTCCATCTGCTGAAAAGCTTTATGGAGATGAAGATTTCATTTTTCAGCACGACCTGGCACCTGCTCACAGTGCCAAAACCACCGGTAAATGGTTTACTGACCATGGTATTACTGTGCTCAATTGGCCTGCCAACCCTCCTGACCTGAACCCCATAGAGAATCTGTGGGATATTGTGAAGAGAAAGTTGAGAGACGCAAGACCCAACACTCTGGATGAGCTTAAGGCCGGCATCGAAGCATCCTGGGCCTCCATAACACCTGAGCAGTGCCACAGGCTGATTGCCTCCATGCCACGCCGCATTGAAGCAGTCATTTCTGCAAAAGGATTCCCGACCAAGTATTGAGTGCATAACTGAACATAATTATTTGAAGGTTGACTTTTTTGTTTTAACAACACTTTTCTTTTATTGGTTGGATGAAATATGCTAATTTTTTTGAGATAGGAATTTTGGGTTTTCATGAGCTGTATGCCAAAATCATCAATATTAAAACAATTAAAGGCTTGAACTACTTCAGTTGTGTGTATTTGAATCTAAAATATATGAAAGTCTAATGTTTATCAGTACATTAAAGAAAATAATGAACTTTATCACAATATGCTAATTTTTTGAGAAGATCCTGTATATAAGAATAAAAGCCTGGTAGACATGCATATAAATAAAAGACTGGAACACAAACTGCTGAATTAAATACATCTATGAATAAACTTAAAAAATTGGGAAACTGTACAAATAAGGAAGGGAGAGAGTAGTCAAAATCCAGGCAGAGGTCAGTGTAAGCGGCAGCCAGAGAGAAGTCATATTTCAGGCAGAGGTCGGTGCAGGCGGCAGGCAAAGAGTAGTCAAAATTCAGGCAGAGGTCGGTACAGGTGGCAGGCAGATAGTAGTCAAAATCCAGACAGACGTCGGTGCAGGCAGAAGGCAGAAAGTAGTCAAAATCCAGACAGACGTCGGTGCAGGCGGCAGGCAGAGAGTAGTCAAAATCCAGGCAGACGTCGGTGCAGATGGCAGGCAGAGGGTAGTCAAAATCCAGGCAGACGTTGGTGCACATGGCAGGCAGAGAGTAGTCAAAGTCTATACAGACGTCGGTACAGGCGGCAGGCAGAGAGTAGTCAAAATCCATGCAGATGTTGGTGCAGGCGGCAGGCAGAGGGTAGTCAAAATCCATGAAATGAATATACATGTACATATATATATATATATATATATATATATATATATATATATATATATATATATATATATATATACATATACGTACGCACATGTATATTCAGATATACATATACTGTATATATATATATATATATATATATATATATATATATATATACACACACACACACACATATATGTGTTGGTGATACTTCCTGTTTGTGGCACATTAGTATATGTGAGGGTGGAAACTTTTCATGATGGGTAGTGACCATGGTGGCCATTTTGAAGTCAGCCATTTTGAATACAACTTTTGTTTTTTCAATAGGAAGAGGGTCATGTGACACATCAAACTTATTGGGAATTTCACAAGAAAAACAATAGTGTGCTTGGTTTAAACGTAACTTTATTCTTTCATAAGTTATTTACAAGTTTCTGCCCACTTATAAAATGTGTTAAATGTGCTGCCCATTGTGTTGGATTGTCAATGCAACCCTCTTCTCCCACTCTTCACACACTGATAGCAACACCGCAGAAGAAATACTGGCACAGGCTTCCCGTATCCGTAGTTTCAGGTGCTGCACATCTCTTGTCTTCACAGCATAGACAATTGCCTTCAGATGACCCCAAAGATAAAAGTCTAAGGGGGTCAGATCGGGAGACTAAAGCTCTTTGTGGTTGTTTGCGTTGCATTGAACATGGAGTATCGTCTGTAAGTGTGAACCGGGCATAACCCTTACACTACCTTATTGCTGTGTACACACGCTGTGCATTTTAAAGCACTTAATTCCCTAAATTTAGTAATGTACTGTGATCTCTGCCCTTTAGAGGTTAAACACAACTCTGTGTCAACTACGTAATTTTTGGTGGGACTTTTGCCATGGATCTCCCCATGCCATGGATCCCCCCTGGCAGGTGTTAGGCTCCTTGAAACAGCTTTTCCATCACTTTTGTGGCCAGAAACAGTCCCTAAAGGTTTTAAAATTCGCCAGCACAGGGGACCAACAGCTCCACTTTTGTATTCCCTCAGTTAGGGATACGTGTGCAAAGCAAACAGAGGATTTCCAAGGTCCTCAAGCGTACAGAAAAAAGTTCCTAATGGTTTGCAGCACATAAATGCCTATATATATATATATATATATATATATACACACACCACAACAACCTATTACAATTAAACACCACACAGCTAACATTTTAGCAACATGAAGGTCGGTAGAATTAATACAACAAAGGCGATTTAACACAGCTGGGCTATGTTGACCCACAGTGACCTCTTTCCCACATTGCATGCATCCTTGGAAAACTTAGAACTTAAATGCACCAAACCCCAAGTAAAAGTAAAAAAACTAATCAAAAAACATTGTGGGTTTTGAGCATGAAACACAGCAGGCCAGTACACACTATTACAGTAGCATTGTCCAAAGCTACAATCTTAGGGACCTGAACTTAGGTCACAATAATGATGCTAATCAAATACAGTTGTGTTCTCCTTTTATTTTTTCCCCCTTGCTTAGGCTGCTGTTTGCAATCAGTATCAGTATCACATATAAAACAAAAGCTACAATCCCTGGTGCCATAAACAAAACTAATACCATGTACTCTAGCTGAGCTCGCTGAGTAGTTCTCCTCTACAAAACTGAAAGTATGGAACTAATTGATCAGTGTATGTCCAGAAAAATAAAATCACTGCACAATAAATTGTTGTCAGAAAGCATCAAAGATTTGCTCTGTTCCTAAGTATGCTTGTACAGTACAAGCATTTATATAAAACTCTGGGGTGGGGGTAGGGAGATGAGGTGAGCCATTTGTAATTATTGAGGCAAAAAAAAACATTGATTAATATTCACTCAATATATTGTAATGTATGTTCTCACAAGTAAAACATTTACAGCTTGTTTGGTGAAAAAAGCCAGGCCACGCAAGGGAAAAAAATGTTTTTGAAGTGAAGTACTAATAGGTTAAAGTGAGAGCAAAAGACTTTATGTGCACAGTACAAAAATATGCTTGTCACATGATCATAAACCATGCTGTCATTATGAATTTATTTTTTCACTTTAAATTACCCTGATGCTCTTCTTCTCTTTAAAAGTTTGGGACATGCTGAGATAATTAGATAGTGCTGGAGTACAACTTGCGGAGTTCTCAGTGTAAGGGGGGTAATGACCCACCATCAGCCTTGTGTGTGCAATGTTAGATAAGGATATGCTTTACCGGGCAGAACTGTAGACTCATTTATTTTAACCCTTCTTGACTAAAATCCATACAGGATGAAACTAATAAAAAACTATTGTTTAGTGGACATTCATTTTCTTCTGGAAAACAAAAGTAGAGAAGGAGGAGCGCTCCATAGTGTAATACCGCTTTATTAAAACAAATTGCGCAAAATAAAAATTCACTTACTAGATGCAAGTGGATACAAGCATGTAATCAGGCTTTGCAGCCTTAAAATCCTTCCTTGGTGGGTGCACTTTAAACTGCTGTGGCCATCGGAGTTGGATGGATTGGATGGAGAGCGACCCTAGTTGCTTCCCCAAGGGATAGTGGCGTTATTACCCGTTTTGGCGTTCCACGCCTTCGTCAGATAACCTGCATCATGCATCTAGTAGGTGAATTTTTATTTTGCGCAATTTGTTTTAAAAAAGCGGTTATAACACTATGGAGCACTCCTCCTTCTCTACTTTTGTTTTCCTGACCAAGCCTTTCTGACAGCCGGGCTTTAAAGGAGCAGCTAAAGTGTGACCGAACTCAGCCACCCTTGATCACCGCCCTAGCAGCGCAAGATTTCACATCCTTTTCATTCATTTTCTTCTGTCTGGGATATAGCTTAGGGGTTTGTATGACAATTCGCTGTGCACAGTCATATAATTCAGCAGAAAGTTATCCTAGCATCATTACATTTTCTCTTTGCATATTTTTGTGGGTAGACAGTCACATGAGGAATTAAATACATACAAGTACTCTTCTGGATCAGGAAACATGGTTTATCCTAGAGCATGATCTCAAACACATTTGCCTACCAATTGCCCCAATCATTGGCCTGTTCCCAACTAGAACTCTAACTGTTGAGTTGGTGCTAAAATTTGCTTTAGCCAGCTCACAAATTCCATAAACTCCAATGGAGTGCTGATAAATAGAGATGGCCCGAACGGTTCGCCTGCGAACGGTTCCAGGCGAACTTTAGGTGGTACGTGTTCGCCGGCGAAGGCAAACTTTTGCGGAAGTTCGATTTGCCCCCATAATGTTCCATTGAGCACAACTTTGACCCTCTACATCACAGTCAGCAGGCACATTGTCGCCAATCAGACTACACGCACTCCTGGAGCCCCACCCATCTTATAAAAGGCAAGGTTCTCCTGCCGTTTTACTCACTCGTCTGCTAGGCTGGTTCCATGCCTCATTCATTTTGATAAAGGTGAGGTACTGAACTAGGCGACTTCTCTTCTCACTGACAATGCCTCCATCTGCACTGAAGATCCTTTCTGACAGGACACTTGAGGTAGGGCAAGACAGAAGTTGGATGGCAAATTGTGACAGCACTGGCCACAGGTCAAGCCTGCGCACCCAGTAGTCCAGGGGTTCATCGCTGCTCAGAGTGTCTATATCAGCACTTAAGGCCAGGTAGTCGGCTACCTGCCAGCCAAGGGATTGGTGGAGGGTGGATCTGGAAGGGCTAAGGCGAGGCGTTGGACTAAAGAATGTCCGCATGTTGGCATCACCATGAGATCGCTAGAGCGTCCTGTCCTTGCCTGCATGGGCATGGGAGGAGAAGGAAGATTACTGGCAGTGGCACCTTTATTCCGTTGTGCTGTGACATCACCCTTAAACGCAATGTACAGCATACTTGCCAGCTTGTTGTGCAAGTGCTGCATCCTTTCTGCCTTCTGGTGATTTGGTAACATCTCCGCCACTTTGTGCTTATATCGAGGGTCTAGTATCATTGCCACCTAGTACAGGTCATTCCTCTTGAGTTTTTTTTTACACAGGGGTCCCTCAACACAGGCTGGACAGCATAAAAATACCCCATCTGGTCGAATGCCGACCTACTATACATCTCCTCTTGCTCTTCCAAAATGATGTCAGGTAAGTTCTCCTCCTCCCCCCAGTCACAAACATTACCACGGGAAAGGTGAGCAGCACACGCCCCTGTGACACCTGCTGTGGTTGTTCTTCCGCCTCCTCCTCAAAAAAATCACCTTCCTCATCTGACTCTTCCCCAGACGACTGCTCCTCCTCACCCCTCCTCTGTGCTGCCGCAGGTGTTGATGACAAATCTGGTTCTGGTCTTGATGTTTCCAACAACTCTTCCTCCTCTTCCTGTTCACGCTCCTCTACAGCTTGATCCACCACTATACGCACGGCACGCTCCAGGAAGAAAGCATATGGGATCAAGTCGCTGATGGCGCCTTCACTGCGACTCACCAGGTTTGTCACCTCCTCAAATGGATGCATGAGCATGCAGGCATTACGCATGAGTGTCCAGTACATCGGCCAGAAAATGCCCAGCTCCCCAGAGCATGACGTTTGAGCATAGCTGTACAGATAGTCATTGACGGCTTTCTCCTTTTGTAGCAGGTGGTCAAACATGAGGAGCATTGAATTCCAGTGAGTCGGGCTATCGCAAATCAAGCACCTCACCGGCAAGTTGTTTCTCTGCTGAATATCAGCAAAGCGCGCCATGGCCGTGTAGGAACACCTGAAATGCCCACACACCTCCCTGGACTGCTTAAGGACCTCCTGTAAGCCTGGGTACTTACACACAAATCTTTGGATTATAAGATTCAGCACATGTGCCATGCAGGGTACATGTGTCAACTTTCCCAAACTCAAAGCCGAAATGAGATTGCTGCCGTTGTCACACACCACGTTGCCGATCTCCAGTTAGTGCGGGGTCAGCCACTGATCCACCTGTTTGTTCAGAGCAGCCAGGAGAGCTGCTCCAGTGTGACTCTCGGCTTTGAGGCAAGATATGTCCAAGATGGCATGACACCGTCATACCTGGCATGCAGCATAGGCCCTGGGGAGCTGGGGGTGTGTAGTCAGGGCCAGATTTAGGCCAAGGCCACCTAGGCCATGGCCTAGGGAACCACAGGAGCAAGGGCACCAAAGCAGCAGGCTAACCTGGTGCATTTGCAAGCTTGCAAATGCTGCAATGCAGGGAAATTAGATGAGTGCCTGACTGCGGTACTCTGCTGCTAGCTGCCTGTGCAGCAGCCACCTTGCTCTCTGTGCATGTTTGCATTGTGGCGAGCAGCTATGGACTTGGGCAGCATTAAAGATGGAAAGGAAGAGGAAGTTTCTGCACTGGAGACAAGTGGAGAAATGAGTGACACTAATGGGTGCTCCACTGTAAAGGCAAACTGGCTACCTATACTGAAAGGGGGGGGGGGAAGGAGGGATTAAGGGAGTCATCTGGCTACCTATACTGGAGGGAAAGGGGGGAGGGGTCATCTGGCTACCTATACTGGAGCGAAGGGGGGAGGGGTCATCTCGTTATCTCTACTGAAGGGGGGGCGGCTGGCGACAGTGGCCTTGGGCGGTAAAAAGTATAAATCCGGCCCTGTGTGTAGTTGGAGAGGAGATCGCAGCCCCAGTAGAGTAGCACTGCCACTCAGCCGAGGAGGAAGATGACAGAGAAGAGGATGTAGCAGGAGGAGTATGAGGAGAAGGAGAGGAGGTGGCAGCAGGCCTGCCTGCAAGCCGTGGAGGTGTCACAACTAGGTACACTGCAAAGCCACATACTCCCTGCTTGCCAGCAGTCACCAGGTTTACCCAATGTGCTGTATAAGTAATGTACCTGCCCTGACAGTGCTTTGTAGACCAGGCATCCGTGGTCAGATGGACCCTTGACCCAACGCTGTGTGCCAGAGATGACACCACTTGCCTTTCAACATCACAGTACAGTTTGAGTACCCCCTTTTTAAAAAAATAATTGCGGCCTGGTATCTTACACTGCGGTGTCCCAATTGCCACACATTTTCGGAAGGCCTCAGAGTCCACCAGCTGGTATGGTAACAGCTGGCGAGCTAACAGTTCCTCCAAGCCAGCTGAGGTTCACTGGCAGACATTGGCTTCTTCCGCTCAAAGATTTCCTTAGTGTACACCTGGCTGCTGCTATGGGCAGAGGAGCAGGAACCGCTCAAGGTGAGAGGAGGAGTGGCTGTGAAGGTGCAAGGGATAAAGTGGCTGAAGATGCTGCACCTGAAGTAGGAAGAGGAGGCGGAGGGTGGCTTTGCATTTGTGTGCTGCTTTTCCTCAGGTGGTCATACCATTAGTGTTTGTGCTTTTTCATCATGTGCCTTCGTAAGGCAGTTGTCCCTACGCGGGTCTTGGTCTTTCCTCAACTCAATGTTTAGTGGCAGAGAGTACAGATGGCATCGCTGTCATCTGAGGCAGCCACACAAAAAAATGTCCACACTTCTGAGCCCTGGGATGATGGCACTGTGTTGGTGGCGGCAGCAGCTGACCTTGAAGGGCATGTTGGCTGGCTGTCCATAGGTGGCGATACATGCCGCCGGACACTGCCACAAGCTGTTTCTGATGACAAGCTCCCCCTGCTTCTTTCAGCAACTCGTCTCCTCCTACTCCTATCTGACTCCCCCTCTGAACTATCCCCCTGTTCATGTTGTCTATTGGGAACCCACATGACATCCATGGCAGTATCATTATCATCATCATAATCATCCTCCACAGCTTCGCTTGTATCAGACACCTCCAAAACTGCACCAACAACAGGTACTTTATCATCCTCACACCTTTCGTTCATACTGACGTCTAACTCAGACATATGAGGTATTGTAACAAGTTTAGCGCCTTCATCCTGTAACACTAATGGCAGTGAATCTGTTAATTTCCCACCAAATAACTCCTGCGAACTGTCGAATGGAGCAGATGAGGTGCTAGTAGTAGCAGTGATGGCTGCCGGCTGAATGTTAAGTGGGATGCCAGAATCAGAGCAGGAGAAGGAAGATATGATTCACAAAAGCGTGCTATCTGTTAGCACGCCAGTGAAAAGCTGCTTATCACATGCAAACTGCCTCTTCGCATGCTAATACGCGCGTAATAGTTTGTTTAGTGTGCATAAAGTTTTGCGCACGTAAAGTTTTATGCGCGCATTAAACCCTATGCGACTTTCCACGTGCACCGGACTTTGCGTGCGCAAAATGTTGTGCGCGGGACTTTGCGCGCGAGTTTATTCCTCAAAATGGTGCTAACCTACTTAGTGCATTGGTGATCACGCCCAAAAGTCTTTAGGCGTGCTAAGTAGGTTAGCACCGCTTTGTGAATCAAGCCCAAGGTGTTCTGTGTTAATTAGTCAACTACGTCCTGGCAATCTTGGGAGTTTATGGCATGTGCATTCTGAACACTGCACTTCGTTTGAGGGCCGCATGAAATCATGTCAGCACCACCTCGAACAGGCCTGCCTCTGGCTCTGGCTCTGCCTCGGCCTGTTGTTTTGTCCATATTGGGGAGGATGAAGTGAAAGGTATGCACTGACTTGACTAATACAATGTGCAGTCACACAGATGCAGTCAAATGTATACACTAACTGCTGGTATAATACAATGTGCAGTCACACAGATGCAGTGAAAGGTATGCAGTGACTGGTGGTATAATACAATGTGCAGTCACACACGTGCAGTGAAAGGTACTGGCTGTTGGTATAATACAATGTGCAGTCACACAGATGCAGTGAAAAGTATACACTGACTGCTGGATGGTGTAATGGTTAAGGGCTCTGACTCTGAAGCAGG
This sequence comes from Hyperolius riggenbachi, assembly GCF_040937935.1. Lineage (NCBI taxonomy): Eukaryota > Metazoa > Chordata > Amphibia > Anura > Hyperoliidae > Hyperolius > Hyperolius riggenbachi. The sequence goes on along the minus strand of NC_090656.1, from coordinate 163,817,053 downwards.
AGACGAAGGTTCGAATCTCGGCTCTGCCTGTTCAGTAAGCCAGCACCTATTCAGTAGGAGACCTTAGGCAAGTCTCCCTAACACTGCTACTGCCTATAGAGCGCATCCCAGTGGCTGCAGCTCTGGCGTTTTGAGTCCGCCGGGAGAAAAGCGCGATATAAATGTTATTTGTCTTGTCTTGTCTTGGTATAATACAATGTGCAGTCACACAGATGCAGTGAAAGTTATGCACTGACTACTGATATAATACAATATGCAGTCACACAGCTGCAGTGAAAGGTATGCGCTGACTGTTGTAAAATGATGAGTCGAATACACTCGAAATCCTATAACAAGACTCTGTTATGGGGGGCAAGTCTGCCATCCATTCAAGTGAAAGGTATGCACTGACTGGTATAATACAATGCACAGTTACAGAGATGCAGTTAAAGGTACTGACTGCTGGTATAGTACAATGTGCAATCACATAGATGCAGTGAAAGGTATACACTGACTTCTAGTATAATACAATGTGCAGTCACACAGATGCAGTGAAAGGTATGCAGTGACTGCTGATATAATACAATGTGCAGTCACACAGATGCAGTGAAAGGTATGCAGTGACTGCTGGTATAATACAATGTATATTCACACAGGTGCAGTGAAAATGTATGCTCTGACTGGTATATAAAGCAGTGTGCAGTCACGCAGATGCAGTGAAAGGAGTGCAGTGACTCAGGGCCGGGCCGAGGCAGAGGCTGGGCAGGCACCGGCCTCTGAGCGCATCGCCCTGAGGGCGCATTCAGCTCTCCTCACATCATGCCTGGCCTTTTACAATGATACTCCTCCTTCCGGTTACTCTCGCTCACAATAGTGTCAGCGGTGAAGTCACCTGCGACTTCGGCTCCCGCTGAGCGCTTGTCCCGCCAGACCGGAGCCCACTGAATTTAATTCCCCCTCTATCAAGCCGCGCACAGAGATGACAGGCTCGGCGGTGGTTGTTGTTACTGTTGCTAGGCAACAGCAAGAAGCAGTGCAGGAAATGGCACAAGCTTCCTGCAGCGTTTAGGTCTAGGAGTAGCTGCTCTGAGTGACCTAAGGAAACATCGTAGGATGATGGAACTCCTGGAAGCCTGGCCCTGCCTACTGCCCAAGCAAGGCAATAGAGAGCGAGTGCCTCATTATCTTCGGTGGGACAGTCAGTCACATGATTTATGGGTCCCTTGACAGTAGTGATCTTTAACAATTCCGGAGGACAGTGGACTGGATTTTATGTCTATAAGGCCCCCACCCAGCTGCAAGATGAAGGTATGGACTTGGAGTGGGGGGAGGTAGAGGAAGGCAGTGAGGATGTGTGTGTTTATGTACTGCTCCCCCTTTATCCCCCGGGAGAGAGAAAGAAAGAAAGAAAGAAAGAGAGAGTGTGTGTGTAGTGGTGTAGTGTACTGTTCCTCCCCTCCCTCACCTCAGGCATTATATATATATATATATATATATATATATATATATATATATATATATATATACATACACTGTCCCTCCCCACCTCTCTTCAGGCATTCATAGACAGTGTGTGCACTAGGTAACTGTTCCCCCACCCTGTCGACTCAGGCATACATGGTGTGTGGGTCGTGCATTTAAAGTGTACAGTATCTGCCATAAAGGGGAGATGAGGAATCATACTTACCTGGGGCCTCTTCCAGCCACCTGTAATCCTTCAGCTCCCTCAGTGTCTCAATGTCGGTCCAATCCTTCATTCTACCACTGTCAGCCCTGCTGTCAGGCTCAGTAAAATCCACAGCTCGGCTCAGTCAGGACCACTGCAAACACCTCCTTGATCATGTTCCCATAGCTGGGAGAATACTGCGCCTGCAGAGTTATGATCTTTAACTAATAACTAACTGCACAGTGAGGAATACTCCCACATGGCCACAGCCACCCATTCGCAGTCATCCGCGACTACTGGGGCTGACAAAGGCAGAGGGGACTGGATGGACACTAAAGGTGCTGATGGACTACAGGTGGCTGGAAGAAGCTCAGGGAAATATTGATCCTTTTATCCCAACATGTCTTAGAGTCGCGCTGACGTCATCCGGACTGCACTGCAACAGCCTGGAGTACGTCAGTGTGATGGCTGGTAACTTTATCATTTAACACGGAGGATATCTATGCGTCGCCCAATTTCATGGCCCGGATCACGCGTGTGTGTGTGTGTGGGGGGGGCACACTTTTGAATTGCTGCCTCTGTTGCTGGAGGACCTTGTCCCGCCCCTGCAGTGACTGGGGGCATAATACAATGTGCAGTCACACAGGTGCAGTGAAAAGGTATGCACTGACTGGTATATAAAACAGTGTGCAGTCACACAGATGCAGTGAAAGGTGTGCAGTGACTGGTGTTATAATACAATGTGCAGTCACACAGATGCAGTGAAAGGTATTCAGTGACTGCTGGTATAATACAATGTGCAGTCACACAGATGCAGTTAAAGGTACTGACTGCTGGTATAATACAATGTGCAGTCACACAGGTGCAGTGAAAAGGTATGCACTGTCTGGTATATAAAACAGTGTGCAGTCACACAGATGCAGTGAAAGGTATGCAGTGACTGGTGGTACAATACAATGTGCAGTCACACAGATGCAGTGAAAGGTATGCAGTGACTGGTGGTATAATACAATGTGCAGTCACACAGATGCAGTGAAAGGTATGCAGTGACTGGTGGTATAATACAATACGCAATCACACAGATGCAGTGAAAGGTATACCACCAATGTAGAAAAATTCACTCCACAGGCTCCAAACTTGCGTTTGTAATTTATTGAGCAAGACACACTACATGTTAGGAGTCTTCTGACCCTTCCTCAAGTATCCCGCCCACCACTTCTCCATCCCATTTAAAGTACTCCACACAGGAAGTCCCACCCAAGTGCATTAACATAAAGGAATTCTTTCCGGGTCCTTTCCGGGTCCTTTTCTTTTCCCGATTTAAATTTACAATAACGTACAAACCGGGTAATAAAAATGTCAAGGCAGACACATTGTCCCATTGTTTCGAACCTGAGACAGAACAGCCCTCATCCCCTGTAAATATTCTGCCTGAATGTGTAGTGGTGGCCGCCACGGTACCCATAGAGGATTTAGCATCCACTCTGCAGCCATATCAACAGGACACTCCAGAAGGGAAACCTGATGGCCTCTTGTTTGTTCCGCTGCATTTACGTCTGCAGGTTTTGCAACTATTTCATTCCCGTAAGAATATAGGACATCCTGGCATGGCCAGAACACAAGAATTATTGTCCCGTTGCGTCTGGTGGCCTACACTTAAAAATAACTGCAGAGAATTTGTTTATTCATGTACAGTCTGTGCCCGGAGTAAACCTTCTAGGCAAGCTCTGGAAGGAACACTTCAGGCATTGCCTGTGCCCACAGAACCATGGACTCATATTTCCATGGATTTTGTGGGGGAACTCCCTGCGTCACAAGGGAAAACTGTGATATGGGTAGTAGTGGACCGTTTTAGTAAAATGGTTCACTTTGTTCCATTGGCCCAGAAACTAGCAGATCTCTTTGTTATTCACATTTTCTGGCTACATGGGATTCCACAGAATATAGTTTCAGACAGAGGAGTTCAATTTGTTTCTAAATTCTGGCGAGCATTTTGTCAGCACTTGGGTTTGACGTTATCTTTTTCCTCAGGGTACCATCCTCAGACGAATGGTCAGACAGCGAAGATGAACCAGTCACTGGAGCAATTTCTTCGTTGCTATGTAGCTGATTCCCAACATGAATGGGTAAAATTCCTTGCTTTTGCGGAATTTGCTCATAACAATCTAAGGAACACTTCCTCAGGCTTTTCCCCATTCCAACTTATCACAGGGAGGTCACCGAAGTTTTCCCCTTTACCTGTGAGTGATTCTCCCTTCCCGGCATTAGAAGGGTGGCAGGACTCTTTAAAAATAATCTGGTCTTTGGTAAAAGCCAATTTGAAAAAAGCATTTGAAGTACAAAAGAGGCATGCTGATAGGAAGCGTTCTCTCGAATGGAATTTTGCTCCAGATGACATGGTTTGGGTCTCCACTCTTCATATTGCTTTGAGATAGCACTCGGCAAAGTTGGGGCTAAATATATTGGTCCATATTCTATTACTGAGAAAATTAATGAGGTGACATATAAAGTTGCTCTGCCAACCACCATGAGAGGTGTAAAATCCTTTCATGTGTCATTGTTGAAGCCTGCTGTGTATACTGACTTCTCTCCCCCCCTATTGTGGTTGATGGGGAACCCGAATATGAGATCGAGGAGATCTTGGACTCTCGCAAAGTGCAAAATTCCGTGCAGTATTTGGTTCATTGGAGAGGTTATGGTCCTGAGGAAAGATCTTGGGTGCCGGATCACCGACTTCATGCTGACGAACTAAAACGAGAATTTCACATTTTACATCCTGAGAAACCATTCAGGGCATGCCCGGAGTCCTTGCCTCAGAGGGGGGGGGGTAATGTTACAATCCCGGTAGATGCGGATAGCGGCGTGACTGCCGCTTCCGCGTCTGACGTCACGATAGCACCCGCTCTGGCATCTCCGGGCCTCCCGCCGGGTTCAGGGAGGTCCGGCTTGTCTAAAGTTCATAGTGAGCGTCAGGCTCACGCGTGTGTGGAGCGCCAGCGTCTTTATGGCCTAAGAAGACGAGTCAGCTGACCCGGCGGTCAGCTGACACTGGCTTGCTGGTTTCAGGTTTCTGATTGGTCGGGCACTGGGGGCGGCGCTGGTTGAACTATCTTCACTATTTAAAGGTCTGTTTGTCATTTGCTCTCCGTCTGTTGTTGCTGAAACTTCGCAGTGAAAGCTCTCAGACCTTAGTCAGATCCTTGTGTGTTTGAACCAGCAGGACCCCGGGGATTCACACTTAGCTCAGGACTATATCATTACTGCTGTTGTTTATTATCGTGTATGACCTTTTGCCTGTACCTCTGATTACTATCTGCCTTACGATTCTGTACCTTTGCCAATCTGATCTGTTGCCGACTTCTGCCTGAACACTCACTCTGATCTAGTCTTACGATTCTGTACCTTTGCCAATCTGATCTGTTGCTGACTTTTGCCTGTATACTCACTACAATTTTGCCCGACGACTCTGTACTTCTAAATGACCAATCTGCTACCGACTAAGCCTGCACGACCACTCTTTGTGAGTAATAGCCCCTGTTACTCAGGGCTATCACTCTCCAGTGCTCCTGTATATTACTGTGCACCAAAACACGTGTGATCACACTTTGAATAAAATACTGACTATCATGCTGATAGAGCTCATTCTGATCATCAGATACATCACTGATCATCACAAGAAGAAGAAGAAGAAGAATCAGGTGAAGAAAAAGAAGAAGAAGAAAAAGAAGAAGAAAAAGAACCAGGGGAAGAAGAAGAACCAGGTGAAGAAGAAGAAGAAGGATCAGGAGAAGAAGAAGAAGAAGAAGAAGAAGAAGAACCAGGTGAAGAAAAAGAAGAAGAAAAACCAGGTGAAGAAGAAGAGCCAGGTGAAGAAGAAGAAGAACCAGGTGAAGAAAAAGCATAATAACCAGGTGAAGAAGAAGAAGAAGAAGAACCAGGTGGTGAAGAAGAAGAACCAGGAGAAGAAGAAAAACCAGGTGAAGTAGAAACAGATGATGAAGAAGAACCAGATGATGATGAAAAAGAAGGACCAGATGATGAGGAAAAAGAAGAAAAAGAAGAAGAAGAAGAAGAACCAGGTGAAGAAGAAGAACCAGGTGCCAGTGAAGAAGAAGGCAATGAAGATGATGATAATGAGAAAGAAGATGGTAAAACAGAAAAAGAAGACATTGAAGAAAAAGATGGAGAGAAGAAAAAGAAGAAGGTGAAGACGGTGAAGAAGAATAAACAAGAAATGCAGAAAAGTTTTCCATCAAATTTTTTAAAAAAAATGTTTTAATTACACCTATTTAAATGTGATTTCCCTTTAAAAAATTGCTTTAAGGCCATTCGAATTCGTGATCACAACTATTACCCGAATTAAATTACCGATAACGACTCGAATTCGAATCGAATTCTAAGGTCGTGATCACGGGCGAATCCGAAGTTGACCCGGACCCGAATTCGAATGTACTCAAATCGAATTTGGGTACATTCGAGCATCCCTGTACAGCAGTATAATCAGTCTGAACCTGCCTGCCTGCACTAAGCACAGTAATCAGGCAGCACGGTGGCGTAGTGGTTAGCACTCTCGCCTTGCAGCGCTGGGTCCCCGGTTCGAATCCCAGCCAGGGCACCATCTGCAAGGAGTTTGTATGTTCTCCCCGTGTCTGCGTGGGTTTCCTCCGGGTACTCCGGTTTCCTCCCACATCCCAAAAACATACGGATAAGTTAATTGGCTCACCCTTAAATTGGCCCTAGACTACAGTACTTACACTACATAATACAAACACAGACATATGATAATAGTAGGGATTAGATTGTGAGCTCCTTTGAGGGACAGTTAGTGACAAGACAATATATATATACTGTACAGCGCTGCGTAAGATGTCGGCGCTATATAAATACTAAATAATAATAATAATAATAATAATCAGTACACTCTCACTATGACTACACTGACTACAGCTAACTGAATAATAAATCACTAACAGGATAGCTAGCTAAATACAACTGACAAGTACAGTATCAGAGCAATGTTAGGAGTAAAAACGCTAAGTTTTTCACACTGAAAAGCGCTTTCTGAAGCAACAATGACCTGGAGATGATCCTGAGCCTGTACCTGTAACGATTGTGGGATATCTCCGTGTTCAGCGCACAAAGATGTGCGCTGACATTGCGGAGGTCCTCCACAAGCGTGTCAAGATACTAGAACCCAGCTTTTGGTGTAAGCACCAGTAGAGGGAAATTCCTGTCGGCAGATGGCGCTGGGGAGTGCAGAGGAACCAATCCTCTGTACCTCCACAAATGCCAGACAGGAATTGTACGAAGCGCAGAACGCAATCGCAAGAGAAGCGATTGCGAATGAGAACGAGCAAAGGGACAGGTTGTATGTGTGTGCGCCAATCTAGTCGCCACCCCGCGACCGCGCACACACAACAGCAGGTGCGAAACAGAAACGCAACCGCCAAGAACGGCGATTGCCAGAAGTGACACAAGGCAGATCAGAACAGAATACGAGGATAGCAAAGGCACAGCAAATCATACAATGAGAAGATACGGAAAATAATAAACGCTAGCTAACCGCGAACACCGCACTCATTCGCAACAGTGCACGCGGTTATGCGCGGTCTCCACGTGATAAGCACAATAGAGACAAGCACGCCTAACTAACCATCAACAGACAAACACGAAACAAAGAACGTGAACGCTTGCTTAACAAACGAGAAACAGGAACTAGGCAGAAAGGATCCACCGCTCTTCCGCTAGTGTTGGGCGAACATCTAGATGTTCGGGTTCGGGCCGAACAGGCCGAACATGGCCGCGATGTTCGGGTGTTCGACCCGAACTCCGAACATAATGGAAGTCAATGGGGACCCGAACTTTTGTGGTTTGTAAAGCCTCCTTACATGCTACATACCCCAAATTTACAGGGTATGTGCACCTTGGGAGTGGGTACAAGAGGAAAAAAAAAATTAGCAAAAAGAGCTTATAGTTTTTGAGAAAATCGATTTTAAAGTTTCAAAGGGAAAACTGTCTTTTAAATGCGGGAAATGTCTGTTTTCTTTGCACAGGTAACATGCTTTTTGTCGGCATGCAGTCATAAATGTAATACATATAAGAGGTTCCAGGAAAAGGGACCGGTAATGCTAATCCAGCAGCAGCACACGTGATGGAACAGGAGGAGGGTGGCGCAGGAGGAGAAGGCCACGCTTTGAGACACAACAACCCAGGCCTTGCATGAGGACAAGAAGCGTGCGGATAGCATGCTTTGTACCACCATGCAGTCATAAATGTAATAAAGATAAGTGGTTCAATAAACAGGGACCACGCGGCAACGCTAACCCAGCAGCAGCACACGTGATGGAACAGGAGGAGGCGCAGGAGGAGAAGGCCACGCTTTGTGAGACACAACAACCCAGGCCTTGCATGAGGACAAAAAGCGTGCGGATAGCATGCTTTGTACCGCCATGTAGTCATAAATGTAATAAAGATAAGAGGTTCCATAAACAGGGACCGGCAACGGTAACCCAGCAGCAGCAGCAGCAGCAGCAGCACACGTGATGGAACAGGAGGAGGCGCAGGAGGAGAAGGCCACGCTTTGTGAGACACAACAACCCAGGCCTTGCATGAGGACAAAAAGCGTGCGGATAGCATGCTTTGTACCGCCATGTAGTCATAAATGTAATAAAGATAAGAGGTTCCATAAACAGGGACCGGCAACGGTAACCCAGCAGCAGCAGCAGCAGCAGCAGCACACGTGATGGAACAGGAGGAGGCGCAGGAGGAGAAGGCCACGCTTTGTGAGACACAACAACCCAGGCCTTGCATGAGGACAAAAAGCGTGCGGATATAGCAGCAATGCTTTTTGCCGCCATGCAGTCATAAATGTAATACAGATGAGAGGTTCAATAAACAGGGACCGGAAACGCTAAACCATCCCAGATGTTCATCGGTCATGTTACTTGGTTGGGGTCCAGGAGTGTTGCGTAGTCGTTTCCAATCCAGGATTGATTCATTTTAATTTGAGTCAGACGGTCTGCATTTTCTGTGGAGAGGCGGATACGCCGATCTGTGATGATGCCTCCGGCAGCACTGAAACAGCGTTCCGACATAACGCTGGCTGCCGGGCAAGCCAGCACCTCTATTGCGTACATTGCCAGTTCGTGCCAGGTGTCTAGCTTCATGCCCGGTTTCAGGTCCAGCGGTGCCAGCCACAAATCCGTCTGTTCCTTTATTCCCCTCCAAATTTCCTCCCCTGTGTGCTGCTTATCCCCAAGGCAGATCAGCTTCAGCAACGCTTGCTGACGCATGCCAACAGCTGTGCTGCACTGCTTCCACGATCCTACTGCTGCTGGTGCTGGGTTAGCATTTCCGGATGAGGTACAGCTTTGAGATGCGTTGGAGGAGAAGGAGTCAGAGAGGTAGGTGCTGCTGTTGTTATCCAGCTGTTTGCGGCGTGGGCAACACCCGCGCCGTAGCAGGTGAGGAATCGCTGCCAGGCTCCACAAGGTTCACCCAGTGCGCGGTAAGGGAGATGTATCGACCCTGGCCGAACGCACTCGTCCAGGTGTCAGTGGTGAGGTGAACCTTGCAGGCAACGGCATTCTTCAAGCTTCGGGTTATTTAGCTGACCACGTGCTCATGCAACTCAGGCACTGCAGAGCGCGCAAAGTGGTAGCGGCTGGGAACCACGTAACGTGGGATGGCCACTGACATCATGCCCTTGAAGCTGTTTGTCTCCACCACTCGATATGGCAGCATTTCGCAGGCCAGAAGCTTGGCTATGCTGGCTGGCTGTTACTGCCACGGCCCGGGGGTCATTTGCTGGCAATTTCCTCTTGTGCTCAAACATCTCAGAGACAGACAACTCAACCGTAGCGCTGCACACCGAAGGGCTGTTGGTTGTTGTGTTTGATGAACACTGGGAGACCTCAAGAGCACTAGTCCGGAAAGTGACAGTGTCAGCATCGTCTGATGTTTGTGAATGTTGTGAACCACGCAATGGCTGGGCTACTGCTGCTGCTGAGGCGGGTCTGGTGGTGAGTCTGGTGAACCCAAGGGAGGCAGTGTTGCTGGTGGTACCCTGTCCTGCCGCGTTTGCCCACAGAGTGGGATGTTTGGATAGAATGTGGCGGCTCATGCTGGTGGTGGAGAGGTTGTTAATACTTTTCCCCCTGCTCAGGCGGGTCTTGCACACCTTGCAAATCGCCATGGTAACATCCTCAGTGCAGTCTTCAAAGAAAGCCCAGACTTTAACTGGCTGAGGACTCGGACCTCGTGCGTGATGTGCTGGTGCTGCTTAACCCACTGCTGGACGCTTGAGAGGTCATCCAAGTAATTATCTGGTCCTGTTCTTTTGGATCTGTGAGGGTTGTTGTCCTGAACAACATGGGCAGTATTGAGTGGGTTTTCTTGGGTGCTCCCCTGTGGCCTGTACGTGAACCGTCAGGGGAAACACCTCTTCCCTTGCCCCTCCCTCTTTCACCGGATTTCTTCCTCATTTCACTTATCCTTAAAGTACACGCTGACTGGCAGCAGTACAGTGGCAGTACAGAAATGCTATACAGTGGTGGGTGAGCGGTGTACCACTATTGTCAGCAGTGACACAGAGCACAATGCTATACAGTGGCGGGTGAGCGGTGTACTACTGTTCCCAGCAGACACAGAGTGGAAGTAAACACAATGCTATATAGTGTGGCTGAGCCGTGTACACAGAGTGGCATTAAACACAATGCTATATAGTCTGCTATATAGTCACCCCGAACAGGGTGATGTTCTGCAGAACCCGAACAGTGGCAAACACTGTTCGCCCAACACTACTGGGAGGGAACGCAGATTTTAGTACCTAAACACACGATACAACATGTTTTCCGGGGTCGGACTCTGAGGCACATACAGATGGTCCCGATCATCATCCTCATCATACACTTCTTCTCCTGAGTCTGACCCACCCACCACCTCTGCCACCCCAACATCCCCAGACACAGACCCCTCATCGTCCTCAACATTAACTTGGGATGCTGGCCTGAGCCAGACCTCCTCCTCCACATCAGGCCCCATCATCTCCTCAATGGCAGCCCTCATTAATCGCTCTGGCGACGGACTGATGGACACAACGTTCTCCTCCGGGGAGGGCTGCTGCTGACCACTGGCTGCTGGGGTGGATGTTATAGCTTGCGTGGGGCGTTGGCTGTTGCTGTTGTTGGGAGTGCTGCTCACAGCGGAGGTCTCTGGGGAACTCATGTTGAGCTCATATAGTGGTTGACGGTGAGTGGAGTATTACTGATCCCAGCAATATACACACTGACTGGCAGAGTACGCAATGCTATATAGTGTGGCTGAGCGGTGTACACAGAGTGGCAGTAAACACAATGCTATATAGTCTGGCTGAGCGAGCGGTGTACTACTGTTCCCAGCAGAATCAGAGTGGCAGTAAACAATGGTATATAGTCTGGCTGAGCGGTGTACACAGAGTGTCAGTAAACAATGGTATATAGTCTGGCTGAGCGAGCGGTGTACTACTGTTCCCAGCAGAATCAGAGTGGCAGTAAACAATGGTATATAGTCTGGCTGAGCGGTGTACACAGAGTGTCAGTAAACAATGGTATATAGTCTGGCTGAGCGGTGTACACACAATGCTATATAGTCTGCTATATAGTGTCAGGAAAACAATGGTATATACTCTGGCTGAGCGAGCGGTGTACTACTGTTCCCAGCAGAATCAGAGTGGCAGTAAACAATGGTATATAGTCTGGCTGAGCGGTGTACACAGAGTGTCAGTAAACAATGGTATATAGTCTGGCTGAGCGAGCGGTGTACTACTGTTCCCAGCAGAATCAGAGTGGCAGTAAACAATGGTATATAGTCTGGCTGAGCGGTGTACACAGAGTGTCAGTAAACAATGGTATATAGTCTGGCTGAGCGGTGTACACAGAGTGTCAGTAAACAATGGTATATAGTCTGGCTGAGCGGTGTACACAGAGTGGCAGTAAACACAATGCTATATACTCTGGCTGAGCGAGCGGTGTACTACTGTTCCCAGCAGACACAGAACAGTAAACAGAATGCTATATAGTGTGGCTGAGCGAGCGGTGTACCACTATTCCCAGCAGACACAGAACAGTAAACAGAATGCTATATAGTGTGGCTGAGCGAGCGGTGTACCACTATTCCCAGCAGACACAGAACAGTAAACAGAATGCTATATAGTGTGGCTGAGCGAGCGGTGTACCACTATTCCCAGCAGACACAGAACAGTGAACAGAATGCTATATAGTGTGGCTAAGCGAGCGGTGTACCACTATTCCCAGCAGACACAGAACAGTGAACAGAATGCTATATAGTGTGGCTGAGCGAGCGGTGTACCACTATTCCCAGCAGACACAGAACAGTGAACAGAATGCTATATAGTGTGGATGAGCGAGCGGTGTACCACTATTCCCAGCAGACACAGAACAGTAAACAGAATGCTATATAGTGTGGCTGAGCGAGCGGTGTACCACTATTCCCAGCAGACACAGAACAGTGAACAGAATGCTATATAGTGTGGCTGAGCGAGCGGTGTACCACTATTCCCAGCAGACACAGAGTGGCAGTAAACAGAATGCTATATAGTGTGGCTGAGCGAGGTACACAGAGTGGCAGTAAACAGAATGCTATATAGTGTGGCTGAGCAAGCGGTGTACTACTATTCCCAGCAGACACAGAGTGGCAGTAAACAGAATGCTATATAGTGTGGCTGAGCGAGGTACACAGAGTGGCAGTAAACAGAATGCTATATAGTGTGGCTGAGCAAGCGGTGTACTACTGTTCCCAGCAGTGACACAATGACAGGGGGGACCCTGGCTAGCGTGGCTGGAGCGCGAACTACCCTGCCTGCCTACCCAAAGCTAAACCCACAGACAAATGGCGGAGATATGACGTGGTTCGGGTATTTATTTACCCGAACCACGTGACAGTTCGGCCAATCAGAGCGCGTTCGGGTCCGAACCACGTGACCCGTTCGGCCAATCACAGCGCTAGCCGAACGTTCGGGGAACGTTCGGCCATGCGCTCTTAGTTCGGCCATATGGCCGAACGGTTTGGCCGAGCACCGTCAGGTGTTCGGCCGAACTCGAACATCACCCGAACAGGGTGATGTTCTGCAGAACCCGAACAGTGGCGAACACTGTTCGCCCAACACTATCTTCCGCCAGAGCAAGTGTGATCCAAGCAGGAACACAGATCAGAAAGATCCACAGCCGCTAACGCTAGCGGCTAGTGCGATCTAAACAAGACAGATCAGATGAGGTAGCTGGTAGCAACCGCTGCTCCAGCTTATACTCCAGGAACTAGATCAGAAGGATCCACAGCCGCTACCGCTAGAGGCTAGTGCGATCCAAACAAGACAGAGCGATTCGCTATCAACCGCCGCTGGTGACAGCGCAATCGCGACAGACAAGACAGGACAGAATAGGCAGTACAAATTATACACAAACTGACTGCACTAACAAGGAATGCAAGGAGCACTCCCCAAGAATTAACTATACTAAGATAGCAGTGGCTGACACTCCAGGTCCAGCAGGAACAAACCTCTATGAGCAGCGAAGCATTGTGGGACACACATAGTACTTATAGTACACGCCTCCAATGAATGTGGCCAGGCAATTTGCATGACAACGTATGCAAATTCCTCAGCAAGCACAAGCTGCAAAACTGACAGAAGGTCTTCTTTCCAGAGTCCTGCAGCATGCAGACCTGAATAATGATCAAAAGGCTGCCTGCCTGCGCAGGCAGCTGAGCGGATCGTTACAGTACCCCCCCTCTAGGGACGAATTCCAGACATCTTTCAAAACTGGCGTTACCAAAAAACTCTAACTGAAGACTCATGAAGGTCAGGGCAGCCCGACAAGGTCCAATTCCAGAGTCAGTCCACCCGAAACCGACCTCATCGGAAACAGAAGCCACCGAAACATGCCCATCAGTACTACCAGTCTTAGCGTAACACCCATCAGGACTGTGGATACCAGAGAAAAAGCCATCGACACCCTCCAGACAATACCCACCATCTTCCAAGGAGCGTCCAAAAATACCAAATCTGCCACAAAACCTGTTTGAAGTGTCTCTTTCAAAACAAAAGCCGCTGTTGATCGCATCCAGGGTACCAAGCAAAAACTCTCCCGGAATCTCCCAAAACCCTTTGGAGCTCTGCAGAGATCCCAAGAGGCCAGAACGCTCACCAGGCTAACATGGAGAACCGCCAAGAACCCCTATGGAACCAATGATTATCCTGGATTCAGAATTACGAGGACACCCATCAAGATCAAGACTTTCAGGGACCACTTCTGGGCATGCAAGCAGGCAGGCTAAATCAGAACATGTCTCCACCGAGGAAGCAACTGAGTACGCTGGTAACCGAGGCACACTTGGGCTTTCTGGGTCACAGAGCACACTGGGGTACACCAGCACAAGAGAAACCTCACGACATGTCGGAGAACTGCCAACCTCAGAGTCCGGCACGACAAGACCAAAACCAGTACCGGACAGAGAATCATCATGAGTGGAGGTCACAGGCACTGGACTTTCACAAGAAGACTCGGATACAAATTCAGAAATTTCTGTGACAATAATATCATCATTGACTACATATGAGTGAAGCTCCATCAGAGCTGAAAAGGTAGCCAGCAAGGCAGCAATGCCTACGGAAGAGGGTAACACCTCAGAAGGACTTGGGGGGGCAGGAGACATCTCCTACAAGTTCTGCACCCTTTGGGAGGAACTCGGAGACCTCCAGAACATCAAACAAGACCTCAGGAACATCATTTTTCAAGTTTTCTAAGAAGGATTCTGTACTATACATGTTACAGGGCAAAACTGGAACTTTATTTTGAGAACAGGGCAGATGTCCCAGGGAAGGTTCCACCATAAACTGAGACTGAATTTCATCATCATGAGTGGAACATACAGGAATATTCACTGGACCACACACTGACTCCCTAACTTCAATCTTGCTGCACCCAGAATTCTGCGTAGCAGTCAAACTAGCTTGCAACTCCAAAACTGCAGAAAATCAGGTGAGTATAGTGGCAATACCTAGACGAGCCTCTAGGGACACTGCAGGAGACTCTAAACAAGGCCATCTTAACTCATCCAGAGTACAGGGTGCAGAATCAGCACTTTCCTCAGAACAAGAAAGGACTCACAAATGTCAGTGTGATTGGACATCATATTGTTATTCATGGTACAGGGCAGGCTCAGAGAAACTTTCTCTGGACCCAGCAAAGATGTTTCAGAGTCAGATTCGCAAAACTTAAGCGCTGTCTCACTCTTAGATTCGGCTAACAATGTCAAATCCGAGGAGCCAGAACGCAAAACCTGCGAATCCAAGATCGCTTTAGGTTGTGAAACCGACGCTTCCATAACGCAAATCTCCGCGATCTGCGGAGCAGACTGCAAGGCATCTAGGGTCGAAACACTGGAGCAATTGTCCCCAGGCAACGGGCCCTTACAGGTGTGAACAGGGTGAGACAGAGACTCATCTGCAGAAGAAATAGCGACATCAACAGAATAAACTTTATTAGGCATATTAATTTCACTTTTGATGCTGCATAGTTTAGGAATTTTTCCCATAGCAGGATCATAGATGGAAGATCTTAAAGAGACTCCGTAACAAAAATTGCATCCTGTTTTTTATCATCCTACATGTTCCAAAAGCTATTCTAATGTGTTCTGGCTAACTGCAGCACTTTCTACTATGACAGTCTTTGTAATAAATCAATGTATCTTTCCCCTGTCAGACTTGTCGGCCTGTGTCTGGAAGGCTGCCAAGTTCTTCAGTGTTGCGGTTCTGCTATGAACTCACCCTTTCTGGCCCCTCTATGCACACTGCCTGTGTGTTATTTAGATAAGAGAGAAGAGAGAAGCTGCTCTAATCAGCTGGATAAATCGTCCTCTGAGCTGGCTGGGCTTTCACATACTGAGGAATTACAAACAAGGGCAAAGCTGTTTGCAGGAAGAAAAGAGCAGCCTGAAACTTCAGTGCATGAGGGAAAGAAACACACAAATGATCTCTTGAGATTCAAAAGGAATGCTGTATACAGCCTGCTTATGTATGGATGTATTTTCTATGTGTGGACATACTGTACATCAACCTACTTCCTGTTTTGGTGGCCATTTTGTTTGTTTACAAACAAACTTTTTAAAACTGTTTTTAACCACTTTTAATGCGGCGAGAAGCGGCGAAATTGTGACAGAGGGTAATAGGAGATGTCCCTTAACGCACTGGTATGTTTACTTTTGAGCGATTTTAACAATACAGATTCTGTTTAAAGATCTGTTCTTAGATGACAAGGGATCCCACATATCTTTGAGAAAACTGGCACATTCATGTTGATCACAATCTGCAGGAACATCTGAGAAACAGGCATTACATCGCATAGATTCAAACTTCACGCAATCAGGAGAGAATCTTTCAAGATTCGCACAGGAATCAACCACAGTAGTGCACCCATTCATGTCAGGTCGCACAATATCTAGACTCACACGCTTTACCCCAGAAAGGCAGGAACAATCATCCGATAACGATGTCTCTTTATTGAAGTCAATTGATTGGTGTGTGTGCAATTCATCCAAAATCGTCTGCCACACATAAGTCACCGGATTCACAAAACATTCGTCACACTCATCAGAGTCAATCAAAGCGTACACCGAATCAAGACAAGCATAAAGAATCTCTGCGCTTTTTGCGATGTAGAAATCGCAAAACGCCTTCCAATCAATCTCGAACTCCTCAATTAATGCTCCAATATCCCATGGAGCAAATGGGGGTTCAAACAACCCGGTTTCCAAGAAACCCTCATAAGGTTTGGGGTCAGGAACATGCAAAGACTTTCTTACTCCTTTAATATAGAAAATAATTCTGCCTATCAAAGGATCCACAAATGCCCTTTCTTGAGGTAATGAAACCTGAGACTGAGAAATTTCAGACTTTACAGAAACAATTTTTTTAATTTGTAGTTGCTATAGGCAATGGATTTTTCAGCTGAGAAGTCTTCCTTTTTTTCCTGCTTTTAGTCCTTGCTGCTTTAGGTGGCTGCTGTTTAGACACAGGGGAATAGTTACTGCATTCATTTTCAAACTGAATGGTTTTGCATGAAGTAGGTAGAGCAGCTGACTCATTAGCAACTACACACTCATACAGGGCAGGTGGCAAGCAAGGCAACTCAAACCAGTAGGAGAATGTAAATGTAAGAAACTGATACAGATTATCATTCCAAGAATTGTCTTGCAATATTTCATGAGCCCATACAAACAGATCGTCTTTCAAAAGCACATAAGCTAATTGGAGAGCAGACGTGGACGGATCAGTAATTTGAAAAGTAGGATTCAGACAAAATTTTACGCATTCAGAGAGAAAATCCTCTTTCGTCTCTGAATTTAATATTTTGAAACTCTTAAAGACACAGGAACCATACTCAGCAAAATCGTACAAATCAGAAATTCCCTCTACACTGGGGTTTTGGGTTGGGCTGCTCATAATGTAACGATTGTGGGATATCTCCGTGTTCAGCGCACAAAGATGTGCGCTGACACTGCGGAGGTCCTCCACAAGCGTGTCAAGATACTAGAACCCAGCTTTTGGTGTAAGCACCAGTAGAGGGAAATTCCTGTCGGCAGATGGCGCTGGGGAGTGCAGAGGAACCAATCCTCTGTACCTCCACAAATGCCAGACAGGAATTGTACGAAGCGCAGAACGCAATCGCAAGAGAAGCGATTGCGAATGAGAACGAGCAAAGGGACAGGTTGTATGTGTGTGCGCCAATCCAGTCGCCACCCCACGACCGCGCACACACAACAGCAGGTGCGAAACAGAAACGCAACCGCCAAGAACGGCGATTGCCAGAAGTGACACAAGGCAGATCAGAACAGAATACGAGGATAGCAAAGGCACAGCAAATCATACAATGAGAAGATACGGAAAATAATAAACGCTAGCTAACCGCGAACACCGCACTCATTCGCAACAGTGCACGCGGTTATGCGCGGTCTCCACGTGATAAGCACAATAGAGACAAGCACGCCTAACTAACCATCAACAGACAAACACGAAACAAAGAACGTGAACGCTTGCTTAACAAACGAGAAACAGGAACTAGGCAGAAAGGATCCACCGCTCTTCCGCCAGAGCAAGTGTGATCCAAGCAGGAACACAGATCAGAAAGATCCACAGCCGCTAACGCTAGCGGCTAGTGCGATCTAAACAAGACAGATCAGATGAGGTAGCCGGAAGCAACCGCAGCTCCAGCTTACACTCCAGGAACTAGATCAGAAGGATCCACAGCCGCTACCGCTAGAGGCTAGTGCGATCCAAACAAGACAGAGCGATTCGCTATCAACCGCCGCTGGTGACAGCGCAATCGCGACAGACAAGACAGGACAGAATAGGCAGTACAAATTATACACAAACTGACTGCACTAACTAGGAATGCAAGGAGCACTCCCCAAGAATTAACTATACTAAGATAGCAGTGGCTGACACTCCAGGTGAGTCCAGCAGGAACAAACCTCTATGAGCAGTGAAGCATTGTGGGACACACATAGTACTTATAGTACACGCCTCCAATGAATGTGGCCAGGCAATTTGCATGACAACGTATGCAAATTCCTCAGCAAGCACAAGCTGCAAAACTGACAGAAGGTCTTCTTTCCAGAGTCCTGCAGCATGCAGACCTGAATAATGATCAAAAGGCTGCCTGCCTGCGCAGGCAGCTGAGCGGATCGTTACAGTACCTCTCTTTCCATGACATGGAGATGTAATGTATGCCTGTTTTACTGGATTTGAATTAAAAGTGAAGTTTTAATAGGGATGTGCAAGGCCTCTTTTTCTTTTTAAGTGGAACTTTCTTAATACGATTTGGCTATTTGCACTCCCTTAGTAACCTACACAGCAATCTTGTGCACGGTGCCATATCTACTCTTATTGGAATGACCTGGAGATGATCCTCTCAGTGCCAGAGTCTAGCAAGGACAGAGCTTTTCATCATGGCAGCCGCTTTAAATACAGAAGGGGAGGGCATAGCCTCCCCTCCTATGATTGGTTGCTAGCACCTGGCTGGGGGCCTCTGAGTGGCCCAGGGAAGTCATTTCTGCCCATTTCCACTATTCACGACCTAACCATGGTGTTCCCCGCTGTGTTCACGATAGTTAATGCATCCGAATATTCAAAATCACGGCCTATCATGGACCGCGTTCCGTGGTTCAAATCAATCACGGCCTCGGATTTCAAAGCCTGGAAAAATGCTCATGGCCCACGGCTAATCCATGATCACGAGTTCTCAGTGAGTATCACTGCCTCTCTGTATGCCACCATCACTGCCACCTTGTCTGCATAGAAGAATTACCAGGTGAAGATGAAGAAGAAGAAGAATAACCAGGTGGTGAAGAAGAAGAAGAACCAGGGGAAGAAGAAGAACCAGGTGAAGAAGAAGAAGAAAAAGGATCAGGTGAAGAAGAAGTAGAAGAAGAAGATGAAGAAGAAGAACCAGGTGAAGAAGAAGAAGAACCAGATGAAGTAAAAGAAGAAGAAGAAGCAGGTGAAGAAAAAGAAGAAGAAAAACCAGGTGAAGAAAAAGAAGAAGAAGAACCAGGTGAAGAAGAAGAACCAGGTGAAGAAGAAGAAGATGACGAAGAAGAAGAAGAAGAACCACGGGAAGAAAAAGAACCAGGTGAAGAAGAAGAAGGATCAGGTGAAGAAGAAGAAGTAGAAGAAGAAGAACCAGGTGAAGAAGAAGAAGAAGAACCAGGTGAAGAAAAAGAAGAAGAACCAGGTGAAGAAGAAGAAGAACCAGGGGAAGAAGAAGAACCAGGTGAAGAAGAAGAAGAAGAACCAGGTGAAGAAAAAGAACCAAGTGAAGAAGAAGAACCAGGTGAAGAAAAAGAAGAAGAAAAACCAGGTGAAGGAAAAGAAGAAGAAGAACCAGGTGAAGAAGAAGAACCAGGTGAAGAAGAAGAAGAAGTACCAGGTGAAGAAGAAGAAGGAGAAGAAGAAGAAGAACCAGGTGAAGAAGAAGAAGAACCAGGAGAAGAAGAAGAACCAGGTGACGAAAAAGAATAATAACCAGATGAAGAAGAAAAGGAAGAAGAACCACGGGAAGAAGAAGAACCAGGTGAAGAAGAAGAAGAAGGATCAGGTAAAGAAGAAGTAGAAGAAAAAGAAGAAGAAGAACCAGGTGAAAAAGAAGAAGAAAAAGAACCTGGTGAAGAAGAAGAACCCGGTGAAGAAGAAGAAGAAAAAGAAGAAGAAGAACTAGGTGAAGAAAAAGAAGAAGAATAACCAGGTGAAGAAGAAGAAGTAGAAGAACCAGGTGAAGAAGAAGAACCAGATGATGAAGAAGAAGAAGAACCAGATGATGATGAAGAAGAAGAAGAAGGCGAAGAAGAACCAGTTAAAGAAGAAGAAGAAACAGGGGAAGAAGAAGAACCAGGTGAAGAAGAAGAAGAACCAGGTGAAGAAGAAGAAGAACCAGGTGAAGAAGAAGAAGAACCAGGTGAAGAAGAAGAAGAAGAAGAAGAAGAAGAAGAACCAGGTGAAGAAGAAGAAGAAGAAGAAGAAGAAGAAGAAGAAGAACCAGGTGAAGAAAAAGAAGAAGAACCAGGTGAAGAAGAAGAAGAAGAAGAACCAGAAGAAGAAGAAGAAGAGCCAGGAGAAGAAGAAGAAGAAGAAGAAGAAGAAGAAGAAGAAGAACCAGGTGAAGAAGAAGAAGAACCAGGTGAAGAAGAACCAGATGATGATGAAGAAACAGATGATGAAGAAGAACCAGATGATGAAGAAGAAGAAGAACCTGATGATGATGATGATGAAGAAGGTGAAGAAGAACCAGTTGAAGAAAAAGAAGAAGAAGAAAAGGGTGAAGAAGAAGAAGAAGAACCAGGTGAAGAAGAAGAAGAAGAACCAGGAGAAGAAGAAAAAACAGGTGAAGAAGAACCAGATGATGAAGAAGAACCAGATGGTGATGAAAAAGAAGGACCAGATGATGATGAAAAAGAAAAATAATAATATTAAGAAGAAGAACCAGGTGAAGAAAAAGATGAAAAACCAAGTGAGGATGAACCAGAAGAAGAAGAAGAATCAGGTGAAGAAGAAGAACCAGGTGCCAGTGAAGAAGAAGACAATGAAGGTGATGACGATGAGAAAGAAGATGGTAAAACAGAAAAAGAAGACATTGAAGAAAAAGATGGAGAGAAGAAAAAGAAGAAGGTGAAGACGGTGAAGAAGAATAAACAAGAAATGCAGAAAAAAAGTTTTCCATCAAATTTTTTTTTAAATTACACCTATTTAATTGTGATTTCCCTTTAAAAAATTGCTTTAAGACCATCTGAATTCGTGATCACAACTATTACCTGAATTTAATTACCGATCACGACTCAAATTCGAATCGAATTCTATGGTCGTGATCATGGGCGAATCCGAATTTGACCCGGACCCAAATTTGAATGTACTCAAATCGAATTTGGGTACATTCGAGCATCCCTGTACAGCAGTATAATCAGTCTGAACCTGCCTGCCTGCACTAAGCACAGTAATCAATACACTCTCACTATGACTACACTGACTACAGCTAACTGAATAATAAATCACTAACAGGATAGCTAGCTAAATACAACTGACAAGTACAGTATCAGAGCAATGTTAGGAGTAAAAACACTAAGTTTTTCACACTGAAAAGTGCTTGCTTGCTTGCTTGCTTGCAACAATGACCTGGAGATGATGCTCTCAGTGCCAGAGTCTAGCAAGGACAGAGCTTTTCATCATGGCCGCCACTTTAAATACAGAAGGGGAGGGCATAGCCTCCCCTCCTATGATTGGTTGCTAGCGCCTGGCTGGGGGCCTCTGATTGGCCCAGGGAAGTAATTTCTGCCCATTTCCACTATTCACGACCTAACCATGGTGTTCCCCGCTGTGTTCACGATAGCTAATGCATCCGGATATTCAAAATCATGGCCTATCATGGACCGTGTTCCATGGTTCAAATCAATCATGGCCTCGGATTTCAAAGCCGAATACTGGAAAAATGCTTGTGGTCCATGGCTAATCCATGATCACAAGTTCTCAGTGAGCATCACTGCCTCTCTGTATGCCACCAACACTTCCACCTTGTCTGCATAATCAAAGTACCTGGTCATGACCATACAAAGGGTAGATTTTTCCCTTTCACATTAAGGGGGGCCCACACGGTGTGCATGTTCGACCTTCAATGGCCCTGACAACCCCAGTTTAGCTGGTATGTCCACTGACTGCAAAGTATGGAGTTGGGATGCTGGAATGCTCTCTGGGATCCCCACAAATCTAATGTTATTTCTGCGTGTCCTATTCTCAAGATCCTCTATGCAGTTATAAGCTGAATTTTCGTGCACTAATCTCTCAATTGTGACATGTGCTTTGTTTAGCTCATCCTCACAAGCGCTAAGTCTCTGTTCCACTTCTGTTATACATTTGGCATGCTCATTCAGTTTTTTCCTGATAGACTTTACGGAGCCTGCTATAGCTTTTTCAATTGTAACCTTTATTTCAGGCATCAGTGCCTTGCTGACAGCTGCTGCTAGCTTTTGCCTCGCAGGAGTGGCCTTGGGTCCCGTCTTGACGTCCGTCATATTTGCTTGAGGGGGATCTGTCTCCGTGTGGGCCTGCGGTTGCTCACATGTAAGGTAGCGATCCATACACACCGCACACCACTTCAGCTGTGTTCCCTGCCTATGCCCAATCCAAATTGCTATGATTTGCTGGTTGGTGAGGGTGTCCTGAGCTCTTCACCTAGGCTTCCTCCAGTGCCAAAAGTCTGAAATCTACTTGACCCTTATTGGCTTAAATCTTAATTTTGATGGTTTTACATTGTTGAGCTACCCCTACCCTCACCCCCACTGTTGAGGCCCAAAAAAATCAATCAACTGTGTGCATTTTGGATTGGTTTGACTTAGTCTGTGCTTTGCTTTAAGGGGCATAAATAGATTATTTGAATATTTAGCAATGATTATCATGGGAGCTTTAAGTTGTTCACCTAAAATGGAATTATTGCAAATATCTTCTGTTTTAGGAAGGCAAAATTATATTTAGCATAACATGACATCAGTTATTATTATGAGGTCTTAAATTTGGTAAAGGATGCTATACTTACAGTCCAAGAAAGATGGAAGTTCAGTCCTGGATGTATTTAAAGCACTCAACCCAAAAAACATTCTCTGAAATGTCCTAGTGATTTAAAGCATGACATTGTATTCTGGCATTTTAATTCTATATGCATTTAATTATCTCACATCCACACAAACAATTATTAGGACGCAACATTTCAATCCAAAAATACATGGGATAAACTGTATACACACATCAAAATGCAAAGTAATCCAGTGTCTGGGATTATTTTTCTAACACAGTTTGCATCTGATGTGTTATGTAAAACATGGAGAGTTTTGTTTCTGGCCCTTGTTTGTGTCTTTTTAACAGCTACTCGCAGCTGTCTTCATTTTAAAAGTAATAGGATAAAATTCCTTTGCAAACTTTAGTCAGCATGGAAAAATAAAGTTGCATTAAAATATGTGTCTGTGATATATCAAAGTTAATAGCAATAGATCTCTAGAGACTTGCTGCAAGAACTTCTCGTAGGCCTCAGGCCTAAGAAAACGGCTTAGAGAATGGGAGCTTAGGCTTAAGTAAATTAAAAACACAGAAAACCAAAACAAAGAGGGACATATGACTGTTATCAAATGTCAGCAAAGTGGAGGCTAATGTTTCTATTTAAAGTTCTGGTTCTGAATGTCAACTGGGCTGCTAGAAGAACAACTGAGAGAAAGAATGAGGAAGCACAGGCCTCAAGAAGCATTTGTGAAACCAGGAATGCATGAGGATGTGCTTCATAATCACATGGAAATGTGAACTGGGATTTAGCAAGATACGTCTGCTTACTAAAGAAAGCATATGACGTGCACAAAACCCTCATGGCTGCAGCTGTGTGCTTAAGGCTTGTAAAGGAGAATAGAACACTTTAGGACTTCAGTATCTAAACATAGATTTTGTTCTTTAAAAATGAAATGTTTTCTACTAGTTCTTAAGCAGTCAATACATGAATTCACATATAGATTTTATTAAGTTTACATACCTGTTAAAACTCCATTGTATATTCGCTATTTTTGCATATATATTTTCCTTCTAAGAGCATTCAGCAAGGCTCAAATACTTGAAAGAGCATTCAGCAAGGCTCAAGGCTTCTAAGAGCATTCAGCAAGGCTCAAATACACCACCCCTCCCCCCCCCCCCCCCAAAAAAAAAGAGAGATGTTTTTCAAAATTATTATTATTAATGTCTTCTTCTGGGAGGTATGCTGCACTTTTGAGTCAAATACATTTATACATTTTTAAAATTGTTAGTATTTTGATAACATGAAACAAACTATCTAAAAAAATGCAAATAATTTTGCATTTGCAAAATTAAAAACTCACACAAGAAGGAGTTCTTTGGTATTGTACAAAAATCGGGCATGCAAAGTTGGGAATGTAGGACACAACTGTCTTAACGCTCACTCTCCATCGATTGCCACCAGATGTTAGAGAAACTGGGAGCTGAAGTTGTCTGTTTTAGCTTCCAGTTGTTGACAGCAGAAATAAATAAATAAAAGGTTTGTGCAGGGTTACAATTAGGTAAAAAAAAGGGCGGGGGGGGGGAAATCATCTTCACTTGGCAGAAAAACTGAGCATTACTATGCTACGTTAGTTCTGGCTACATCTCCTATAAAGTCAGTTTTTAAGTGACCTACTTTATTCTGGTCTCAATAGTGTTAACATAACTATAATTATATAGAATTCTCAATAATGATTAGTCAGCACACTTCTGACCAGTCAGTTTTTCTGTAATATGAACTGTACCACTGATATAAATAGCAAAGTAAAAAATAAGCAATGTCTTTGTAAGGAGTAGAGCCGTGCTCCTGTATAGTTCAATACCATCCATTTATCTACCACGGTATGCATTACTACTGTATGTGGCCTCCTGTAAGCCTAATCTTATACTGTACATGTTAAAAGCATTTTTAATGCTATTGTTTTATTCTGCTTGACTTCACTTCAATAGCACCTGCACTGTCAATGGTACTTTGTGATAAACTATACAAGGTGCATCCAATCTAAAGTCAGCATAGGGCTGTTCCCAACACTGGATATCCTAAATGAAGGTCTAAAACCTTCCTTCAATACATCATTGGCATACATTATGTTGATTCACCACGGCCATGCCTAAAACACCCAACTGAATGGTCTCTCATCCTGATTTTTGAGATCACAAACTAATGATCAATACGCACTAAAGGTGTTGGGGGGCTTTGTGCCAACATCAAGGTACCATAGTTATGCTAGATCCTTCCAATACCAGTATTCCACCCTCTAGTAAAGATCTTCTCCTCTCATTACCTCACAACATAGACAACTTCACATAGTCTAAAATTGCTTCACACTCTATCATAAAATTATATGGGCATATTTACATATCTGCATTATTCTAATTCCCTGAATGCAAACTTTGAATACATTTATGGGCACATTCACATATCTGCATTATTCTAACTCCCTGAATGCAAACTTTGAATACATTTGTGTTATAATATGTACAGTGTCTGCTGTAATTCATAAACTTTGTAATGCATCTGTAACGCAATGCACACAGTGTGAATCCACCCTTAAACTGACGAAATGATTAACGTGATTTCTAAAACAGGGCCATTGCACTCACATGAATGAAGGTGTTAATGAGCTTATACCAGGGACACCACGCATGTACCAGCTCTGTCTCTCTCATGCCTCTACAGACACAAGCAGATGGGGAGCATGGGTGCAGGAGAGGCTACACAGATACACACACACTACAGGAAAAGTAAATCAAGACATTTTATAGAATCTATAGCAAGCCTTAGCGTTTTAGGCAAACTACTCAATGGGCCCAATCCAATTCACTTATTCTCCTAATTTTTCTCCCAGGCGATGTTTTCACATTTTAAATAAAATGCCTTTTAAGCCACCGTCTAACCCTCCCCCCCCCCCCCCCCAAAAAAAAAAAATACTCTGAATAATTTTTCCCCTACTTTTTGTTAAACAGAGGATAAAAACTTATCTCCTAGGAGAAAACTTATGAGAATACGTGGATTGGATTGGCCTTGATATTCTATAGCGGGGCTTTGTTAAAATCCATAGAGGTAGCAACTTAGCTCTGCTGAGACACTAATTACTTTACCTGCATGTCTGTGGTTTTCTGCAAAGGAAGGACTGTCGTTAGTACCTCTTCAGCACCACTGGTATGCATATATACACCCCTGTGGACTTCACTTCAGCACCAGGGACATAGATACATGTATCCTGCAGTTTAAAGTGGCACGCGCCCCTTCAACCCACTACTCCTGAGACACACCCAACCAGCGACCTCCCCTGTGGCAGAGTAGTGATCAGTGAATTTAAACGTTGTTTACATTCCTTTACAGATTATTTAGTCAGTGTTTGCCCATTGTAAAATATTTCCTCTCCCTGATTTACATTCTGAAAGGTATCACTGGTGGTGATGACGTCTTTAGCTCTGCCAGGTAATCTGTATGGGATGTTTGTTACTGAGAGCTCTATGCACAGAGGGAGATATTTCTTGCTTGGCAGTTGGAAAAAGCAGTTATTTCCCACAATGCAACTAGGTTCACAGACTGCAAACTGTTAGGATCAAGCTCATCACATCACACTGTGGGAGGGGTTTCACCACAATACCAACCAGGCAGACCGCCCTGATGAACTATTTGAGAAAAGGTAAAGATTTCTTGTGAGAAAGGGGGTATTAGCTGCTGATTGGAATGAAGTTCAAATCTTGGTTAAAGTTCCTTTTTAAAGACAGGGATGCCTAAGATCCTTTCCTGCAAAATGTTAAATTAATTCCCCAATGGTAAGGAATGAGGAATGACTGACAAGAAAGTGCATGTTATTCTTAAGGAACTTCAGCCTAAACAAAAATATTGTCATTAAGTTGCATTAGTTATGTTAATTAAAATATATAATCTTTTATAATAAATAATATTTATCCACCGTTTTTAAAAGAACAGGCAAATGTTTGTGATTTCATGGGAGCAGCCATCTTTATCATGGGGGAAGCCATCTTTTTGGTTGAAAGGAGGGGATAGGGAGCATGAAACACAGTTCCAACTGCCCTGTGTCCTGATCACCAATCCCAGCTGCCAGCTGCACGCGCTAGGCTTCAAATCTCAAATTCAAAATGTAAAAAAAAAATTGTACCAAAACAGCAGAAAGAGAACAACAGCATTGAAATCCCATCATGCTTTGCTTAGCATCAGGGGAAAAATGCCCGGGCAGTTTTCTTCTGTACAGCTAAAAATGAGGCTTGGGTAAGAAAAACAAAGTTCTGATGTTGTGAAACTGTTAAAGTGATCCTTAAGCCAACTGAAAAAAATGAGATTTACTCACCTGGGGCTTCCCTCAGCCCCCAGCAGCCGATCGGTGCCCTCACAGCTCCGCTCCGATGTCCCAGGACCCGCCGGCGAGCACTTCCGGTTTGGCCGTCACCGGCCTACAGGCATGGGAACGCGAGTGATTGTTCGCGTTCCCAGCCTGTGTATCGCCCCCCTATGCTGCTATTGCAGCCTCCTGGCCGCAATAGCAGCATAAGGGGCGATATACAGGTGACGGCTAGTGTTGGGCGAACATCTAGATGTTCGGGTTCGGGCCGAACAGGCCGAACATGGCCGCGATGTTCGGGTGTTCGACCCGAACTCCGAACATAATGGAAGTCAATGGGGACCCGAACTTTTGTGCTTTGTAAAGCCTCCTTACATGCTACATACCCCAAATTTACAGGGTATGTGCACCTTGGGAGTGGGTACAAGAGGAAATTTTTTTTTAGCAAAAAGAGGTTATAGTTTTTGAGAAAATCGATTTTAAAGTTTCAAAGGGAAAACTGTCTTTTAAATGCGGGAAATGTCTGTTTTCTTTGCACAGGTAACATGCTTTTTGTCGGCATGCAGTCATAAATGTAATACATATAAGAGGTTCCAGGAAAAAGGACCGGTAACGCTAACCCAGCAGCAGCACACGTGATGGAACAGGAGGAGGGTGGCGCAGGAGGAGAAGGCCACGCTTTGTGAGACACAACAACCCAGGCCTTGCATGAGGACAAGAAGCGTGCGGATAGCATGCTTTGTACCGCCATGCAGTCATAAATTTAATAAAGATAAGTGGTTCAATAAACAGGGACCACGCGGCAACGCTAACCCAGCAGCAGCAGACGTGATGGAACAGGAGGAGGCGCAGGAGGAGAAGGCAACGCTTTGTGAGACACAACAACCCAGGCCTTGCATGAGGACAAGAAGCGTGCGGATAGCATGCTTTGTACCGCCATGCAGTCATAAATGTAATAAAGATAAGAGGTTCCATAAACAGGGACCGGCAACGCTAACCCAGCAGCAGCAGCAGCACACGTGATGGAACAGGAGCAGGCGCAGGAGGAGAAGGCCACGCTTTGTGAGACACAACAACCCAGGCCTTGCATGAGGTACCGCCATGCAGTCATAAATGTAATAAAGATAAGTGGTTCAATAAACAGGGACCACGCGGCAACGCTAACCCAGCAGCAGCAGACGTGATGGAACAGGAGGAGGCGCAGGAGGAGAAGGCCACGCTTTGTGAGACACAACAACCCAGGCCTTGCATGAGGTACCGCCATGCAGTCATAAATGTAATAAAGATAAGTGGTTCAATAAACAGGGACCGGCAACGCTAACCCAGCAGCAGCACACGTGATGGAACAGGAGCAGGCGCAGGAGGAGAAGGCCACGCTTTGTGAGACACAACAACCCAGGCCTTGCATGAGGACAAAAAGCGTGCGGATATAGCAGCAATGCTTTTTGCCGCCATGCAGTCATAAATGTAATACAGATGAGAGGTTCAATAAACAGGGACCGGTAACGCTACACCATCCCAGATGTTCATTGGTCATGTTACTTGGTTGGGGTCCTGGAGTGTTGCGTAGTCGTTTCCAATCCAGGATTGATTCATTTTAATTTGAGTCAGACGGTCTGCATTTTCTGTGGAGAGGCGGATACGCCGATCTGTGACGATGCCTCCGGCAGCACTGAAGCAGCGTTCCGACATAACGCTGGCTGCCGGGCAAGCCAGCACCTCTATTGCGTACATTGCCAGTTCGTGCCAGGTGTCTAGCTTCGATACCCAATAGTTGAAGGGTGCAGATGGATTGTTCGACACAGCTACGTCATCTGACATGTAGTCCTTGACCATCTTTTCCAGGCGATCGGTGTTGGAGGTGGATCTGCACGCTTCCTGTTCAGTGGGCTGCTGCTGCATGGGTGTCAGAAAATTTTCCCACTCCAAGGACACTGCCGATACCGTTCCCTTTTGGGCACTAGCTGCGGCTTGCGTTGTTTGCTGCCCTCCTGGTCGTCCTGGGTTTGCGGAAGTCAGTCTGTCGGCATACAACTGGCTAGAGGAGGGGGAGGATGTCAATCTCCTCTCTAAAGTCTCCACAAGGGCCTGCTGGTATTCGTCCATTTTGACCTGTCTGACTCTTTCTTCAAGCAGTTTTGGAACATTGTGTTTGTACCGTGGATCCAGAAGGGTATAAACCCAGTAATTGGTGTTGTCCAGAATGCGCACAATGCGTGGGTCGCGTTCAATGCAGTCTAGCATGAATTGAGCCATGTGTGCAAGAGTCCTACCAGAATCCTCATCATCCTCTTGTGAGCGTTGTGATAGTTGTTGTGATGCATCATAGTCGTCACCTTCCTCCTGGTCTGCTTCTGCTGACCATTCGCGCTGAATTGTGGAAGTCCAACGTGCACCGCTCTGGCCCTCGTCAGTGGTGGCATGAAATTCCTGCTCCAACTCCAGCTGTTCCTCCTCCTCTTCTTCGTCATAGCTGCTGGGGCCAGCGTTCCCTGAGGCGGATGGCCTGATGTTGGTACCATCACGCTGATCGTTTTCTCCTTCAGATTCCCCCAGTTGCATCATGACAGCTGTTTCCTTGATTTTCAACATTGACCTCTTCAGTAAACACAGCAGTGGTATGGTAATGCTGACTGAAGAGTTGTCACTGCTCACAAGCAACGTGGATTGCTCAAAATTTTGGAGGACTTGGCAGAGGTCCAACATGTTGGCCCAATCGGATCCACAGAAGCTTGGCAGCTGGCCGGATGCGCCTCGGTACTGCGCCGTCATGTACTGGACCACTGCACTCTTCTGCTCACAAAAGCGTGCTAGCATGTGCAGCGTAGAATTCCAGCGCGTAGGGACATCACACAGCAAGCGATGGTGGGGGAGATTGAAGCGCTCCTGCATCTTGGCGAGTGCCCCCGAAGCAGTACTGGAATTTCTACAATGTTTGGCCACTCGACGCACCTTCAACAGAAGATCGGCCACGCCTGGGTATGTCCTCAGGAACCGCTGAACTACTAGGTTCATCACGTGCGCCAGGCAAGGGATGTGTGTCAGCTTAGCCAACCTTAAAGCGCGAATGAGATTACTCCCATTATCACACACAACCATGCCCGGTTTCAAGTTCAGCGGTGCCAGCCACAAATCCGTCTGTTCCTTTATTCCCTTCCAAATTTCCTCCCCTGTGTGCTGCTTATCCCCAAGGCAGATCAGCTTCAGCAACGCTTGCTGACGCATGCCAACAGCTGTGCTGCACTGCTTCCACGATCCTACTGCTGCTGGGTTAGCGTTTCCGGATGAGGTACAGCTTTGAGATGCGTTGGAGGAGAAGGAGTCAGAGAGGTAGGTGCTGCTGTTGTTATCCAGTGGGAGGGACGGCGGTGCAGCTGTTTGCGGCGTGGGCAACACCCGCGCCGTAGCAGGTGAGGAATCGCTGCCAGGCTCCACAAGGTTCACCCAGTGCGCGGTAAGGGAGATGTATCGACCCTGGCCGAACGCACTCATCCAAGTGTCAGTGGTGAGGTGAACCTTGCAGGCAACGGCATTCTTCAAGCTTCGGGTTATTTTGCTGACCACGTGCTCATGCAACTCAGGCACTGCAGAGCGCGCAAAGTGGTAGCGGCTGGGAACCACGTAACGTGGGATGGCCACTGACATCATGCCCTTGAAGCTGTTTGTCTCCACCACTCGATATGGCAGCATTTCGCAGGCCAGAAGCTTGGCTATGCTGGCTGTTACTGCCACGGCCCGGGGGTCATTTGCTGGCAATTTCCTCTTGCGCTCAAACATCTCCGACACAGACAACTTAACCGTAGCGCTGCACACGGAAGGGCTGTTGGTTGTTGTGTTTGATGAACACTGGGAGACCTCAAGAGCACTACTCCGGAAAGTGACAGTGTCAGCGTCGTCTGATGTTTGTGAATGTTGTGAACCACGCAATGGCTGGGCTACTGCTGCTGCTGAGGCGGGTCTGGTGGTGAGTCTGGTGAACCCAAGGGAGGCAGTGTTGCTGGTACCCTGTCCTGCCGCGTTTGCCCACAGAGTGGGATGTTTGGATAGCATGTGGCGGCTCATGCTGGTGGTGGAGAGGTTGTTAATACTTTTCCCCCTGCTCAGGCGCGTCTTGCACACCTTGCAAATCGCCATGGTAACATCCTCAGTGCAGTCTTCAAAGAAAGCCCAGACTTTGGAGCACCTGCCTCCTTGCTGGCGATTTCTGTTTCCTCCTCTTTTGCCTCTCACTCTAAGTTCCACGCTTGTGGTGCCTGAAATTGCGCGCCGCCTACCTTGTGGCACAAGGCGAACTCGTGCAGCAGTGGGTTCTTCAACAGACTCATCTGTGCTGCTGCTACGACGGCGATGTTCTCGTTCACAAATAAAATCTGGGTCTCTGTCCACATTGTCCATACCCTCCTCTTCCATCTCCTCAAACTCGTCATATGTCATTGTGGGGGGCCGCCGCCGTGGAGTAGAGCTCCCCAGAACAACCTCTGCGCAGCTCACTCCAACGTCGTCTTCCAGATCTTGTCGGCCGACCTCCTGCAATTGCAACCCCTCCTGCCCAACTTGCTCTGGGATTTGGGTTTCCGAGTCCTCCTCGGACTCGCCTTGTATTTCAGTGCGCGGTGCATTTCCCACAGTTAATGGTTGTGAATCCGGGCACAACATTTCTGGCTGTTCCTCCATTGACCTTTGAAAGGTGGAAGTTTGTTGGGCTGGGAATAGCTCCTGCGAATACCCCATTGTGTCCTGAGGTAATTCATAGGACTGGTTATCTGGCAGTTGTGTGCGTGGTGTCGCTGCCGGTTGTGTCAGCTTTGTGCCCACTGGCTCCTTGTAACTGGCTGAGGACTCGGACCTCGTGCGTGATGTGCTGGTGCTGCTTAACCCACTGCTGGACGCTTGAGAGGTCATCCAAGTAATTATCTGGTCCTGTTCTTTTGGATTTGTGAGGGTTGTTGTCCTGGACAACATGGGCGGTATTGAGTGGGTTTTCTTGGGTGCTCCCCTGTGGCCTGTACGTGAACCGTCAGGGGAAACACCTCTTCCCTTGCCCCTTCCTCTTTCACCGGATTTCTTCCTCATTTCACTTATCCTTACAGTACACGCTGACTGGCAGCAGTACAGTGGCAGTACAGAAATGCTATACAGTACCACTATTCCCAGCAGCGACACAGAGCACAATGCTATACAGTGGCGGGTGAGCGGTGTACTACTGTTCCCAGGCCCAGCAGACACAGAGTGGAAGTAAACACAATGCTATATAGTCTGGCTGAGCGGTGTACACAGAGTGGCAGTACACACAATGCTATATAGTCTGGCTAAGCAGTGTACACAGAGTGTCAGAAAACACAATGCTATATATAGCGTGGCTGAGCGAGGTGCACAGTGGCAGTACACACAATGCTTTATAGTCAGGCTGAGCCGTGTACACAGAGTGTCAGTAAACAATGGTATATAGTCTGGCTGAGCGGTGTACACAGAGTGTCAGTAAACAACGGTATATAGTCTGGCTGAGCGGTGTACACAGAGTGTCAGTAAACAACGGTATATAGTCTGGCTGAGCGGTGTACACAGAGTGACAGTAAACAACGGTATATAGTCTGGCTGAGCGGTGTACACAGAGTGTCAGTAAACAACGGTATATAGTCTGGCTGAGCGGTGTACACAGAGTGGCAGTAAACACAATGCTATATATAGCGTGGCTGAGCGAGGTGCACAGTGGCAGTACACACAATGCTATATATAGCGTGGCTGAGCGAGGTGCACAGTGGCAGTACACACAATGCTATATATAGCGTGGCTGAGCGAGGTGCACAGTGGCAGTACACACAATGCTATATTAGTCAGGCTAAGCCGTGTACACAGAGTGTCAGAAAACACAATGCTATATATAGCGTGGCTGAGCGAGGTGCACAGTGGCAGTACACACAATGCTATATATAGCGTGGCTGAGCGAGGTGCACAGTGGCAGTACACACAATGCTATATATAGCGTGGCTGAGCGAGGTGCACAGTGGCAGTACACACAATGCTATATATAGCGTGGCTGAGCGAGGTGCACAGTGGCAGTACACACAATGCTATATTAGTCAGGCTAAGCCGTGTACACAGAGTGTCAGAAAACACAATGCTATATATATAGCGTGGCTGAGCGAGGTGCACAGTGGCAGTACACACAATGCTTTATAGTCAGGCTGAGCCGTGTACACAGAGTGTCAGTAAACAATGGTATATAGTCTGGCTGAGCGGTGTACACAGAGTGTCTGTAAACAACGGTATATAGTCTGGCTGAGCGGTGTACACAGAGTGGCAGTAAACACAATGCTATATATAGCGTGGCTGAGCGAGGTGCACAGTGGCAGTACACACAATGCTATAGAGCCAGGCTAAGCCGTGTACACAGAGTGTCAGAAAACACAATGCTATATATAGCGTGGCTGAGCGAGGTGCACAGTGGCAGTACACACAATGCTATATTAGTCAGGCTAAGCCGGGTACACAGAGTGTCAGAAAACACAATGCTATATATAGCGTGGCTGAGCGAGGTGCACAGTGGCAGTACACACAATGCTATATTAGTCAGGCTAAGCCGTGTACACAGAGTGTCAGAAAACACAATGCTATATATATAGCGTGGCTGAGCGAGGTGCACAGTGGAAGTACACGCAATGCTATATATAGCGTGGCTGAGCGAGGTGCACAGTGGCAGTACACACAATGCTATATTAGTCAGGCTAAGCCGTGTACACAGAGTGTCAGAAAACACAATGCTATATATATAGCGTGGCTGAGCGAGGTACACAGTGGCAGTAAACAATGCTATATATAGTGTGGCTGAGCGAGCGGTGTACTACTGTTCCCAGCAGCGACACACAATGACTGGGGGGGACCCTGGCTAGCGTGGCTGGAGAGCGAACTACCCTGCCTGCCTACCCAAAGCTAAACCCACAGACAAATGGCGGAGATATGACGTGGTTCGGGTATTTATTTACCCGAACCACGTGACCGTTCGGCCAATCAGAGCGCGTTCGGGCCCGAACCACGTGACCCGTTCGGCCAATCACAGCGCTAGCCGAACGTTCGGGGAATGTTCGGCCATGCGCTCTTAGTTCGGCCATGTGGCCGAACGGTTTGGCCGAGCACCGTCAGGTGTTCGGCCGAACTCGAACATCACCCGAACAGGGTGATGTTCTGCAGAACCCGAACAGTGGCGAACACTGTTCGCCCAACACTAGTGACGGCCAAACCGGAAGTGCTCGCCGGCGGGTCCTGGGACATCGGAGCATTTTTTTCAGTTGGCTTAAAGAGTAACTCCAGTGAAAATAATGTAATAAAAAAAGTGCTTCATTTTTACAATTATTATGTATAAATGATTTAGTCAGTGTTTGCTCATTGTAAAATCTTTCCTCTCCCAGATTCACATTCTGACATGTATTACATGATGACATTGTTACTGTGGGCAAGTTATGTAGCTGTTTCTAGCTGTTCTGGCTGTTAGACAGCTGTAAACAGCCATTTGTGTCTGTGAACATTGTTACATTGTGGCAGTTTGCCCAGAGTACTGCGGTACTCAGAGCTTCTTGTGGGAGGGGTTTCAGCACAAAATCAGTCACACAGCGCCCCCTGATGGTCTGTTTGTGAAAAGCATTCTATTCCTCATGTAAAAGGGGGTATCAGCTACTGATTGGGATAAAGTTCAATTCTTGGTTGGAGTTTCTCTTTAAGGATCACTTTAAAGAAACAACAAGCCTTTTCAGTGCTGCTGAGTAGATTTTTAGTCTGGAGGTTCACTATAAGGTATGTGTGTGTGCGTGCGTGCGCGCGTGCGCGCGTGTGTGTATGTATATGACAAGAACAAAAGGAGAAGAAGTTACAGTGAGCTACATGTTTGAATGGGGGAAAGGCTGGAACATATTTTTGTCTGAAACCATGCAGTGCAAAGCATTCTTACATGAAAAGAAGGAACAACAACAACAGCAAAGGAACAGAACATCATTTAAACAATTTCTTTGCCTAACAGTACTTATTATTTTGACACTCTATTCCATATATGCAACAGGGCAGCATGGTGGCATAGTGGGCAGCTCTCTTGCCTTGCAGAACTGGGACCCCGGTTCAAATATCAGCTGGGGCCCTATCTGTACAAAGTTTGTATGTTCTCCCTATGTCTGTGTTGGTTTTCTTCAGGCACTCTGATTTTCTCCCACATCCCAAAACATACAGATAAGTTAAGTGGCTTCCCGCTTGAATTGGCCCTAGACTACAATACATAATCTACATGATACATTCATAGACATATGACTATGGTAGGGATTAGATTGTGAGCCCCTCTGAGGGACAGTTAGTGCCAAGACAATATACTCTGTACAGTGCTGCGGAAGATGGCAGCGCTATATAAATACAAAATAATAATAATTAGAGATGGCTCGAACCTCAGATTTCGGGTTCACGGACCGCAGACGCGAACTTCTGGAAAAGTTCGAGTTCGCACGAACTGGGTGAACCGCCATAGACTTCAATGGGCAGGCAAATTTTAAAACCTACAAAGACTGTTTCTGGCCACAAAAGTGATGGAAAAGTTGTTTCAAGGGGTCTAACACTGGGAGGGAGGCATGCCAGAGTGGGATACATGCCAAAAGTCTTTGGAAAAATTACCTGTTTGATGCAGAGAAGCGTTATAATCCCTAAAGTGCTGCATGCCAGGTACGACGGTGTCATGCCATGTTAGACATGTCTTGCCTCAAAGCGGAGAGTCACACTGGAGCAGCTCTCCTGGCTGCTCTTAACAAACAGGTGGATCAGTGGCTGACCCCGCACCAGGAAATCGGCAACGTGTTGTGTGGCAACGGCAGCAATCTCATTTCCTTAGAATTTGGGAAAGCTGACACATGTACCCTGCATGGCACATGTGCTGAATCTAGTCATTCAAAGATATGTGTCAAAGTACCCAGGCTTAGAGGACGTCCTGAAGCAGGCCAGGAAGTTGTGTTGGCATTTCAGGCAGTTTTACACGGCCATGGCACGCTTTGCGGACATTCAGCGGAGAAACAAGTTGTTGGTGAGATGCCTGATTTGCAATTTCCCGACTTACTGTAATGTGACCCTCCTTATGTTCTCTCGCCTGCTAGAACAGAAGAAAGCCATCACCCAGTACCTCTACAACTACAGTAGAAGGACACAGTCTGGGGAGATAGGGATGTTCTGGCCCAACAACTGGACACTCATGCGAAATGCATGCAGGCTCATGCAGCCGTTTGAGGAGATGATCAACCTGGTGAGTCACAGTGAAGGCACCATCAGCAACTTGATCCCGTACGCTTACTTCCTGAAGCATGCCATGCGTAGAGTGGTGAATCAAGCTGTGGAGGAGCATGAACAGGAACAGTTACGGCAGGAAGCGTTGTGGGATAAATTCTCATCAGAACCAGATGTTTCCTCAACACCTGCGGCAGCACAGAGGGGGAAGGAGGAAGAGTCGTGTGAAGAAGAGGAGTCAGACTCGTATGATGAGGAAGGTGTTTCTTTGGAGGAGGAGGAGGCAGAAGAACAACCACAGCAGGTGTCGCAGGGGGCTTGTGCTGCTCAACGTTCCCGTGGTATTGTTCATGGCTGGGGGGAGGAGAAGGACTTACCTGACATTACTGAGGAAGATCAAGAGGAGATGGATAGTACATCTGCATCCAACTTTGTGCAGATGGCGCACAGGTACTGTGAACAGGTACAGTGACTGGTGGTATTAAATATCCCACTGCGTGCGCTCACGTAATTAGGTGGGTGCACTAAACAACGGGTAGGTATATGCAGTGATGTGTATTACAAATGTGCACCTGTCACACACACAGGTAGTCACTGAATGTGCTGGACTTGGCAGTGGCAAAGTAGGAATTACCAAGGGGCCAAGGTCAAGCAGCTAAGACTGACTGACAGGGCTGTATATGCAACACAAGTGTCTCTGTGACAAAAAAAATAGATCACAAGAACAACATTAGCTCTCAAAAGAGCTGTTGAGGATGAGGAGTGCTTTTTAGTAATAAGTATCAGCAAAAAAGAGCAACCTAACAAGCCTAACTGTAGCCTAACTAAGCTTTCCCTAATGTCTCTGCAGCACCTCTCCCTTCTCTAATTACTGCAGCCACACAAGTGAGTGAAATGGCTGACGCTGCCTGCTTTTTATAAGGGGGGTGGGGCTCCAGGAGGTAGTATAGCCTGATTGGCTACCTTGTGCCTGCTGACTGTGTTGTAGAGGGTCAAAGTTGACCCAATGATACATCAGTATCATTGGGTCAGTATAGGGGGCGGGTTGAACCACCATAAAGTTTGCGGTTCACCACGAACTCGAACCACCGAAGTTCATGCAAATACGTTCACGGTCGATCCGTCCGAGCCATCTCTATGCTGCTTTTGATTTGGTTATTTTAAATAGACAAGGGCCCATATACAATTCACTTTTTCATCTGAGTTTTCTCTTTGTTGATAATTTGTCATCTTCTCTTTAACCAGTTCACCCCCAAGTGGTTTTTACCCTAACGGACCAGAGCAAATTTCACCTCTCAGTGCTCCTCCCTTTTATTCCCTAATTACTTTTACTATTACTACTTATGACAACAAAATGATCTATACCTCGTTTTTTTTCGCCACCAATTAGGCTTTTTGTGGGTAGTACATGTTGCTAAGAATTTTTTTTATTCTACATGCGTTTTAACGAGAAAAATAAGAAAATAATGGAAAAAAATAATTATTTCTCAGTTTTCGGCCATTATAGTTTTAAAATTAAACATTCTCCTGTGGTTAAAACTGACACATTGTGTTTGCCCAGTTGTCCCGTTTAAATGATGTCCCTATCACAATGTATGACGACAATATATTATGTGGAAATATAGGTGCTATTTTTCTGTTTTGTCCGGTCCATAATTACAAGTCCCTATGTAGTAAAGTTATAGCAATATTCCCTAATAAACTATAAAAGCTGAGTCCCTAAATTACTATTTATGTATTTTTTTTAAACAAGTGTTTTTTTTTTTTGGGGGGGGGGGGGCTTTGGAAGTATAAGTTATTTATTTTATTAATATTGTGTATAAGTGTATGTGTATGTGTATGCATGTGCCTGTATGTGTAATTTTACTTTTCGGCCACAAGATGACGTTAGGAAAACATTCCCATTTAATAGGAAGGGTTCACTTTTTTTTTGTTTGTTTTTACATTTGGTTACACTGTGACAGCTTCCTGTTGTATGAATGGATGCGGCCACTGTTCGCGGTCACGTCCATTCATTCCAGGCATTGCGATTGGGTAGAGCACCCTCTTCCCCAATCACGGAACGCGGTGATCCGACGGTAAACTGCGGTGAGAGCGGCTTGCACATGTGCGGATTGGCGGTGGGAGCGAGCGACTTATTAAAACGTCCTGTTGCCATTAACAGGGTAAAACAGGACATTTTAATAAGTCAGATTGCCGTTAATAGGTTAAAACAACTTTCCATTCCAACGTTTCACAATTTAAAAAAATACCAAAAGGAGTAGTAAAAGTAATATCAACATTAGTTTGTGTCATGCCCTGTCTGCTGGGGGTTTAAAAGGCATTTTATTAACAAGATGTGAAAATATCAACTTGGAGAAAACTAAGGAGAAAAATTGTATTGCAAATGGGCCAAAATCTTGTATTAATTTTGGGTACATGTGGGTAATAGTGACCACAACATGGTAGTGTTTGGTCTGGAATTTAAAAGAATTTTAAGCAAGGGGGCAGCTAAAGGTTAGCGAGGAGAGGGCCAGAGCATACCACAAAAGGCTGCATCCGAAATGACCAATAGCTCGCATGTGCAGCACCTCTAAAAAGCTATGTGCACACTTCACATTCAAATTAGATGCAAATCATATGCATACCTACTAATGAACCATTACTTATATTGCAAACAGGAAACTCAGGAACATGGGCTAGGAGCAGCTAACCTGGTAGTTACATACTATAGCAAAATTAAGTAACAGGGGGAGGGTTGCACATCTCTAAAACATGCTGCAATTGACTGGTTAATCGCTCAGGCATACACCACCTCTACTAGGCTGAAAATGCATGCCCTGCATCCAAACAAATGCTAACTACAAACAATGGTAATTGATTTTGTTTATATAATCAATATTAATTAATTGATGTATTTAGACTTGACTTTTTGCCATAAAATTGCTCATACACTGAGCTATTGAGATGTGTCTGAAAGAAAAAGTACGGGCTCCAGCACTCCACAAGAACTCTTCTTTTTATTGAAGCCACAAAGCAACAAATACAGCACATTGCCCCTACTTTCTACAGCTGTTTCACGTGAGTTTCACGCCTCTTCAGGACACATGGAGCTGTTGAGATGCTTGGGGTCCACCTACTTTTCTTAGGTGGCCCAATGAACTGTTCTTATCTTTGTTTCTACTTTTGTGATGTAAAATTCCACTTCTAAATAAGCCACTTTGGCATTTATTTTAACCAGAATCAGAGGTGTTGCTTTTATCTTTATCATTATCATTGTTGCCTGCAAATTTTCGCATTGAAAGTGGCATTTTCAATTCCGAGAACATTTTCTCAGAAATACATTTTCACAGAAATACACTGTATTTTTGCAATGTAGTGAAAATTTACTAAAATACAAAAAAAAAATATATCTCTATTTTTACCCCAAAAAATGCAGAAATCATTTATTTTAAGCCCAAAAATGCACAACAAATGTGAAAAATCACAATCTTATTACAAAATGATTTTTGCAAAAATGTATGCAAATAGAATATTGGCATTTTCGCTCATCACTGATTATTAAGCTCATAGAAATAAATACATGTAATCAATGTTCACACTTCAATTGATAAAGCAAAACTGAGAGCATTGAAATGTTCTACACAAAAGAGGATTTTCACTTTAGAGAAAGGATTGTCTAAATAAGAATTACCATATGTTAAAATTGGAAGATCTACTGTATTTCATATTGTATTTGAGATAAGTGATCTACAGTATAAAAACAGTCACACCATCTATTCACATGTGTCAACTATGTTCTCATTCTAGGCCAGAGCTTGTACATCCTCATGTGCCCCAGTTTTTCTTACTTTGATTGCTGGATATGTGTAATACATTTCCCATAATTCATATACCGGTAGTTAATTCTTCTTAGAATTCAGACCATAAGCTCAGTAAATCTAAGCTACAGTCAGTAGTGTTTAATATCAGAACTGGTGTTTTTTTTTTTTTTTTTTTCAAAATAAATATCTCATGTTAAGTCATGTGGCTATTTCTGTTAAATAAATGAAATTATTTTTACTCACCTAGAAGCTTCAATTAATGCTATAATCTTGCAGTAAAAGCACTACAAGCATTTTTGACACCTATACAGAATTTCATGCCAGAAACAAAGACATATATAATATAGGTGAACTATGAGAACAACAAACATTACTTTTAACCAATAGTTCATATCATTGTTTTTATTATTGTTTCGTTTTTTTTTATTTTTAATAAAATTAGCATTTGATTTGATATTTTAGAAACTCTCCCCTATCCTTTGCTCCACACACACATATATCAGACACACATTATTTTGGCCACCCCTGTGGCCATGTGGTCATCTAGTCAGAAATAACAATAAGTTAATAATTATCTGTTACTGTATTTCCACATGTTAACCACCACGAAGCAAGACAATACTTATGATACTACTTTTCACCTACTTTTTTGGTATGTTTTCACTTGCAGAGTGCACTGTTGATAAGTTATTAAAAAAAGACAATGAAAAATGATCTCCTAGGAGAAAACTTAGGAGAAAAAGTGAATTGAAAAAGGGCCACTGTGTCTCTCTTCAATGTCACTATGATATGAGACAGGTTAAATATCTGAAAAACATCACTGACAGCTGTTTCATGCAATTTGCATGTGCTTTGCATGTAATCAGAAGTAGATTGCAAGATGCAGCTAATCACTTCTAGTATAAAGCAGCCCTATATTTAAGGAATGTGCCTTTGTTTTTTGAATTGCCTGCTTTCCCTGACCCTACCCAAGCCTGCTCTTATTAACAGTTTTTCACAATAGTCTTTATTTAAATATTACTCTAGCCTCATGGAAACCTTGGCTTATGGTAATCATACTACCTCTCTATAAACTTAACTAGGGATGGACTAAAATGTTTGCCAGCGAATGACTCCCAGTGAAGATAACAACCATTTGCATTTTACCACAAATTTTCACATCCAAAATTTGCTTTCGCATTTAACATTGAAGTCAATGGCAACGGACATTAGTGGTTAATAGCAAAGCCCCCAATTATGGTAGAATTATCAAATTTGCAGAGTATGTTATGGAGAACTGTGGAAACAAGGGGAAACTTTTCAAAAAGACGTTTTAGTTTAGACAATTAGAAAATTGATTTTATAGTTACAATAGGAAAAAACGTTTTTTTTTTAATTTTATTTTTTTAAATGCAGTTAAGTGACAGATAATGTATCAACCTATTGTTATTGTTAAAAGATGTAACAGTGAATTTCATGTTGTGGTTTCCAAGTGGTCAGTACGCAGTAAGCACTGGTAATGCTTTGGCCAGAGATTTCAATACAGCCGCAATATGGTTGCATAAAGATTCCTGGCAATTTTACGTGGTGATTTGGCCATTTGAAAGTCTATATTTAAAAAAATAAATAAATTAGGTGACCCCCCTTCCCCAAGCCTATTTAACCTCTTGTCCTCCGTGCGGGCTGGGATAGCCAGATTGTGGAGCCCAAACCACGTGGGGCCCGCACATCCTTAACCAGGTTGTACTAAGATAAAAAAGAAAAAAAAAAACAACAAAAAAGTCTTTTAATAGTCTTAATTAACCATAAATACTTACCTTTAATTAATGTTCCCAACATTTCAGGGTGCTGTGGGTGCTCTAGGTGCTGGCATGGGTGGTTGCGATACATGTGGGTAGGCGCAGAGATGGATTAAGATATACTGGAGCCCTAGGCAAGGTAGTAGATTTTGGGCCCCCTTGTGGCCCTTTTGGCAAGCTGAAGTGGAGAGAGGTTGAAGAAGGTGTTAGGTAGGCCCCACAGCACCCACTAGGCCCCAGGCACCTGCCTAGCTTGCCTGGTGGATGATCCTGCTCTGGGTAGGCGGGGAGTGGCAGCAGAGTCGGGGATGGAGATCTCAGCTGAGAGCCTTAGAACACCTTTAAAAGTCCCTTCAGGGCTCCTCATGGGTCCATTAACAGACCACTAAAAAGCTAAAGGATAAAGGATTACCATTGGTGTTGGACTTTTCCAAGGATATTGCCATGGCAACATTAATTATAGGTAAGTATTTCTGGTTAATTAAGACTTTTAAAGGATTTTGACAACAGTAAATATTTTCAAATTATTTTTTTCCCTAAAAAAAAACCAAAAACTATAAGGTCTTTTATATTTTTTTCTTGTACCCACTATTCTTCTTAACATATGTAGCAATTTTGGTAAAAATAGCTTGTATGAGGGCTTTGCTAATTACTGCCAAATTCGGCCCCAAATGATGCGAAAACTCTTGGGCAATTACAAATGATTATACAAAATTAATTGAATTAACAATTTGTAATTATGTATAGGCATAATTGTTAAAATGTACATGAAATGTAGCTGATTACGATCATCACTGATTAGAAGCCCCTTGTCAGAGACTTTAGTTAAATTGGACCTCCAGTCAATATCACATGTTCACTGGGTCCTCCTCTCCTGTAAGGTTACAATCATCTGCCATGTAAATCACCCCTGGGGCTGTGTGTCCCCCGACTGCCGGTGAATAACCCCCTCCCCCTCCCCCCCGCAAAACTAGAGATGGCCCGAACCTCTGATTTTAGGTTAGAAAGCTAGAAAAATTTATGCTGGCCACAAAAGTGATGTAAAATATGTTTCAAGGGGTGTAACACCTGGAGGGGAGCATGGCGGAGTGGGATACATGCCAAAAGTCCTGGGGGAAAATCTGTATTGGACGCAAAGCAGCGT
Source organism: Hyperolius riggenbachi (assembly GCF_040937935.1). Classification (NCBI taxonomy): domain Eukaryota; kingdom Metazoa; phylum Chordata; class Amphibia; order Anura; family Hyperoliidae; genus Hyperolius; species Hyperolius riggenbachi. The sequence continues at coordinate 163,773,994 of NC_090656.1, read as the reverse complement.
TTTAAGGGCAGAAATCACATTGAATGCTAAATTTCAGGACTAAAGTGCTTTAAAACGTCTTGCGTGTGTATACATGGATCAGGGAGTGTAATTAGAGTACTGCTTCACACTGACACACCAAACTCACTGTGTAACGCACCGCAAACAGCTGTTTGCATAGTGACGGCCGTGCTGGACTGTTGCGCACCATGGCGAGATTGCTCTTCCTCACTCAGTGATGTCAGGTAATGTCTGACTGCCTTATCAACTTTCAATGGTTCTTTCTCTACCATTGTTAAAGCTTACATCTATTTTTTTTAAATACTTGTTCTGCTTGCTGTTCAGTACGTGCAATGAGAACCTTTTATGGAGGGCAAGTCTACCATTGCGAGTGACCACGGGTAATGGCCGGGGAATCCTGGTTCGATTCTGGTCCAGAGTGGGAGCCTAAGAAATGGCTACCACCACCACACATCCAAGGAAGGCAGCAGGCATGCTGTGAGCAAAGGAGCAGGAACGGCTACCACCACACATCCAAGGAAAGCAGCAGGCATGGCCTGCACGTTCCAAGGTAGTGACCAAAAATAACAACACAGGAGGACTTTCGAGGCCCAGCTGTATATGTGAGATGAATCAATTTTAAATCCTTTAACGAGAATCTGTTATGGAGGGCAAATCTGCCATCCATTCAAGTGAAAGGTATGCACTGACTGCCAGGTATAATACAATGTGCAGTCAAAGATGCAGTGAAAGGTATGCAGTGACTGCAAACAGCTGTTTGTGTAGTGACGGCCGTGCTGGACTGGTGTGCACCATGACGAGAGTGCAGGTGATGGCGGCTTTCCAGCCCATATGGTTGCCGGGCTGAGGTAGCTGAATGACAGAACAGTGACTGTCCAGCTGATCAAATTTGGTCTGTCCACAATTCCACCCCCCGAGACACTCAAATAGCCATTGCTTCATTGTGATATGCAAGCCCCTTCACCATGGCAAAGTAATGAAGGGGAATGGGCACATGTACATGCCTTTTGTTTTGTTGTTGCAGCCACAGTGCAGCCAGAAAAATTAGGCAGGCATGTACACGCACCAGAAAAATTATTATAGCGGCCTAAAAAATTCAGGAATCCGCCTGGAGTCCTGGACCTGTTGGTGGTGGCGGAGAAGGCAGTCAAGTGGCCTGCGGGCAGAGGTGCTGTGTGGGGAGCGACTTAGTCTTGGGGCAGGCAGCCAGTCACACGGCGTGCATGAACCGCGAACCGAATTTCTGGAAAAGTTTGCAGTTTTCCGCAAACGCGAACCACCATAAGTTCGCCGACGAACCGTTCGGGCCATCTCTACGCAAATCACAACTTGTTTCTGTACTCCAGAGACAACAGATGTCATTTTTCAGTGGGAGTTGGGTTATGTACCAGAAGTTGCTGGACACAGCTTCTGTGATGATTTACAAAAATAATCCAGGGCAGGTAATTATAGCTTTATAGAAGAAGAGGACCCCTTAGTGTTCATTTTGCACAAAATTACACATAACATTTTGCAATTACGATTAAACGTAATTACTGATTCGAAATGTAATTGATTTCAATTAATCCATTTGTAACTCAACATGTTTCGTCCAAGATGGGTTTTGCTGGGAGTACAAATAGACAATACATCAGTGATAATGTATGAAAAACAAAAAACCCACCACAGATAAAACAATATTAGCTACAGGAGCATATACGCTAAAGTCAGAGCTAAATGGCCCAGTCACGCTGGGTCTTTAAATATATCAGCAACGGTGTAAACCCTGTCCCCCATAGGAGTCACCAAACACTCCCCATACCTTACTCATCCATGCTTTTCTCACAATCACAACCTGTCCCCATGGGGTATTGCGAGATTGCATTCTGGGTCCCTGCTAAGTATACAGGCATCATGCAGCCAGTTGTCATGCCTACCTTTGTCTGAGATCCATATGGCATCACTTCCAGTAATTTTTCTTATTCAGAAGTTAAACCCCAATAGAAACTCCCACCATGGATCAAAGGATCCATGTTAGTCTGTAGGGTGACATCAGGAACAAAAGGGAAACTTTGGTCATGTACCACATGAATTCAACCCATAAGTTGAATCCTTTGGACATTACGTTATGAGGGATCCAATAATGGAGAAATGGAGGTGGGGGGGAGGGGGGCTTGACGTGTATCTATACTTTCATCCCCACTCATTAAGGGGGGGGCATTGCTTTTAGATGTATCTTCTCCTTTATTATATCCCCCAGTGCTCCACCTCTAGTTTGGAGTGGGAGACATGTTGGTGGCTTAGGGGACTCCTTACCTACATGCCTGTAGTGCAGCTGCAGTGTGGGCATCTCCCCTATCCCACCCCAGGCCAGTTATCCTGGGCCTCACTTCTTGTGTTTTTCACACTGGCACAAATTAATAACATTTGAATGCAGCAAGCACTCTCACAACTGATGAGCATAATGACCTAATTACGATCACGCGAAATTTTGCGTAATTTGTCAAATTAAGATTATGAATTGAAAATTTGTTATTTTGCAAAATTAAGCAAAATATTGCGTTTACTCAGAATTTTGTAATTCTGATAGTTTTTTGTAATTACGATCGTTTTCTTAGCAGAAACAAATTCGAATTTTGTGTTTAACGCAGAAATCGACCATTTTCAAAATTGTATTCCATAGTTAGTTTGGTTGAAAAAAGACATTCGTCCATCAAGTCCAACCACGAAAAAATAAATAAATAAATAAAATAAAAATAAAACACCATCCTGAACCTGCACATATCACAGTTGATCCAGGGGAAGGCAAAAGACCTTACAAAGCCTGGGCCTCCTGATACATTTAAAATGACAGCACGTGCAGGGACCTTTGCATTATCAGATATTGCAAGGCCCAAAGCCAGGTGTCTCTGCATTCATGACCGCTAAGTGCACCTTGGCAAAGAATACCTGTCTTAGAAGTGGCAATTACGAAATTAAGAATTTGTGTCATAGAGGCAAAATTTGCGTCCATAATTATGGAAACATGAAATTACGCAAATTTCGGCTTAACACTAGCTCTCACTGTGACCAGTACAATCTGTTGGCTGCCGTGGTATACAATCCAATGATATGTTTCACTCGTACGGAGCATTTATTTATTTCCTTTTGTAAGCAGACAGTCTGAGACATTGAACATTAGCTGTGATTGACTAATTGTGGCGGACCCGCCGCTTTCCCTCATTGGTTTTCATGCTGGCAACCACACTGCTGCATGCATCTCTCAGACCACCCCATACAGAATGGTTGTACAACGTGCCGCCCAGAGATGCATGGGGCAGCACATACATGCCTCCACTCATAGTTATGGAGACAAATTAGCAAAGCCACAATACCGGAAGTGGCGTCACCAGAAGTGACACCACACAGATCTCTGGTACAGGTAGCCATGATGACTGGTTGCATGATGCCTGCAGCTTATCAGGCACCCAGGATGCAGGGCTGAGAACACTGATAGGGCTTAGTCCTGTGGACCTTGTGTGAAAAAACATTTACACAAACCAAAGACAAGTGGGAACAAGTGAAAATGTTGGCCTGGTTCACATGGGTGTTAAATAAGCAGTAGCAATGTTTGTCACTCAAGCACTGTCCATTAAAATGAATGAACATTGCTTTTTAAGCATTGGTACCATCGTTTTCCTTTGCACAAATGCTGCACTTGATCCCATTGTCTCATTTCATCCTGGACACACTACATGACAACAACAACAACAACAACAAACAACATTTGTAAAGCGCTTTTCTCCCATAGGACTCAAAGCGCATAAGCATGGCTCAGACCATTGTGGTACAGAGGAAGAATTTTATAAGTCCGGAAATGCCAGGCTAAACAGGTGGCTTTTCAGTCTGGATTTGAATAGCTCCAGGGATGGTGCTGTCTTTACTGGGTGTGGCAAGGAGTTCCAAAGAGTAGGGGCAGCATGACAGAAGGCTCTATCTCCAGATTTTTTGAGGTGCACTCTGGGAGTGACCAAGTTTGTAGAACTAGCTGATCTAAGGTTGTGAGAGGTGTGGTGCAGCTTCAGCAAGTCCTTCATGTATCCAGGGCCCAGATTGTGCAGGGATTTGAATGTCAGCAGTCCAATCTTGAAGAGTATTCTCCATTCTACTGGTAGAGAGTGCAGTGAGCGAAGGATCGGTGTAATGTGACAGTGGCGAGGCTGGTTTATTAGCAATCTGGCAGCAGCATTCTGCACTAATTGCAGGCGACACAGGTCCTTTTTGGGGAGGTCAGCATAAAGGGCATTGCAGTAGTCCAGCCGTGATGTGATGAAGGCGTGAACTAGGGTTGGGAGATCCTCTGGGGGAATCAGATGTTTAATTTTTGCAATGTTCTTCAGTTGAAAGTAGGAAGATTTAACTACAGATGAAATTTGGTTTCTGAAACTTAAATCCCCATCGATTAGTACGCCAAGGCTGCGCACAAGGTTGGAGCTGTTTATGTCCGAATTCCCAATCCTGATTGGTGTTGCTTTAGGATAGAGCTGTTTTGATTGCGAGCACTGGCTTTGGACAAAGAGGACCTCAGTTTTGTCAGCATTCAGTTTCAACCAGTTATCATTCATCCATGCCTGTAGCTCAGCTAAGCAAGAGTTTATTTTTGGAGTAGGGTCTGTTCCACCAGGTTTGAAGGACAGGTATAGCTGTGTGTCATCGGCGTAGCAGTGGTACGTCAGGCCATGTCGTTGGATAAGTGTACCGAGTGGCAACATGTAGATTGCAAACAGCAGAGGGGATAGGATTGATCCTTGTGGCACTCCGAATTGTAGAGGTGCAGGTTTGGACATTATAGGTCCTAGGGATACTCTCTGTGTTCTGTCAGTCAGGAATGATCTGAACCACTGGAGGACTGATCCACTGATGCCACAGTACTCCTGCAGTCTGTTAAGCAGGATTTCATGGTCAACTGTATCAAAAGCCGCTGAGAGATCCAACAGGATTAGGATGGAGCATTCCCCTCTGTCCCTTGCCATGAGCAGGTCGTTGCAGACTTGGATGAGGGCTGTTTCACAGCTGTGGTGTTTCTTAAAGCCAGATTGTAGAGGGTCCAGGATGTTGTTTACTGACAGCCTAGTTTCAAGTAGCAGATAGACAGCCTTTTCAATAACTTTACCTAAGAATGAAGCATCTAGAATCAAGCGCTTTCAAGGGGTCAAAACGTGGTGAAACCACCGAATGACAGGATCCAATGCCAAACACTTCACTGCTTGTTTGCAGAGAAGCATTTAGTATTGGCTAAATATGACACCCACAAAAGCCTGACAGAACTTGCCATAAAAAAGAGCAAGTCACATAAAAGTTATGATCATAATCTGTTAATTATTATTATGCAAAATTGTGAGTAAATTTCCATCATTACAGGCATATGTAATTATGATTAGGACATGCAATAGATATTGTGTAATTCATTTGTAATTTTGCACAATTTCTGCGTAATTTCCGACTTAAGTGGTTAAGATCAAAGCCCCCATACATGCTATTGGCACCAAAAGTATGTTTGAGGCAAATAGTGGGAACAAGTACAAAAAAATATATATTTTCAAAAAGACTATGCAGTTTTTGAGAAAACTGATTTTAAAAATGCAAAGAAAAAATGGTTTGAAAATGGCAATTTCGTTTTTTCAAAATAGATTTTCTCAAAAACATACATATTAATTTTGCTTTGCTTTTAACTGTTAAATTCGGTACAAAATTATGCAAAAAATATGCAAAGTTTTTAAATTATGGTTTCTGATTACATTTACAAATTAAATTAATTACGTTTTTCCTGAAATTTCATATTACAATTGAAAAACGATGCAAAATTACAAGTATGCAGAATTTGTGCTCAATTATTAATACTTACCTTGGTAGAGGGCAGGGGTGCTGCTTGGCCTGACCTACAGAAGGGGCATCCCATGTTACCAGGACTTCCCTGTCTGTGATTCATAAGGATTTCCCGGCTTCAACATCATTCACACACATCCCTCAGATCAGTGGACATGTGAACAGATGCAAGAGCAACGTAGGGACTGTGGAGTAGAGTTGGGCCGAACCTCCGATTTTAGGTTCGCGAACCGGGTTCGCGAACTTTCGCGGAACGTTCAGTTCGCGTTAAAGTTCGCGAACCGCAATAGACTTCAATGGGGATGCGAACTTTGAAAAAAAAAATAATTATGCTGGCCACAAAAGTGATGGAAAAGATGTTTCAAGGGGTCTAACACCTGGAGGGGGGCATGGCGGAGTGGGATACACGCCAAAAGTCCCCGGGAAAAATCTGGATTTGACGCAAAGCAGCGTTTTAAGGGCAGAAATCACATTGAATGCTAAATGACAGGCCTAAAGTGCTTTAAAACATCTTGCATGTGTATACATCAATCAGGTAGTGTAATTAAGGTACTGCTTCACACTGACACACCAAACTCACCGTGTAACGCACCGCAAACAGCTGTTTGTACTAGTGACGGCCGTGCTGGACTGGTGCGCACCATGGCGAGAGTGCAGGTTTTTGTGGCTTTACAGCCCATATGGTCGGCCTGGCTGATGTAGCTGAATGACAGAACAGTGACTGTCCAGCTGATCAAATTTGGTCTGACCACAATGAAGCAACGACCTTATTATCTTTTGTGTGCCCCCCGAGACACTCATCTAGGCGCCGGTCATTGCTTCATTGTGATACGCAAGCCCCTTCACCACGGCAAGGTAATGATCACGAAGGGGAATGGGCGCATGTACATGCCTTTTCTTTTGTTGTTGCAGCTGCCCTCAGTGCAGCCAGAAAAATTAGGCAGTCATGTACACGCACCATAAAAATTATTACAGCGGCCGCTGCTAGCAGCGGCCTAAAAAATTCAGCAATCCGCCTGGAGTCCCGGACCCTGTTGGTGGTGGCGGAGAAGGTAGTGAAGCGGCCTGCAGGCAGACATGCTGTGTGGAGGGACTGGGAGCGACTTAGTCTTTTTGGGGCAGGCCAGGCAGCCAGTCACACGGCGTGCAGGCAGAGATGCTGTGTGTGCGGGGACTGACTTAGTCTTGGGGCGGGCAGCAGCCCTCCGGGATCCATGCCTCATTCATTTTGATAAAGGTGAGGTACTTAACACTTTTGTGACTTAGGCGACTTCTCTTCTCTGTGACAATGCCTCCAGCTGCGCTGAAGGTCCTTTCTGAGAGGACGCTTGCGGCAGGGCAGGAGAGAAGTTGGATGGCAAATTGGGACAGCTCTGGCCACAGGTCAAGCCTGCGCACCCAGTAGTTCAAGGGTTCCTCATCGCTGTTCACAGCAGTGTCTACATCCACACTTAAGGCCAGGTAGTCGGCTACCTGCCGGTCGAGGCGTTGGTGGAGGGTGGATCCGGAAGGGCTACGGCGAGGCGTTGGACTAAAGAACGTCCGCATGTCCGACATCACCATGAGATCGCTGGAGCGTCCTGTCTTTGACTGCGTGGACACGGGAGGAGGATTAGTGGCAGTGGTACCTTGCTGGCGTTGTGCCGTCACATCACCCTTAAAGGCATTGTAAAGCATAGTTGACAGCTGGTTCTGCATGTGCTGCATCCTTTCCACCTTCCGGTGAGTTGGTAACAGGTCCGCCACTTTGTGCCTGTACCGAGGGTCTAGTAGTGTGGCCACCCAGTACAGCTCATTCCCCTTGAGGTTTTTTATACGGGGGTCCCTCAACAGGCAGGACAGCATAAAAGACGACATCTGCACAAAGTCGGATCCAGTACCCTCCATCTCCTCTTGCTCTTCCTCAGTGACGTCAGGTAAGTCAACCTCCTCCCCCCAGCCGCGAACAATACCACGGGAAGGTTGAGCAGCACAAGCCCCCTGCGACGCCTGCTGCGGTTGTTCTCCTGCCGCTGTCCCCTCCTCCTCCTCCTCCCCCAAAGAAACACCTTGCTCATCATCCTCTGAGTCTGACTCGTCTTCTGCACACGACCTCTCTTCTTCCTCCTCCTCCCCCCTCTGTGCTGCCGCAGGTGTTGAGGAAACAGCTGGGTCTGATGAAAATTGGTCCCATGCCTGTTCCTGCCGTAACGGTTCCTGGTCACGCTCATTCGCAGCTTCATCCGCCACTCTACGCACAGCACGCTCCAAGAAGTACGCGTAGGGAATTAAGTCGCTGATGGTGCCCTCACTGCGGCTCACCAGGTTGGTCACCTCCTCAAACGGCCGCATGAGCCTGCATGCATTTTTCATCAGTGTCCAGTTGTCGGGCCAGAACATCCCCATCTTCCCAGACTGTTTCGTTCTACTCCAGTTGTAGAGGTACTGGGTGACGGCTTTCTTCTGTTCTAGCAGGCGGGAGAACATGAGCAGGGTCGAGTTCCAGCGAGTGGGGCTATCGCAAATGAGGCGTCTCACCGGCATGTTGTTTTTACGCTGAATTTCTGCAAATCGTGCCATGGCTGTGTAAGAGCGCCTCAAATGCCCACAGAACTTCCTGGCCTGCTTCAGGACATCCGCTAAGCCAGGGTACTTTGCCACAAATCTTTGAACCACTAGATTCATGACATGTGCCATGCAGGGTATGTGTGTCAGCTTCCCCATATGCAAAGCGGCAAGCAGATTGCTGCCGTTGTCGCACACCACGTTGCCTATCTCCAGGTGGTGCGGGGTCAGCCACTCATCCACCTGTTTCTTAAGAGCAGCCAGGAGAGCTGCTCCAGTGTGACTCTCCGCTTTGAGACAAGCCATGTCTAAGATGGCGTGACACCGTCGTACCTGGCATGCAGCATAGGCCCTGCGGAGCTGGGGCTGTGTAGCTGGAGAGGAGAACTGCCACTCAGCCAAGGAGGAGGAGGAGGACAGCGAAGAGCATGTAGCAGGAGGAGAGGAGGTGGCAGGAGGCCTGCCTGCAAGCCGTGGAGGTGTCACAATTTGGTCCGCCGCTTTCTGCTTGCCATCGTTCACCACCAGGTTCACCCAATGGGCTGTGTAGGTAATGTAGCGGCCCTGCCCGTGCTTGGCAGACCAGCCATCCGTGGTCAGGTGTACCCTTGACCCAACGCTCTTCGCAAGAGATGACACCACTTGCCTCTCAACTTCACGGTGCAGTTGGGGTATGGCCTTTCTCGAAAAATAAGTGCGGCCTGGCATCTTCCACTGCGGTGTTCCGATGGCCACAAATTTACGGAAGGCCTCAGAGTCCACCAGCCGGTATGGTAACAGCTGGCGAGCTAACAGTTCCGCCACGCCAGCTGTCAGACGCCGGGCAAGGGGGTGACTGGCCAAAAGTGGCTTCTTCCGCTCAAACATTTCCTTCACGGACACCTGACTGCTCTGACTCTGCTGGGCAGAGGAGCAGGAACCGCTCAAGGGCAGAGGCGGAGTGGAGGAGGGTGCCTGTGAAGGTGCAAAGGAGAAAGCGGCAGAAGCAGATGATGCACCTGAAGGAGGAAGAGGAGAAGGAGGGTGACTTTTCTTTTGTGTGCTGCTGCTGCTTTTGCTCAGGTGGCCATCCCATTGCTGTTTGTGCCTTTTCTCCAGGTGCCTTCGTAAGGCACTTGTCCCTACGTGAGTGTTGGCCTTTCCACGGCTCAATTTTTGTTGGCAGAGCGAACAGATGGCTTTGGTCCGATCTGAGGCACACACATTAAAAAATTTCCACACCGCTGAGCCACCCTGGGATGTGGGCACTATGGGGACCTCAGCAGCTGATGCTGAAGTGCAAGTTGGCTGGCTGTACATAGGTGGCGATACATGGTGCCGGACTCTGCCACCAGCTGTTTCTGACGAAGAGCTGCCCCAGCTTCTTTCAGCAACTTCTCTCCTCCTACTACTCTCTGACTCCCCCTCTGAACTGTCCCCCTCTTCATCTCCTCTATTGGGAACATACAGAGGATCCCTATTACCGTCATCATCGTAGTCATCCTGCCCAGCTTCGCTTGCCTCAGACAAATCCAAACTTGCACCATCAGTAGGTCCTTCATCCTCCTGACACGTTACATCCATAGTGTTGCCGCGTAACTCAGACATATTAGCTGGTGAAAATTCATCTGGCTGTAACAACAATGGCTGTGCATCAGTGATTTCAACACTAAATAATTCTTGCGAAGTGTCAAATGCAGTGGAAGTGGTGCTAGTAGTAGCGCTGGTGGATGAGCAAGATGAGGTGTTCTGTGTCGCTAAATACTCAACCACGTCCTGACAATCTTGGGAGGTGATGGGACGTGCCTTCTTCCGAGCACTGTACTGTGGGCCAGGTCCACACGAAATTACATTTACACGACCTCGCGCAGACCTGCCGGGTGGCCTTCCTCTGCCTCTGCCACTACCTCTTCCTCTTCCTCTACCTGTTTTGTCCATATTGGGTATGCACGGAGTGGTATATCACACTGCGTGCACTCACGTAGGTAGGTGGGTTCACTTAACTGCACAGGTATGCGCACTGATGCGGTGGGTTCACTGAACAGAACAGGTATACAGTGGCGGGTTCACAGAACAGGTATGCAGTGGCAGGATCACTGAACACAATAGGTATGCAGTGGCGTGTTCACTAAACAGGTATACAGTGGCGGGTCCACTGAACAGAACAGGTATACAGTGGCGGGTTCACAGAACAGGTATACAGTGGCGGGTCCACTGAACAGAACAGGTATACAGTGGCGGGTCCACTGAACAGAACAGGTATACAGTGGCGGGTCCACTGAACAGAACAGGTATACAGTGGCGGGTCCACTGAACAGAACAGGTATACAGTGGCGGGTTCACAGAACAGGTATACAGTGGCGGGTCCACTGAACAGAACAGGTATACAGTGGCGGGTTCACAGAACAGGTATGCAGTGGCAGGATCACTGAACACAATAGGTATGCAGTGGCGTGTTCACTAAACAGGTATACAGTGGCGGGTCCACTGAACAGAACAGGTATACAGTGGCGGGTCCACTGAACAGAACAGGTATACAGTGGCGGGTCCACTGAACAGAACAGGTATACAGTGGCGGGTTCACAGAACAGGTATGCAGTGGCAGGATCACTGAACACAATAGGTATGCAGTGGCGTGTTCACTAAACAGGTATACAGTGGCGGGTCCACTGAACAGAACAGGTATACAGTGGCGGGTCCACTGAACAGAACAGGTATACAGTGGCGGGTCCACTGAACAGAACAGGTATACAGTGGCGGGTCCACTGAACAGAACAGGTATACAGTGGCGGGTCCACTGAACAGAACAGGTATACAGTGGCGGGTTCACAGAACAGGTATGCAGTGGCAGGATCACTGAACACAATAGGTATGCAGTGGCGTGTTCACTAAACAGGTATACAGTGGCGGGTCCACTGAACAGAACAGGTATACAGTGGCGGGTTCACAGAACAGGTATACAGTGGCGGGTCCACTGAACAGAACAGGTATACAGTGGCGGGTCCACTGAACAGAACAGGTATACAGTGGTGGGTCCACTGAACAGAACAGGTATACAGTGACGGGTCCACTGAACAGAACAGGTATACAGTGGCGGGTTCACAGAACAGGTATACAGTGGCGGGTCCACTGAACAGAACAGGTATACAGTGGCGGGTTCACAGAACAGGTATGCAGTGGCAGGATCACTGAACACAATAGGTATGCAGTGGCGTGTTCACTAAACAGGTATACAGTGGCGGGTCCACTGAACAGAACAGGTATACAGTGGCGGGTTCACTGAACAGGTATACAGTGGCGGGTCCACTGAACAGAACAGGTATACAGTGGCGGGTTCACAGAACAGGTATGCAGTGGCAGGTTCACTGAACACAACAGGTATGCAGTGGCGGGTTCACTGAACAGGTATACAGTGGCGGGTCCACTGAACAGAACAGGTATACAGTGGCGGGTCCACTGAACAGAACAGGTATACAGTGGCGGGTCCACTGAACAGAACAGGTATACAGTGGCGGGTTCACAGAACAGGTATACAGTGGCGGGTCCACTGAACAGAACAGGTATACAGTGGCGGGTTCACAGAACAGGTATGCAGTGGCAGGATCACTGAACAGGTATGCAGTGGCAGGATCACTGAACAGGTATGGAGTGGCAGGATCACAGTACAGGTATGCAGTGAGCTGAGGGCTCACTGAACAGAACAGGTATGCAGTGGCAGGATCACTGAACAGGTATGGAGTGGCAGGATCACAGTACAGGTATGCAGTGGGCTGAGGGCTCACTGAACAGAACAGGTATGCAGTGGCAGGATCACTGAACAGGTATGCAGTGGCAGGATCACTGAACAGGTATGCAGTGGCAGGATCACAGTACAGGTATGCAGTGGGCTGAGGGCTCACTGAACAGAACAGGTATGCAGTGGCAGGATCACTGAACAGGTATGGAGTGGCAGGATCACAGTACAGGTATGCAGTGGGCTGAGGGCTCACTGAACAGAATAGGTATGCAGTGGCAGGATCACTGAACAGGTATGCAGTGGCAGGATCACTGAACAGGTATGCAGTGGCAGGATCACAGTACAGGTATGCAGTGGCAGGATCACAGTACAGGTATGCAGTGGGCTGAGGGCTCACTGAACAGAACAGGTATGCAGCCAGGAAGAAGTTAAGCCTAACTAATCTTTCCCTATATGAGAGACTGCAGCAGCTCGCCCTACTCTCACTAATGCAGGCACATGAGTGGCCGTAATGGCCGCCGCTGCCTGCCTTATATAAGGGGGGGTGGGGCTCCAGGGGCTAGTGTAGCCTAATTGGCTACACTGGGCCTGCTGACTGTGATGTAGAGGGTCAAAGTTGACCCTCAGTGCATTATGGGGCGAACCGAACTTCTTCCGCAAAAGGTTCGCGTGCGGTACCCGCACGCGAACCACCTACGTTCGCGCGAACCACGTTCGCCGGCGAACCGTTCGGCCCAACTCTACTGTGGAGTACACTTTAAATGCATAAGTTAGATCATTGCTCATTTTCTGCATTTGAAGAGGTGTGCCTTACAGTTATGGTGTGCTGCTCTCCTCTCTTCAGGTCAATGCTTATCAGCAGGTCTGTTGGGGATGGGGAAGCAGCAGGAAGCTCCATACCCCCACTGACAATCAATGCACTATACAGGGGAAGGGAACCTTTGGATATCTATAATGAGGAAGCCATCTATACTGGGGTGGGGGCACTTTGACTACCTATACTAAGGGAGTCTACCTATACTGGGGTAACACCTTGGCTACCTATACTTAGGGGGCTACCTATACCTGGTGGCACAACTTTGGCTACCTTCCTATACTGGAGGGTCACCTATTTTGTGCGGGTAGGGACATCTTTGGTTACCCATTATTACGGGAGAAGTTGCCCCTGACTGGGGGGGGGGGGAGGAGGAGAAACACAAAGATTGCCTTGGAGCTAGGTATACAGCAAGCCTGTGATTTGGAAAATACTGTGGACTTGATATGGGAACTTTTCAAAGATCCAGGCCAATTTTCATTCAATTTGCTTGTTGTTTTGCAATCTGTTTGTAATGAAAGAAAATGTGTTGCTGTATTGTTTTTATGATGTAGCCTGTGGTTTTGTAGCCATATGTGAGGTGATCTGAAACAGTTACATGTTTGGGAACATGAGAGTGTCCTATACTTCTCTAGCAGTTATTGCCTGAAGCTGCATTTAGCTCTTGTTAACTATATGTGGTTTTTAAAAATGTGTTTGTGATTCCTGGCAAGAGGTCAGTACATACTTACAAATTCTGGCAATTAACTCCTAACCAGGGTCTCAGACTTGATTTTCTACTTTAGTTTCCACTACTGTAATTGTTTTTGCAAAGCAGGTCACTTTGTTTTCAGCCGTATTCTACACCGGACGTTAAAGGTACTCTGTGGGGGAAAATGTTGTGGTTACACACCGTATCCCTTGGACTCAACAACAGTTTCCTGATTTTTAAATTGTGCAAATATATTAATCTTTGAATATTTCCCTGCCGACATCTGCCTGTTGCTGCAATCCTGTTTTGCCTTCCTCTTTTGTGACGACAGTTTACTATAGTAGTGCTATTTCTGCACTGAAGAGACTTTGAGCTAAGTGGAATTCACCTACTCATTGAGCATCATAGATTGGTGGCACCTCTATGTGTTAACTTGGGATAGGCATCTCTGCTGAGACATAAAGAAAGTTTACAGTGGCTTCATCAGATGTTCCCTGCTGATGGTGGTGTTACCCCTGCTTTTTTCTTGTCCCCCATGGGTAGCACTAGCAGAGCTGATATTGGTACTTAAAGCACACCTAAAGTGATGGGAATATGGTGGCTGCCATATTTATTTCCTTTTAAACAATGCAAACTGTCTGTCTGTCCTGCAGATCCTCTGCCTGTGATACTTTTAGCCATAGACCCTGAACAAGCATGCAGAGCAGGTGCTCTGACTGAAGTCTAACTGGATTAGCATGCTTGATAGGGTGTGTGAATGAGATACTACTGCAGCCAAAAATACCAGCAGGATGCCAGGCATTTGGTATTGTTTAAAGGAAATAGATATGGAAGCCTGCATATGCGTCTCAATTCAGATGTACTTTGAGGTATCCTTGATGCTATCAAGCAAGGATTTGCACAAGCACCCTAAAAGCACCAAGTGCTTCCTCATAGTAACACATTTTACCTTCTTTCTTTAGGATGAAAGGATTTCTGAAATTTTAGTCTTTTAATGTAGATTTAAATGGGTAGCTATCTAGTGATTATTACTGGTTTTGTTGTGACTATATAAGAGTCATTCTGTAAGCATGGCAACATGAAAGAATGAATGTGCCTAAAACTACATACCCCAAAGAGTGCAGACTCTGATTGGTCAGACAGCACAGGCAGACAATAATATTATTATTATTATTATTATGATGAATATTATTATTAACACAGCAACAACACTGATTAGAGGGATGGAAGAGCTCACTTACCAAGAAAGGTTAGATAAACTGGGTTTATTTAGTCTGGAAAAAAGATGTTTTAGAAGAGATCTAATTAACATGTATAAATACATCAAAGAACAATATAAAATCTTGGTGGATGAGCTTTTTGTCCCTAGGCTTTTGCAAAGGACTAGGGGACATGATCTGTGCATGGAGGAAAAACATTTTATCCATTTATTTAGGGAAGGGTTGTTTACAGTAAGAGTGAATACAATGTGGAATGTATTGCCACAGGAAGTAGTTATGGCAAATTTGTGGTTGAACTCATTGGATATATGCCTTTTTTCAACCCAAATAACTAACTATTTAACTATTAAAGATCAGGTAGCCCATCCTATGGCCAGATTCTTGTTTATGTCTGGTATGTGTATTGAAAAATCAGGTGTTTGTGGATTAAAGAAGACTCATATTGCACTGTGCCCATCCCAAGTGGTGGCAAAAATCACTCTTTATGTATCCCCTGTGTCATAATATCCATGAATTTTCATATGCAGCTGGGGAGATGGAACCTGTCCATCCATGGGATATTCTCCAGATGACAGTTGCTCTCAAAGTAAAAGGTATTGCATGTGTATAAAACACCACCTATGTGCCCTTATCCTTATACATTAGTGTGTTCCTCCGAAACTGGCATTATACTGATGCTGGATACACACGTTGCGTTTTCCCGTGCGATTCGGGGGATCGATTCCGTCGATTCAATTATTTCCAACATGTTCGATCGTGTTTCGATGGATACAGCCGTCGATTTTGCATATTAATTATGCAAAATCAACGGCTGTATCCATCGAAACACGATCAAACATGATGGAAATAATCGAATCGACGGAATACATCCCCCGAATCGCACGGGAAAACGCAATGTGTGTATCCAGCATAAGTCTGTGGAAGGGATTAGAGTGTAAGCTCCTCTAAGGAACAGGTAATGATATAGCTATTTACGTTGAAAAATACTGCATTAAATGTTGTTGCTATAATTTATGTTAAGAAGGTATTTAGTCCTAAATTACATAAAATAGTGTAGAATATAAAAAATCCTTAGAATCACCTGTATGAGCAATATCTACTATATTGTTCACACACAGTTTATTAAAAAAAAGATATTTTTTACTGGTAAAGACTAATTGATATATGAACTGATTGACAGTGATCACTTCAGAACTATGTAAGCAGTGCTTTCTTTGGATTGGAGTTGAGATTATCAATAAATGTAGATTTTATAGTTTTCTTTGTCCCGAGGGCCATCTGTTTTCTTTAGAGCATCATTAAGTTGAGTTTATTCTCGCTTTTTTGTCATGCATCACAGTGTGTTGTATTTCTAGTACTGCTTCAATGAGAATTCATTGCAAATGCATGGCAAACAAATCACAAATGTGTCCTAAATGGATTGTAAAAGAAATCCATTTTCTCCTGAAACCATGCTTTGATCTGAATACACTCAAAGGAATAAATTAGAAATATAAGAACTTGCAGCATTTGAATTTTCTAATAGGCAATGAAAAGTCACACTAAAATAATATCCTAAAAGTCCTTTAGTGGTCTTGTCAAAATGTAAAGGTCACATATAAAGTATTTACCTGTTCTTATCTGCCAGAGAAGTGCAGTTGTAACCCGATTTATCTGTTAGCACTCGGCCCCTGAGAAGAATCCACCGGACACTGACTCAGATGCGATTATCAAGGGTTTATTTGTGACCTAACAGTGGTCACTGGTAACTTTCCTCAACCAGTAACACTTCAACAACAAAATACACTTCCCTTGCATCATAGGTCAAAATAATACAATTGTCTCCTCTACACAGCTGGTGTACCGGTAAAAGCTGCGGAATAAAAAGGTTAAGTTACACAAAAACTTTTAAATGAAAGTTGAGCTACAACAGGTCTTCTTGTACAATCATCAACCACTTTACAATACAACACCGATAAATCACAGTATCATCACTGAGGTATAGGGGCTTGGGCAGGGACAGGTCTACTGAACAATTCAGTTCCTATACAGTCTCAGTCCCTTGTAGCCAAGTCCAAGGTATATTGCTCAGCAAAACCTTAGGGGATCAATTACTCTCTTCAATATGGTACTGGACAGTTTCAACAGTTCTTTGGTTGGCAATATGGCATCCAAAAGAATGTTCACTTTACTCAGAAGATTTCTTAGACTCTTACTCTTTATACTGTATCTCTTAACTCACTATACTCTTGAGCACCACTTGTTTGGATAGGGCTTTCCAAAATAATAAACAAAATAAAGAAAGAATCAAATAATCAAAAAAGGGTTAGAGAAATAAAAGTAAATAAAATGAAATAAACAAAATTGACCAATGCACTCAGCTATACCATCAATATCTTTCTCCTTCGTTATAACTCTTTTCTTATGCTATTTGAACTTTGTGCTGAATAAGCTCTAATTTTGTTACATTGCAAAACTCCAACTTTGTTGACTCTTTATCTCTGTCAGATGTCACTCTGCGTTTCACTGTAGTTCACTTTAGTAATACAAGATGCAGTGAAACTCCTCCTCCATTTCTCTTCTTTAATGCTGACAAGGTAACAGACTTAGTTATCTCTCACGGACAGGTTCTCTTTATCTCCACGACTCTGTTTTCTTTCTTGTTCTTAGGCCGTGCTCTTAGGTAACACAAAACCATACTTTGGTTCACTTCTCACATCAGGCTTTTAGTAAACACTGCAGAACACATAAACGGATGAACTATGAACTGAGCAGTGTGAGAGATCGCGGAAAAGCCGCCGCGTGTGCTACTAAGGAGGCGGCTGATTCCGCGTCCAGTGCAGCGGTTTGCACGTGGAAGCGTGTGTCTGGTGGGAGGGCAGAACGCGGAAAAGCCGCCGCATGCAACAACAGTAAATTGGCTGGTTCCGCGTCCAGCGCGGCGGTTTGCACGCAGCAGCGTGTGTCTGAGTGGTGAGTCTGTTAGTCCACATAGGCTTAGGAATACACGCGCGTGTGCTGAGAGGCAGAATTCTTATACAAAGCAAGAAGAGTCAGCTGACCACGCCGATCAGCTGACTCCAGAGCAGGATACTATTGGTTGAGCAATTAGGGGTGGTGCTGGAGAGCACTACTCCATATATAGTTTCTACTGGTCACTTGCAAGTTGTCTGCCGTTGTGATCACTACGTGGAAGCACTCAGACCTAGTCAGATCCTTCAGTGTGTTTGAACCAGGTGGACCTGGGAATTCACACTTAGCCAGATTATTTGAATTGTATTCTGTTTATGCTTAAGCTAGTTCCAGGGTGTAGAGACCAAGGACCTCACACCCAGCTTAGGGAACTGTGTTATCATCTGTGTTATACCTTCAGACTAGTTCCAGGGTGTAGAGACCAAGGACCTCACACCCAGCTTAGGGAACTGTACTACCATCTGTGTTATATTTCAGACTAGTTCCAGGGTGCTGAGACCACGGACCTCGCACCCAGTCTAGGGAACTGTATTATCATCTGTGTATACTTCAGACTAGTTCCGAGGTGCTGAGACCAAGGACCTCGCACCCAGAATAGGCATTGTTTGTTATATGTTATGACTTATCGCTTTTCCGACTACTCCTCTGTCTTCTGATTCGGTACCTCGCATATCTGATATTCCGTTGCCAGACCCTGCTTGCCTTGGATACCGAATCAGCCTTCTGTCTTTGTACTTTATCTGTCAGTGTGTTGCCGACCAGGCGAGGCCGACCTTGAGAGCTATCTCTCCTGTTAAGAGATAGTCTCCAGACCAGATAGTGACATCCACCGTCAGGTGTCACTCACTCTCTGGCCTTCCCTATCCTTAGCCTGACTCCTCCCCTTGAGGAGCCTCAGGCTGCTGGAAGGTTCCTGTACTCTCTGAGCTGTGTCTCTGTCAATTATCACCTGCTCTGCAGGTGTGTTACTCAAAGTATTACTGTTACACCAAACACTCACATACCTATAGGTGTCCAGAGGTTACAATATATCTGTATTATCGGTGATTCTGCAGATCATCAATAATCAGGTATATATCTGCATTCTTGGTGATACTGCAGATCACCAATAATCAGATTCTCTCTGCGTGCTGACACCAATCGTTACAAGCAGATTGACAGGAACAATTTCTTTGAATCAGGATTACTGTGAACGGCTAACTGTGTAAGTTCTGAGCGGGCTTAATGGAGGCTGATAACTTTTCTGATGACAGAAAGGCACTTGCACTTAATATACGCGGCTGCAGATTCTATTCCTTTGGCTGGGCAGCACTATCTTGCATCTTGCATTATCATCACAATGTCACTGTCTCTTTAAGACTTTATCAAACAGGCAGTCTTTAGTCACACAACTTTCATCAGAATAGGCCTCTTCAGTAACTAGGGTTAACTGTCTCTATACTTAGCAAACCTTCACTGAACGCTGGCCCTTTTATGAACACACATACTGTGCCTTGTAGCTGGCGCAAGGCCTATACTCATCTGGCTTGTCAGAGTCTCTCTCCTTCTGCGCTAGTTCAGATCTTGCTTGCAAACACTGTACTTGGCCTCCGGTAACTGTCTGGCTTTGTTACCACTGCCCTCTTCTCTCTGCTGGTGGTCTATGGGCTGCCACCGGGTCCCCTCCTTTCCTCATGGGGTGACTGCTGCGGACGTTCTCTCTCCAGCCTCCTCTCCCGCTCAATGCTGCCTCCTGACTCTTTCAGAGCACTCTGAGGGAAACTGGTTAAAACCGGTTCCCTCTGGCTGTGTCTTGCGCGCTCTTCCCCTCTGCGCCTGCACTGTGCTCTTTGCCTGGCCGCACGGAGCTTCCAGAAGGTTCCAATGCATTGTATACATGGTCGCGCTAGCAACCAGTCTATGCGACCATCTCTCTCGTTTTAATTACACTATGCTAATTTCTAAGGCGAATTTCCGCCTTAGATGCTAAGTTTACTTTACACACACAAATGCATAACCACGATACATTACCCTCTTTTAGAGGGTTACATAGTCTATTTGCTGTAAATCAGTTTATACACTCTCAGCGTTACTAAAATCATTTACAAAACCATGACAGACTATCTACTCTGCTCATTTTGAGTGCTCAATGTTCTAATTCTCCACTATACAGTAGTATTCACTATAGTAATTCAAGTTAGCAAGTTATTCAACACCCCCTGTACTTCCTCAACATGAACTCTGTTTTGCTAGTTTGACTGCAGTCTTGCAGGGCTTTAGATAATTGGAATACATACAAGTAATTTGGGATATATCTGAGAAATCACTATACAGTATATAACAGATAATGTTTAATAAATGTGTGCTAAGTTTGCAGGATCAATTATGTTGCTCACAAATAAGAATGAATGAAAGTGCCTTTGACAGTCTCGTAAAAAAAAAATACTCAAACCTCCAATTGTTCTTCAACATTTCTGCTAGCCAAAGTACTTAGAAGTTAGAACCACCAAATTTGCTAGGTATGTGTAGGAGACCAATGGCAACAAGGAAAAGATACAAAAGTTCCAAAAGACTTTGTGTCTTTTTCAGAAAATGGCAATAAATATATTAGGACCCAAGATTGCAAAAGGGTGGTGCTATGTGTGAAGTCAACCCATGAGACAGCCTCTGCCATCAAAACAGCAAGAGACTGCATTGTTAGCTGGCATCATGAACTGGATGACATCTGTAATAAATGCCACCATAAATATGTGTAGAAGTAATGTTGCGATATTAGGCCCAATAATTATTATTATTATTTATTGGATTTCTATAGAGCCAACAAATTACACAGTGTTGGACAATAAATAAGGTTACAGACAATAATTGGGGTGACAACATAATACAGGTAATAGGTGTAACGATCGGTGTAACACAGAGAGGATCTGATTACCGGTGATCTGCAGTATCACTGGGAATACAGATATATACCAGATTATTGATGATCTGCAGTATCACCGATAATCAGATATATAAGCTAACCTCTGGACACCTGAGTAGAGTAGGAGTGTTTGGTGCAACCGTAATACTTAGAGGACTAGGCCTCAGAGCAGTAAGGAGTACTGCACAAATTCCTTCCAAAGACCTGCACTCTCCCGGGGGGAGGAGACAGGCTGAGAGTAGGAAGGACAAACCGAGAGTGACACTCAGGAGGGAGTGTCACTACCAGGACTGGGAACCGCCTCTAACAGTAAGGTCGGTTCTCGAGGTCAGACAAACCAGGTTGTAACCACACAGACAGATAAAGTACAGATTCAGAAGGCAGATGCGGGGTCTAATAAACATGCAGGGTTCGGCAACAGGGTATCAGAAATATCTAGGTACAGAATCAGGAGGCAGATGCGGAGTCTTAGGGCGAGCCGGGGTTCGGCAACAGAGTATCAGAATAGCAAGGTACAGGATCAGAGTTCAGAAGAATAGTCAGGCAAGCAAAAAGTCATAACAGATAATCACAATCAAACTAGTACTTTAGACTATCAACAGAATCTAGCTAAGTGTAGGATAACAGCTCCTGCTGGTCCCGGCACACTTTAGGAGTGCTACCACATAGTGATCGCAACGCCAGACAACCAGCAACTGAACAGCCAGCAGTATATATACTGAAACACTCTCCATCCCCTCCCTAAGTGCTGGACCAATGAAATGAAGCAGGGTTGTCTGGTCAGCTGACTCTTTTCTGACTGCCATATAAGTTCTGCCTCTCTGCGCGCACGCGCGTCATTCTGAACCTTGGTGGACTATCAGTCCCAGCCACACCAGTACTGTCTTGCAATGTGCTCGCTGACCTGTGCGCGGGGTTGGTCGCACCACCATAAGCACCGGCGGCGGCCTCCCCGCGCTGGGTCAGACTGTTCGCAAAAGGCCCATGCGCGCTAACCGCTGCGTCAGACGCGGCGGTTTTTCCGCGTTCCGCCATGCGCGGAAAGAGCCACCTCCCGCTGACTTATAGCGGCGGCTCTTCCTCCTTTCTTCACAGTAACCCCCCGAGGAGTGGACTCCGGACAGCTCCTTCCAGGCTTTTCCGGATGTAAAGTGTGGAACTCCCTCTTCAAATTATCAGCATGCATGCGGCCCTCAGGTACCCACATTCTTTCCTCAATACCATACCCCTTCCAGTGCACTAGATATTGTACTGCGTTCTGCACTATACGTGAGTCCAAAATTTTCTCTACTTCATACTCAGGTTGACTATTCACCATCACAGGAGGAGGAGGAGTGGGACCCACATGAACCGCTGGTTTGAGCAAGGACACGTGAAAGGACATTACCCCACGCATGCTGGTGGGAAGATCAACGGTATAAGTAACGTTGTTGATCTTTTTAGCTACCGGGAATGGACCCACAAACCTGGGACCAAATTTGTCTGAGGGTTGTCTCAGGGTCAAGTGACGTGTGGACACCCAAACCAAGTCTCCTGGTTGGAACCTCCACTCTAAAGAACGTCGCTTGTCAGCTTGACCCTTTTGACTCTGAAATGCCCTTTCCAAATTACTTCTCACCATCCACCAAATGTCTTTAAATGACCTCTGCCAGGCCTCCAGAGTTGGAAACGGAGTGGAGGCTACTGGTAAAGGGGAGAATTTGGGCAATCTCCCTGTCACTACCTGGAACGGAGAAAAACCAGAAGAAGAACTCTTCAAATTATTCTGTGCAAATTCTGCGAAGGGCAGAAATTTTACCCAGTCATTCTGCGCCTCCGCAACGTAACAGCTCAAGAACTGCTCCAATGACTGATTGACCCGTTCAGTCTGCCCATTGGTCTGTGGGTGGTAGCCCGACGAGAATGACAGCTTCATGCCCATTTGGTGGCAAAATGCCCTCCAGAATCTAGAGACGAATTGGACTCCCTGATCTGACACTATGTTTTCCGGAATGCCATGCAGCCGGAAAACGTGGACGATGAACAAGTCAGCCAATTCCTGGGCCGAGGGGAGTCCTTTCAAGGGCACGAAATCGGCCATCTTGCTGAAGCGGTCGACTACCACCCAAATGACCGACATGCCTTCAGACCTGGGAAGCTCACCCACAAAATCCATGGACTAGTGGGTCCACGGTTCACTCGGGGCGGGCAAAGGCTGCAAGGTACCGACAGGTGCCAGCCGGGAGGGCTTGCTTTTTGCACATATTGCACACTCCCTAACAAACTCCTTGCAATCAGCTGACAAGGAAGGCCACCAGGCACACCTGGCCACAAGATCTTGTGTTCTGGATGCTCCAGGATGTCCAGCATTCTTGTGTGCATGGAACATCTCTAAGATCTGGAGACGGAAAGGCAGAGGAATGAACATAACCCCTTCAGGCTTCCCTTCCGGGATGTCCTGCTGAAAGGGACTTAAAGTCTCCCTCCAGTCTTCCCAAGTTTCAGTTGCAGCCAGCACCAATTTCTGTGGAACAATAGCCTCTGGGACGGAGGGCTGTGCTGTCTCTGGCTCAAAGCACCTGGACAAAGCATCTGTCAGGAGCCTGAACGGAGAAACAGGGTTTGACCACAGTTTGCAGCATACAGACACTGGAACCAGGAATTAAGGTGCAAAAATAATGTTTTATTGCAAATGCAATAATGCAAGCATACATACAAGCGTGAATGTAAATACCATACCACATATGCACAGCACACAATATATACACAAATAACCCGGGAAGCAGTGACAAAATATATATAACACCTAACTATCTAACTATCTATTTACAAACGGTGTGCACGAGATATATATGTACAAGCAATGATATACAACAACGCGGTATCAAAAGGAGCAGGCAAAGACAGGTCAAAACGGAATAATGTCAGCAACAGGTAATCAGATACATACAAGGTACAGAGGCGTAAACATAAGCAGAGTCAGGACAAGCAGAGGTTCAGTAGCAGATAATCAGATCACAGGGCAGGGTACAAGAAAACAGGTATCAGGAACAGAGGTGACCAGAGACTCAGACCTGTAACAAGGAAGTTCTGGCAATGACTTGCAGGAAGAGGCAGACTTATATAGTCCAAGTGATCAGCAACCACAGGATGCAGCTGGTGGTGAACAGTTTTAATGAGAGCTCCCATGAAGCCATCCAGAGGCCAAACAGGGAACTGCAAGTCTTTGTGAAAGCAGTAACAGGCCACCTGCTGGTGGATGGTGGAGGTTCAGGATGAGGCAAAGTCCTTATAGCCCTCTGCTGGTGGAGCAATGAATGTCCAGGGCAGTCCAAGTTACTACCACCAACAGGCAGCAGGAAATGGCAGGAGACAGTTCGTGACATAGCCCCCCCCTTAAGGAGCGGCCTCAGGACGCTCCACCATGACCTTACAAACCCACCACCAGGGTCCCAGGATACGGCAGGCAAAACAAATTTAAATAGGGTTCGTAGTGGATACCACGGCTGGGTGATCAGGGAAGTAAACAAAAAATTAAAATTTGCAACTGTGTTTTTAGAAAACAGGAACGCATCATGAAGATCACCAGGCAGGGAAACAGGTTGGATGAAAAACTGTATAGCATCAGGCAAGACCCAGAAAACAGCAAAAAGTACTGAAAACAGCAAATGCCAGACCTGGGTGGGCAGGGAGGGAAACAATGCCAACCAAAATATGACCAGAATTATTTGAACAGCAAGCAATGTTGGAAACTGGACCTCAGGAAGCTGGAACACCCACCAGAAACCATCAAGCAGTGAAACAGGAAACTGGCAGGCATCAGGCTTGATAACAGGTTGGCAGGTTTCAGGCAGAGCAGGAAACTGGCACGCATCATCAGGCTTGGTAGAAGACGGGACAGGATCAGGCTTAACAGGAGATTGGCAGACATCAGGCAGGACAGGAGACTGGACAGGATCATCAGGCTTGGCAGGAAACTGGGGAGGATCATCAGGCTGAGCAGGAGGCTGGACAGGATCACCAGGCTGAGCAGGAGGCTGGACGGGAAACTGGCAGGTACCAACAGGCTTGGCAGGAGACTGGCAGATATCAGGCTGAGCAGGAAACTGGCAGGCATAAGGCTTGGCAGGATCAGGCTGAACAGGAGACTGGCGGGTACTAACAGGCTTGGCAGGAGACTGGCATGCATCACCAGGCTGAGCAGGAGACTGGACAGGATCATCAGGCTTGGCAGGAGACTGGACAACAGGTTGGCAGGTCTAAGGCAGAGCAGGGAACTGGCAGACATCAGGCGATGCAGCAGGCTTGGAACTAACAGGGCAGACAGTAGTTTTGGCACCATCAGGAGCGTTGGCAGCAGGAGTCTCTAGCGGCTGGGCAGCAGCAGAAGTCTGTGGAGGCTGGGCAGCAGCAGAAGTCTGTGGAGGCTGGGCAGCAGCAGAAGTCTGTGGAGGCTGGGCAGCAGCAGAAGTCTGTGGAGGCTGGGCAGCATTAGAAGTCTGTGGAGGCTGGGCAGCATTAGAAGTCTGTGGAAGCTGGGCAGCAGCAGAAGTCTGTGGAGGCTGGGCAGCAGCAGAAGTCTGTGGAGGCTGGGCAGCAGCAGAAATCTGTGGAGGCTGGGCAGCAGCAGAAGTCTGTGGAGGCTGGGCAGCAGCAGAAGTCTGTGGAGGCTGGGCAGCATTAGAAATCTGTGGAGGCTGGGCAGCAGCAGATTGCATAACATCAAGTGAAACAGAAGGCAGGAAAACTTCAGACAGGTTAACAGGTTGGGAAGCTTCAGACAGGGCAACAGGCTCAGTAGTTTCAGGCAGGGCAACAGACTGTATAACTTCATGGATCTGGACCTTTGGCTTAGCATTTGGCTGGGCCGTTGGCTGAGCGCATGGCTGAACCGTTGGCTGAGCACTTGACTGGACCTTTGGCTGAGACCCTGATACAGTTTGTGTGAGCTGGCACTGAGACTGTGTGGGCAAGATACTAGGTTATGTAGGCTGTATGCAGTTTTCTGTATCTTGAGGCAAAGTCTCTACCAGCAGAGGGTGAGATTCTGCAGACTGGGGGCTACATTCTGCAGGCTGGGTGCAGGTTTCTGCAGACTGGATGCAAACTTTTGCAAATTGGATCAAAGTCTCTGCAGGCTGGAATTGAGGTTCTGCAGACTGAGGCAAAGTCCCTGCAGGCTGGAGGCAATATTCTGCAGACTGGGAACAAGGTTCTGCAGACTGGATGCAAAGCTCTGCAGACTGCGAGCAGGATTCTGCAGGTTGATTTGAAGTCTCTGCAGACTGGAAATGAGGTTTTGCAGACTGAGCACAAGGCTCTGGAGACGGAGGCAAAGTCTTTGCAGGCTGGAGACAAGGCTTTGTAGACAAACAAATGGCGGGACTGGATTCTGGAGCATACAAAGTCTGCAAGAGTTGTGAGAGGAAGGCAAGAGTCTGTATAACAAGTGTCACAGGAACATTAACTGGAGGCTGCACCAAACAGGAGTTAGATGGAGGCTGCACAGGAGGCGAGATGACTGGAGGCTGCACAGGAGGCGAGATGACTGGAGGCTGCACAGGAGGCGAGATGACTGGAGGCTGCACAGGAGGCGAGATGACTGGAGGCTGCACAGGAGGCGAGATGACTGGAGGCTGCACAGGAGGCGAGATGACTGGAGGCGAGATAACTGGAGGCTGCACAGGAGGCGAGATGACTGCAGGCTGCACAGGAGGCGAGATGACTGCAGGCTGCACAGGAGGCGAGATGACTGCAGGCTGCACAGGAGGCGAGATGACTGGAGGCTGCACAGGAGGCGAGATGACTGGAGGCTGCACGGGAGGCGAGATGACTGGAGGCTGCACGGGAGGCGAGATGACTGGAGGCTGCACGGGAGGCGAGATGACTGGAGGCTGCACGGGAGGCGAGATGACTGGAGGCTGCACGGGAGGCGAGATGACTGGAGGCTGCACGGAAGGCGAGATGACTGGAGTCTGCACGGAAGGCGAGATGACTGGAGGCTGCACGGAAGGCGAGATGACTGGAGGCTGCACGGAAGGCGAGATGACTGGAGTAATGGAAGCTGTAGGAAAGTATTTGCGTCTGGTTTTGGTGACCACTCTGGAAACTGGAACAGCAGGTTCTCTTGATATAACTGGATACTGCCAGGACCAAGGTGTGGATCTGATAGCGGTTTGTAATGTTGCTGTTTTTACAGGGTTTTTAACTATTGCAGGTTCTGAGTTCTGGGCACAAGAAGAGATACATGGAGAATGAGCAGAAGGAGGAGAGTGGAAACAGGAAGAAAGGATTTCATGCCAGGCAGCAATCAACATAGAAGCAAATTCACGCTTACAGAGCTTATGCAGCATCAATGACTCAGTTGCACGAACACAGGCAGACACATACAATTCCCCCTTCTCAAAGTAAGATACATAAAACCCTTGTTTGTCTCTCTTTAAATAACCATATAAGTGATCAATCTGATCAGAGTTAAAAATGAAATCAAATTGTTTTGTAATGGGCGATTGGCATTTAAGCTGTTTAGTAGCTGTGGGCTGAGGATTCTGAATGTGACAGACATTCGGAGGGTTAACTGAAGAATTTATTACTTGCAGGACTTCTAAATAGGCAGCAATTAAGGCAGAAGCGGATTTATACTTGCAAAGCCTATGCGCAATCAATGTCTCAGTTGCTCGTATACAGGCAGACACAAAACCTTCACTTTTGTCACAGTAATACTTAATAAATCCTTCTCTATCCTTTCTCAGAAAATCAAACAAATCATCAATCAGTTCAGAGTCAAAAATAAAATTAAATTCTTCTTTGCTGGGAGACTGACTTTGCAGCTCTTTAACTGCAGTGGGCTGGGAGTGAGTGGCATTCAGAGGGTTAACAGGAGGTGTGCATAATGACAAGATTTCTGAATATGCATTGATCAAAGCATGGGCTGACTCAGGCTTACATTTTCTGTCAGACAATAGACTCTCAACCGCACATTTACATCCAGAAACAAATGCAAAGCTTTGCTTAATGTAAAAGTCAAAAAATGCTTTTCTGTCTGTCTTCAAATAACTATAGTACATGTTAACTTGTTCAGAAGTAAAATCAACCTGGACAGGACTTATAACAGGTAAGGCAGGAGCTGTGGAACCTGCAGAGATAATTCTCTGCCATGCATTTAGCAAAAGGGAGGCTTTCCCATACTTGCATATTCCCTGAGTGATCAGGGACTGGAGGGAATCTATGCAAGCCTGCACGGTCTGTTTACCTTTGTTTGAGTAATGATCAAGAAAATATTCCCTGTCATCTTCAAACAAGTTAATCAGAGCTTCTATGGCATAATTGTCAAACGGTGGATCATAATCACTGACTACACCTTGGTCAGAATCAGGTTGCATGCAAATATGTCATTTTGGGGTATGCAAGATCATTCCAGATCCTGGCTAAATTTTCAATATCTTCTGTACGAATTATTCCTAATTTGACATAACTATATGTCTGGCTAATCAACTGCTGCAATTCAGCTTTAGAAAAATCAGCAAAATCTGCACGACACTCAGCTTCATCCTCATCAGCAAGCAATGCATAATAATCAATTTGTTGCAGATCCATTTTTTGGACATAACAGCCAGGTATCAGTGTGCAGTATAGCTGCAGTGGTCAGTGTATATATGGCCAGAACTTACTGTCAGGAGCCTGAACGGAGAAACAGGGTTTGACCACAGTTTGCAGCATACAGACACTGGAACCAGGAATTAAGGTGCAAAAATAATGTTTTATTGCAAATGCAATAATGCAAGCATACATACAAGCGTGAATGTAAATACCATACCACATATGCACAGCACACAATATATACACAAATAACCCGGGAAGCAGTGACAAAATATATATAACACCTAACTATCTAACTATCTATTTACAAACGGTGTGCACGAGATATATATGTACAAGCAATGATATACAACAACGCGGTATCAAAAGGAGCAGGCAAAGACAGGTCAAAACGGAATAATGTCAGCAACAGGTAATCAGATACATACAAGGTACAGAGGCGTAAACATAAGCAGAGTCAGGACAAGCAGAGGTTCAGTAGCAGATAATCAGATCACAGGGCAGGGTACAAGAAAACAGGTATCAGGAACAGAGGTGACCAGAGACTCAGACCTGTAACAAGGAAGTTCTGGCAATGACTTGCAGGAAGAGGCAGACTTATATAGTCCAAGTGATCAGCAACCACAGGATGCAGCTGGTGGTGAACAGTTTTAATGAGAGCTCCCATGAAGCCATCCAGAGGCCAAACAGGGAACTGCAAGTCTTTGTGAAAGCAGTAACAGGCCACCTGCTGGTGGATGGTGGAGGTTCAGGATGAGGCAAAGTCCTTATAGCCCTCTGCTGGTGGAGCAATGAATGTCCAGGGCAGTCCAAGTTACTACCACCAACAGGCAGCAGGAAATGGCAGGAGACAGTTCGTAACAGCATCCACCTTAACATTCTTGCTACCTGGAGTATAAGTAATAATAAATCTGAATCGAGAGAAAAATAATGACCATCGAGCCTGACGGGGGCTCAACCTCTTAGCCCCCTCGATGTATTCCAGGTTCTTGTGATCAGTGTAAACCGTGATCATATGTTCAGCTCCCTCTAACCAATGTCGCCATTCTTCAAAAGCCAATTTAATGGCCAGGAGCTCCCTGTTGCCTATATCGTAGTTTCTCTCTGCTGGGGAGAACCTACGAGAGAAGTAGGCACATGGGTGCATTCGACCCTGCAAGCCTGACCGCTGAGACAGCACAGCCCCCACCCCGACCTCTGAGGCGTCTACCTCAACAACAAAGGGGAATGAAGTGTCCACGTGTCTAAGGATAGGCGCTGAGCAAAATAGATCCTTCAGGGTGGAAAATGCTTGTAAAGCTTCAGGAGGCCAATGAGTAGTATCTGCCCCTTTTTTGGTGAGACTGGTGAGGGGTGCAATGACTGTGGAGTACCCTTTAATGAACCTTCTATAGTAGTTCGCGAAGCCTAAAAACCGCTGAAGAGACTTCAACCCAACCGGCTGAGGCCATTCCAGAACCGCGGAAACTTTGGCAGGGTCCATAGACAGGCCTGAGGTGGAGATAATGTATCCCAGAAAGGTGACAGATGTTACTTCGAAGATACATTTCTCCAGTTTAGCGTAAAGTGAGTTCCGCCTCAGTTTGTCCAGCACAAATCGTACATGGGTCCTATGCTCAGAGAGGTTGTTGGAGAAAATAAGTATATCATCTAGGTATACTAGAACGAATCTCCCCAACACCTCCCTGAAGACCTCATTGATGAGCTCCTGGAAAACGGCTGGGGCATTACACAACCCGAAGGGCATCACCAGGTATTCGTAATGCCCGTCGGGCGTATTAAAGGCCGTTTTCCACTCATCGCCCTTTCTTATTCGTATCAGGTTGTACGCGCCCCGTAAGTCTAACTTCGAAAAGATCTTAGCATTGGTGACCTGTGTAAATAAGTCGTCTATCAGGGGCAGCGGATAGCGATTCTTCACCGTAATCTTATTCAGGCCCCTGTAATCAATGCAGGGCCGCAGGCCTCCGTCTTTTTTCTTAACAAAAAAGAAACCTGCCCCAGCAGCAACCCTTGGCCAAATTTTCACGGATGTATTCTTGCATGGCCAATTTTTCGGGCCCAGATAAATTGTACAAATGGCCCCGAGGGGGCATACAACCTGAACAGAGATCGATGGGACAGTCGAAAGGGCGATGTGGGGGTAATTTGTCTGATGCCTTGGGACAAAATACGTCAGAATATTCCAAATACTGCTCAGGAACCCCCTCCACCTGAATCCTGGTTTGGCCCAAAGTCACCTTCCCTAAACATTGCTGAAAACAATGATCTGACCAGGAAATTAATTGACCAGTGGCCCAATCAATGTGCGGAGAATGAAGGTGTAGCCATGGCATGCCAAGTATAATAGTGGACGTAGTCATGTGTAATACAAAAAACTGTAATTTTTCCCAATGCAAAACCCCCACAGTGATTCCTACCTCTGGTGTCTGGGACAGCGGATGATTCCTCTGCAGAGGAGAATGATCCACTGCCGTGACCTGAATGGGTGGTTCCACCGCTGTGAGCGGAATACCCAATCTTTTAGCGAACTCAAAATCCATAAAATTAGCTGCAGAGCCTGAATCAATAAAGGCTTCCGTGGCCTCGGTCTTATCTTCCCATGTAACTGTACAGGGGAAAAGCAACCATTTTTCTTCTAGGGGTACGAGTCGGGCGCCTAGGGTGTTATCCCCTACAACTCCTAGGCGGTAGCGTTTCCTGGCTTATTGGGACAGTGTCGTACTCTATGCCCCCCTTCAGCACAAAACAGACACAGTTGTTCAGTCATTCTCCGTCTTCGTTCCACCTGGGTCAGTTTTGACCGACCAATCTGCATCAGCTCGGGTGGAGGCAAGACCGGAGAAGATGAGACAGGAGGAGTCACTAGGGGTGCAGCGGGAGGTGCAGCGTAAGATGTCAACCTGACACGATGACTGCCCCTGGTCTGTTTCTGATGGCGTAGCCTGCGGTCGATACGAATGGCCAATGAAATGGCCTCATCGACTGTTTTGGGCTCGGGCTGACTTAGCATCAGATCGGAGACCTCATCAGATAAGCCTGACAGAAAACAATCTAGCAGGGCATAGTTGTCCCACCTGGCTGTAACTGACCACCTTCTAAATTCAGCCCCATAATCTTCGACCGGACCTTTGCCTTGCCGCAAAAGCTTGAGCTTCCACTCAGAGGTCGAGGCAAGGTCCGGGTCATCGTAAATTATTGCCATGGCTTTAAAAAATTCCTCTACGGAGGTAAGGGCTGTGTCCCCGGTGGGCAAACTGTATGCCCATGTCTGAGAATCGCCTGATAACAAGGTTTTAATAAACGTGACCCTCTGGGTCTCAGTTCCTGAAGACTGGGGTCTCAACTCAAAATAGGACAACACTCTACTCCTAAAATTTCGGAAGGCAGATCTGTGGCCAGAAAACCTTTCAGGTACCGGAATACGTATGTCAGAGCTAGAAGGAGATCGCACATGATCCACTGATGTCTGGAGGGTTTGTACAGACCCTGATAGGGCATCAATAAGAGTTCTGTGGGTGCCCAGTACTTGATTGATGTTTTCCACTGAAGCGGCAAGTACGCCCAGACGATCAGTGTTTGCGTCCATTTTGTATTTGGTCTGGCGTTCTGTAACGATCGGTGTAACACAGAGAGGATCTGATTACCGGTGATCTGCAGTATCACTGGGAATACAGATATATACCAGATTATTGATGATCTGCAGTATCACCGATAATCAGATATATAAGCTAACCTCTGGACACCTGAGTAGAGTAGGAGTGTTTGGTGCAACCGTAATACTTAGAGGACTAGGCCTCCCGGGGGGAGGAGAAAGGCTGAGAGTAGGAAGGACAAACCGAGAGTAACACTCAGGAGGGAGTGCCACTACCAGGACTGGGAACCGCCTCTAACAGTAAGGTCGGTTCTCGGGGTCAGACAAACCAGGTCGTAACCACACAGACAGATACAGTACAGATTTAGAAGGCAGATGCGGGGCCTAATAAACAAGCAGGGTTCGGCAACAGGGTATCAGAAATATCGAGGTACAGAATCAGGAGACAGATGCGGAGTCTTAGGGCGAGCCGGGGTTCGGCAACAGAGTATCAGAATAGCAAGGTACAGGATCAGAGTTCAGAAGAATAGTCAGGCAAGCAAAAAGTCATAACAGATAATCACAATCAAACTAGTACTTTAGACTATCAACAGAATCTAGCTAAGTGTAGGATAACAGCTCCTGCTGGTCCCGGCACACTTTAGGATCTGACTCAGGTCTGAGTGCTACCACATAGTGATCGCAACGCCAGACAACCAGCAACTGAACAGCCAGCAGTATATATACTGAAACACTCTCCAGCCCCTCCCTAAGTGCTGGACCAATGAAACGAAGCAGAGTTGTCAGCTGACTCTTTTCTGACTGCCATATAAGTTCTGCCTCTCTGCGCGCACACGCGTCATTCTGAACCTTGGTGGACTCTCAGTCCCAGCCACACCAGTACTGTCTTGCAATGTGCTCGCTGACCTGTGCGCGGGGTTGGTCGCACCGCCATAAGCACCGGCGGTGGCCTCCCCGAGCTGGGTCAGACTGTTCGCAACAGGCCCATGCGCACTAACCGCCGCGTCAGACGCAGCGGTTTTTCCGCGTTCCGCCATGCCATGCGCGGAAAGGGCCGCCTCCCGCTGACTTATAGCGGCGGCTCTTCCGTGTTTCTTCACAATAGGCAAAGAAGATACACAATGACAGATCATGCACTGGGGTAGTAGTCCCAGTAATTTGAGTTCACATTATTCTGTGTGCTGGATGCATAATCAAGTATGATACAAAAAAAATAAAGAGCTCTGCCAAAGGATTACAATCTAAAGGGAGGATGTGGTAACATGAGAGGAGGGGGTTGCATCTAGTGTTTCTTGGCAGAGAGAGTTAGTGCATTGGTAAAGTTGGGTAGGGGTTCTTGAAGAGGTAACTTTTAAAGGCTTGTTTGAAGGTGCTGAAGGAGGGGGCAAGCCTGAGAGAAATTGGGAGGGAGTTCCACAAGATGGGGCAACTCTAGTGAAGTCCTGTACTCGCTCATGGGAGTACGAGACAGAGGTCATTAGAAGAGTAGGGTGGTCAGCCAGGTGTGTATCTGCTGAACAGGACAGAGGATGTAGGTTGAGCAGGACTTGTGTATAGATTTGTAGTCCAGGCATACGATCTTGAAGTAGATTCTGCAGTGAGTAGAGGGATTAGCATAGGGTAGTCATGCAGATGAAGCAGGTAGATAAGGCCTGACTAGGTGGTGCTGCAGTAGTCCAGGCAGGAGATGATGAAGGCATGGACAAGGAGTTTGGCAGTGTTCGGGTCAGGAAGGGGTGACTCTTGGAGTTGTTACTTAAATGGAAATTGCAGGCCTTAGTAATGATTTGGATGAAGAAGAGGGCTTAGTCCAGAGTGACACCCAGGCAGCGTGCCTGTGCAGTAAGGCAGATGACTGTACCACTGAAAATAACTTCGATGTCCTCTGGAGGGGGGGGGGGTGAAATAACATGAAACAGGAAAATTAGGAGTCTGGTTTTATCCAGGTTTAATTTCAGTACCCTTACTGACATCAATATGGAGTATAGATCTGGGTGAATGGTTGTGTTTTTATTTCATTTAATCCTTTGTGGAAATGGATAAGGGGTACTTTGTACCCCTATACTCATTTCTCCTGGGAGGGGGGTGGGCATCTGGGGTAACCTTCTTAAAGGGAACTCCCAGATGCCACCATGAACCCCCCCAGGGATTCGTGGCCTCCACCACCTCCTGGGGCACCAGAGGTGGGGAAGAGCCCCTTGTCCATGTATTGGACGAGGGCTCTGGGGGAGAGGGGAAGACTCGGCCGCCCCTCTCCCCCGGAGCCCCCCCCCCATACCATGGACCATGTGGGCTGGTATAGTTTAGGGTGCAAAGCCTCACACGGCCGGGGCTCCGTATTCTGGCTATCCCAGCCTGCATGGGGGACAAGGGGTAACAGAGTGCTCAGGAGGGGGGACCACACATCATTTTTTTCAGATTTCCCACACTCAGCACATAAAAAAATATTTTAAAAAAATATTGTTTCCTGCTATCTTTTTAAAATATCCTGCAAATTTGGTGTTGCTAGGATGTAAGGGGCCTTTGCTATTAACTGCTAAAGTCGGCGGGTGATAATCAACCAGAGTTATGGGGGTGCAAAAATGCTGAATTTTGCCACTAGCTTGTATTGGGCTTCCTATTTCACTGTTAAAAACCTCGAAACTCTTCAAAGGACAATGGCTCAGCAGTGGCAAATTTTCTAGCATCGTAGGGGCTCAAGACTGGTGAGTTTGGGGCCCCTAGGCCAAAGAGGTCATAGCCTAGGGACACAAAAGCTTGTTTTTTTGGCAATGGTGCCGGTGACGAACGTAAATCGCCGCCATGGCCGTTAGCAAAGTCTGAAGCTCACAACAATTTGCATGCAGGTAGAAGGCATATTGTTGTACTTACACTCCAATTTTGGGTTCCCTACATCTCTGCAAACCAGAGTTACGGGGGTTGCAAAACTGCTAAAATCTCCTATAGGCTTTCCTTAGGGCCTAGGTTTTGAGGGTACAAAAGTGCGGGTTTCTGCCGAACTGTACGGCTGAGCGGCTCAAAATTTTCAGGCTTTGGACGGAGTTTAAGGGGGCTCAGGGCTGGTGAATTCCGGGCCCCTAACCCAAAGAGATCATATCCTAGGGTCACAAAAACCTGTTTATTTTTGCAATACTACTGGTGACGAACATAAACCACCATCATGGCCGTTAGCAAAGTCTAAAGCTCACGACATTTCGCATGCGGGTAGAAGGCATATTGTTGTACTTACACTCCAATTTTGGGTTCCCTACATTTCTGCAAACCAAAGTTATGGTGGTGCAAAAGTGCTAAAATCTCCCATAGGCATTCATTGGGGCATAGGTTTTGAGGGTACACAAGCGCAGGATTCTGCCGAACGGTATGGCTGAGCAGCCTCAAATTTTCAGGCTTTGTAGAGAGTTTAAGGGGGCTCAGGGCTGGTGAGTTTCGGGCCCTTGCCTTACCGTTTGGCAGAAACCTGCGCTTTTGTACCCTCAAAACCTAGGCCCCAATGCAAAAATACCTCAAAGAGGAGCAATAACAACATGGTACCAAGAACTGAATTCCACCCAAGAATCACCTTTTAACAAATATATAATAACTTGGTCTCATGATCTCCATACGCAAATAACAGCTAAACAACTGGTATAACAAATAAACTTGTTCAGAAGCTCTCCAAATGTATATCCCACTGGGAAATGTCCTTCAAAACTTTAACTAAATGGTACCTAACCCCAAGAAAATTAACAACCTTCCAACCCACTACATCCCCACTATGTTGGCGATGCTCACACGCAATTGGCACAATGTGCCATATGATATGGGATTGCCCCATTACTATCTCTCTATGGAAAGAGGTAGAACGCTATATAAAATATAACCTCATTCCTAAATTCCAACTTACCCCAGCATTAGCTATTTTAAATATTGGTCTAGAACAAATTGACTCTTCAGCCCGACTTCCTGTATGTCAACTACTATTTGCAACACGCCATAACATTTTTAGTTACTGGAAATCAAATGACCCCCCCTTCCTTTCAGTCGGTTCTCAGTGCATTTATGAAATATGTCTATGACCCCCCCCCCTCCCTCCTGCTTTGAAGACACACCTGGAAACGATGTACCAAATATGTTTTAAAACTGAGTGGAGGCATTAGATTAGTAACCTTGGTTTATTGTTTAGTAGTTATTAGATCTTAGTTAGATTTTAGTTAAGTTGTCTTACATGGGCTAAATTACTAGCACTTTAGATAAATAAGTTTAAGATTCCAAAACTTCAACACTAACTTTTTCAAGGATGAGAACCTTCAATTATAAATTGGTTAAACACTCAACATAAGACCCACTTCTATTTATCATTCAAATCATTCAAGTAATGGAAAGCAAGCGATTGGTAGGTCTCAGACCGCTGCTCCAATCACCTAAAAGTCACTGTGAAGACTGCGGGACCTCCAGCCAGCTAGAACCCCTAGTAGTGGTTGGGATCCCTCTCTGTTCCCAGTATGAGCAAGAGAAATAAGCTACTACTAGTAAAATTTTACAGATAGAAAAATACCTGTATATATATGACGCCATTGTCAATGTCATGACCTGTTCATTGCTTTATTATCCAACCATCTCTCTTATATGTATAGAAATGTGCTATAATATGTTCATGCTCAAATCTTTCAATAAAAATCAATATTGGAAAAAAAAAAAAAAAAACCTAGGCCCCAATGAAAGCCTATTGGGAATTTTAGCACTTTTGCACCCCCGTAACTCTGGTTTGCAGAGAGAGATGTAGGGAACCCAACATTGGAGTGCAAGTATAACAATATGCCTTCTACCTAAGTGAGACATGTCGTGAGATTCAGACTCTGTTAACGGCCATGGCTGTGATTTATGTTCGGCAGAATCACCACCATTAACATTGCGAAAATGAACAAGTTTTTCTGACCCTAGGCTATGACCTCTTTGGCCTAGAGGCCCGAAAATCACCAGTCATGACTGGTCCTGGTCCCTACAATGCTAGAAAATGTGCCACTGCCGAGCCATCGTCCTTTGAAAAAATGTGAGATTTTGGAAAGTGAAATAGGTGGGGGATTTTAGCACTTTTGCACCCCCGTAACTCTGGTTTGCAGAGATGTAGGGAACCCAAGTTGCCAAAATGAACAAGTTTTTCTGACCCTAGGCTATGACCTCTTTGGCCTAGGGGCCCGAAAATCACCAGTCATGATCCCCCTAAGAGTCCCTACAATGCTAGAAAATGTGCCACTGCTGAGCCATCATCCTTTGAAAAGATTTGGGATTTTTGCAAGCGAAATAGGGAGCCCAATAAAAGCCAATGGCAGAATTCAGCACTTTTGCACCATTAGTATAGCCTAGAATGCGCCCTGTGCAGGACGCATAGCTGCCGGCTCCCGCTGTCTCTTCCCACCTGCCTTCACCTGTCACCCCCACCTAGGCTGGCACCTGGTGCACCCATGGGTGCACTGGGTGCCAGCCTAGGTGAGGGTGACAGGTGAAGGCAGGTGGGGAGAGACAGCAGGAGTCGGCAGCTATACGTCCTGCACAGGACGTATTCTAACCTATACTAACGGTTCATGAATCATCCAGTTCTTTTTAATGAATCGTTTTTTTTAATGAATCGACTCTTTTTTCATTGAAATTTTAAAATCGATTTTCTCAAAAAGTATAAGGTCTTTTTGAAAAAAAAAATTCCTCTTGTAGTCACTGCCCTTCTTTACATACCCTGCAAATTTCGTGTTTTTACTATGTAAAGGGACTTTGCTATTAACCGCTAAAGTCGGCAGGCATTAAAGTCTATGGGCGAACCAAACTTTTTTTGAAAAAAGTTCCTGGTTCACTGCTAACGCGAACCACCGAGCGGTTCCCGGTGAACTGTTCGGGCCATCTCTAAATGCTACGTGCACGAGAGAGCTGAACAAAAGTGAGATGAAGACAAAGAAAGGTTGAATATTAAATGTTTCTTATTGCTTTAAAAAACCAAGGCAAGCAATAGTGTTATTGAGTGTATATACATTGTTGTATACATTATATACAATACAAGTTTCTCCTCTATACTTTGATAAAAAGTTGCTTACAAAGACAATGAAAAAAAAGAAAACAGGAATGATTTCTAAGAATTTTTTGACTAAATGATAAATATCCCCCCATACAGGTACACTTTAAAGGTTATTATGCTGTAGCATATCTTATAAAGCTGAGAGGAAGTTCCATTAAGAAAGTGTAACTCACCCTTCTGAAGCCTTGGTAAACCACTTAATTTACCATGCTGGTTGGCATTGACCGTAAAGGTGGAACTTGCATGCAGGGGCGTCTCACCCACCAGGCAAGTATAGGCGGTTGCCTGGGGCACCATGAGGTGGTGAGGCGCCATGAGGTGGTGAGGCGCATTCCCCCGCCTCTGCTACTGTGACCATTTTTTTATATTATATTACCTCCTGATTCCGTCCCCGGTGCTCGGCACGCTCAGCAGTGCCTCCACCTCCACTTCTCCCCAGCCAATAGAGAAATCAATACTGCTCTTCTCTGCCAGGCTCCTTCTTTAAAGCCGTGCCCCTTCTACTCTGTAGCCACACAGGTAAAGTGTTTACCTCGTGTGGCTCAGCCTTTAACTCCGCCCCACACCAGTCAAACCAGGAGCCAGCGGCCAGCCAGCTTATGCCCCCGACAGTCTGACCCCCACCTGTGTCACTGGCTGCACACAGACACTGGAGCGAGACAACCAGGGGACAGATGCAGTCACAGAGAGAAGAATGTGATGTGTCCGTGTTGGAGCCCCGCCCCCGCACAAGACAGCAACACAGCCCGGGAGAAGGGAAGTTTCTGCTCCAGAGTAGTGATGGGAATTCCGGCTCTTTTCAGAGAATCAGCTCTTCTGAATCGGCTCCCATTAAAGAGCCGGCTCTTACGGCTCTGAATCGGCTCTTTATTAAATATCACTAAACACCACTCAAAATCGGAGTAAAAGCCCCGCCCCCGTCTCCATGACAATTCCAGACTGCTTCTCTGACTGGGGCAATCCCTCCTTCTACTGCTCTGTTCCGCCCCATACACTCCTACAAGCTGCAAGAGGAGGACTACATCTCCCAACATGCCTCAGCGCCCTTTATTGCAGAGCAAAGCAGAGCTCTGTGGGGCGGCTGAGGCATCGGCTCTTTCAAAACTGGGAACCGTCTCTTGTCGTTCGCAGCAAAGAGCCAGCTCTTAGAGCCGGCTCGTTCGCGAACGACCCATCACTGCTCCAGAGATGACAAGCTGCATGCACAGGCAGAAGAGAAGGTATGCAGGCAGGCAGCTAAGAACACTTCCTGTCCTGTGTGCAGACTCCCAGTACTGTTATAACTGCTAGAATGTGCCCTGCTCTTTTGATACTAGAGTTTTCTTTGAAAGCTGGTTAGGCTGTAGGCTGGTAAAGCTGTAAACCTGTGCTTTAGTGCTGTGCTGTCTCTCCCTCTCCCCTCTCTTTTCCTCTGCCCCCTCTTCCATCTTATGCTGTCTCTACCCCTCTCTGTTCCTCTGCACTCTCTTCCATCTTATGCTGTCTCTCCCTCTCCCCTCTGTTTCTCTGCACCCTCTTCCATCTTATGCTGTCTATCCCTCCCCTCTCTGTTCCTCTACCCCCCTCTTACATCTTATGCTGCCTCTCCCTCTCTACTCTTTCCCTCTGCTCGGATTACGTGTATTTTCTGGTGAAACGCTGCCCCATTACGATTATTTTCTGGTGAAATGCTGCTGCCCTATGATTAATTTCTGGTGAAATGCTGCTGCAATAAGTGTATTTTCTGGTGAAATGCTGCCACCTTACGAATATTTTCCGCAATACTGCTGCTGCAATAAGTGTATTTTCTGGTGAAACACTGCCACATTACAATTATTTTCTGGTGAATTACGACTCTGAATTACGATAATTACTATTATTTTCTGATGAAACACTGCCGCATTATGATTATTTTCTGGTGAAACGATGCTGCATTATGATTATTTTCCTGGGGGGGAGGGGCTTGGGGAGGGTACCACAGGTTTTCTCGCCTGGAGTGACAAAATGACTAGAGGCACCCCTGCTTGCATGTCGAGTCATCAACTACCATTCCTTTGCAAAGCACTTTTACTCCAATGCTAAAATAATGTTTTCTTATTTCCAACTATGAGCCCAAAAATGAAGTGGGGTAAATAATATTAAGAGGTCTTATGGCATTATCTGGTCATCTAATAAGGGCAACAAATTAGCCACTCTCACTTGGTAAAAATGTTAACATTCTTTTAACAAACCCTTCCTCTTTTCATCTTAATGTGGATCTGAGATGAAAAACTAACTATAACAAGTAACTTGTCTATATATCTTATCTAAAGTTTAGATAGTTTACACAGCATATCTAGCTGCAAACAGCTTCAAGTTTATGATTATTTATTCATGTGATACAATGAGGGCAGCCATGTTCTGTTTGTCACATTGTCACAGGCTGAGAGCTGAAGATGCTATCAACTTGCCTGTGTGTAAAGTCCCCTCTTCTTCTCCCTCCTCCCCTCTGCCTCTGAAATCTCTGGCTAGTAACACCTCCTCCTCCTCCTTCCCAGACTGAACTCCCATAAGCCCTTGCTACTGTCTGAAAATGCCAAGGCACTCTGAAAAGCTGTGGGTGAGGCTTGTTTAGTTTATAGGGAATTAGAGTATTAAAACAAAAACAAAAAAGTATTTGGATTGAGGAATGCCCTTTAAACTATATGAAAGGAACACAATTATGCAATGAGTAAAACGTTATCTCGGATCCACGTTAAAGGGTTCAACAGGACACATTAAACTACATGGTTGTTGTAATATTTTATTTTTGTGGCTATAAGAGACCTATTTAAAATTTTCCCCCAACACTAATGTAACCCAGCCACACTGCCCTTATGAATCATCTGGCTAAGTCTATAAATATGAGCACAGTTGGTGGCTTTAAAACAGTGGGGCTTTTGATCTCACACAGGGGTGCAGCTAAGGTTTTTGTGGCACCAAGCAGTCTGTTAGTCGTGGCCCTACCTTACGGCGCACTTCGCGTGCCGTGGTGAAAAGTGGGTGTGGTTCTGCCGTGGGGAAAGTGGGTGTGGCCATGGCACATGGGTGAAGCCAACTGCATGATGCTAACATTTTAATATGGACAAAAACAAAATATCTGAAGAATGCCATGATGAATTAAGGCAGTTCTGGCAAAAAAAAAAAAAAAAACTCTAGGAAGATGTACCTAATAAGTGACTAGCAAAGTACAGGTAGTCCCTGGCTGACAAATGAGATCGGGACTGTAGGTCTGTTCTTAAAGGACTGTAGCGAGAGGTGGAGGCTGCCATTTAATACCAGTTTGCTGGCTATACTGCCGATTCTCTGCCTCTAATACTTACAGTATAACCACAGACCCTGAACAATATCAGGTGTTTGACATTGTCAGACGTGACAAGATTAGCTGCATGCTTGTTTCTAGTGTGATTCAGACACCATTATTATTATTATTATTATTATTATTATTTATTTATAAAGCGCCAACATATTCCGTGGCGCTGTACAATGTAAGAAAACAAACAAGGGATACATAATGATACAGACAATGATATACATGAAATATGAACACTGATACAAGATACAGCACTGCTGATTACAACTTGATTTAACATGATGACTAAAATGTATACATTTCTAACAGTGTGCAAGCAATTGAATTAATAACAGTCCATGACACAAAAGGGTGAGAGCCCTGCCCTTGCGAGCTTACAATCTAAAGGAATGGGGTGGAAACAAGAGGTGGGGGAAGTATACAGTATATGTACAGGCAGTGCGTAATTAGGTTATTTAGTGGGTGCATGGCCTAAGCTAGAGAATATGCTTGTCGGAAAAGGTGGGTTTTGAGGGAACGTTTAAAGATTTCGAAGGTGGGAGAGTGGCGGATGTGTTGTGGAAGGGCATTCCAGAGGAGGGGTGAGGCACGTGAGAAGTCTTGTACACGTGAATGTGAGGAGGTAATTGTAGAAGAGGATAGAAGAAGCTCGTGTGCAGATCTGAGATTGCGGTTGGGTTGGTATCTGGAGACTAGTGAGGAGATGTACATTGCAGCCAAACAGACCAGCAGGATGCCAGGCAACTGGTATTGTTTAAAAGAAAATAAATATGGCAGCCTCCATATCCCTCTTGCTACAGTTGTCCATTAAAAGGACTTCCAAGGCGAAGTTAAAAATCTACTTTTTTACTCACCTGTGGCTTCTTCCAGCTCTGAGCAGCAGTCTCAGTCCCTTGCCGCAGCTTCAGTGGTCCTTGGTGTCCGCCCACAATGATGGCGACCTGCCAGCGGGGTCTGCTCTTCTGCGCCTGCGCGGGCACTTGTGCCCACGTCATCTGGCACATACCGTGCACAACAACTGCACAGATGCAATACGCACCAGAAGACGCAGACACAAGCACACAGCCAGCCCAGCCCTCAACACAGCCAGCCCAGCCCCAGACCTCAACACAGCCAGCCAGTACACACAGGTCTCAGGCCTGATCACAGCTTCCTCAAGCCCCATCAGCTTGGATTGCTCCCACGTCGCCATCTTCCGATGTCTGCAGCGTTGGTACCAGGTCCCTGCACTTCCATCAGTCGAAGCCAGTATGACGTAAGGGAAGTGCGCCCTCTACTGCTGGAGAGATATGCAAAGAGCGCACTTTTCCTGTGTAGACTGGAGCCGACTGACGGAAGTGCTGAAGGACGGCAGCTTGGGAGCGATCCAAGCTGATGGGGCTGGAGGAAGTCCCAGGTATGTATACATATTTTTGTTTTGGGAGATTTGGTACACTTTAACTGGGGCTTCCTCCAGCCCCAAGAGGTGTATGAGCTCCCTTGCCATCCTCTCTGGCATCTCTGTTCCTTATAGCTCCCAGTAATCTGACTGGCCACGCATTTCTGTGCATGCGCGGCTCTGCCAAATGCACACCTCTTGTCACGCTACCGCAGCTTAAAGCATTTTGTGCCTGTTCAGTAGTACTGCAAAGGCACAGAACACCCCTGGGTTCGGGAGCGTGACCAGGCTGCGCATGCCACATTACCAAGAGCTGAAGCATAGAAACGGAGCGGCCAGAAAGGAAAGTGAGGGAGCACACACCTTATGAGGCTGGAGGAAGCCCCAGGAAAGTATAAATACAGATTAACACCATCTCAGGTTCATTTTAATAAGCATTTGCCTCTAAAAGGTCAAGAAAGACAACTGTTAGGAAAAGCGCAGACTGATGATCATTACCCTGACCCCAGGTCACCCTGATATCTGCAGACCAGGAGGTTCTCTTCCCTGCCTGTGTGCTCAATCCAAGGTGGTCTCCATGCAGCCAGAAGCCCCAGCCCCCCACTATCTGCACAGCAGCCAAACTCACTTGCCTCATGCTGTACAAAAGTCACAGAAGGCTGTCTGTCACTGACAGTGTGTGCAAGGCTCCTCTGCTGCTTCCATGCTCTGACTTGCTACAAATCATCCCTCCTGCACTGTTTCTCCCTCCCAGCTGCATGTGGCAAGATAGTCTCACATTTTCAGTGATTGCCAGCTAGGGAGGAGAATAACATGTCAGTAGGATGCATCCCCTGAGCCTTCTCAGTCCCCTGCAAGCCGCTGTCAGCAGCAGGGGCATTTCTAGGGTCCTGGGAGATTTGGGGCACTTTCGGGCACTAAGTCAGCATTGAGCTGCGGCACGTAAATGGTCCAGGCACTGCTTTGCTGTCCGCCCATTGCACGACCCACGCTGATATGAACCTTCTCATTGTCATTCATTGCTCAAGCGTTCGGGGGACGTTTTTAAAAAGCGCACGCGGGTGAAAAAAGGCCGAAAGCGCCTGCAGTGTGAACAAGCCCTTAGTGGCATCTTACAGACTTGCCTGACACCAGA
Source organism: Hyperolius riggenbachi (assembly GCF_040937935.1). Taxonomy (NCBI): domain Eukaryota; kingdom Metazoa; phylum Chordata; class Amphibia; order Anura; family Hyperoliidae; genus Hyperolius; species Hyperolius riggenbachi. The sequence goes on along the minus strand of NC_090656.1, from coordinate 163,730,276 downwards.
CCACACACAGGCCTGACACCACACACCGCACACAGGCCTGACACCACACATCGCACACAGACCCGACACCACACACCGCACACAGGCCTGACACCACACATCGCACACAGACCCGACACCACACACAAGCCTGACACCACACACCGCACATAGGCCTGACACCACACACCGCAGACAGACCCGACACCACACATCGCACACAGGCCCGAGACCACACAGCGCACACAGGCCAAACATCACACAGCGCACATGCCCAACACCACACAGCGCACACTGCCCAACACCACACACAGGCCCGACACCACACACCGCACACAGGCCCAACACCACACACCGCACACAGGCCCGACACCACACACCGCACACAGGCCCAACACCACACACCGCACACAGGCCCAACACCACACACTGCACACAGGCCTGACACCACACATCGCACACAGACCCGACACCACACACAAGCCTGACACCACACACCGCACACAGGCCTGACACCACACACCGCAGACAGACCTGACACCACACATCACACACAGGCCTGAGACCACACACCGCACACAGGCCCGACACCACACAGTGCACACAGGCTCAACATCACACAGCGCACATGCCCAACACCACACACAGGCCCGACAGCACACACTGCACACAGGCCTGACACCACACACCGCACACAGGCCCGACACCACACACTGCACACAGACCCGACACCACACACAGGCCTGAAACCACACACAGCACACAGGCCTGACACCACACACCGCACATAGGCCCGAGACCACACACCGCACACAGGCCCGACACAACACAGTGCACACAGGCTCAACATCACACAGTGCACATGCCCAACACCACACAGCGCGCACTGCCCAACACCACACACAGGCCCGACACCACACAGCGCACACAGGCCCAACACCACACACCGCACACAGGCCCGACACCACACAGCGCACACAGGCCCAACACCACACAGCGCACACAGGCCCAACAGCACACAGCGCACACTGCCCAACACCACACACAGGCCCGACACCACACACCGCACACAGGCCCGACACCACACACTGCACACAGGCCCAACACCACACACTGCACACAGGCCCGACACCACACACTGCACACAGGCCCGACACCACACACCGCACACAGGCCCGACACCACACAGCGCACACAGGCCCAACACCAAACAGCGCACACAGGCCCAACACCACACAGCGCACACAGGCCCAACAGCACACAGCGCACACAGGCCCAACAGCACACAGCGCACACAGGCCCGAAATCAAACACTGCACACAGGCCCGACACCACACACTGCACACAGGCCCGACACCACACAGCGCACACAGGCCCAACACCACACAGCGCACACAGGCCCAACACCACACAGCGCACACAGGCCCAACAGCACGCAGCGCACACAGGCCCGAAATCACACACTGCACACAGGCCCGACACCACACACCGCACACAGGCCCAACACCACACACCACACACAGGCCCGACACCACACACTGCACACAGGCCCGACACCACACACCGCACACAGGCCCGACACCACACACTGCACACAGGCCCGACACCACACAGCGCACACAGGCCCAACACCACACAGCGCACACAGGCCCAACAGCACACAGCGCACACAGGCCCAAAATCACACACTGCACACAGGCCCGACACCACACACTGCACACAGGCCCAACACCACACACTGCACACAGGCCCGACACCACACACTGCACACAGGCCCGACACCACACAGCACACACAGGCCCAACAGCACACAGCACACACAGGCCCAACAGCGCACAGCGCACACAGGCCCAACAGCACACAGCGCACACAGGCCCGAAATCACACACTGCTCACAGGCCCGACACCACACACCGCACACAGGCCCAACACCACACACCGCACACAGGCCCGACACCACACACTGCACACAGGCCCGACACCACACACTGCACACAGGCCCGACACCACACACCGCACACAGGCCCGACACCACACACCGCACACAGGCCCGACACCACACAGCGCACACAGGCCCAACACCACACAGCGCACACAGGCCCAACACCACACAGTGCACACAGGCCTGACACAGCTCACACAGTAACACCAGGCCACACACACACAGCACACACACAATGACAACACAGCAGGCTTGTTTCCCAATGACCCCCTCCATTTCTCTGTTAAAGGACCTGTTCACTTTGCAAATTCGTGCAGAATTGCACGTACTGGCCCTGCAACGTGTGTCCTTGAGTGCTCTCCCATGGCTGGGAGCGTTCTGTGCATGTGTGGCTATGAGGCTTGATGTAGTGGACATGTGCAGAGCGCTCCCAGCCACAGGAATGTGATCAATGCACACTGCTGGGCCGGTGCATGCATAGTGCTGCACAACCTAGAGAGGCAGTGGGGCCTTTTACAGAGTAATGGAGGGGGGCAGCAGCAAATGAGAGGTGCAGTAATGATCAGCATGCTTCCAATCCACACATATCTATAGTTACCATTTTAGACAAAGTTTGCCTTGGGCATCCTTTATACAAACCAAATCAGGCCTTTGGGGATTTACACAAATAAACATAAATCTGTTATTACTTTACATTAATATTAGGGCATAGGAGCAAGTGCTGCAAGTTATTGTTTCACACTGTTGCACATAATACACACCTGCTTTTCTTTTAGATATAAAGACAGCAGCACAGCAGAGCTGGAGAGTGCTTGTCCTTTCTTCTTCTCTGTGTCCAAGGCTCCAGCATGCTTGCACTTTGTGTCACACAGCAGCAGCCCCATTCATGTGCTGATTAGCTGTGCCACTTGGATCACTGAGGGGGCAGGGCAGGGCCGGAGCCGGACCGGGTCTACAGTACACAGCACAGGATGTACAATACAAGTCTGCCAGTGCTTTGGGTGGGCTCGCTGGGCTGCCACTCTCTTTTCATTGGTGGGAGAGAGGAGCCAGCACCAAAGGTTTCCTGATTGAAGGGAGGGCCGAAGGAACGGAGGAGGCAGGCTGAAATCGTCTGGCTTAGCTGCCTGCAGGTTGAATTGACTTCACAAGTCTACGAGGCCCCTGTAAAGATGAGGCTCAAAGTGTCATCTTGTCCTGCTTGCTCCCTGGCGGTGCCCCTGATCTCACAGAGGACAGATACTGGGGATCGGGTCTTGAAAGACCTATGGCAAAACAAAAAAACTTTTAACAGTTAAAAACTGTAAGAGTTCCAAAGAAAAGCACTGAAAAGACTAGTAAAATTACATAGAAAATAAAATACTACTACTGCCCCATACTGACTTTATGTTTGCAGGTCTTATGTTTTAGGTCTTAACTAAAGTTGAGTGTCATCTACACTCAACTTTAGTTGAGACCTAAAATTCACTGAAACGGTTTTCAATTTTGAAGGTAACTTAATCAAACAAAATGACTGTGCAATTACATGACAAATGAGGTTAAATGAGCATGAATGTAAACATATCCATTTTGAGGTTTCAAGTATGCATGTAATTTGTAATCAAAAAGGTTAAATAAGGTGAATCCTTGATGTTACAGAATGGGGCGTTCTAGTACATTTTAAACAATATTTCAGAATGCAATGCCTTCTGTAGCATCTGAAACTAGAAAGATTTTAACTTACTTGAAAACAGGCATATGAATATTTTGCTTCTCCATAAAGCATTGGTATGACCACACCATGAATATGTAGTTCAGCTGTGTACATCAATTTACAAATTTAAACTGATACTGGAAATACTGCAGGAATAGATAATTAAGTTAATAAGATCATGGAGAGCCTAAGTTATGCATAAAGGAAAGGTCAACTAAATGCATCTACCCTTGAGAAGAGGAAACTAATTGAGGATTTGATCATCTTGAATAAATACATAAATGGTGCATATAAAACATTAAGTAAAAAGTTGTTCACCTTTACATCTTCTCAAATAATTCAAGAAAACCCACTGAGATTAAAGCAAAAGTTGTTTAACTCTCTCCCGACTGCCTAACACTGATGGATGGTGGGAGAGTGGCTCTATGGGGACTGCCTAACGCTGATTGGCGTCAAAGTGCGGTGGGTGGGATTAGCAGGGAATGCGCGCTTGCTCGCCCATGCGTTCCATGCGGATAAACAGAATGGGAATCTGTCTTCAGCCTGCCAGCCGCAATCAGAGCTGGCAGGTTGAAATAAACATAAAAAATGGCAATAAACATTTGTACAGCGCTGTGATCTAGCGCAGCACTGTACAGAGGACAGCCTTGTCACTTAACTGTCCCTCCCAATGGCTCACAACATGATCCCATACATAGGCTGATGCTTATGTATGGGTAGTGTAGTGTATGGATCGCTTTCTAGGCCTAATGGGGGGGGGGGGGGGGGGTTAATCAAAAGAAATAGGGGGTTTTATTTAAAAAAATAATCAATTTTTAATTAATAAAAAGAAAATCACAGCAGCAATCAGAGACCACCAAAGGAAAGCTCAATTAATAGCAAGAAAAGGAGGTGAAATTTAATTTGGGTGCTAAGTTGTATAAATAAATAAATCTTTAATTGGGCAAAGTGCTGAATTGTAATCGTCTGGTCACTAAGTGGGTATAAACCACTGGTCCTCAAGAGGTTAATCTGCAATTATCAGACATATTAATTGTCATTAAATATTTTTTTCAAAAAAACATTTTTCTAAAAGAAAAAAAGTATAGAGGAATAACTATATTTCATATAACAAACTGAACAATGTTGATCCTGGGATATTTTTTATTAACGTGGAGTTAAGGAGGATTTTTCTTTACTAAATAAACTGTATCATGCAGCTCAAAGGTGTCTAACTTTTTCTAGCAAATATGACAGTTGAAGACTTACAGGACAACAGAAGTGAGAGATATATGGAGGATGCCATATTTATTTTCTTTTAAACAATACCAATTGCTTGGTTATCCTGCTGATCCTCTGCTTCTAATACTTTTAGCAATAGACTCTGAACAAGCATATCAATATTTTGGTCGGTCATAACTTGTATGTTTGTTTTAAGTATTTCAATTCCTAATCCAGTTTTATGCGGTTTATTTGCAAGGATCTGAATAGCATGCAGTTACCCAAGGGAAAACAGCTAAACAAGAAACAAAAACATGTAAAAAACAAAAACAAAACAAAAACAGTATGGAGTTTTATGAAGATCTCTCAATGTCAACATCCCAGTCACTCTGTCATGGTGAAAAGAAAAAAATATCAACAGAATCCATAACTTGTTTCGTTTATAGCTGACCAGAGACTCACAATATAGGAAATAGAAGTGTATATACAGGTTTTATATGACATAGCATGATCCCTTTTAGTTGAGATTTCAAAAATAATAAAATTAAATGATTGATGGGTGATGTGATACCTTTTAAGCTAAAGATGAAGCAGAAGTAATGACCATTTGAACTGTCCTACTCTAAAACCGTATTATTTGTCTTCTCCCTGACAGATAACAGAGTTTTAGCTTTTATTAAATTTTCAGGAAGCTAGACTGAATATGACAAGTTGTTGGTCAACAAGATCTTTTGCATAGATAACAACTCAAGTTTTTTTAAAAGCACACTTGAACAGGATTAAAATCTGGGGATTTTAACAGTTTTAACACACTAGGTCCCTTGGTATCCTCTGGGTCCCCTGGGTCCCTCGCTGCCAGTTCTGTGCTTTAACTCTTGCTGTTACATAGTTATTTGGGTTGAAAAAGACATTTGTCCATAGAGTTCAACCAGAACACAAAGTACAACACCAGCCTGCTCCCTCACATATCCCTGTTGATTCAGAGGAAGGCAAAAAACCCTTACAAGGCATGGTCCACTTAGCCCCAAAAGGGAAAACATTCCTTCTCGACTCCAGATGGCAATCAGATAAAATCCCTGGATCAGCACCACTGGGCATTACCTAGTAATATAGCCACAGATGTTTTTCATATCAAGGAAAGCATCGAAACCTCCTCCAGAAGTAGCCTGCTCCAGGACCTGACACCAATTGGCGTTAGGCTGTCCAGGGGCTGCCGCCACGTTCACGCCCTGTGGCACTCTTACTGTAAAGAACCCTTTCCTAAATAAATGGCTAAAACGTTTTTCTTCCATGTGCAGGTCATGTCCTTTAGTCCTTTGTAAAGGCCTAGGGACAAAAAGCTAATCTGCCAAGCCTTTATATTGCCCTCTGATGTATTCATACATGTTAATTACCACATTACAAAAAAGATATTGCAGTTTTAGAGCAGGTGCAGAGACGAGCTACAAAATTGATACGTGGGATGGAAGGTCTCGCTTACCAAGAAAGGTTAGATAAACTGCGTTTATTTAGTCTAGAGAAAAGACGCCTTAGAGGAGATCTAATTAACATGTATAAATACATTAGAGGGCAATATAATAGCTTGGCGGATGAGCTTTTTGTCCCTAGGCCTTCTCAAAGGACTAGAGGACATGAGCTGCGCATGGAGGAAAAACGTTTTAGCCATTTATTTAGGAAAGGGTTCTTTACAGTAAGAGTGGTTAAGATGTGGAATGCATTGCCACAGGAAGTCGTCATGGCAAACTCTATACCTGCATTTAAAGGGGGCTTAGATGCTTTCCTTGCGTTGAAAGACATCCATGGCTACAATTACTAGGTTATGCCTAATGATGTTGATCCAGGGATTTTATCTGATTGCCATCTGGAGTCAGGAAGGAATTTTTCCCATTTGGGGCTAATCGGACCATGCCTGGTGGGGATTTTTTCGCCTTCCTCTGGATCAACAGGGGTATGTGGGGGACGGGCTGGAGTTGTACTTTGTACTGGTTGAACTCGATGGACGTATGTCTTTTTTCAGCCAAAATAACTATGTAACTATGTAACTATGTAATTAGATCCCCTCTAAGGTGTTTTTCCTCCAGACTAAATAAACCCAGTTTATCTAACCTTTCTTGGTAAGTGAGACCTTTCATCCCTCATCAATTTTGTTGCTTGTCTCTGCACATTGCTTTCTACTGCATCTACTAGATCATTAGTAAATACATTGAAGAGCACTGGACCCAGTACTGACCCCTGTGGGACCCCACTGCTAACAGTCACAAATTTTGAATATGATCCATTGACCACAACTCTTTTGTGTTCTGTCCATTAGCCAGTTCCCTATCCATGCACACAGACTCTTCCCCAGTCCTTGTATCCTCAACTTTTGCACCAGACTTTTGTGGGGAACAGTGTTGAAGGCCTTTGCAAAGTTTAAGTGTATCACATCTACAGTGTTCCCAATATCCACATTATCGTTCACTACCTCCTAAAAGCTGAGTATGTTAGTCAAACAGGACCTGTCTTTAGTAAACTCATGCTGATGCTGAGAATTAAGATTATTTTATACTATGAAGTCTTTTATGGTATCTCTTAGTAACCCCTCAAATAGTTTGCATACAACTGATGTTAAGCTTACAGGTCTATATAATTTCCTGGATCTGATATTTGCTCTTCTTAAATAATGGTAAAGCGTGGGCTGTACGCCAATCTACTGGAACTCTGCCAGTTGAAAGAGAGTCACAAAAGATAAGATAAAGGGGTTTATCAATAACTGAACTTAATTATCTTAGGACCCGAGGATGTACTATTTGTGTTTATGTATATCTCGTAATTGTATATGTCACTTCAAGTACACATTAATTATATAGCATATAAAAAATAATAAAAATAATTTTTGAGCAGACACAAATGTTCCTTCTTATATATACTTACTTATATTTGTAAAGAGTGAAGGAAAATCGGCACTAGATGTGAAACTGGCAGGTCGGGAGATACAGGTGCCGGCAAGCAATTGTGCCTCCAGTAGACAATATTGCCAAGGATTGAAGAGAAGAAAGTATTTCCGGGCACCAATCGCTGAAGAAAGTCACCTTTTTATTAATATTCCCGACACCTTCAGTGATACATACAAAAAAATCTAGCCTTACAGCTGTTTCACGGGATAACCCGCTTCTTCAGAGGCAGCAGATACCAACTTATATACCCATTATTGTATGCAATATATAGTTAAAGAGAGTCTGAAGCAATTTAGAAAACCTGTTTTTATTCAGTAGGCAGCTTCAGAATTATAATCCAAACTGATTTGCTGCATTACCATGGCAGAACGAGGTCTTAATCCCCCCGAAATTCCCAGGGCAAAATTCTGATTCTGCTTCCTGGTAGGAAGAGCTTTGTGCAGTAGCTTTGCCTCCAGTTCAGTCAATCTCTGCCTCTCTCTGCCTCTCTCCGCCATCTCTGCCTCTCTCAGTCTTCTTTCACTGAGAGGGGCAGGGAGAGTTGGAGAGCGGCGGAGATTGACTGGACTGGAGGCAGAGCTACTGTGCAAAGCTCTGTCCCCCTGGGCAGCAAAATCTGTGACTTGGAAAGTCATGGAATTTTGCCCTGGGATTTCATGGACATAAAGACATCATTCTGTAGCGGGGATGCAGCAAATCAGTTTTTGATTTGTAATGCTGAAGCTGCCTGTTGAATAAAAACAGGTATTCTAAATCCCTTCAGTCTCTCTTTATTGAGCATTACTTTTGAGATTTTTCACATGTAAACTTTTCTTACTTACCCAGACTTACATAGTTGCATAGTTAGCTGGGTTGAAAAAAAGCTATCCATCTATCAAGTTCATCCAGAAAAAATAAATCACTAAAATTAATTTCTACTGCACTGTACTGCATCTTTGATCTAATCAAGATGGACATGAATAGCCCTAAGGCATGGACCAATTTTCTTAAAATGGAAAAAAAAATCCTTCTTAAATCCAGATGGCATTCAGACAATGGACAGAAGAGAATAAAGCCAGCGCTCACCGCATGGGCTGCATTTGAATGACTTATCACCTCATGTGCACCACTTATACAGCTCAAATACACACTCAGCAATCAAACAGTTGCAAAACATATGCATAATTAAATACTTACCATCAGGCCCGGCCCTAGACTTTTTGCCGCCTGAGGCAAGCTTTAAAGAAATCACTCCCCCCCCCCCTTCCCAAGCCGTGGGTGTGAGGGGCCGCCCGAGCTGGAGGGGATAGCGGGCAGGAAGGGGGTATTGGGCCTAGCAGTGGGGAGGGGGGTCGGACCCCTCCTCCCTCGCCTGGGTCCCCCGTCCTCCGCTCCCCTCCAGCTTTAAAAAGTTACGTCGCTGGCTGCAGCTATAAGAGGCAACGGGCGGGGATCACTCACCTCTTCCTTGTTCCAGCCTGCGCTCCACTGACGTCACTTCCTGCTACGCCACAGGAAGTGACGTCAGTGGAGGGCACGCTGGAACGAGGAAGAGGTGAGTAATCCCCGCCCATTGCCTCTTATAGCTGCAGCCAGCGACGCAACTTTTTAAAGTTGGAGGGGAGCGGAGGATGGGGGACCCAGGGGAGGGAGGGGGGGTCCGACCCCCCTCCCCGCCGCTAGGCTTAATACCCCCTTCCTGCCCGCTATCCCCTCCAGCTCGGGCGGCCCCTCACACCCACGGACGAGTGGGTGCCGCCCCCCCCCCCCCAGAAGTGCCGCCTGAGGCAAAAGTTTCACCCCGCCTCATGGGCGGGCCGGCCCTGCTTACCATGCAAACAGGGAAGCACAATGGGAGCTGCTAACCTGGTAGTTACAAAATTATGGAAACAAATACCGGTAGAAGGCTGCGCATCCCTGACCTAATACTACAGTTGAATGGTTAATCACTGTGGCGTACACCGCCCCTCCTGGACTAAAACTGCACGCCCCGCTTCCAAACAATGCAATACTGGTTTATGGAGAAAGTTTAGCTTCCATTATAGTTTGCATGCAAAATACATTTTACTGGACATCTGCACCAACGTTGAGGTAATTCTCCGGAGCAGATGTCCTACACTATCTGACCTAAGTTAAAAGCATATGTCCTTACCCTGGCAGAAGCTAAGCAAAAATGTGTAACTTACATTCAATATGGACAGAAGAGAATAAAGCCAGCGCTTACCACATGGGCTGCATTTGAATGACTTATCACCTCATGTGCACCACTTATACAGCTCAAATACACACTCAACAATTAAACAGATGCAAAACATATGCATAATTAAATACTTACCATGCAAACAGGAAAGCACAATGGGAGCTGCTAACCTGGTAGTTACAAAATTATGGAAACAAATACGGGTAGAAGGCTGCGCATCCCTGACCTAATACTACAGTTCAATGGTTAATCGCTGTGGCGTACACCGCCCCTCCTGGACTAAAATTGCACGCCCTGCATCCAAACAATGCAATACTGGTTTATGGAGACTTTCTCCATAAACCAGTATTGCATTGTTTGGATGCGGGGTGTGCAATTTTAGTCCAGGAGGGGCGGTGTACGCCACAGCGATTAACCATTAAACTGTAGTATTAGGTCAGGGAAGTGCAGCCTTCTACCCGTATTTCTTTCTTTCAGCCAAATGGCATTCAGACAAAATCCCTGGACCAAGAATTACCTAATAATTATAGCCATGGGTGTCATCCAATGCAAGGAAAGCATCCAAGCTCACTTTAACCACTCTGTGCTGACTGCACAATATATTCACAAAAATTTTGGGAACCAGATTTGCCAGAATTACATAAATATGAGTAATTGGTTTTACATGAGCACAGCAGGTGTGTCTTAGCTCATCAAGCAGGACAGCATGAACCGAAGGCACCAGGGTCTAACACCCTGGTGCCTGATCTTCAATCGCTTCTTTTATTATTATAGCAGTACTAGGGTAAAAAAAATATAATGCTGAAAAATATACCTTTCTAACAAAATTGAATATAACTGCCATACATTGCAGATACAACAAAATGTTTATAATAAAAGTAATAAATAGCCACGTGTAATTATGTTTAATTTTCTACAGTACCACTTTTTATTTTACAATTATAATGGGTGAAAAGGAGAAATAGTGTATTTTTTTTCAAAAAGTTTCCTTAAACTACTTACAAAATAAAATATTTCCTTAGGAAAAGGCATATAAAGGAAGCCTAGTTTCTCCTCAAAAACTGATGTATATAATTTTATTTATTTCTTTAAAAGGTTAAAAAGGACTAATATGCCTGCTGTGCAGTAACAGCCTGCTGTTTTAGGCAATATCAGCCTTTCCTCAGTCATTGCACAGCAGCCCTAGTTTTCCTTTTTAACCCTTAAGGAATTAATAAAGTGCTATGTTTTACAAAAGAGCTTCAATACATTCCTACCCAAGGAGGTGCTAACCCACTTGGATCGAGTGCCTGAAAGGTACCTAAAGATGGCTGGGCCTTGGCATTCCATCTTCTTTTGATTATTACATGGGTGCTGATCTCCTTCTATCCACCAATTCCGTGCACAACCCAATCATGCATGGCAAATATACTGATTCTAATTCTGATCTCTAAGATTGTCCTAGATTGCAGTTAGTAGCCAACAGAGTGGTATTATCACTTGTGATAAGATAATGCAGTAATACGTCCAGTAAACGAAGAGCCCACAGTAACAGATCCAAGAATGCAATAGATGTGCAATCAGTGTTTGATGTAAACTGAAGATTGGTGCTGTTGGAGTTGAAAGAGGTCACAAACTTCTGGAGAACAGACTCTGGTCCCCTCCACACAACAAGAAGATCATCACTATACTTACCAAACGTTATGGTCTGCAAGCCAATTGGTGTCTGAGAAGAGTGTGGTTTCTTCCTATGACCACAAATACACATTTTTAAATGATCATGAGAATCACATCTTTGCAAGAAGAATCTCCCCTAAACATAAAGTAATTGTGCAAAAGTACAAACTCCACTGTGGTCTCTATACTTCAGATCAGGAGTATAGTTACTATACCAACCCAAGTGCTGGCACTGGGCCTCCATGGCCACATGTTGTACAAGGCTGGAATACAGCACCCGGATGTTAAGGGTCACCCAGATGTAATTCTCCTCCCACTTAAGTGCATCAGCCTGTCCCAAAACATGTTTAGAGTTTCTAATACAACTGAAGAGAGTCACCAAACCAGGGGCTGGAGGAAGGAATCTAGGCTGTACCTAATGCACACCACTATTGGTCTACCAGTCAGTGGAACCCCAACCCCCAACCTTATGCATTCACTTTAGGAAGGTAATAAAAATATATATCTTAGGATATGGGACTAGGGACATATGTTTTTATCAAGGACAGGTCTCCCCTGGTCTTATTAAACTGTGTTTGAAATTTCTAGAGTGGTGTTTTAAGTAAGCTTTAGATATGTATCCTGGTCTGATAACAAAAGGTGTGCAGGCACATTCAAATAAGAGCAGGATAGATAATGCACCTGGTATTAAAATAGCTGTGTTCAGTTATGGAGAGGGCACTTTGTCTTTTTTTTTGTGATTCTCTTTTAAGTGGGTTTGTTCCTCATCACTGGCATATAGCTGATGTTATCTCCTTATTTAAGAAGTGAAGACAAAAATAGAACCAGAAAACCATACAAGCTTAACATAATAGTTATATAGTCTGATTAAAAAAGACATCTGTCTATGGAGTTTAACCTAGTGGTAGTTTAACCCAGTAGCTAAGGCCATGCCCATCAATGCAAGGAAAGAATTCAAGGCCCCTTTAAATGTAGCATGTATAAATACATCAGAAGACAATACATACACTTGGAAGATAAGCTTTTTTTCACTAGGCTTGTACAAGGGACAAGGAGGCATGATCTAAGTATGTAGGTATAACGTTTGCCATCTATTTAGAAAGGGGTTTTTTTTGCAGTAAAAGAGATTAAAATGTGGATTATTTTAAGTAAAAAAAAAGTAGCTATGAAAAATGTTATATCTGCATTTAAAGGAGATTTGCATGCTTTCCTTGTATTGGCTTACTAGGAAATTCCTGGCAGATCTGACTGCCACATGTCCAGAGCAGCTTAAGAGAGCAGCAGCCAGCCTGGGTGAGCTCTGTAATGACATTGACAACAAAATTAAACATCTGGTTCCCCCAGAGGATCTTCCAACCCTAGTTCATGCTTTCATCACTTCAAGACTGGACTACTGCAATGCCCTCTATAAAGGCCTTCTAAATAAGGACCTGTACCACCTGCAATTAGTACAGAATGCTGCTTCCAGGTAGCTAACAAATCAACCTCGCCACTGTCACATTACACAGATTCTTTACACACTGCACTAACTTCCTGGAAAATAGAGAGTACGCTTCAAGATTGGACTGTTAATATTCAAATCCATACACAATATGAGCCCTAGATACATGAAGGACTTGCTGAAACTGCACCACACCTCTCACAACCTCATCAGTGGGATCCATAAACTCAGCAGGATGCATTAATTTCAGAGATCTATGTCATGCTGCCCCTACACCTTGGAACTACTTACTACACTTGGTAAAGAAGACATCTCTGAAGATATTCAAATTCAGACTGAAAAGCCACCTTTTTATTCTATTTTTAAGTCTGCATTTGCAGACTTATAGAATATTTCCTCTGTACCATTTACCATTCAACCAATTACTGGTCTGAGCAATATTTATGTGCTTTGAGTCATACGGGAGAAAAACACTTTACAAATGCTGTTTGTTGTTGTTGAAGTCTGTAAAGGATTTTTTTTTCTGTTTGAAATTTAATTGGGCAATTGGTCAGGCAATCCTAGGTCGAACCGGGCAGAGATCAGAGAGTAGTCAAGTATCTGGCAGAAGGTCGGTTCAGGCGGCAGGCAGAGAGTAGTCAGATTCTAGGCAAAGTCGGTACACAGATAATCAATAAGCAATAAATAACAGCCAAAACTATCACGGGGAATGACAGAAAGCACTCAGCAGGTTTAAATACTTCATGCAACCAATCAGTGGCCGGCCACATGCACACAGCAGCCAATCACACGCAGGCAATAATCCTGTTTAAGTGTCAGCTGACAGAGAGATCAGCTGACACAGGTAGCAATACATGCCAACTGACTAACCAGTCAGCTGACCAGCAAAACATCCTGACTGTGTGTCAGCAATAGCATACTGGTTAAGGGCATCAGATCCGATGTGAGAGACCAGGGTTCAATCCCGGCCAGGGTCAGCACCCATTATTTTATATTTATTAAATAAACCCCTACCTAAGTGTCAGCTGACTATCCTGTCAGCTGACACTACCTCTGTTGCCGCCTCAGACCATACTGCGGCCGAGAGGAGCGAGACATCCACCCACCAGTATGCGCAGAGCGATCCCCAGTGCGCGCATCACCAGCAGATAACGGCCGCCGATGTGTGGAAGTGGAGGACTCGACGTGACTCTCGTCAGGAGAAGTCGCATTTCAGGAACCTCCAAGTGAGTTCCTAACACAAACTATGTGACTATTCTACTACCAGTACTACACTGATTTAGAAAGATATCATGTCTCACTAACAATTAATCTAAATCAAAGTCTCTCAACAACTCTCTTAATACTGAACTTTTCGGTAAAGGCTCATACACACGCTCAACAGATCTTGCATAGAAAATTATCAGTATAGGTTTTTTTTAAGGTACACATGTTTAATATCAAGGGAAATATTTATATCTAAGCATGCTAAATAATGGGAGTGCCATTCAATGGGGAAAACATGTATTTTAAGCTCAACAAAAGTCTTTGAAATGCACAATTATCAAACAACTTTTGTTTTGGAAACAAGTTGAAACAACCCAAAAAAGTTGTTTGCTATTGTTCAAACACTTGATAAGACGCATCTCAAGTCAAGTGTTGGATTGACTTGAGCTTCATCTTATCAGTTTTTAGAACAATTGCAAACAACTTTTTTTGTTTTTTTTCAACTTGTTTCAACAAAAGTTGTTTGATACTTGTGCAATTAAAAGACTTTTGTTGAGCGTGTGTATGAGGCTTAAAATACAATGTTTTTTCCCCATTAAATGGCACTCCCATTATTTGGCATGCTTGGATATAAATATTTCCCTTGGTATTAAACATGTGTAGCTTAAACAAACCTACACTGATACTTTTCTGTGCAAGATCTGCAAAAAATGGAAAACACTAGGAAACTAATGGTTAGGAACCACAAATTTAAATAACATTAATTTACAATCAAATATATATATATATTTTTTTATTTTTTCCGGTGTCTTTCCACTCTGATGCAGTTAGTTTGAACCCGCAAAAAGTACATTTCATTAAAAATGAAAAATTCTGAGACTTAAGATTCTTAAAGGTACTATGTATGAACATAAAGGAAATGGTCAACTTTATGCGCACGTGAAATAAAGGTACCAGGAAATTTGAGTGCTGGGAAAAGCCGATAGTAAAATATCAGTAACATTTACCAGTAGTCTGCTATTTACAGTGATAACTTTCATTATCAAAATATAGGTAAATATTACCAATATTTTACTACAGCTAAACCTAACCCTACTCTCACACAGAACCCTCCCTACTCCAATGCCTAACCCTAACCACCCCCGACACGTAACCTTAACCACCCACTTTGACGACTAACCTTAACCGTCCATGCCCAGACCGCAAACCTCCTTGTTGATGGCTAACCTCGACTACCTCCCCACGCAAACCTCTTTCCTGATTCCTGACATTAACCGTTCCCCCACACACAGAGGTGGAGAAGTGAATTACTAGCTTGATTTATTAACCCCTCTGGTAAATTTGAAACCAGTTATGATTTTTTCTATTAGTTTTATGCTGTGTTTAATGCTTTAGATCATATATGGAATTTAAGTTGCATACGACTTTAAAGCACATCTGAAGTAAAAATAAATATCAGAACAGGCCATACCTGGGTGTACCCTCAGCTTAGCCAGCCTCCTTTCTGTCTTCATGCTACCCCCATCCCAATCTTGCTTGAGAGATGCATACTTGCCCCACCCATTAACCCACTTTGTGCACGCTATCCCACAACTATGTACTTAAGCCTCAAAGTTCTGAGCAAGTGTGGTTACAAATGTATCTAATTTGTGCATATCCAGAATAGGTTCCAATAGGGTGCACTGGAAGAATGGAACATGTGCCCATGCTCAAACTAGGCTCAGTTGGAGCTTAGAATTTGAGAAAAACATGAAGTGGAGGCTGTCAAGGCCGAAGAAGCCACCAAGGCTATGTGGGCACCAAAGAACCCTCATGTTTGGCCAGCTCCTATATTTATTTGTTGTTCAGGTACCCTTTAACTGAAAAGCCAGGAATATGCTTCTGAGATTATCTGCTGTAGACTTTTATGGTATAAAGTCTGTTTTGTCATGGGGATTAAAGATGATGTGATACAGGTCTCATTGAGAGTATCTTAGGAATTATCTTAATATCTTGTCAACTCAACAGAGAAATTGATCTGCAATAATTTATGACTAGAGATGGCCTGAATGGTTTGCCTGGAGGGTAGTCCGCGCGGATATCAGCTACCCGCATCCGTGGCGGGTGGCAGACACATGGCGCGTTCGATCCGCTGCCTATACCTCATCATTGGGCTAAACTTTGACCCTCTACATCACAGTCAGCAGACACATGGCAGCCAATCAGGCTGCACTCACCCACGGACCCCTGCCCCCCCTATAAAAAACGCAGCGTCGGCCATGTTCTAACTCTGCTGGTCTTGCTATAGTGAGAGGAAGAGAGAGACATTTGGAGATAGGAAAAGCGTTAGTTAGGCTGTTGTTAGCTTGCTCCTCGCTCAATGGTGTTGCTGAAAGCACCTCACCAAAGCTCTTTTAAGAGCTAATATTCTTCTGATCTGTTATTTAATTATTTTTTTTGTGTAGCCACAGACAGGCATAGATACAGCCCTGTCGCAGCTGGGTTTTGCTGTAGTGTGCCAGGCCCACACTCTGTATTACCATTGCATATATTTTCACTGCATTTGTGATTTAACTTACTAAAGCATAGCTGTCTTTGTAGGTGGCACTGCATTTACATAGAGATCACAGACAATTGCCAGCCAGGCTAGCTGGGATTTGTAGTCCCACCACTGGTAGCACACTCTATTATACCAGTGCATACCTTTCCTCTGTACCTGTGGGACAGCACAGTCTATCAGGGGTGCTCGGATACCCCTTTTCAAAATCCGAATTGATCCGGATCCGAATACCCAGATATCCAGATCCGGATTGAATATCCGAATCCGAACTTTTTGGTATCCGAATAGAATCGGATTTCCGAGCCCAATATCCGAGATTTCAGCCCGGATTCGAATATCCGAATAGAAAACCGGAAGTGGCCTTTAAATTGCTTCTAAAATGTTTTTTAGGGTAAATGAGGCATGTAGCATCATTTTTTTTTAAAGGGAAACACTAATTGATTATGTGGGGACTTAAAATCCCCTCCCCCCAAAAAATGGCTGTAAATTACCATCAGGACTAGGTTCCACACAGCGGTCGTGCAGCCTACATTGTGTCCAAAGTCCAACCGCACAACTGGGACATGACAGTTTTCCGGCCGGATACCTCCCAAAAATGGTGTTTTGGCTTAAATATAGATGGTATCAGTGGCCTGTGGCACCCTGGCGGTGGGAGCAGCACAGGCAGCAGTAGCAAGGCAATGCAGCAGCAGCAGGTGTAACGTCTGCCGGACAGGGCATGTGGCACGTGGCACATGCCACATGCCATGTGCCAAGTGCCACGTGTTACGTGCCAAGTGCCGCGTGCCAAGTGTGTTGGTGGTACCACGGCTGTAACAAAATTGTTAGTTAGTAATAGTTAATCAGGAGGAGCCAGGAGGTTGTGGTGGTGGTGGTAAAGGGTGGTAAGGCAGGCATAGTGATTCCCAGCCACGTCATGTCCACCTCTTGCCAACAATAGGGAAAGACTCGCCCAACAGGGTCTGGCGGTGGTTTTTCCTTGCACGGGAAGCGGTGTAAGGAGCAGAGGAGGCCACTGAGGACTGGCTGCCTGAACAGGCCTCAGTGTTGGCAGGAGTGGCAGAGGGGGTTCTGGTGCTCCGGGTCAGACCACTGCCAGCGCCAGCTTGCTTCAGCCACATGATGTGGGGTACTTGTACTTTATTAAAATTGGGGTTGGACTTTAAAGCAATCAGCATAGGGTGACAGACAGCAGAGGAAAAGACACTAGTGCACACTAACTGTCACACTGGCACTGCTCAGCACAGCAGTTCTGTAGTAAGCTAACACAGTAGTACTACTCTAACAACTAACTAGCACTGACTGCAGTACTAACTACACCATAACACAGTAATCCTATTCCCTAACCTATACTGTAGCTAAGGTTAATAGCAGGCCAGCAACTGGCCTGGTCTGTGCATAGCACACACACAGACACAGGACAGGACCTATAGCAGCTGCTGCAGGCCTGCAGCACACACTCTGACTGTCACTGAATGAAATCAAGCTAGCTACCTAATAAACAATAGAACAATAGTGTAGTGATATTGAAGGTTTTAATCACTGAAAAGCTTTAGGTTTATCACTGTATACAGCACTTGCTAGGCCAGCAGCACTGGAGCATGTCTCTCAGTGAGAATTCACAAGCAAAGATGAGATTTCTCATCATGGCACCCCTCCTTAATATACAGGGGGGGGCTGGCCAGGGTTTCCTTCTGTGATTGCGTGCTAGGGCTTAGGCTGGGAGCCCTCTGATTGGCTCAATGAGGTCAGGAGGGGCTGACCAGGGTTCCCTTCTGTTATTGGTTGCTAGGGCTTCTGCTGGGAGCCCTCTGATTGGCGCAGTGATGTCATGGACGTCATCTCCATAGTTACAGTATCCGGATTCGGATATCCGACCGGATATCCGAATTCCTGTTCTATACCGCTGCAAATCCAGATACTGCATTCTGGATTTGGCCAGGAATCCGGAATTCGAATCCGCGGTTGGATAGTGGAAAAAGTTTGGATTATCCGGTTAATTTAGATGTCCGGAATCCGGATGAGCACCACTGCACTCTATTATACCAGTGCATACCTTTCCACTGTATCTGGGATTGAACATACTATACCATAGTTCTCTTTGTGGGTGACACTGCATACAGCCCACAGACAGACAGGGGCAGTTAGCTAGGCTGTTCTTTATTGCTTAAACCACCACAAAACAATAACCCTTTTGAGGGCTCATATTCTATTCTTTTTGTGTAAGTGTGTGAGACAGACACTGCATACAGGGCAGGCCACAGTCATTGCTGTGCCTTCCAGTTCTACTATTGTCTTCTATATATTATAAGCCAGCGTTATTTTAAGAGTGATTTTGTGCAGCCCTCGACCAAATTACAGTGTTCAGAATGCACATACCCACTTCAACCCCCAAAGTTCAGAGGACGTAGTTGAGTGGCTTGAACAGCGCACCACATCTTCTACAGCTTCCGCTCAGAACCTCTGTGACGCACCGTCCTCCTGCTCAGCTTCTGGTTTCACACACAAAATTAACACTACTACCACAAGCTGCTCCACTTGATGTGCCAGAGGAGTTATTCCCACATAATTCATTTAGTGATACCCTTGGGGTCATCCAGCCAACACGCCCTTCAACGTCTGATGTTGCCACCACCCGTATGCCGATATTCCAAAGATCATCAGTGTGGCATTTTTTTTCCATTTGTGTGCCTATGATACCAGCAATGCCATCTGCAACCTCTGCCAAAAGAAACTGAGTCGTGGGAAGCCCAACACCCAACTAGGGACAACTGCTTTGCGAAGGCAACTGATCGCAAAACACAAACACCAATGGTATGCATACATTAATAAAAGCAGCACACAAATATAAAAAACTGCTCGTAGCAAGGTTATTTTTTGGGCAATGGGCAAAAAACGATGCCCGTTGTTGCCAACACTTAAAGAAAGATGAGCTTATCACACAGCTGAATGGAAGGCTCATGGTGAAGGAACTGCCCAGACAGAACAGAAGAATTACCATTAAAAAAATAGACTTAAGCTTTAACTTTTTTTTAATAAATTTAGTATTTCTTAGTACAGAACTGTCAACCTTTGTAGATGGTCAGGGCTGAGGTGAGGTTTGCTGTGTTCTTTACACATATGTAGTGAGAGGGAAATGCCACTTGCTCACTGCTTACCAAACGAGTTGGGTGGAGCACCCAGCTAAAAGAGCATGGGGAGAACACTGCTCATGAAGGAACTGCCCAGACAGAGCAGAAACATTACCATTAAAAAAACAGACTTAAAGAGAATCTATATTCTTACACTAAAAAGCATACCATTCTATTCCTTATTTTCTCCTGTGCCCCTCTGTGCTGTTTCTGCCACTCTCTGCTGAAACCCTGGCTTGTAATTAACAGTTTTAGGCAGTGTTTACAAACAAACTAACCAGCTTGTGATAGGCTCACATAAACAGAGTGTGTGAGTCATACAGAGTGTGCAGGGGGCCTGCAGAGGGTGTGTATCGCTTCTATCCAATCACAAGCAGCCCTGCACATTCCACACATTCAAGCCTTAGCCCGACAGACACGACAGAGGAAAGGAGATAAGATTTATTACAGAGACAGTGCAATTAGGAAAGGCTGCAGTAAGCCAGAGCACATTTGAACAGGCATAGGAACTTATAGGATAGAAGAACTAAGGCTGAAAAATTTGTTACAGAGTCTCTTTAAGCTTTAACATGTTTTTAATACATTTTGTATTTCTTAGTACGGTACTTATATAAATATAAAAATTGTAGCAATTGAACAGTCAACCTTTGTAGATGGTCAGAATTTCTGATTTTGGGTTCACGAACCTTGAACGCGAACTTCCGCAAAAGTTTGTGTTCGTGTGAACCATGCGAACTGCAATAGACTTCAATTGGCAGGCGAACTTTAAAAACTGCAAACACTGTTTCTGGCCACAAAAGTGATGGAAAAGATGTTTCAATGGTCTAACACCTGGAGGGGGTCAGTGGCTACAAGAGGCCCTTTTTTTTTTTTTTTACAAAAAGACCTTATACTTTTTGAGAAAATCGATTTTAAAGATCGCCGCCGACTTTAATGGTTAGTAGCAAAGCCCCATTAAATGCCAAAAACACCAAATTTGCATGGGAAGGTTAAAAAGAACAGTGAGAACAAGAAGAATTTTTTCTTCAAAAAGACCTTATACTTTTTGAGAAAAACAATTTTAAAAGTTCAAAGAAAAATAGTATACATTTAAAGAGACTCCGTAACAAAAATTGCATCCGGTTTTTTATCATCCTACAAGTTCCAAAAGCTATTCCAATGTGTTCTGGCTTACTGCAGCACTTTGTACTATCACAGTCTCTGTAATAAATCAATGTATCTTTCCCTTGTCAGACTTGTCAGCCTGTGTCTGGAAGGATGCCAAGTTCTTCAGTGTTGTGGTTCTGCTATGAATTCCCCCTTCCAGGCCCCTCTATGCACACTGCCTGTGTATTTTTTAGATTAGAGCAGCTTCTCTCTTCTCTCTTATCTTTTACAAGCTGGATAAATCCTCCTCTGAGCTGGCTGGGCTTTCACATACTGAAGAATTACAGACAAGGGCAAAGCTGTTTGCAGGAGAAAAAAGAGCAGCCTGAAACTTCAGTGCATGAGAACTGCAGGGAGAAAGAAACACACAAATGATCTCTTGAGATTCAAAAGGAAGGCTGTATACAGCCTGCTTGTGTATGGTTGTATTTTCTATGTGTGGACATACAGTACATCAACCTACTTCCTGTTTTGGTGGCCATTTTGTTTGTTTATAAACAAACTTTTTAAAACTGTTTTTAACCACTTTTAATGCGGCGAGGAGCGGCGAAATTGTGACAGAGGGTAATAGGAGATGTCCCCTAACGCACTGGTATGTTTACTTTTGTGTGATTTTAACAATACAGATTCTCTTTAAATCTATAAATGACATTTCTACAGGAAACAATTCCCGCTGACTTTAGCAGTTAATAGCAAAGGCCCCTTATATCCTAGCAACACCAAATTTGCAGGATATGTAAACAAGATAGTGGGAAACAATATTTAAAAAAAATAAATAAAAAATGTTTTTTTTAATGTCCAGAGAGTAGTGTTGGGCGAACACCTAGATGTTCGGGTTCGCGAACGTTCGCCGAACATCGCCGCAATGTTCGGGTGTTCGACCCGAACTCCGAACATAATGGAAGTCAATGGGGACCCGAACTTTCGTGCTTTGTAAAGCTTCCTTACATGCTACATACCCCAAATTTGCAGGGTATGTGTACCTTGGGAGTGGGTACAAGAAGAAAAAAATTTTAGCAAAAAGAGCTTATAGTTTTTGAGAAAATCGATTTTAAAATTTCAAAGGGAAAACTGTCTTTTAAATGCGGGAAATGTCTGTTTTCTTTGCACAGGTAACATGCTTTTTGTCGGCATGCAGTCATAAATGTAATACATATAAGAGGTTCCAGGAAAAGGGACCGGTAACGCTAACCCAGCAGCAGCACACGTGATGGAACAGGAGGAGGGTGGCGCAGGAGGAGAAGGCCACGCTTTGAGACACAACAACCCAGGCCTTGCATGAGGACAAGAAGCGTGCGGATAGCAATTTGCATTTTGTCGCCATGCAGTCATAAATTTAATACAGATGAGAGGTTCAATAAACAGGGACCGGAAACGCTAACCCATCACAGATGTTCATTGTTCATGTTACTTGGTTGGGGTCCGGGAGTGTTGCGTAGTCGTTTCCAATCCAGGATTGATTCATTTTAATTTGAGTCAGACGGTCTGCATTTTCTGTGGAGAGGCGGATACGCCGATCTGTGACGATGCCTCCGGCAGCACTAAAACAGCGTTCCGACATAACGCTGGCTGCCGGGCAAGCCAGCACCTCTATTGCGTACATTGCCAGTTTGTGCCAGGTGTCTAGCTTCGATACCCAATAGTTGAAGGGTGCAGATGGATTGTTCAACACAGCTATGCCATCTGACATGTAGTCCTTGACCATCTTCTCCAGGCGATCGGTGTTGGAGGTGGATCTGCACGCTTGCTGTTCTGTGTGCTGCTGCATGGGTGTCAGAAAATGTTCCCACTCCAAGGACACTGCCGATACCATTCCCTTTTGGGCACTAGCTGCGGCTTGTGTTGCTTGCTGCCCTCCTGGTCGTCCTGGGTTTGCGGAAGTCAGTCTGTCGGCGTACAACTGGCTAGAGGAGGGGGAGGATGTCAATCTCCTCTTTAAAGTCTCCACAAGGGCCTGCTGGTATTCTTCCATTTTGACCTGTCGGACTCTTTCTTCAAGCAGTTTTGGAACATTGTGTTTGTACCGTGGATCCAGAAGGGTATAAACCCAGTAATTGGTGTTGTCCAGAATGCGCACAATGCCTGGGTCGCGTTCAATGCAGTCCTAGGCCGAAGAGGTCATAGCCTAGGGTCACAAAAACCTGTTTATTTGGGCTATTTCAATGGTAGTGATGGTGACGTACATAAATCTCAGCTATGGCCGTTAGCAACGTCTGAATTTCACGAAATGTCTCATGCAGGTAGAAGACATATTGTTAGACTTGGATTCCAAAGATGGGGTCCCTACATCTCTAAAAAAACCAGAGTTACAGGGGTCCAAAATTGGTAAAATCCCCCATAGGCTTTCATTGGGCCTACTATTTACCGTTCCAAAATCTCACATCATTTCAAAGGGCAATGGCTCAGCAGTGGCAAAACTCACCAGTCATGATCCCCCTAAGGGTCCCTACAATGCTAGAAAATTTGGTACTGCTGAGCCATTGCCCTTTGAAAAGATGTGAGATTTTGGAAAGTGAAATAGGGAGGCAATGAAAGTCTATGGGGGATTTTACCAATTTTGGACCCCTGTAACTCTGGTTTGCAGAGATGTAGGGACCCCATCTTTGGAATCCAAGTCTAACAATATGTCTTCTACCTGCATGAGACATTTCGTGAAATTCAGACGTTGCTAACGGCCATAGCTGAGATTTATGTACGTCACCATCACTACCATTGAAATAGCCCAAATAAACAGGTTTTTGTGACCCTAGGCTATGACCTCTTTGGCCTAGGGGCCCGAAACTCACCAGTCATGTTCCCCCTAAGGGTCCCTACAATGCTAGAAAATTTGGTACTGCTGAGCCATTGCCCTTTGAAAAGATGTGAGATTTTGGAAAGTGAAATAGGGAGGCAATGAAAGTCTATGGGGGATTTTACCAATTTTGGACCCCTGTAACTCTGGTTTGCAGAGATGTAGGGACCCCATCTTTGGAATCCAAGTCTAACAATATGTCTTCTACCTGCATGAGACATTTCGTGAAATTCTGACGTTGCTAACGGCCATAGCTGAGATTTATGTACGTCACCATCACTACCATTGAAATAGCCCAAATAAACAGGTTTTTGTGACCCTAGGCTATGACCTCTTTGGCCTAGGGGCCCGAAACTCACCAGTCATGTTCCCCCTAAGGGTCCCTACAATGCTAGAAAATTTGGTACTGCTGAGCCATTGCCCTTTGAAAAGATGTGAGATTTTGGAAAGTGAAATAGGGAGGCAATGAAAGTCTATGGGGGATTTTACCAATTTTGGACCCCTGTAACTCTGGTTTGCAGAGATGTAGGGACCCCATCTTTGGAATCCAAGTCTAACAATATGTCTTCTACCTGCATGAGACATTTCGTGAAATTCAGACGTTGCTAACGGCCATGGCTGAGATTTATGTACGTCACCATCACTACCATTGAAATAGCCCAAATAAATAGGTTTTTGTGACCCTAGGCTATGACCTCTTTGGCCTAGGACTGCAGTGAACGCGACCCACGCATTGTGCGCATTCTGGACAACACCAATTACTGGGTTTATACCCTTCTGGATCCACGGTACAAACACAATGTTCCAAAACTGCTTGAAGAAAGAGTCCGACAGGTCAAAATGGAAGAATACCAGCAGGCCCTTGTGGAGACTTTAAAGAGGAGATTGACATCCTCCCCCTCCTCTAGCCAGTTGTTCACCGACAGACTGACTTCCGCAAACCCAGGACGACCAGGAGGGCAGCAAACAACACAAGCCGCAGCTAGTGCCCAAAAGGGAATGGTATCGGCAGTGTCCTTGGAGTGGGAAAATTTTCTGACACCCATGCAGCAGCACACAGAACAGCAAGCGTGCAGATCCACCTCCAACACCAATCGCCTGGAGAAGATGGTCAAGGACTACATGTCAGATGGCATAGCTGTGTTGAACAATCCATCTGCACCCTTCAACTATTGGGTATCGAAGATAGACACCTGGCACGAACTGGCAATGTACGCAATAGAGGTGCTGGCTTGCCCGGCAGCCAGCGTTATGTCGGAACGCTGTTTCAGTGCTGCCGGAGGCATTGTCACAGATCGGCGTATCCGCCTCTCCACAGAAAATGCAGACCGTCTGACTCAAATTAAAATGAATCAATCCTGGATTGGAAACGACTACGCAACACTCCCGGACCCCAACCAAGTAACATGAACAATGAACATCTGTGATGGGTTAGCGTTTCCGGTCTCTGTTTATTGAACCTCTCATATGTATTAAATTTATGACTGCATGGCGACAAAATGCAAATTGCTATCCGCACGCTTCTTGTCCTCATGCAAGGCCTGTGTTGTTGTGTCTCAAAGCGTGGCCTTCTCCTCCTGCGCCACCCTCCTCCTGTTCCATCACGTGTGCTGCTGCTGGGTTAGCGTTACCGGTCCCTTTTCCTGGAACCTCTTATATGTATTACATTTATGACTGCATGCCGACAAAAAGCATGTTACCTGTGCAAAGAAAACAGACATTTCCCGCATTTAAAAGACAGTTTTCCCTTTGAAACTTTAAAATCGATTTTCTCAAAAACTATAAGCTCTTTTTGCTAATTTTTTTTCCTCTTGTACCCACTCCCAAGGTGCATATACCCTGTAAATTTGGGGTATGTAGCATATAAGGAGACTTTACAAAGCACGAAAGTTCGGGTCCCCATTGACTTCCATTATGTTCGGAGTTCGGGTCGAACACCCGAACATCGCGGCCATGTTCGGCCCGAACTCGAACATCTAGATGTTCGCCCAACACTACACGTGACCCGTTCGGCCAATCACAGCGCTAGCCGAACGTTCGCGGAACGTTCGGCCATGCGCTCTTAGTTCGGCCATATGGCCGAACAGTTTGGCCGAACACCATCAGGTGTTCGGCCGAACCCGAACATCACCCGAACAGGGTGATATTCTGCAGAACCCGAACAGTGGCGAACACTGTTTGCCCAACACTACCAGAGAGTAGGAAATTTCTCCCCCAAAAAATGACGTGGGGTGCCCCCTTCTGAGCTCTCTGTAACCCCTTGTCCCCCATGCAGGCTGGAATAGCCAGAATACGGAGCCCCAGCTGCACGGGGCTTCGCACCCTGAGCTATACCAGCCCGCATGGTCAATAGTATGGTGAGGCTCTGGGGGAGAGGGGCGGCCAAGCCTTCTCCTCTCCCCCAGAGTCCTTGTCCAATCCATGGACAAGGGGCTCTTCCCCACCTCCGTTGCCCCAGGAAGAGGTGGGGGCAATGACTCCCTGGGGGGGGGTTATAATGGCATCTGGGAGTCCCCTTTAAGAAGGGGACCCCAGATGCCCACCCCCTCCCAGGAGAAATGAGTATAGGGGTACAAAGTACCCCTTACCCATTTTCACAAAGGGTTAAATGAAATAAAAACACAATAACGAAAAAAGTCCTTTTTTTTCCAAATAAATTTTTATTAGGAATTTTTATAATACATTTAAACAGACAGAAGAATATTCCACATAGAAAACATTGTGTACATCAGTTGTTGAGGACTATGTCATAAAAGTGAGTTTATGCTACCGATACAATTGTTCTGATAGTTTCTATTTATGGATATGTTGTGGTGGTATGTAACATGAGTAAAGCAGGTACCTAGTTGTCTCGGGTAGTCTTTGGTGAGAGAATCCGGATGGAGAGGTCCTGATGGATGGAGAGGTCCTACTATTCATCCTAGATAAGTGAAGTAATCTACTACATGCATAGTAAGAATCTATAGTATATCGCATATGTACCTCAGGTGAGTAAGGGACTGGTGTACATCCAAACTGAGTTATAATTATGTGGAAGGGAGAGTAAAGAGTGCCTATAGCAGAGCACATAAGACAAGATGAAAAGAAGGGAGAGAGAGGGGAGCACGAAAGAGAAGAATTGAGGAGGGGGAGGGGGGGGAATGGGGGGGGGGGAAAGTCCTTTAACCACTTTTTCTTCCTTGACGTAGTTCTACGTCAAGGAGGACATGTGCGCTCCCGCGGCCGATCGTGCGTGTGCATGCGCTCTCCCAGCCGCGGATTGTTAGCCTAGGAATCAATGAATCGGGCCATGGTGCCCGATCACTGATTCCTCTCCCCTGCAGATAAAGCATCAGCTTCTCTCGGAAGCTTCGCTTTTTCTGCCTCCTCTGTCCCTCTAAGCATACATTGTACGCTTAGAGTGATGTCATGTAAACAACAAACTCAAAAGTAAAACTACATCTAAATGTAAAAAAAAATTCAAATACACATATACAAGATCTTCTCAAAAAATTTGCATATTGTGATAAAGTTCATTATTTTCTGTAATGTACTGATAAACATTAGACTTTCATATATTTTAGATTCATTACACACAAGTGAAGTAGTTCAAGCCTTTTATTGTTTTAATATTGATGATTTTGGCATACAGCTCATGAAAACCCAAAATTCCTATCTCAAAAAATTAGCATATTTCATCCGACCAATAAAAGAAAAGTGTTTTTAAAACAAAAAAAGTCAACCTTCAAATAATTATGTTCAGTTATGCACTCAATACTTGGTTGGGAATCCTTTTGCAGAAATGACTGCTTCAATGCGGCGTGGCATGGAGGCAATCAGCCTGTGGCACTGCTCAGGTGTTATGGATGCCCAGGATGCTTCGATAGCGGCCTTAAGCTCATCCAGAGTGTTGGGTCTTGCGTCTCTCAACTTTCTCTTCACAATATCCCACAGATTCAACTATGGGGTTCAGGTCAGGAGAGTTGGCAGGCCAATTGAGCACAGTAATACCATGGTCAGTAAACCATTTACCAGTGGGTTTGGCACTGTGAGCAGGTGCCAGGTCATGCTGAAAAATGATATCTTCATCAAATCATCAATATTAAAACAATAAAAGGCTTGAATTACTTCAGTTGTGTGTAATGAATCTAAAATATATGAAAGTCTAATGTTTATCAGTACATTACAGAAAAGAATGAACTTTATCACAATATGCTAATTTTTGAGAAGATCCTGTATTTACCCAAATCAAATACTATTTACATCCCACCCTCCCAAAAATACCCACATAAAATGTTTAATAATAAAAAAAACAAAAACATTACAATAAAAAAACACATAAATATTTACCTAAGGATCTAAACTTTTTAAATATCTATGTAAAGATGAAATATTTCTATTTTTTTCATAAGCTTGTAAATAGTGATGGATGCAAAACAGAAAAAATGCTCTTTTATTTCCAAATAAAATATTGTCGCCATACATTGTGATAGGGACATACCGGTAATTTAAATGGTGAAATAACCGGGACAAATGAGCAAATACAATACGTGGGTTTTAATTATGGAGGCATGTATTATTTTACAACTATAATGGCCGAAAACTGAGAAATAATTAATGTTTTCAGTTTTTTTCTTATTCTTACTGTTAAATGCATTTAGAGTAAGGTAGCTCTTAGAAAAATGTACCACCCAAAGAAAGCCTAATTGGTGGCGGAAAAAACAAGATATAGATCAGTTAATTGTGATAAGTAGTGGTAAAGTTATAGGCTAATGAATGGGAGGTGAACATTGCTTGGATGCATAAAGTGAAAACGACCGAGGACTTAAGTGGTTACCCATGGGTGCACCAGGTGCCAGGCTAAGTGAGGGGGAGAGGTGAGGAGGCGGGGAGGACAGCTGGAGCCGGCAGCTATGAGTCCCACAGGATGCTTTCTCTGCTTTACTAATCAGCTCATGAATGAGCCAGTTCTTTTTAATGAATCGAATTAAATGAATCGGTTCAGAGGACATTTTTTTAAAGGTACAGGTAAGCATTTCTGATTAATTAAGACAATTAAAGGACTTTTTTTCGTTGTTGTGTTTTTATTTCATTTAACCCTTTGTGAAAATGGGTAAGGCCTATGCTCATTTCTCCTGGGGGGGGGGGGGGGCATCTCGGGTCCCTGGGGAGAACACTGCTCATGGTGAAGGAACTACCCAGACAGAGCAGAAAAATAATAAAAAAAATAGATGTAAGCTTTAACAATTTTTTTGTTTAATACATTTTGTATTTCTTTTTTACTTTGTTATAATTAAAAAATGGAACAATTTAACAGTCAACCTTTGTAGATGGTCAGAGCTGAGGTGTCAGGTGAGGTTTGTTGGGTTACACATATGTAGTGAGCAGACTTGCCCTCCATTCCAATAGATCCTCGTTAAAGGATTTCAAGTGTACTGCAATTACAGGGCCTTGAAAGAGTCCTATATTGTTATTTTTCATCACTACCTCCCCGAGTCAGGAGTGGGTAATTTGCACGCCTTCTGCCTTCCTTGGATGTGGTGGTAGCTGTTTCTTTCTCAGGCTCCCTCTCCAGAATCGAACCCTGATTCCCAACCCGTTACACGTGGTCACCATGGTAGTGAAAGTACCATTGAAAGTTGATAGGGCAGACATCCGAATGTGTCGTCACCATCACGGGGACGTGTGATTGGCCCAAGGTTATCTAGAGGCACCGGCAGGTCAGCTCTCTTTGGCAGGTATTTGCTGAGCTCTGGAATTACCACAGTTATCAAAGTAACATATCAGGTAAAAAAAACTGTGTAGAATTCTATAAATAACGCTTACATTTTCACTCCGCCATACTCCCCTCCAGATGTTAGACCCCTTGAAACATCTTCTCCATCACTTTTGTGGCCAGAAAAAGTGTTTGTAGTTTTTCAAGATCACCTGCCCATTGAAGTCTATTGCGGTTTGCTGAGTTCGCCGGTCCTCAGACTTTTGCAAAAGTTCGCTCCGCGGACGCCATCTCTATGTATGACATATGGTTGGAAATGCAAGTAACCAGCAATAGGAATCTCATCCTTAAATAAGGGGGCCTCAAAAGATTGTTTAGTAGCGTCTTGTAGCTTCAGTTTCAGCGATCTCAACAAGATAGCCATCCATGTAAACAATTTATCTCCAAGTGAAAGACGGAAATATAACTTTCCCTAAAATCCTCCATGACCTTTTGAACTTCGACCACCACTTTCCCAGGTGACAGGGTTATACCTTGTATTAAGTTAATGAGGTACTGAGCCTTTACTATGGTTGCTAACAAAAATGAGCAGTTTGATCTCCATATTCATAAAACACTTGTTAAGTTAAGACTTATGCTGGGAATACACGATGCGTTTTTGCGTTCGTTTTTGCCGTCGTTTTTGCTTTCGTTCGATTCTACTCTCGATTCACTGCTCGATTCTCCTCTCGATTCCTTATCTTTTCTTATCAATTACATTCACTTGAATGAGGAGAATCGAAACGAAAGTAGAATCGACCAGATCCAACAGGTTGGAATTTATCTATCGAACCCATCTATCTAAAGTAAAAACTTAACGTGTATTCCCAGCATTAGTTTTGTTTTTAGCTTTATCTATCAACCCAGTATTTTTATTTACTCTACACGCTGGACAAATAAGAGGTTTCAGGAGATCTCTTTATTCATTAACTAGCATGGGGATGCATATCTGACCAGTCCAATTGTTTTGGGAAATCAGATAGCAACATGAATCATTGCTTTTGTTATCTAGCACTCCAGTGGGGAATGTCAGATGCCTCCCATGCCCAACAACAGTGAGTGGTGGGCTTTTTAAAATGGAGGTGGTCTCCTTGCTATGTTGGGGCCATATCCTACCGCTAACAAGACTACAAGAGCAGGATTTTTTATTGGGCTGTTCTCTGTGTAATTGAACATATTTAGTACCATGGCAAACTTCTTAATCCTAACAGATTAATGTATTTATTTAAAGGGAACCTGAGACAAAAGAAGTCTCAGATTTCATATTTACTTGGGGCTTCCTTAAACCCCCTTAAAGAGACTCTGTAACAAAATTTCTTCTATCCTATAAATTCCTACACCTGTTCTAATGTGGCCTGGATTACTGCAGCCTTTTCTAGTTGCACTGTCTCTGTAATATATCTAATCTTATTTTCTTTGTCAAGCATTGTCGACCCTGGGAGGAATGTGCTGCCTCTGCTGTAATAGGGAGAAGTTATACAGGCCCCTTCCACGCCCCTCTCTGCTCTCCTGTGTGCTGTGTGTATGAGTCACAGGCAAGGTCTCTGCTCACAGCCAGCCTGTTTCAGGCTCATGGAGCTGTGACCTTGTGAACAGCTGTGAGTGCAGAAAGATCAGTTCAAAGCCCATACAAGCAGCTAAGGCAACACTGGGAGTAACATTCCAGCAGTAAATTCAGGCTTGAGAGGAGCCACTGCAAACAGGCACCTGCTCTGATGATGTATTTCCTGTTTGGTGGCCATCTTCATTGTTTACAAAAACAATGGTGATTTTATCACCAAGAACGCAGCAGGGAGCGGCGAAAATGTCACAGAGGGGGCTAGGAGAAGAGAACAAACAGGCTGGTACGTTTATTTATGTAAGATTTACCCAGTACTCTTTAGGCCGCTTGGCCCCTGCCATGCCCCTGGGTGGCTCCTGTCCCCCGCTGGATTGCCTAATAGCCTGGCCAAGTCATGCTTCACCACTCATGCGTGGGATGGCTACACGCACCCTCTACCCTCCTCACGTTCCTGTGGCCAGGAACATTCTGCACCTGCAGTATGGTACCTGAGACAGTATACTTTAACAGTATGTAAATAAGTACATGTTAATAAACAGCTACAGTAAAGTGGTTCTGATGGTAGTGATTACTCATGGTCCAGATCACAACAATAAAGTAATGATATCACACAAAAAATACAAGGCAAATTAAATGTCATACCTTCTATTTCAAATTTGTGACATCAACCATTATAAATACATATTAGTCAAATAGACTTTCAGCGCTCATCATGCCTAGCAACATTGCATAACTGGAAATCATTTTTATTTCATTTTCTTAATACCCTTCATTCCATATTTAAAGCGGAACCAAAACAAACATTTTTTTAATTCAAAATATTTAGTTGCACCACTCTGACACATACAAAGATAAAACACTCCTTCAAGCCTATGAGCATTTCAGTGCATGCTTTTCACCCTCCTCTTTGCATAACTAGGGTTATACAGGTGGCAGCCATTAGCAATTCCTCCTTTGCCGGACACCACCTACTCCACCAGTCTGCCGGATTCTGTCCCGGCAATATGAAAGGAAGGGGAGGGGTTCCTCCAATAAATGTAAAATATTTTATATTTGTCATCATACAGCTGAAAAAAGGCTGCTATTTATTATTATAATTTAGAAAATAGATTTTATTTCTGATATGTTGTATTTTTAATTTAGGTCCACTTTAAAGGAATATTTTATATTATAATATTTAACGGAATAATTTAGAACCAACATAACTGTTATGAATATAAATTGTATCCCTGTAGTCTATAGATAATGCATTTCAACTACAGTTAAAGAGGAACTCCAGTGAAAATAATGTAGTAAAAAAAGTGCTTCATTTTTTACCATAATTATGTATAAATAATTTAGTCAGTGTTTGCTCATTGTAAAATCTTTCCTCTCTCCAATTTACATTCTGACATTTATTACATGGTGACATTTTTACTGTGGGCAGGTTATATAGCTGCTCCTAGCTGTTTTGGCTGTTACAGACAGCTGTAAACAGCCATTTCCTGTCTGTGAACATTGTTACATTGTGGCAGTTTGCCCAGAGTACCACGGTACTCAGAGCTTCTTGTGGGAGGGGTTTCAGCACAAAATCAGTCATACAGCGCCCCCTGATGGTCTGTTTGTGAAAATCATTATATTTCTCATGTAAAAGTGGGTATCAGCTACTGATTGGGATAAAGTTCAATTCTAGGTTGGAGTTTCTCTTTAAGGACTTATGAAAAACTTAAATGGCACAAAAAATATGTATATTTCCTGCCTGAAACATTATGGGTTAATTATGTCTTTTAAATGATCTTTTCAGTTCAAACCAAGAACAGTAGAAGACCTTTGACATTGAATTGACCTAAAGGCTGTGTTCTAAAGTTTGTACTACAAAAATTATGTTAGTGGCATCTGTAGTCAATTAAATAAATGTATCTCTTAAACAGGACAAGGTCTGCAATTACTGAAACTTAAATTCATCATAGATTGTTTTTTCCCATGGCTTCTTTTTGAATATTTATATGTGAAACAGGCATCATTTTACGGAGAAACATTGCCATTTCCAAAGACAAATCTTACATTAAGTTTATATGTTATGTTGCATCTACTGTATGTTTGCTTCTGTTTGCTTTTATCGAATCATATCTAATATCTTTCATTTCCGTGCTTTTTATTCTCTATTACCATAATTTTTCACTCTTTCTTAATAACGTAAACATTTTAAATTAAGATACAGGAAACCTGTAATCAGAAAATTCTGCAAACTGCCAGCAGCATAATCTTGGCCATAAATGGGCTTAGTATCGAGTTAGAATGCTTCTAGGTTTGAGGAGGTTGAATTGTCACCTTGTTCTCAGGAGCAACACAATGTGTCCCTCAGTGACTTACTATCCTTCTCACCCATCTGACTACTTCTATTCTCCATACATCCTCCCAAAAGTGTTGATGTAAGCGCAGTGAAATTTAAAGTACCACAGGGAAATTTAAAGATTTCTGAACTGAAATATACCATTTGCTGTCAGTTAAAGGTGAGAGGAGAACTGATGTGCCATGTATCCCTATGGCTCAAGAGGGTGATGTTACAGTTTAACAGTGTGCTGACCAGAGAGCTGTTATTGGCAGGGGTGCTCGGCTACCCCTTTTCAAAATCTAAATTGATCCGGATCCGGATACCCAGATATCCGGATCCGGATCGGATATCCGAATCTTAACGTTCATATATCCGAATAGAATCGGATATCCAAACCCAGTATCCGAAATATCCGCCCGGATTCGGATATCTAGATAGAAAACCAGAAGTGGCCTTTAAATTGCTTTTAAAACGTTTTTAGGGTAAATGAGGCATGTAGCATCATGACTTAAAATCCCTTCCCCCAACAAAAAATGTCTGTCAATTAACATCAGGACTAGATTTCAGACAGAGGTCGTGCAGCTCACATTGTTTCCAAAGTCCAACCGCACAGCTGGGACATGGCAGTTTTCAGCCCAGACACCTCCAAAAAATTACACAGCAATTTTGTTTTGGGTTAAATATAGGTGGTATCAGCACAGCAGCAGTGGCCTGTGGCACCCTGGCAGTGGGAGCAGCAACAGCAGCAGGAGCAGGGCAATGCAGCAGCAGCAGGTGTAATGTCTGCCAGGAGCATGCCAGACATGGCATTTGGCAGTGGCACGTGACACTTGGCACTTTGCACTTGGCACTTTGCACTTGGCACGTGGCACTTTGCACTTGGCATGTGTCACGTGACACGTGACACACACGTGCCAAGTGCCTCCTGCCACGTGCCAAGTGCCACCTGTCATGTGCCACCTGCCATGTGCCAAGTGCCACGTGCCAAGTGTAAAGTGGCAAGTGCCAAGCAGTTCTGTAGTAAGCTAACACAGTAGTAATACTACACTAACAACTAACTAGCACTGACTGCAGTACTACAGTACTAACTACACAATAACACAGTACTCCTATTCCCTAACCTAGCCTATACTGTAGCTAAGGATAGCAGGCCAGCAGGCAGCAGCTGGCCTGGTCTGTGCAAAGCACACACACAGACACATAGCAGCTGCCTGCAGCAGCCCTGCAGCACACACTCTGACTGTCACTGAATGAAATCAAGCTAGCTACCTAATAAACAATATAACAATAGTGTAGTGATAGTGAAGGTGTCAATCACTGAACAGCTTTAGGTTTATCACTGTATACAGCACTTGCTAGGCCAGCAGCACTGCAACATGTCTCTCAGTGAGCAGTGACAAGCAAGGACGATATTTCTCATCATGACAGCCCTCCTTAATATACAGGGGGGCCTGGCCAGGGTTCCTTTCTGTGATTGGGTGCTAGGGCTTAGGCTGAGAGCCCTCTGATTGGCTCATTGAGGTCAGGTGGGGCTGGCCAGGGTTCCCTTCTATGATTGGTTACTAGGACTTCTGCTGGGAGCCCTCTGATTGGCTCAATGAGGTCATCTCCTAAGTTACAGTATTCAACCAAATATCCGTATAGTGCTATTCAGATTTGGGCCCAGGTATCCAGAATCCGAATCCGGAAAAAAGTTTGGATATCTGGGTAATCCGGATATCCGAAATCCGGATGAGCACCACTGGTTATGGGGTAATGGCCATTTTCAAAATGGAGGATGGAGAATTCCCTTGATCACAGTGGGCAAACAGGACGAAGGAGAGGAGAAAGAGATTGAGGAGTAGACTACACGGGAGGTAAGTATGACTTCTGTATGTTTATTTTGACTTTTGATTTTCAGTTCAGGTTTTCTTTAAAGCAAATCTGAACTGAAAATAAACATATGACATAACTTATAGTATGTGTCGAACTAGTGGACACCTTGAGCATGTTTAACCATCTAAAGCTACAGCACACAAACCAGAGGAAGATCTAAATGACCCAGAAGTGATGGACAGAGCATCTGGCTAACCTTGATCTTTCACCTTGTCGCAGTATCTTCATCCTTCCTTACCTCCATCTGTTAATTGCTACATTTGCATCCTATAATATGTTATTTACCTGCACAGCTTCTTTCTTTTCTTTCCAGCACACTACATTCATTATCCCCTCCACCCCACCACCTACCCTTACACACACACTTACGAAAGCTAAATGAAAGAGCTTCATTCATATTTTTCCCCCAGGATAACCCATCACCTCCACAGGCCGTCTATGTCAAATTTGAGGCATGACTACTTTTTTGTTAGGAAGAGCCTTTTGCCTGTACTCTGATGTCTGCTTCATTTGAAAGAGCCTCCTGCCTCTGCTGTAAGGCAAGCCTACATTTTTTGTTATAAAGACCTCTTTAAGACCTCTTTAAGGACCTTTTGCCTTTCTAAGGGGAAACCTACCTGGAGGGTTGCATCTTAGATTTTGATGGCTGATAGCACTGATGCACTTTACTAGGACCCTGCATTGTTATAATAACTTTGTTAAATGTAGGTCCTGTTTTACACTGCACATTTGTATTATGTCTTTGTGAGGATCCGCTCGGCTGCCTGCACAGGCAGGCAGCTTTTTGACCACTGTTCAGGTCTGCATTCTGCAGGTCTCTAGAAGAGAGACCTTTTGTCAGTTTTGCAGCTTGCTGCTGAGGAATTTGCATACGTTTGTCATGCAGATTGCCTAGCCACATCCTTTGTAGGCTTGCTCTATATATACCATGTGATATCACAGATCTGGGCTGGTCATAAGGGTTTGTCCTGTGAAACACTCCTGGAGTGTCAGCCTTGCTCATTGTTTAAAGATTAACTTAGAGTAATTCCTGGGACTGCACTAGGCAGGTTCCCTAGTGCAGTTAGGATTGCATATCTGTTTTGTTTGTCTGTTGCGATTGTCCTGTCCCTGCGGTGGTCGACAGGAGATCGTTCTGATCTTTGTTCTTGGAGTATAGCTGGAGCAGCGGTTGCTACCAGCTTTCTCATCTGCCTGTCTAGCTTGGATCGCACTCGCCTTGCGCTAGTGCTGTGGATCCTTCTGTTCTGTCTTCCTGGATTGCACTAGCCTCTTGCGCTAGTGCTGTGGATCCTATCTCTCACTTATTCCTGTTTTCGTGTATCTGTCTTGTCTGCTACGAACGCTTGCTGGAGGCTCGGTGAGGTAACCGTTAAGCAAGCGCTCGCGTCCTCTGTTTTATGTTTGTCTGTCGGTGGTTAGTTAGGCGTGCTTGTCTCTGTTGTGCTTAACATGCGGAGACCGCGCATAAACGCGTGCACTGTTGCGAATGAGTGTGGTGTTCGCGTTTAGTTAGCGTTTGTTATTTTCCTTATCTTCTCATTGTATATTTGCTGTGACTTTGCTACTCTCGTGCTCTGCCTTGCTGTAGCCTTGTGTCACCTCTGGCAATTGCCTTTCTCGCGATTGCGTTCCTACTTCATATCTGCTGTTGTGTATGCACCGTCGCGGGTTGGCGACTAGTTTGGTGCACACACATACAATCTGTCCCTTTGCTCAATCTCATTCGCAATCGCTTCTCAGGCGATTGCGTTCTCACTCCATTTCCTTTGTTGTGTGTCCGCCGTCGCAGGTTGGCGGCTAGATTGGTGGACATACATACATTCCTCATCTGTGCTTATTCGGTCTTGTGTCGCTGTTAGCAACCGCCATCTCCGGCGATTGCCTTCTCACTTTATCTTCCTGGTTGTGTGTTCATCATCGCAGGGTGGCGACTAGTTTGGTGAACACACATACGCTTTGATCTCTCTGTCGCTTTGATCTCTCTCTTTCAGGGCTATCTTGCCCTGCGCTTCTTACCTTCATGCAATTCCTGTCTGGCGTGTGTGGCAGGGCAGAGGAGCTGTTCCTCTGCACTCCACAGCTCCACCTG
This sequence comes from Hyperolius riggenbachi, assembly GCF_040937935.1. NCBI lineage: Eukaryota > Metazoa > Chordata > Amphibia > Anura > Hyperoliidae > Hyperolius > Hyperolius riggenbachi. The sequence continues at coordinate 163,692,861 of NC_090656.1, read as the reverse complement.
CCAACAGGAATTTCCCTCTACAGATGCATTGCACCTTTTGCTGGGTTCCCTCAAATTATACGCTTGTGGAGGATTTCCGCAGTGTCAGCGCACGTCTTGTGCGCTGATCACGGAGAGAATTCCACAATCGTTACAGTCTTGCCCACTTATGGCTGCTAGGCACTGAATGCACTTTTCAGAATTACTGCATTTGTGCAAAATATGTGTGACATTTTTGTATTGGTGTAAACCACAATGTATTAATAACTAGCTAATGGCCCGGCATTGCCCGGGTATGTATTTGGCTGGTGTTGGCTTCACCCACTTTTTATAACCCGAACACATACAGTAATTACTCATTTACTCAATGACCTAGTTTGTGAGCTTTGCAGTCATTGACATCAATCATTTGCATTGAAATGAAACAAATCTGATTGGGCTCCACCTCCTTTTCTGAATTTGAACCCCAGTCACCCAATGACCAACTGTACCAGGTTTGAGGTTTGTGCCATTAACAGTGCAAGAATGGCAGCAATTAAATATTCCCCTTGAAAAGCAATAGGTGATTTTTTATTGGCTTTTGTAGGCACCACCCACTTTTCAGAATTTTAATCCCAGTCACCCAGTGACCAACTGTGCAAAGTTTAAGAACCCTACCATATATAGTGTAAGAATGGCTACAGTTTACATTTTCCCAGCAAAATTTGTATTTTTCTCCACCCACTGATGACCTGGCATTGCCCGGGTATGTATTTGGCTGGTGTTGGTTTCGCCCACTTTTTCTAACTCTAACACACAATTACTTAATTACTGAATGTCCAAGTTTGTAAGCTTTGCGGTCTTTGGCATCAATATTTTCCTTTGAAAGGAAACACATTTGATTAGCTGTTTGTGGCTCCACCCCCTTTTCTGAATTTGAACCCCAATCACCCAGTGACCAACTGTACCAGGTTTGAGACTTGTGCCATTAACAGTGCAAAAATTGCAGCAATTAAATATTCCCCTTGAAAATCAACAGGTGAATTTTGATTGGCATTTGTAGGCTCCACCCACTTTTCTGAATATTAATCCCAGTCACCCAGTGACCAACCGTGCAAAGTGTAAGAACTCTGCCATTAACAATGTAAGAATGGCTGAAGTTTACATTTTCTCAGTGAAATTTGTATTGGTCTCTGCCCACATTTTGGTTATGGGGATAAAAATTATCCTATATGTTATTCTAGGTAATGTACTATATGTGTGCCAAATTTCATTTAAGTCCGTTCAGCCATTGTTATGTGATTGAGTAAGAAACATCTAAGCATCCAAACTTTCACATTTATAATATTAATAAGATTATTTCCCATTAGGAATATTATTATTATCAAGCCCCTGATGAGTCTGGTAGATGACAAAATGCGTAGGGAAGAGCCAGTACGCCTGACGCAATTATGCATAGCAGCAACGGTGGAACGTGGAAGGGAGCCGGGCTAGCATGGGAGCTCGGTGAGCGAGATGCCGCCCAATAACCAACAGACAGCAATCCAGGGCCCTAGGAACACCGCTGTGATATGCTCTTTAGCTCTGGGATCTTGTAAGTTGCAAATTGATGCAAGAAGAGTGGATGTTGGCAAATATTTTTACTTCATGTTGTGTAATGAAAGTTTTATACGTTTTGTTGAAGTTTTACTGAAGATTAAATAAATTGAAACAGGATCTTGTTATGGTTCACTGATGTACCTTGGTGAAGCATATTATTGAGCATGAGACCCATTTGACAAGTGAGGTGGCTACAATCTGGTGAGCCTCCCTGACTGCAGTGTGGTGATTTATTACGAGTGATGGCACTTGGTTCACAATGCACACACTGGAATTTTAGTGTGTTGTTTTATGTAAACAGTATTACACAATGTATAGCCTTTTCTTTTTGTAGGCAGATATTACCTGCTTGTGAGAGTGCAGTGGACGTACAAAATCACTTACTGTCTGGACTGGAAAATACAGCAGCGAACTCATAGAATATTTTTCACTAAGAGCACTTGTGCCAAGGTCATATTTTCTATATAAGGTGGCGCAGCCTATTGTAGTATAATTATTGTTGGTTTCACAGTGTCCCACTGTTTTTACTTGTATTTAAATTATCTTATGGTATACAACCTACAATAAAATTATTTACACACTAAATTTCCTGGTGGCCAGGAAATGGAGGAGGCAAGCAAGCAGATTGTCGCAAGCCTGGTGCAATTTTTAAGGGTGGACAGCAGGGCCCGGGGGGCTGGTGCAGGCATGAGAAGCACACAAAGGCATGTCAATGTGCACAGAACATGCCTCTGTGTCCTATTAAGATTTATAAACTCCTCCTCAGATTCTCTTTAACCTCCTTGGCGGTAACCCTGAACGTAGTTCGGGGTAAGCCACGCAGGAGGTTTTCTCAGGCCCTGCTGGGCCGATTTGCGTAATTTTTTTTTTGCTGGACGCAGCTAGCACTTTGCTAGCTGCACCAGCACACCGATCGCCGCCGCCCCGCGCTTGATTGCCGCTATCCGCGCCGCCGTAGAGCCCCCCCCTAGACCCCTGCGCTGCCTGGCCTATCAGCGCCAGGCAGCGCTAAGGGGTGGATCGGGACTCCCTTAGACGTCACGATGTCCATGACGTCGGTGACGTCATCCTGCCCCGTCGCCATGTTGACGGCGGAAGCCCTCCAGGAAATTCCGTTCTTTGAACGGGATTTCCTGATCGCCTATCGCCCGAGGCGATCGGAGGGGCTGGGGGGATGCCGCTGAGCAGCGGCTATCATGTAGCGAGCCCTAGGCTCGCTACATGATTTAAAAAAAAAATAGCAAAAAACGGCAGCGCTGCCCCCTGGCGGTTTTTAATATACCGCCAGGGAGGTTAAAGGATATCAAGTTGAAAATAACCAGCAAAAGAGAGGCTTTACATTGTTTTTTTTGCTCTCCAGACCAGGACCACAGCATTAGTAGTCCCCCCTGTTCGCCTGCAATCAGTCCCAGTACCGACCAATACTAAAAATGGTCTTCAAACCGGAAATACTTCTGCTCGCACATGCGCAGTTTATCCGGAGACATGGCTGTGATCCTTATGCTCTGTGTGCTTGCACCACCAACACGAAAACACAAGGACAACCTTTCTCCAGTTCAAAGATCGCCAGCCATTTGTAATCATGGCCAGTACTGGGACTGATTGCAGGTTAACCGGGTATTGCAGGCGGACAACTAATGCCGCGCTTCTGGTCTGGAGAGCATAAAGAAACAATCAGTGATGCTCATCACGACCTCGTGATTGATCACGAAATAGCCATGATTCACAAGCATTTTTTCACTATCCAACATCCGAATCTGTGATTGCACAGCGATCAGGAATTCAGTCCTGAATGCACTAGTGATCGTGGTCCAAATCTGGCCAGTGATCACGGATTTTGCTGCGATCACAGCTGTGTTTAAAACCGCCAAAACCCGCTGATTTTAGCGGTTATTAGCAAAGCCTCCTTACATGATATAAACACCAAATTTTATATAAGCACTAAATAAGAACAGTGAGACTAAGAGAACATTTTCTTTTTTTAATAAGACCTTATAGTTTTTGAGAAAATCTATTTCATAGATTAACGTTAAAGAAAAATCCATGATCATGGGCGTGATTAGGGACGGATCTAGACAAAGTTGTGCCTAGGGCAAGGTCAGATTTTGGCGCCTAAAGGTCAGGTTTTGGCACCAAAACAGCGCCTTATGGTCAGGTTTTGGCGCCTAAAGGTCAGGTTTTGGCACCTAAATTGCAATTACCCATCCAAATTTTGCCGCCTTTTTAAGAATTCAACAAACTGCGCCTGGGGCAAGAGACCCGCCTGCCCCCCCTAGATCCATCCCTGGGCGTGATCATGGATTCTACATGTAATCACGGCTAAAATCTGAGTTGAATCCGCAGCTCTGATTCAAATACGGATCACAATCACGGCATATCCGGATTTACTCGAATTCGTGATTGAGGGGTATTCGAGCAACACTAGAAACAATGTAAGGCATCTCTTTTGTCAGTCACTGATAGCCTTTAAGCACCACCTTCCAATATATTGTAATAGTTTTATTATTAGTTATTTGAGAGTGGTTTTCCTACAAAATTACCTTTTTAACAGATTACAATATCCCTGTGTGCAGACAGGGTACTATTTCCCATCCACCTTCACAGTGGTAGTCTTTGAGACAACCCAAGAGTAACCCCCCCTTCTTACAACTCTAGACCAAACTTTTTGCCCTTTGTCAATTATTGGAGGACAAGAGACCAATGCATGATTAAAAGCGTTTGCTCTGTTACCAGTAGCTAAAGGCTCATACTACAAAAATAAATAAATAAAAACCCCACCACTTTTTATTTCACTGTAATTTCTTTAACCAGTCCTGTACCAGCAGTCTCTCCCCCGTTAAGGACCAGAGTTGCTGGAACCAAAGAATGGCACCTCCTGACGATTCGCCGCATATACCCGCTGCTCCCGCCTTTCACACCCTTCCTTCATCCTCAAAGGCCCCATTCTCTGCCATCGCTATTACAGCAGAGCTGTGTGAGCAGGTCAGGAGCTGCTTTCATTGGCTCCTGATGCTGTCCATCAATGTAAGCCAATGGGATTATCTTACAGTTATGACAGGGTCAGTAGACAATGCAATCGGCTCCTGACCGGCTCACATAGCTCTGCCGTCATATAGACATCAGGCTGAGTGTTCGGCTGGGAGCAGGATCTACAGGGCGTAGATTTCAATCATCAATGTCCGGAAGTGGTTAAAGTGAACCCTCGGTGAAAATAAACTGATGAGATAAACAATTGAAATTATCCTCATACTCCAAAAAATGTCTTTTTAAGATATCCCATGGTTTTATTTTATATTACAGAGTGCCCAGAAGCTCATGGTGAACCAGAACACCTAGGAGTGTGTAAAGAGCTACAATGGACAAAAAACCCTCTTACTAAAAGGCTATGGAAATCAAAAGTTTGCTTTCTTAAAACAGAATTTATTTGCAATAATTCGGGTTGGAGTGAGCTCTGAGATGTCTCCCTGCTGAAATATGCAAATTATACATTGTTGTCCCAGGAAGCTAAACATACCTCCAGATCTGCTGGAATGCAATGATGTGGATAATTTGCATATTTCAGCAGTGATGCACAGAGCTCACTCCAACCTGAATTATGGCAAATATTTTCTGTTTTAAGAAAGCAAACTTTTGTTTTCCATGACATTTACAAAGAAGAGTGAATGTTTTGTTGTATCTGCTCAGTAGCAGCCTATTAAGTGTCCCTTAATGTCCCTTTTTTATAATCTCCCCCTGCACTCGGAAGTTGTATTCTGCCAAGAAAACTTTTATGACTGTAATTTCCTTATCAGTGGTGTTTACTAAATTCCCAACAAGGTACCGACAAGACAGAATCTGTCACTTCTATGACTAAAAATTAACTCTTTCAGGCATTAAAACAAAACAAGTAAAACAGCCTTGTTATCATGTTTATCTCATCATGTCACGTGTTAACTCTGGTACACTTTAAAAGGTGTTTTGAGAGCTTTTGATGCTTGAAAAGAAAGGTATTAAAAAAAAAAGATAAAAAAAATGCTAAAAGTTATTTTAAACAAAGATGAAAAAAATATTTCTAGGAAGAAAATTCAGGAGAAAACACGAATTGAAAAAGGGCCTCTACTTATCTTTTTCTCTTAAGTTTTCTCCCAGGAAATAATTTTTCTTCTTATCGAAAAATAGATTTTCAGTACTTATCAATTGTATTGTCAATAGGTTCTTACATGTTTGAAACTTTACATATATTTTATTTGTAAGTTTTGAAAACGTCTCCTTGGAGAAAAATCAGGAGAAAAGTTAATAGCATGCAGGCCTACAGACGGTAGCAAAAAGGTGATAGTCTTTGTCCAGGTTGTAAGTGCCTTGCAAAGGGTGTTTCAGTTTCCAAGTTTAAAAAAGACAAACAAAAGATAAATTTACATTTTAACATTTTATCTCTCTGAAAACATTTTCCCAAAAAGCACCATACTGTGCTTGTGGAAAAGAAGAAAAAAAAAGAACATAGATATAGGAAACAGATAGCCATCTACAATGCATTGCCTTTGTTTTGTGGAATGATAAAAGGTTCCTGAATGAGGTAAAGTCAACATGTTCTATAGTCAGAGATGTGCCTTTTGGCATTATGGGTGAAGCAAAGTAAAATGGATTTACAATAGTTCCACGTCAGTGAAGAAAAAATAATCTGACCTTATTGTTTAAAGTAATAATTTATTGTGTTGAGGGCAAACCAGAAGCTACTGTTTTTTCCTTTAGTGCACATTGAGCTATCCCTAGCCTATTCAGGAGGATATAAATTGAATTTGGCTTTGTGAAATTGTTTAATTCTATGCTTTATGCAAAATACCATTTTTAAAGATTATATGTTACTACTGAATTTTTGCACAAACCGCATAGGCCATAGCCTAGCTCTGAAAGTTTGCCAGAGGTTTTGACTAGCCCCACTGCATATTAGAAATTTTAATTGAAGATAAATGCATGTTCCTTACTGAGAAAGCCAGCATATTCACTGGTGGCACAGTGTCTGCATTCATCACTTCTGCTTGTATTGCTCCTAACATTTCAGAAACTTGTGTGCTTTTCATGCATTGGTGGTCCCATGCCTGATCATCTTACCACAAACTTCTGTTTGTTTGTTTTTTTGCAAAATTTGAGTTTCAAATGGCATAATCATAACATAGGCACCCCTAACATGACTAACCTTATTCTTACCATTTAACTTATCTGTATAGCTAATTATCCCACCTGACCTGTGTTCAAACCTAATTTTTACATAGAGCAGAAAAACCGAGAGCCCAATATGGTGTAGTATGTATTGGAACAGGGAGAGAAATTAAATCGTAAGTATTATACTCACAAACATGGGTTACCCCTGATGCAACCACTGTATAGGCAGGTGGGGAGATTAGGCCTGTCTCCACTCAGGACTAAGATGTTGCTCTCTGTAGATAGAAGAAAAAGGGTGTACCATCCTTTCACCGGGGGTGGAGAACTTGGTATAAGGATGAACAGCGGCGCCAAAAGGATAAAATATGCTAAAAGGTTTAAAACATTTGGGTGGCGGTGGTGGACCAGCCACACCAAAACAGACACGATGCTGTCACTTGAGGTAGAAATAATTTATTCACATACTCCTAGATAAAACTGCAATGCACAATCCCGCTTCATCAGGCAATAAACAACCAGAGTATCACACAACTCAGGGTCCAATAATAGCCAAGGAGGTGCCAAGCTATTATTGGACCCCGAACTGTGTGATACTCCGGTTGTTTATTGCCTGATGAAGCGGGATTGTGCACGTGAAACGCGTTGCAGTTTAATCTAGGACTAGGAGTATGTGAATAAATTATTTCTACCTCAAGCGACAGCATCGTGTCTGTTTTGGTGTGGCTGGTCCACCACCGCCACCCGAATGTTTTAAACCTTTTAGCATATTTTATCCTTTTGGCACCTCTGTTCATCCTTATACTAATTTTTACACATCAAGAACCATGACCAACTAAATATACCAATTAATATGATCTTAACCAAAACAAATCCATTCTCTAAAATAAACCTAACATTGACTTCTAACTTTATAAATACTAAAGTAACCCTATCAAGATGCCAAACTGTAGATTTATTAAATAAAAAACCTAACCCTCACAGTAACATTCACTAACTTTCAGGAACAAAATAAGTGGATACTCTCCTAAGTTGAGGGTCCCACACTGGAAATGCAGCATGGAACTGTCTTCTACCAAGAAGAACTAACTTCAAGTTTTAATCAAGGTCTGGAGTTTCACCACTGACATTTTACTGGGTCATAAAGCCTTACTTTTTCCAAACGTGTTTTATGCAGCTCTAGTTTTGCAATGTGAGCCAGAGAAACAAGTGTACAACAGCTACATAAAAACAAGCAAGTCTATTTTGTCTTTTTAAACATTTAGGAGAGGGTAAAACTAGTATTAGGCCAGAGAAATAGGGAAGGGAAGACAACTAAACTTGAGTGTGGGGTATGGGGGTCTGGGGAGCAGAAAATATAAATTTTACTTACTTTTGCTTAAACCAATCTTAAACCAATCAATCTGTGCCTTAACCTCCTTAGCGGTAACCACATGCTAGATTTGGGGTGAAAAAACGCAGCTCAGAGCGGTAACCCCCCCTAGAGCTACACTCGTGGTAGCCACCAGGAGGTCCATGCATAGAATTGCGCACAGCGGGCAATTTCACCCACCTCCCGGGCAATTCAGACGCTGGTGGCCATTCCTTTTCCTGTCCACAGAGGCTCTGCATCCCCCTTGGTGAGATTGCTGACTGCCGTCATGATGACAGCCTGCGTATCTCACTATAGGGTTACAGCGCCACCCGGAGGACAGAGGGAGAACTAATGCGCTGGATCCCAGGGAGGTGCATAAGTGCAGGGGCTGCTCCAGGCTCTTTTGCGGTATGATTTTTTCTTGCTTTTAGGGTCTAAAAACACATGAAAAAATTGTACCACTTTTAGACCCTACAATCAGGAAGGAATCATACCGCCAGGGAGGTTAATATGTTAATATGTGCTCATTTGCAGTGTCGACTTGCATGTTAATTGGGAATGGGATATGAAAGTTGTCATTCAAGAGTGTATAGATATGTATAGAATAGTCTTTAATAGCTAAATAATCTGCTGTAAAATCTGAAAAGTTCACAAAGAGCAAGAGGTGAAAAAAAAATCCATCTATGTTGACTTTTAAATAATTTACAGAAAAAAATCATAAACAATCAACCTCTTTTTATTGTGAAACTGAATAAATGTAAAAACAGTTGGCTCACCTATTGCCTAGTCTACACTGTTTATGTTTACTTTTACACTATTTTTTGAAGGGTTTCCCTTTAAACGTTAAAGTAAACTTGAATAGGAAAAAGGTCACTATTTGGGTCATTACATCAGGAAAGGGAAACCTCTAGATCCTCTGAATATATTGTCAGAATTTGAATGGATCACTATAAGACGAAAAATGGTGAGCTTCTGAGAGGAACTGATGGTGAGGTTAGTATGAAATATTCATTTGCAGCTATGTCATGAGCTTATTTTAAATAATTTTACTCGCTTTAGGTTCCCTTTAAAGGACAACAATGGTGAAAAATTTTAAATGCACTTTAAATTACTATTTGCATATGTTCTTGCCATTAACAGTAAGCAGTAAAAGTCTGAAAGGTTGTGGGCTAGACAAATGTCCTCATTGGGGATTCCCAAGGTTTTCTTTATTTTCAAAAGCTCTTACTGAATGGGAGTTGCTCAGTCCAAGTGCCAAATAGTGTGCAAATGAGTAGGCAGGCTGGCCAACATTTTTATATCTTTCCTTTCAAGGGATCACTTTTGTAAAGAATAAAGGAGATGCTGAGAATCCCCCATTAGGAGGTGGACTAGTCCAAATCCTGATCTGTTAGATTTGTACTGCCTTCTGTAAGTGACAGGAGCATAGGAGAAAATGTATTTATAGTGCATTTAACTATAGGAGAAATGTACTTGCTTTTAATTCTCGAAAACCTAATGTTCTTCTTTTTCCCAACGCTAATTCTCCTCACTCTAACCATACGTTTTGCAACCCTGCAGGATGGGCCACACAGGAATTAGCAGAAGACTATTTTTGCAGCAATTTGCTAAAGACTGCACAAAATGTAATAGAGAAATGACATTTATGAAACTTAAGCGCACACAATGCAATACTGTATATGTGAAAACACTGAAAACATATGGTGAACATGATGATAACCAAGTAAAAAGCCACAAATAACTAAGGAACAAACATACAGTATATACACATATATAGCAGTTCATAGTACAGAATCAACAGGCAGAGGCAACGTTTAAGGATACCCGAGGAAAACAGGAAATTAAAAATGACCCAGCAACATTGTATAAATGCTTTTCAGGGAATGTCTTTGTAAAGAGTAAAAGCCTTGTTGAGAATCCCCCATGGAGAGATGGACTAAACCAAAACGTATCAGTTCTGTCAGATTTCTGCTACCTACTATAAGTGACAGAAACTTACAGTAGGTAGGAGAAAATTAATTTATGGCTCATTATACTCTAAAGGAGCTTTCTTCTTATTTGTATATGTTTACACATGTGTTAAATTTTAAAATTTTACAATTTGTAGCAATTTTTTTTCACTTATTACATCCCTGTAGAAGCATACGGCTCAATGTAATTGGTCAGAGTAATACTTTAATTTGTTTTTGTTTTTTTTGTTTTTTTCGTTTAACACAAATTTTTATTGATGAAATTCACATAGCTTAAACAACTGAATAAGAGATAGTGCATGATCAATGTATTTTAAACACATACAAATGCCTCTTATGAGAAACAAAAGGGAAAGCAATGTGAGTAGTAAAAGATTATGACATATTGGTATCATTCTAATAGTAAATATTTCTGCTCATATCGAAATGATATTTAAAGCTATGGAGACTTATAGTACTCTAGCTCAAGGGAGAGCAATATAGAAAAAAAAAGAAAACTGAGTAAGAAGAGAAGAAAAAAAAACAAAAGGGATAGAGAGATAGGTCTATTTATGTGGGTCTGTCCGTTTGTCTATTATCTGGTATTTTAAGACGTAGTTTCTTCAGGTCCTGGTTGATAGAGCAGATATCTATTATAATCATGGAGGGTTATAGTTCAGGAAGTATGTTTCCCATGGATCCCATATTTTATCATGCTTGGATTCTGTGTCTCGCAGTATAGCTGTTAAAAGTTCCATCAGTTTAGTCCATCTAATTTTGGCCATAATTTCGGAAGTTGAAGGAATAGAGAGACTTCGCCAGTGTGAAGCCAGGGCGAGTCTGGTAGCCGTCAAAATATGGGTTATTAGTCTCATGGTGTGTTTTTTGGTTTTAGGAATGGGTTTACCTAGCAGCATATATATAGGATCCATGGGAATATGAGTACCCGTTACGTTTAGGATCAAGGTTTGAATTTCTATCCATAGAGGTTGAATGACAGGGCAGGCCCAGTAGATGTGTTCGAGTGTGCCTATATGTCCACAACCCCTCCAACAAGTATTAGGGAGTTCATGGTAGATCTTAGCCAATACTTCAGGGGTTCTGTACCATCTAAACAGTATCTTGTAAATGTTTTCTTTTATCTGTGTGCACATAGAAGTATGTTTGGCGTTTTCCCATATAGAGGACCAATCCTCCAAGCTTATGGGTCGGCCTAAGGCTTTTTCCCATCTTGTCATGTAAACATGTTTGGGTTTAATGGAGCCAGATTTATCAAGTAACAGAGTGTATATTGATGAGATGAGGCCTTTTTGATGCCCTTTGTGATCACATAGACGTTCAAATGGGGTATGTTCGAGTAAGGGACTTTTGCCTTTGGAGAGGGATCTTAGAAAATGATAGGTTTGATTATATTCCATATTGAGCTTAGCTGTGAGTTGTATTTTGCCTTCTAGTTTTTCTTTAGTCACAATATTTCCCGATAGTACATCTATCCAATTGCTGAAGTTAGTGTATTTAAGAGTATACCATCTAGCCATAAAGTCTTCTGCCATCCCAGGGATAAAGGCTGGATTTCCCAATATGGGATATAGTGGAGATATGGGGGATCTAAGATTGGCCGTTTTTGCAGTTGCCCGCCATATTTGTAAGGTAAATTTGATGGTAGGGAGTAGCTGGTCGGTAGGGATCTTAGGTGGAATCTGGGGCCAAATTAATGCTGGGAGGGACATTGGGAAGATGCTCATTGCTTCAATGAGACCCCATTTGGTATATACCTTGAGGTCGGACCATTCAGAGAGTTGCCTTAAATGAGCCGCCTGGTAGTACAGTTTTAGGTTGGGTAATCCTAGACCTCCTTGCTCCCGAGATGCCATTAGAATAGTGGAGTTAATTCTGGGATGGGAATTATTCCAAACAAATTTTAAAAAGGCACGTTGTAGTATTCTGAGTTGTGAGGGTGGTACTCTAACAGGGAGGGTCTCAAATAAATATAATAGCCGCGGTAATATGTTCATTTTGAGAGAATATATTCTGCCAATCCATGATATTTTAAAAGCAGTCCATTTGTGCAAATCTGAGAGTATAGACTGAATTAGAGATGGGAAATTTGCTTTATATAGGGTAGAATAAGAGTGGGTTAGGTTGATACCTAAGTATTTAATGGCCTGTGTCTTCCAATTATAATGGAAAGAGCTTTGTAAGATATCAAGTGAGTTTTGTGGGATCTTGATAGGGAGAGCTTCAGTTTTTTCTTGATTGAGTTTGAAGCCTGAGATGGACTCAAATTTCCTTAATATAGTATGTAGTATGGGGAGTGAGGTGAGAGGCTGAGTCAAGGTTAACAGGATGTCATCCGCGAAAAGCGAGATTTTATATTCTCTTGTTCCTTGTTTAACTCCTGTGATGTCCGGGTTCTGTCGTATTGCACACGCCAGTGGTTCGATACTAAGGGCGAATAATAAAGGGGAGAGGGGGCATCCCTGGCGTGTACCATTAAGAATGGGAAAAGGTATTGGGGATGCAAAGGGTAGTTTAACTGAGGTGGATGGGGAAGAATAGAGAAATCTTATTAAGGTTAGGAAAGGTCCGCTAAATCCCTGATGTTCCATAACTTTGAACAAGAATGACCAGGAAAGCCTATCAAAGGCCTTCTCTGCGTCCAAACCCAGGAGCAGAGAGGGCCGGTTGGACCTGTTCATTAGTTCTATCAGATTGATTGCTTTCCTCGTATTATCACCTGCTTGACGGCCCATTATAAAGCCCACTTGGTCACTGTTGATCATAGTTGTGAGGATCGGGTTCAGGCGATTAGCTAAAGTTTTTGTAATAATTTTAAGGTCAGCATTCAAGAGGGATATTGGGCGGTAGCTTTGTGGGAGTTGTGGATCTTTCCCTTCTTTAGGGATCATAGTGATTAGGGAGTTTAAGAATGACTGAGGAACAGTTTGTCCATCCATAAGTGTGTTGGCTAATATGGTCAAATAGGGAGCAAGGATGTGTTTAAACTTTTTGTAGTAGGAGTATGTTAAGCCGTCAGGGCCAGGAGCTTTAGAGGAGGGTAGGAATTTGATTATTTCTGAAATTTCCTCTGTTGTAATAGGGGAGTTTAAGAGCCGGATATTATCTTCCGTTAATTTTGGTAGGGACAGTTGGCTTAGGAATTCATCAATTTTAAGTAAATGCGCAGAATGGTTGGGCGGTTGGGGGAGATTATAAAGTTGCTGATAATATTCTGTGAAGATTTGAGCAATCTTTTGAGGGTGAAAATGTGTAATTCCCTGAGGGTCTTTTACTGAGTGAATGAGTGGTTGGGATGATTTCGGGTTGAGTTTCCTAGCAAGAATGGTGTGGGGCTTATTGCCTCGTTCAAAAAAAAGTTGTCTGGTCCATCTCAGGCTTTTTTCTAACTGTGCGGATTGGAGAGTTTGAATTTCATATTTTACAGTTTGTAAGGCAGTGTAATGTGTTTGGGAGGGGTCGGCCCTATAGAGGTTTTGTGCCTGTTTGAGTTTTGAATGAAGATTTAGGAGTTTAGATGACATTGTTTTTTTACGCTTAGTAGCTTCTGAGATGAATAACCCTCTAATAAAAGCCTTGTGTGCTTCCCAAAGTGTCCCTACAGAGGAGACCGAACCATCATTTGTATCAAAGTATGCTTGCAGCTCCTTTGTAAATTTGGATAAGAGTTCTTTGTCTTGTAATAGGGTTTCGTTTAGTCTCCAGAAATTCGGCTTGTGACTATAGGAATATAAATCAATCTCTATGACAACTGCTTGGTGATCTGACCATGCAATGGGTTGTATTTCAGCCTCTCTCAGCAGGGGCAATATGGTAGCTGTTGAGAACAGGTAGTCCAGTCTGGAATGAGATGCATGAGGTGGAGAGAAAAAGGTGAATTCTATAGAGGTGGGATTGGAGATCCGCCATAAATCTAAAAGTCTATATTGTCTCAAAAGTGTTCTAAATTTGCGGGAGTTACGGCTATGTAAGGGTATGGTAGTTTTATTGGAAGGGATATGTCGGTCTTTTATATCCGAGAAGGCTAAATTAAAATCCCCTCCTATCAGCAAAGTGCCCTGAGTTACTTTAAATAGTTTCCTAAAGAAAGCTGTTAGGAATGATATTTGATCCTGGTTAGGGACATAAACGTTAGCTAGAGTAATGGGTTTTCCTAGCAAGGTGCCTGATAGAATTAAATAGTGGCCTTTAGGATCAGGGGTGATTTTAGAAATCTGTAGAGGGAATGTTTTTTTGTATATAATGGCCACCCCTGCTTTCTTCTTAGGACCTGAGGCTAAACACACCTCAGAGTATAGTTTGTTATAGAGACGTGGTGGGTCTTTTTTGCATATATGAGTCTCTTGTATAAAAGCTAGGTCAATATTTAGTCTCTTTAAGTCTTTAAATAAAGAGAACCTTTTCTGAGGTGTGTTTAGTCCCTTAGTATTCAGAGTCAGAAAATTAACCATATTCTAAGATGATGTGAAAGATTGCCGATAATCCAAGGACAGACCTAGTAGACCTAAAAACATAAACTAGCATATACGGAGAGATAACAATAATAAGAGAAACATTTAACATAACAATTGCAGTGAGCTGGTAAGAGATGCCACCGTTGTTCCAGTGGCGATGTATAAGGGCAACATAAAACTGTTGCCTATATGGAGACCTCTTCAGGTTGACCAGCCGCGGGGGCGGTTGATCAAATTGAGGAAGGGTCCCCCGGAGGTACATGAGGAGTCCCAGAAGAAGGCAATAAACATCAGTCATTATCAACACAAATGGAAAAGAAATACTCATTCCACCGCCTGCATAAGAAGCATAATCAGTTCAATGTGGAATTTGAGGAGTAGACATTTAGTTAAGGTATAAAAGTCATAAAAGGGGAAGAACAGGGAGCCCAGGTATAAAAAATAAGTGGGCATGGTGAAGGTATTTTCATTTCTTCTATGAAAAACATATAGATTGGAAAGAGGCTGAGGCCTTTGGTCAAGTTCCAGATGGTTGGTCTTCCATGTTGTCAGCTCTGTCAGGGTAGGTGATACTGCGAACTGGAACTTTCGACCATTCTGAAATGTGTCGCACCTTCCGTGGGGGTGAAGACGTAGGTGATGAGCGAGATATAGCTGTGTTCGGAAGTTTTAGCCCCATTTGTTTGAGGAATAGAGGGGCATCATCAAAGTCAGATAAAGTGAGGATCAGGCCCTGTTTGTTTACAATCAGACGAAAAGGAAAGCCCCACTTATATGGGATATTAGCGTCTCTGAGAAGTTGTGTAACCGGTCTGAGGGCTCTGCGTTTTGCCAAAGTAATCAGTGAGAGATCATTGTAGATGGAAATATCATCTCCTTTAAATGAAATAGTGGCTGTATTTCTAAGAGCTCTGAACAGGGCGTCTTTAGCTTCATAATAATGTAGTTTCGCTATGATGTCTTTAGGCCTTTGAGCGCCAGGGCGTCGTTCACCTAGAGATCTATGGGCTCTGTCAATCCTCCACATTTCCTCTGGGATGTCAGGAAGAATGGTGTGAAACAGTTCTTTCAAATGGGCCTCAATGTGTTCACTTTTCAGAGACATGGATACCCCTTTAATGCGAACATTTTGCCTCCGTTCCCTGTTTTCCATGTCCTCCTGTGCTGTGCGTATTGATTTTATGTCATTCTGCATAAGTTGCTGCTCCTCAACTAAGTCGGCTTGCTTTAGAGTTATGGCTTCCATCCTATCTTCTAGTGCCTGTGTACGCTCCCCCAGCCCTGATATGTCAGCCCTCACCTCCTGTATAGCAGAGCGGATAACGTTTTGTAGGGAATCATGGAGGCTGTGGTAATGTCTGGCCAGTGTTTGTTCCAGCAAGGCTGCTGTGAGAGGCTGTGTGTCCCCCCCTGCACTTGCCTGATCAGAGGGATGTGTTTCTGGGAGGGCTGCGTGCTCAGCGCCATCTTGGCTGGGAGGAGGGCGGAGAAATTTCTCCATGGTCCCCGCTGTGGTCGCGGTTTTCTGGGCCCCTTTGCCGGTCATGTGGTGCTGGAGGTGTTGCGGGGATCGTCCCCTACGAAACCGCCCGTCTGTGAGGCTGGGGGAGCGGAAGGAATCGCTGTTAGCGGCGGCGGTGGACGGAGCTCTCGTCCTATGCGGCCATCTCCCGCGGCTCGCGCATGCGCCTCTCTGTTTTTGTTTTTTGTTTTCTTATTTGTAACTCTATCATTATTGTTGTTTGAAAGTGTAATTAGATTTTCCTTGTATACATACAGATGTCAAATGTAATCTACATCGGATGTATTCTTTATTGCTCTTTCAATTTGTCAGTGTATGGAAAAATCTGTACCTGTGTTTGTCTTAAATTGAATAAACATTTGAAGTTTATTGTGCAGTGCTGCATAGTATGTTGTTGCTTTATAAATACAATAAATAATAATAATTCCCTTCTTTAAACTTTGTCAGTTTTGTCATCTAAGTTTTGTCATCTCTGTAATCATAGTTACATACCGTATTTTCCGCCGTATAAGACGCACTTTTTCTCCCCCCAAAATGGGGAGAAAAATTCCCTGCGTCTTATACGGCAAAGGCAGGGAATCCCCAACTTCCGAACGCCTGCCGATACGAACCGCCGACCCGCCACCATGTTGGGGATTCCCTGCCTTTGTGTCCACTTCCCCCTTGCGTCTCCTGGTCCCCGTGCTGCAGTACATGGCCGCAACTTACCTAATCAATGCTCCCGCTGTGATGTCCGACCTCTGCGCTCCCCCCCCCGCTAGCCTCCTCTCCCTCCCCCTCGTCTCTCCTGGCCCCCCCTGTGCTGTAATGTATGGCGGCAGCTTACCTTCCAAGCGCCCGCGGTGAATGCAGACATCGGTCTCCAACGCTACTTCTCGCTCTTGTGTCCGGCTTGTACTGACGTCATCAGTACAAGCCGGACACAAGAGCGTGAAGTAGCGTTGGAGACCGATGTCTGCATTCACCGCAGGCGCTTGGAAGGTAAGCTGCTGCCATACATTACAGCACAGGGGGGGCCAGGAGAGATGAGGGGGAGGGAGAGGAGGCTAGCGGGGGGGGGCGCAGAGGTCGGACATCACAGCGGGAGCATTGATTAGGTAAGTTGCGTCTATCTATGCACTGCAGCACGGGGGACCAGGAGACGCAAGGGGTGGGAGAGAAAACATGCTGGGGAGAAGGGGACACATGAAGGAGATAGGGGGAATGTATGAGAGGCACACTGGGGACATGGGGAGGCACACTGGGCACATGAGGAGGCCCACTGGGGACATGGGGAGGCACACAGTGGGCACATGAGGAGGCCCACTGGGGACATGGGGAGGCACACTGGGCACATGAGGAGGCACACTAGGCACATGGGGAGGCACACTGGGGACATGGGGAGGCACACTGGGCAAATGAGGAGGCACACTGGGCACATGGGGAGGCACACTGGGCACATGGGGAGGCACACTGGGGACATGGGGGGCACACTGGGGACATGGAGGCACACTGGGCACATGGGGAAGCCCACTGGGCACATGGGGAGGCACACTGGGGACATGGAGGCACACTGGGCACATGGGGAGGCACACTAGGCTCATGGGGAGACATATTGGACAAATGGGGCAAACATGGGTGACACAGGAGGACACATGGGGGAACACAGGAGCACACATCAGGACACATGGGGAGACACGAGGACACCATTTGGGCTAGAACATGTACAAGACGCTCCTGGAACATGGACGCATCAGGTTTAGTATGTATATTTTTTTCCCCTAGTTTTTGCCCTCTAAACCTAGGTGCGTCTTATATTCTGGAGCGTCTTATACGGCCCGAAATACGGTAGTTATTTCTGTAGTCATTAGTGATGGTCATGTCTAGGAGAACTCATGGACAAGCATGTGATCAGTTTGGTCAGGTGATAGATATATAAGTCTAGGATTTTCTAGTCATGATAATGTGCTAAAGAAGGATGTGATTACAGCATATCAGAGCTTTGCAAATTTAGCAGCTGATGAAACAAATAACATGTTTCTCCATGAGTTCTCCTAGATACAATCATCACTTGTGATTTATCTGTGGATGTTGAACAGCCTGCATCCCACCTTTTTCTACTCAATGACAGCACGTTGCTTCTACTTGAAATACATTATTTATCTGCAACTGACTTAAGTCACACAATAAAAAAAGTTATACTCACTTTGGCACTGCTTTTTTTATACAGCCCTCATGTAATTCCAGTAACAACAGAATACGGTAATCGAAAGCATAAGAGCGCAGGAGTAAAAACCATGCATACTTTATTATCTCTGAACTAGTTAAGCATCTAACCTGGTTTATAGTTAGTGTACTATTTGATCTGAGCTGAGGACCAAAATTTAATGTGTAAAAAAATGTAACTACGATAGCAAATATAAAAACATGGTTAAGACATCACATGTAGTGCAAAAATAGAATGAATGTGTGTTGCAGAGAAACCTGGATAAGGTCAATAAGTTAAAAAGCATTAAGCTAAGTACACACATGCTATTATTGTTGCCTATCAGGGTATCAGTGGTGAACTGGGGACCAATGCTGCACAGATGCATCACTAGTAGGGAGAGCTTCTGAATTCAGCGGAATTCTGATTTCCCAGTTTCCAATCAGAAATCAGTCTTTCCATGGTGGAAATTGGAATGCGTAAATTGGAATCCCATAGAAATACCATATTACCGACCCTCTAAAATTTTAGGCCAACCACAAAACTCAGAAGCATTGGACCAGACACAGAATCAGAATTGTACCGGGGAAATCAGATTGCTGAGCAAATGTTAGGTCAATCAGAAGACTGAAGCATTAGGTCAATCTGAGGATGCAGAAGTTACCTGCGGTCGCTGATCAGAAATTCAGATTCCACATAATAACACACACACATATATATATATATATATATATATATATATATATATATATATATATTTATTTATTTTTTATTTATTTATTTTTGTGGAAGTCGAAAGTTCCAATTTCTGTGTAATTCCATAGAAATTGGAAAGAACATGGGTTTAACAATAGTCCTTGTGACCCCCGCAATTGCAGGGGGGGCCAGAGGCTTTGGTTCCCCTCCTCCTCCCATCCACATGCAGAGTAGTGCTGAGAGCGTGATATTTACCTGCTTCTAGCACTGCAAATCTCCATGCATCAAAGCAGCAGCACTCTGCTGCCCTTCGCTGAGCTCCCTATCATATGAATTCCATTGGTCATGTGATCGGGTGCTGGTGAATGGCAGCAGAGCGAGTGTGCTGTGATGCACAGAGGAGACTCATAGCACTGGAAGCAGGTAATATTACACTTGCTGCCTGTTTCAGTGCTACGGGTCTCCTCCGTGTGATAGGGAGCCATTCACCAGCTCCCTGTCACATGACCGATGCAACGATGCAAGTCATGTGATCTGGAGTACAGGGAAGGGCAGCAGAGAGTGCTGCTGCTGTGATGCATGGAGGTCTGTGGCAGTGGAAGGGGGGTGCATACGTGGTTGTTAGGCCACAGGGAAAGACACTGCTCAAAATCAGAAATCCGCATTTCTGAGCACCCCTAATCACTAGCTTTCAATATAGTGAGGCATACTGTAGCTATGGAGGGGAACAGAGGGATGGCAATCAGCGCAATGGAGCAGGGAGGCAAAGCAAAAATAAAACTGCAATTTGGGGATTTTCAGGCATTGGGAGTTGTTAAGGATTTAACACATCAGATCCTTAAATGACAGGGGTCGTACACTGTACACCTATTAGAAAGGCGAACAATCATTAGCTGAAGTGGCTGTTATTGGCCGTTTCAGATGACTTTTCTCTAATGTGTGTGCGCACCTTAAGAAACTGTGACGTGACACACTATTTTTTTTTCATTTAACTTAATGGTTATGTATCACTACATAATGTTTTATGTCATGTTTTTGGAAACACCAAAAACAAGGTTTTCTTTCATAATTAAGAGTGGGAGCAACTTAAAGAGAATCTGTACTGTGAAAATCTTACATAAATAAATGTACCAGCCTGTTTGTGGTCTTCTTCTAGCCCTCTCTGTGACATTTTCGCCACTCCCCACTGCTTTCTTGGTGATAAAATCACTGTTTTATTCATTGTTTTTGTAAACAATGAACATGGCCGCCAAACAGGAAATACATTATCAAAGTAGGTGCCTGTTTGCAGAGGCTACTCTCAAACGTGACTTGACTGCTGGAATGTTACTCTCACTTGCCTTAGTTGCTTGTCTGGGCTTTGAACTGATCTTTCTGCACTCACAGCTGTTCACAAGGTCACTGCTCTTTAAGGCAGACATAATGGCTGTGAGCAGAGACCTTGCCTGTGACTCATACACACAGCACACACACAGAGCCTGGAGGGAGCATGCATACCTTCTCCTTATCACAGCAGAGGCAGCACATTCCTCCCTGGGTTGACAAAGCTTGGCAAAGGAAAGAATATTAGATATATTACAGCAACAGTGCAAGTAGAGAAGGCTGCAGTAATCCAGACCACATTAGAACAGGTATAGGAACTCATAGGATAGAAGAAATAAGGCTGAACATTTTGTTACAGAGTCTCTTTAAGACAGTATTAGCCAATGTAATACACTTACTTGCTAGGAAAAATAAATTGCTGAGCATAACAAATTCATAACAAAGTCACATAACAAATTCACAGACCAGTTTCACACAGAGACAGGAAAACACATATACAAAACACAACACACACGCACACATTTTGCATAGACTTTGCAGAAGGGTATACCATAACCCTTTCACTGATTACAAAGAATGGGGAAATCCAGGCAGATTTGCATGCCTGGATTTTCTTGCATCAACCAAAGATGTTCGTTTATAAAGTAGGTGATTAAATGAGGCATAGAGTGAATACCAGCTGGGCAAATGAATTTGGAATTTGCAAAAAAAATCAGATCAGGTCTCCTTAGAGACTTACTACAATTATAGTAAATCTGTTAGGTTTTAGTGGTGAGGAATTAACAGATGATTTTTTGCCAGAGAAGGTAGTGAAATTAGTTACTTTATCAACACAACAAATGTTATAAAAACAGCAAGGGAATTTTACAATGCTGAGAGTACAGCTAATCTGTACTAAAAACAGATAATGAATAATGTGAATAAATTCCAACATTCACCCAGCAAAAAAAACAAAAACAAACTCTTAGTCTACAGAATGTTCATACATTGTACAGTATTGACATTGGTTAGAATAAAACAACTCGCAAATTAACACAAAGTACATATTTTTAGATACATACCAGTGATATGCAAATCAAGAAGGTAACTAAGAGATCTCTGTAGACATTCATATTTTAGAGAAGATGCACAAGAATGTCTGTTTTTCATGTTTTGGCAAACAGTGCATCTTTTTCAAGAAAACATAAATGAAAGTAAACTTCTTCATTTGCTAATTTCTACCTGGAATATAATTCACTACAGATATGATTTTTGGAAGCTAAGTGGGGGCCAGTCACCATTCATTCCAATGCTGATGCTAAACAGCAAAACAGGCCAAACCATGCAGTTCTTATATATTAAGGAAAACACTACAATTAATATTTCCATCTCATATCTCCCCAAAGGAACAATATTGTCACATCCAAACTGGGAGCCTGCCAATATCACAGCTGTGATTGTTCACATGACTTATTGCAATCCTTCAAAGAGAATCTGTGTTTTACTCTATTCATATATTTGTCCGCATAATAAAATGCTGATGATCGAGGAGGTGCAAGTCTACCTCTTGAGTCACCAGTGGGATCATTAGGAAGCAAGAGGAAGAGATGAAAACAATGCATGGTTTATTCAGCAAATGGAAGCATATAATGAGAAGATATCCCAAGGGGGTTTTGCCCATTTTAATAATACATTAAGGAGCCTAAGTAGCCTGTTTGTAGAAACCAAACAGTGCTTCATAATTAGTTACCAAGTAGTGAGGCAGTTCCCTTAGCTATGAAGTTAACGAATGTATAAATGTATGTAAGGAAAAAGTAGTGCACATGCAGGCATTTTTAACAGACATAATTCAAGACAAAAGTCAGACTAGTATAATATCAGAATCAGAGTGTGTTACCCCTCTAGGTCCTGTGGTCCAGAGCAATAAAGGAAAAAACACCAGTAGAAGGGCTGGGTCGTAACTAGAAATCACAGGGCCTCCCTGCAAAACTTTGGATGGATGGAAAGAAGGGCCTTCTATTTGTACCATGGAAGAAAGTGGTAAGTCATAAACTCCACATACTTTGCAGAGATCATTTTCACACCTTCAGGGACCCTAAAGGGGATGACCAGCTCTCTCTGCATGATTCCCGCCCAAAATATGACTCCTCCGTCTTCCTGCTGACATTGCAGCCTTGTTGGGACATGGTGGCATAAACCAACCATCCACCACTCCATCCATTTGGACCATGTGGGGTTGCACAGCAATCATCATTACACAAAACTGTTTAAAAATTAGTCTTCATGTCAGGCCCGGGACAAGGTCCACCACCAACAGAGGCTGAACTGCCCAGTTTTGCCCCCCCATCTCTCAGCCAGGTCACAGGCTGTTGCCTGTGTCAGCCTTGCACATACATCCTAAGTTATGGAGCCATGGAAAAGGGACACTAACACCTGCCCTTACCATGCCTTTAACCACGCTCTAATTTAACAAGTGGCGTGCATGCTCCCCATACAGTTCCCTGGTGTCTTGTGCCTCCTGTGGAACCATGCACTAATTTTAGAAACTTTTTAAACTAACCACCTGTTAAGGGAGGTTTGTTAATTGCGTGGGCTTTTGAGGGAGCAGCAGGCACTCAGTAGCCCACCCTCCATCTATATGGAGGCCTCCATTGTATCTTTCCCCTTGCCAGAGAACCGCAGTGATGTCCTATGTCCCTGGCATCCATAATGCATGTCAGGGAGATGCAATACAAGTTGAGAGCTGTACCCACATCATTGAACTACACCTCCCAGCATGCATTGCTGCTGCCAGAGACACAGAATGTCACCATGGGAATTTCAACCTGCAGCACTGGGACACAGAAGATGGAAAAGGGGTTGGGGGCTACTCAGTAGCCCCCATAGGTAAATAAATACACACTGCCCTCCAAAGCCTCACATAATTAGCAAACTTCACTTAGGGGAAGGGTTGCTTAAGGTACTCATCATACTTTGACAAAATAGTGAATAAAACAGAACATATATTCCACCAGTGTTAGTAAAATGCAGAGCAGGCACAGGCAGCCTGTGCAGTATGTCAGGTAGGAGCATAAACATCTATAGGGATACTGGGATTTCCTCAGCTACCTACATGGCTGAATAGAAACACAACTCCCCTCTCAATTATCATTCCTTTTTGAAGTGCCACCCACCTGAGCCGGGTCGGGGACAGCGGTCTCTGTCTGATGCTCAATAGCTCATTGAAGTTATCTTGATAAGAAGACGGAGAGTTTTCAGGCTGAGCTATAGGTAACTTCTGTGCCTGTGATTTGACATGTACTGCAACTTACAAGACTCCAGTCTGAGGCTGTGCAGAACGGAAAGCAGCAGGAGAAAGCAGAACAGCTACACAACCACACAGACAGCCTCACAACACTGGTGCAGGGATCAGCCGCTCGGCTCTGACTGACTCCTGAAGTGGCTGTGTGCAGCTTTCAAACCAGTGCGGGTGCCTTGCTTCTCCACCAATCGGAAAGCTGCTATTCAGGGGGCAGAGTTTGTAGTCGGCATCTGACCCAGTAGGCACTCATGAGCAGGGGGCACAGGCCAGATTGTAATCAGGCTCTCTCCGTGACTCGGATTCCTGGCTGGAAAGAGCAGGGCTGGCATGCGGTGATGGTCACCTTGACAACATAGCTCTGCCTAAAAGTATAGCACAGCACAGTGGGTAAAAATGGCAGTGAGGCATTCAGTAGAGTGGGCACATAGCGCTCATCCTGACCTGCGCTCAGAGGCTGGTGCCTCATCTGCCTCTGTGTCGGCCCGGCCCTGCTTTATGTAGTTCTGGGCCCACTTCAGCCATTTCTGCTTCTGAGCATTGGTTAGGGGTGGCCAAACAGAAGGTTTATGCATAGCTGCAATCCTCTGGAGGATCCTGCACAATGATATTTGCTGGACTCCAGAGGCACCAGCAGCTTCAAATGAGTGTTTTCTGTTTGGAATGACATTTTAGCAGCTGCTCTCTTAGCCCAATGTATTTGTCTGGCAGAAACATTCATCATTTTGCCTTTATCTGCACAAACCCATGTGTGCTACAAGCCACATATCTTTTAACAGTACAATGATCACACTTAAGTTTTTGTAAAATACCGTATCTAAGGTTTTCATACTTTGGCGAAGGCATTCAACTATTTCACGCTTTTCACCAGCAGAGAGATCCTTTGGTAGGCACTCCAAATTGTTTTACTGCTTTTACTCATTCCCTGTCCTTATTGGTGGTAGCAATGTATGGGCAGTCAGGCAGATCAATAATGAGACAGATACCTCTCTGATTGAATCTGATCCGAGAGAGATTTGTTGCCTGCCCATACACTGCAGATCGATTCCCGATAGATTTCATCTTAAAATGAATTAGGAATCCGTTCAGTGACGCCGCCTCCGTCGCCTGCCTGGTTTAATTTTAAAATGCTAACATATAGGCGTTCACAGAGAATGGGCACTGGAACATGTTATACTTGTGGAGACAGTGGCCGGGGGACTGCCATGTACATCAGTCATCACAATACTGAACAATGCTACCATGGAGCACCTGATTGAGCACTTTTGATCGAGATTAGGTTTTAATGCCTGTATTTAATAATTATTACATTTTTCAACCTATTTGCCTTTTTGACAAGATATTGGAAAAACAAAATCATCACTATCACTCATCTGTATTTAATATGAATAGGTAGGCTATACAACCAAATCTATTTCTCATGCAGTATATTCTAGCACATGTGTATGTTTTTACAAAGATCTTTTAAAATTGAAAATGTGACACATGTGGCATCTAACATATCAAAAGCAATCATTGTGCACTTGAAAAGGATCAGTATATTGTAATGTCATTCATAAATATGTATGTAAACGTTCCAATAACTATATAGAAATTAATTTACTCTGCGCTATCAATTTTAGGAAGCTTGCAAGTGGCATTTGACAGTGTCCTTTTACAGGATTACTGTACAGGAAATTAGTTGTGTGTGGCAAAATATCATTCCCTTCTCTAATACAAGTATTTATTTTAAATATTTAAAGTAACAAGAAGCTGCATTAATTGCTTTTGAAACATTTATGTTATCCTTTTTCAGTGATCCGCTTTGCATTATTGTGTATAATTAGTATCAATTTAATTGCCAAAGCTTATATATTCAGCTGATTTGTTCATTACAAGCATCATAAAATATGAAAATCCAGGTCTTCGTTATGCTTTTAGAATACATTTCTAGTCTACCTTAGGCTGTGTTACTAAAGGTAGCCATACACTGGTCAATTTGCCATCAGATCGACCAACAGATAGATCCCTCTCTGATCGAATCTGATCAGAGAGGGATCATATGGCTGCCTTTACTGCAAACAGATTGTGAATTGATTTCAGCATCCGTAAAGCTGCCGCTGCCGCCCCCCCCCCCCCCTGCAAGCATTACCTGCTCCGGCCGGCGCGACTCCCCCGGTCTCCGCTGTCTTCTTCTCTGCACTGGTCTGCCATATTTTTTTAATTACCAAGGCTGTCTATGCAACACAAGTGTCAGTGGGACACACACACACACACAAAACTAGATAACAAGAACAAGATTAGCTCTCAAAAGAGCTGTTGAGGGGCACTTTTTTAGCAATAAGAATCAGCAAGGAGCAAGCTAACAAGCCTACAAGAGCCTAACTAAGCTTTCCCTATGAGAGTCTGCAGCAGCTTTCCCTTCTCTAATTAAATCAGGCACATGAGTGAGTCCAATGCCTGACGCTGGCTGCCTTTTATAAGGGAGGGGGGGCTCCAGCAGGGAATGCAGCCTGATTGGCTACAATGTGCCTGCTGACTGTGATGTAGAGGGTCAAAGTTGACCTCATGATGCACTATGGGGGCGAATCGAACTTCCAGAAAAGTTCCCGTTCACTGGCAAACGCGAACCACCGAAGTTCACCGGGAACCGTTCGCCGGTGAACCGTTCGGGCCACCTCTACCTGACACCTGACCAAACAACATTTTAGAAAAAACACACTTGAAGGACCATTGCCTGCAACGTGAGGGCTCATTATCGTTTATGCTACCAAACCCTTTCAATGGCTTTCTGCTTCAGCTCTGAGTCCTGGCATTGTTTTAATTCCCCATGATTCCTTTTAACTTGCAAACCCATAGGAGTTAAATTCTATTCTTCTGTTATAGCAGGATGAATGCCCATCGAAAAACAGATATGGTCAAAATTGGCAAAATTGCCTTGATATTCTGTTTGTACCATCCACATTCTGACTTGAATTCCAATTCAGTTTGGAAATCAGAATGTTGCATGGAAGTTCATGGATGAACATTTTGGATTCATTACTATAATTGCTGAGTAATGCTTCTAAATATGGCTGCCAGAATTTCCTGGTAACGGAATTATGGTAGGGGCTCAGACACACTATAAGCACTTTTCTGAGCGCTTTTTGGCCCTCAGAGCTTTCTGAAAGCTTTTTAAAAATGCTTCCACTGACTTACATTAACATCGCAGTAAGATCATGGTAAAATCGCAGGATTTTATTGCAATTGCAATTTTACCGCAAGAATTACCGAATTTTTCGGAATATAAGACGCACTTTTTCTTCCCCAAAACTAGGGGGGAAAAGTCGGTGCGTCTTATATTCTAAAGGTACAGTATTTGGGCCCCAAAACATACTTACCGGATTCTGCCACCGCGATCCTACACCCAAACTACACTACACTTCACTAACTAACCCCTGCAGCCAACCCAAA
The DNA here is from genome assembly GCF_040937935.1 of Hyperolius riggenbachi. Lineage (NCBI taxonomy): Eukaryota > Metazoa > Chordata > Amphibia > Anura > Hyperoliidae > Hyperolius > Hyperolius riggenbachi. The sequence continues at coordinate 163,665,958 of NC_090656.1, read as the reverse complement.
CTACACTACACTTCACTAACTAACCCCTGCAGCCAACCCAAAATACACTACTACACTACACTACACTTCACTAACTAACCCCTGCAGCCAACCCAAACTACACTACACTACACTACACAAACTAAATCCTGCACCCAACACAAACTACACTACACTTTGCCCCTGCAGCATCTCACCTGATCCTGCTGCCGCGATCCTGTCCTCCTCCGCCTGACTGCCGCCATCCAAGGGTCATCCGAGGGTCCCAACTTTGGTCATCTGAGGGTCCCAGCCATCCCATCCAGAATCTCGGCTCTTCAGTGTCCCAGCCGTCAGATTGTCTTCACTGCAGACTGCAGCCATGCGGTAATCACGCACTGCTGCCTCGCCAACATCCTCCATGGTAATGGCGTCCTCTTCCTAGTTACAGTGCCCCCTTCTGTGTGACGAGAGGCGCATGTGCGCCGGGGTCACCCATGACATCAGGCACACATGCGCTGCTCGTCACACTGAAGGGGGCACTGTAACTAGGAAGAGGACGCTGTTACCATGGAGGATGTCGGCGAGGCAGCAGCGTGTGATTACCGCATGGCTGCTGTCTGCGTGAAGACAATCTGGCGGCTGGGACACTGAAGAGCCGGGATTCTGGATGGGATGGCTGGGACCCTCAGATGACCACAGCTGGGACCCCCGGATGACCCTTGGATGGCGGCAGTCAGGCGGAGGAGGACAGGATCGCGGCAGCAGGATCAGGTGAGATGCTGCAGGGACAAAGTGTAGTGTAGTTTGTGTTGGGTGCAGGATTTAGTTAGTGTAGTGTAGTGTAGTTTGGGTTGGCTGCAGGGGTCAGTTAGTGAAGTGTAGTGTAGTAGTGTAGTTTGGGTTGGCTGCAGGGGTTAATTAGTGAAGTGTAGTGTAGTTTGGGTTGGCTGCAGGGGTTAGTTAGTGAAGTGTAGTGTAGTTTGGGTTGGCTGCAGGGATTAGTTAGTGAAGTGTAGTGTAGTTTGGGTTGGGTGCAGGGGTTAGTTAGTGTAGTGTAGTGTAGTTGGTGGGGGCAGCAGGGGTAAGTGAAGTGTAGTGTAGCAGGATTTGGTGTAGATGGGCAGCTCAGCTTAGATAGAGACAGTTTTGGGGGGTTTAAAGGTCCATAAGACACCCCTGCACCATAGACACACCTAGGTTTAGTTTTTTTTCCCCTGATTTTTGCCTTCTAAATCTAGGTGCGTCTTATATGCCGGAGCGTCTTATAGTCCGCAAAATACGGTACCTTATAGGATGCGCATTTGGATTCTGCATACCTGAAAGTTCTGCATTTACGCATCGGAAATCAGAAACCGGAAAATGGAAATTCAGGGGGAAATTGATGTTCTAGACATCAAAGTACAATAAATAAATAAATCTTCAATGGCAACAAACCTATGGTATATCATTTCAATTAGACCATACTATGTAAAGTGGACAGAAGATCCACAAGAGTGAAAGGTCTTGAATTAAGGGTCTGTCTGTCTTTTTTTTTTCCGATTTCCAATCAGAGGTCAGTTTTTTTTTTTTGCATTGTCTGATGAAAAAAAAAATCACAAATAAATTACTCAACTGAAATTGGAAAATAAGAAAAAGGATAATCAAAAAAAAAAATGGAAATTGGAAAAAGGAAAACAGAAATTAATAATAATAATAATCCTAATATTTGAATAGTGCTTTTCTCCTGTTGGTCTTGCATTGAGTGTTAGCAATGGTGGAAATCTGAAATTCTGCAGAATCGGAAATTAGCATTTCCAATCATCCCTATCAGCTTACTCTACCCTCCCTAACATACATTTCTGCACACAATTGGAAGAATTTGGGGGGCTTTATGTTAAGGCTAGTGAACAGACAGTAACTGACATTTCGCAGTCATGTGAAAAGGGGTGCAGGGAGAAAAGAGTTAACCTGACAGATGCAAGTTGAATTACAGAGAAATAATACCTTGCATGGCAGGCATTGGTAGATAAAAGCAAATGGCTGTTACTAGCTGGAGGACCCGCATACAATCCTGACTATCGATTCGAACACCTGCGTGGATGGCCTGGGGGGATGAAGGGAGTTTTCCCCCAGGCTGATGCTGCCTAACAACACCAGGACCTTTTTTAAGAGATGTAGGGGCTTTATTGAGGACATGTATCGAATGTGGAATTATCTCCGTGGTCAGCGCACAAGATGTGCGCTGACACTGTGGAAATCCTTCACAAGCGTTTAAATAACAGAACCCAGCTTTGGTGCAATGCACCTGCAGAGGGGAATTCCCACCGGCAGATGGAGCTGTGGAGTGCAGAGGAATAAACCCTCTGCACTGCCACAGATGCCAGGTAGGAATTGTACGAGGGGAAGCAATACAGGACAAGATAGCCCCTAGTGAGAGAGAGTGAGCACAGAGACAGGATGTATGTATGTCCACCAATCTAGTTGCCACCTGGTGACGGTGAACACACAACAGCGAAGACCAAGTGGGAAAGCAATCGCAAAAATGGCGATTGCTAGTAGCGACACAAGACTGAGTAAAGACAGAGCATAAGTGTAGTAAGTAAGACACAGCAAACAATAATGATCAGAATGCAAAGGAAAATAACAAACGCACTCGCTAAACGCTGTCGCCGCACGAGAAGCGCAACAGTGACAAAACACGTTAATGGTGCGGTCTCCGCACGAGAAGTGCAACAGAGACAAAACTTGCCAACCCTGACTAACAAATGAACCCAGAAACACAAACAAACAAATAACAGAAACGCTTGCTAATCGGTTGCCTTACCTCAGGCAACAGCAAGCGTTTACTCCGGACAAACAGACAACAGGAACAAGTCAGATAGGATCCACTGCTCTTCCGCAAGAGCGAGTGCGATCCGTACACAGGAACAGGACTGAAAATATCCACTGCTCTTCCGCAAGAGCGAGTGCGATCCACACAACAAGACAGACAGAAGGAGCAACCAGCAGCAACCGCAGTTAAGGTTACACTCCAAGATTCAGACTAGAAAGATCCACTGCCTCTAACGCTAGGGCAAATGCGATCTAAGTTCAAGACAGAACGATTCACTATCGCCAACTGCTGGCGACAGTGCAATCGCACAGACAAGACAGAATAGGCAGTACAAATTATACACAACCTGACTGCACTAAATAGGAATGCAAGGAGCACTCCCCAAGAATTAACTACACTAAGATAGCAATATTAGCAAACAATAAGCAGAGGGCTGAGACTCCAGGTAAGTTAGCTGGAACAAACCTCTATGGCCAGCAGGGAATTCTGGGAGGAAATGGTATTTATACTGCAAGCCATCAAAGGAGGCAGCTAAGCAATTTTCATGACAAGTGGATGTAAATTCCTCACCAGAACAGCAACTCTGAATCTTGCAGAGTGAAGACAGGTCTCTTTTCCAGGGACCTGCCGCACTCAGACCTAAAAAATGGTCAAAAAGCTGTCTGTCTGTGCAGACAGCAGAGCAGATCATTACAGGACACAAATGACTCTACCGAGATATATAGTATAGTTGACCCATTTCGTTACACAGAGGGGTATGTCACCAATGATTTTCTTAATACACTAGGCAGATTAAAACTACAGTAAAACTTACATTTTACTTTATGTTGAAGATGGATCTGGACAGTTGGAGCAAAGGGGTGGGTGGAGGGGGGGTAGGGAGGAATAGGGAGGGGGGGTAAAACTGATGGGGTGAAAATGTTACCTGTTATTTCATTGTCTTGGGACAAAATGATAGTGATTTTGATGTCACATTGTCCCAACTTTTTGCTGCAAATGTCTTAATAACCTGTAACGCCAAAATTTCTTTAATAAAATGTGTTTTAAAAAGAAAAAAAAGCTAACTCACATTGGCCAGGTATAGAACCCAGGCATACCGCTCTGTAAGCTGCTATCCTAACCATTATACCACCACCAACCTTTCAGTTAACAGCCAAACACGCTAACCAATTGTGCCACAGAGACTGTGTACCGCAAAGACTGTGCACGCAGTTGCTGTTGAATGACTTTATGGGGATGTATGTGTCTCTTTCGGAGGGAGGAAGTCAGTCTGCTCCAAGAAGTTTCAGCATGTAGTGTTGGTGGTATAATGTTGCGGATAGCAGCCTACAGAGCAGTAGGGCTGGGTTCTATTCCTTGCCAATGTGAGTTAGCTTTTGACATACTTAAGCAAGCTAATTTTTCTCTTGGATATATCATAATGGTACATGCTAGGCTGGCTTCAGCATGTAGCATTGTAGTGTGTTGTGTTGGTGGTATAATGGTTAGGATAGCAGCCTACCGAGCACTAGACCTGGGTTCGATTCCCAGCCAATGTATGTAAGCTGGCTTTTGAAATCCTACATTTCACTAAGCAAGCTCATTTTTCTCTTGGATATATCACAATGGTACATGCTAGGCTGGCTTCAGCATGTAGCATTGTAACGTGTTGTGTTGGTGGTATATTGGTTAGGATAGCAGCCTACAGAGTGGTAGGCATGGGTTCTATTCCTGGCCAATGTGAGTTAGCTTTTGACATTCTACAAATCCTTAAGCAAGCTCATTTTTCTCTTGGATATATCATAATGGTACATGCTAGGCTGGCTTCAGCATGTAGTGTTGGTGGTGGTATAATGGTTAGGACAGCAGTCTACCAAGCACTCAGACCTGGGTTCAATTCCTGGCCAAGGTATGTAAGCTGGCTTTTGAAATCATACAATTCCCTGGAAGACAAGACCCTCCTTCCTCCGGGAGGAAGGGAGGGAATACACTTCCTGATGTTGTAAAGCAGTGTAGGCCTGCAATAGAACATTCAATGAGATTTCTGACCTTAAAACACTGCTTTGTGTCAAATGCAGATTTTTTTCTTGGACTTTTGATGTGTATTTCAGTCAACCCTTTCTTCCTCCAGGTCTTAGACCCCTTGAAACATCTTTTCTATCATTTTTAGGTAGCAGAAATTTTACAAAATTTTTAAGTTTGCCTCCCCATTGAAGTCTATTGCGGTTTTGCGAAAGTTCGCGCGAACCGAACTTTCCGTGAAAGTTCGCGAACTGAAAATCGGAGGTTCGCGACATGTCTACCCCTTACCCATTTCCACAAAGGGTTTAATGAAATTAAAACTTGACGACAAGAAACGTCCTTTATTATTTTTAATTAACCATAAATGCTTAACTGGACCTTTAAAAAAATGTTCCCATGCCAATATCCTCCAAAATGTCCCACGCCAATATCCTCTAATGAGCTTGATTGAAGATCTCTGCCACACACCTGCTGCCACACACCACCGCTCCTCACTGCAGCTCTAGCTATACTAAGTATAGCCAGAGCAAATGCATCTTTAAATTTGGCTCCAAGAATCTCCATTAGTCTAATATGACTGATGCGAAGCCATGGAGCCACATTTAAAGATGCTTTGAGCTCTGGTATACTGAGCAGTGGCATAGCAATAGGACATTTGGTCTATAGAGGCGCCCTGTGCCCCCCCCCCCCTCAACTACAGTATTCCCTCTTTATTGGTCCTGTGCTGATAATATTCACGTCTATAGATTCTTTGAATAGTATTGATCATGAATACACGGTTCCCACCCCCTTCTTGTACTTCTGACACTGTGGTTGTCCTTGATTGGTTCTGGTATGCCGTATCAATTGCTACGTATATAGTGCCCCAATGTAAAACTTGCACCGGGGCCCACCGCTTCATAGCTATGCCACTGATACTTAGTATAGCTAGAGCTCCATCCTTCTGCACAGCGTCCGCTCTCCTTGCTGCCCACTGCACCTATAGCGCCCTCCCACGAAGTCACCCTGGAGCACCAATAGCACTTTGATATCAGGCTCGGGGGGGGGGGACCCCAGGTAATTTTTTTTATTTCCCATACTCTGAACAGCTAAAAAAAGTTTCAAAAATAGGTACAGGTGCCAGGGATCCTTGTACAGCCATACTGCAGCTGTATAGTGATCCCTGCCTAAAGCATTGCCACTTCCACAGGGTTTCCAGGGGGTCCATAAGCACTGCATACTGGAATCCTGGAAACCCCATCATGAAATGAGTTTCATGATGGGGCATGAACAAGCAGCATGTAGCTGCGTGGCAGAAGCCACTATCCTTTACACACACACACACACACACACACACATATATATATATATATATATATATATATATATATATATATATATTTATATATATATTTTTATATATATATATCAGTGTTGCTTGCAAATTTTCACCAAAGTCATTTTCACATCGAAAATCCCATTTTCGATTTCGCCGAATTTTCGCAAAAATAAATACTATTTTCGTTTCAAAAGGCGAAATTTCGCCTGAGTATTTTCGCATTAATTTTCGCCTAAAGTCCGTTTTTTCACGTTAAATATCTAAGCCCCCTTACAAGCTAGAATCACCAAATTTGCAGGGTATATTAAGGAGATATGTGGGTACAAGAGGATTTTTTTTTTTTTGAAAAAAGTCCTTATAGTTTTTGAGAAAATCGATTTTAAAGTTTCAAAGGAAAAAAGTTTACATTTAAATGTAGTAAATGACAGTTACTGTAGCAAACCTAGAGGTAGTGTAAATGTATTAATATCAAAATAAAGGGCCAAGTGCAAAGGGCCAAGTGCAAGTGCCATGGGCCAAATGCAAACTGCCAAGTGCCAAGTGCCAGCGCAAAGGGCCAAGTGCAAGCGCAAAGGGCCAAGTGCAAGCACAAAGGGCCAAGTGCCAAGCGCAAGCACAAAGTGCCAGGTGCAAGTGCAAAGTGCCAAGTGCAAGCGCCATGTGCAAAGGGCCAAGTGCAAAGGGCTAAGTGCAAAGGGCTAAGTGCAAAGGGCCATGCAAAGTGCAAAGGGCCATGCAAAGTGCCAAGTGCAAAGTGCCATGCAAAGTGACAAGTGTACTTTGCATTTAACACTTTGCACTTGGCACTTTGCATTTGACACTTGGCACTTTGCATTTGACACTTTGCACTTGGCACTTTGCACTTTGCATTTAACACTTGGCACTTGGCACTTTGTGTCAAGAACCGGCCCGCGGCACGCCTGCGTATACGGTTCCCGACTGCGGGTTTGACCAGACTGAGAGGGGAAGCAGCCTTAGTCAAGCTAAAACAAGGCTGGAACCCCTCAGAACACCTCTCACTGCCACCACTAGCGGTTCGCTAGACACTTCCACTCTGCTGTCGAGTCCTCAGCGCGCACTCCGCGTTTTCGGATTTGGGTCAGCTTTGCGCTTAAGCCAACGTATGACAAACGCCCCCACACACAATGCAATTACAATTTCATACGGTAGTGTTGCTCAAGCGTACAATTAGGCATGAACTTATACATGGTTACACTTCAGTCTCTTCTAGGCTATGAGTGTTAGTTTAGTACGGCAGAAGTCAAACTTATTAAATAATAATTTAATATTCTAGAAAAACATAGAACAATGCAGAACTTAATATATACAAAAAGATTACAAAAAAAACAAAGTAAAAATGTTACAAGATAAAAGTTACAAAGATAACACACACGGATATTTGCGTAAAAATAAACGGGGGAAAAAAGAACGTTACCAGCTTAGGTTAGAACGTTGTTTGACGGGAGGACGCCGTTTCGACCAGGAGTCGCGATCCTCCCTAGCTATTCGCTACCTCCGAGAGAAGATACCGGTGGCTGTCCTGGGCCACCTTAAATAGTCCGAAGTGTCCCCTGGGGCATTTAATGTCCAGCCCCCAGGAACTAATGCAGTTTCCCCGTTTGTGACATCACCGAACGCTTGTCATAATCCTTCTTGTGATATGCACTTCAAAGGGGGTTCCTGTTTTAGCTTCTTGAAGTTTGGCAGGACACAATGTCACCCATTGAACTCTGCAGACATCAAAAAGCTTCCTCCACATTATTTTCTTGGTTAAAGTGTATTTTAGCACATCCATGAGAAGATCGAATTTTGGTTACAGGTAGCAGTTTGCCTGTAATCCTGTTTACACTTACAGATTTCAAAGCAATTCCACTTCCGTTTTTAAAGTCTGTAGAAATTTCCAACCCCTTCAGGTGTCCGCTTCCCATCCCCAACACTCTGGCAGGCTTGCTTTGTATGATGGGACAATGGCTGATTCCAGTTCAAAAGCCATGCCGACCAGCCTATTCTTCCTCAATTGGCCGCTAATTAGCAGTACACACAGTTTCCCCGGCTGGACAATGAGGGCAGAGGTAATGTACATTTACATGCAGACTTACATTATCCTTCAGATTACTCTGGCCAGGTGGCTAATTACTACCAAGCACAATACACATCTGAGGTTTTACCCAGTAGACAGAAAAAAGACAGAAATATGTTCTGTTATTATCCTTAACTCATAAGCACCCCAGTATATTCCTGACACTTTGCATTTGACACTTTGCACTTGGCACTTTGAACTTGGCACTTTGCACTTTGCATTTAACACTTGGCACTTTGCACTTTGCATTTGACACTTGGCCGTTTGCACTTGGCCCTTTCATTTGATATTAGTAAAATTACACTACCGCTAGGTTTGCTACAGTAACTGTCAGTTACTGCATTTAAATGTATATATTTTTCCTTTGAACATTTAAAATCGATTTTCTCAAAAACTATAAGGTCTTTTTGCAAAAAAAAATTTTCCTCTTGTACCCACATATCTCCTTAATATACCCTGAAAATTTGGTGATTCTAGTTTGTAAGGGGGCTTAGATATTAAACACGAAAAAATGGACTTTAGGCGAAAATTAATGCAGAATTTTCGGCGAATTTTCGCCTTTCGAAGCGAAAATAGTGCTTATTTTTGCGAAAATTCGGCAAAAAGAATATTTGCATTTTCGATCATCACTGATATATATATATATATATATATATATATATATATATATATATATATATATATATATGTGTGTGTGTGTGTGTGTGTGTTTAATTTTACACTACCGTTAGGTTGCTACAGTATCTGTCACTTACCGCATTTAAATGTATACTTTATACTTTAACTATAAGGTCTTTTTGAAAATGTTTTCTTCTTGTACCCACTGTCCTCCTTAACATACCCTGATGTGGGATATGGTGTTATGCATATTTATTTCCATGTAAACAATATCAGTTGTCTGGCAGTCTCGTGGATCTCTTTGGCAGCAGTAGTGTTTGACTCACACACTTGAAACAAGCATGCAGCTAATCTAGTCAGACTTCAATCAGAGCACTTTATGTGCATGCTTTTCAGGGTCTAAAGCTAAGAGTATTAAAATGTAGACAAGAAGGTAGGCACTTTGGCCTCAATTCACTAAGATCATGCTGGAGATAATAAGGCAAGAGAAAACTTACCTCCACACAGTAAGAGAGTTATCTTATCTCTTCATTTCTTAAATTACCTCCTCTGTGGTTAATTTACCTCCTCTGCAGTTAATTTACCTCCTCTGTAGTTAATTTACCTCCTCTGTAGTTATTTTCACACGCAGTTAATAAACAGTCTGTCTTTAACCGTGGAGTTATTTTAAGGATTGAAGAGTTAACTTAAAGACAGAAGAGTTAACTTTAGGTTTGCCTGAGGTAAAATGTTTCCTGAATAGGACATGCCTCATCACCATGGTGACCACTCTAGAAACAATATTAAAGACAGGAGATAAGCTTAGTGAATTGAGGCCTATGTCCAAAGTATTCAAAGTGGAAATCTTTATAATGAACGTATCCAATATAAGAACCAGCAAACACCAACACCACACCTTCATAGCTATGACTAAGGACCACATCAGTTTAAAACATGTAAGCTATTGATGAGTGCAGGTTGCTCATTACTTTATGTTATCTTATCCACCATCACCACCACAATATTGTGCTCTATTCACAAAACTTTTCAGAAATGACTTATTTATCACCTAATTGATAAAAATAACTTTCAGCACATTTACAAGCAAAATAATCACTCAAAGTAAGTTGTTTCTGATTAACTTCATTTCATTATTACGTTTCTTACCTTAATTATATTATATTTTTGCTCTTTATAAGGTTAAAAATGTAACATAGATAAGGTAAAAACAGAGGGAAACAGGTGAAAAAGCTTTGTGAATCATGCCCAGTGTGAGCCAATGAGATTGGCTCACAGTAATCACAGGGTCAGACTCAGGAGCCAATGAATTCGGCTCCCAACCTGCTCACAGAGCTCTGCCCCCAAAGTGACAGCAGAGCAATGGGCCTGAGGCGATGGGTAAGTAGTGTCAGGTCCTTGCATGTGCGGTAATTGAAATCTATGCCTGGGCAGGAAAAGCAGCCACAAACAGGGCAGAGATTTCAATTACCGTAGTCTGGAAGCGGTTAGTTAAACTCAAGCTATTAAAATGTTAATGTTTGTGTAATATATTTAAAAATAAGGCTGGGTTTAAGTTCAATAAATTAGGCTTGTGCAATTAAATTGAGTAATAAGTAATGTATGAACATGTAGGTGTCAGGCTTTGCTGGTATTGGACTCTGATCCACACTGTCTGCGGATGCGGCCGACTAGCTAACACTTCCAAAGAGTGACCTAAAACACAATAACTCTTAGTAAGCAGATACCGCATACAATGTGAAGCGCAGAGACTATACCAGCAACCTTCTGCGGAGGGCAGGGCACAAAATGTAATAAGCAAGAAGTAGTAATAATCACCTGAGTTCCAGAATCAATCCAGCTGAATGAGCAGATGGTGCAATTAGCACTGAAGTCCAGAGATGATTGTTTAAGGATATGCTGGTTCCAGGGCCAGTTGGTAGGACTGGGACTAGAATGTATTAGATCCGGTGATTATGAACTTATGGGTATGCAGGTTCTAGGGCAAGATGAGGTAAGTCCAGGAGATATAGAACTCAATGATGATGTGCTTATGGGTATGCAGATTCCAGGGCAGGTGCATGTAGCGAAGTCCAGAAGGCAAGCCGGGTCATACACAACAGACAAATTTCCACCGTGATGCAAACAAGGATTAATCAAAGACGAAGTAGTATTAACAAGCCAGGCTCATACACAGAAGTCCAGCAAGATCCGATCGTGGTACAGACAAGGGTGAAACAGAGCCGTGGTCACTTAGCAAGCCAAGGTCAGCAGGAGAATCAAACACGGTTCCAAAGCGAGGTACAGGAAAGGGCTAGACAAATCGTAGTTAGTGAACAAGCAGGTGTGGCAACAGAGATCAATATAACTTAGTCAAACAGACAAATGGTGAGCGCACCCAGTAACAGACTTAGCAGTTACTATCAAGGGCACTGACTGAGAGCATCCATATTTAAACCAGAAGACCAAAGCAGCAGAGGAGACAGACCTCACAGTAGGTAAAAACTGCTCAGACCACTGCCTTTGTTTCCATAACAGCCTCTTCCTTTCTGAGACAGCTTTTCACTAGGTTTTGAAACATGGCTATAAAGATTTGTTGTCATTCATAATCTACAGCATAAACAATATAAGACTTAGGTAATGTGTAGCAGGGCTTGGTGTTCCATGACATTCCAGATTTATTGAATTGGACTAAAGTCTGGGCCATATGTAGTCATCAAAAGTCTTTAAGAATATAGACAGACACAGAACATTTATATTGCGCTTTTCTCCTGGCGGACTTAAAGCGCCAGAGCTGCAGCCACTAGGACACGCTCTATGGGCAGTAGCAGCATTAGGGAGTCTTGCCCAAGGTCTCCTACTGAATAAGTGCTGGCTTACTGAACAGGCAGAGCCAAGATTCAAACCCAGGTTGCCTGAGTCAGAGGCAGAGCCCTTAATCATTACACTATGCTGCCACTAATATATTATCATACACATTTTAGCGCATGAGATGGCTTCCAATTACATTACTATGTTTTATTATGCATTTCCCTGTACAGTATAATGCAAACACTATTCTGGAAACAATGCACATTTAATTCCACTTTAATAGACACTGAAAATTATTCCAAAAAGAGCTTAATTTTCTTTACAGATATTTGTTTACAGTACAGACCAATTTCAGCTGATCTTGGTACAGACCTTACCTCTATTATAATCAATTGAATGAAATGTCAAAATAAAACATGATGCTTAAAATAACAGCAATGGCTTGATATTCTTGGCACTAAGCAATGCTTAAGAGAAAAATTAAATTATGTGCATTAATTATCAACGACTAATTAAAATCAGTCATTAAATATGCAAAAAAGATGAATGATAATGAGTCAGAGGAATACAAAAGAGTGCCATGCTTAAAAATTACTCAGATGGTCCAGGGAGATTGACCTAGTGAGAAAAGAATCTGGAGTCCATAGGGGGGAAGATTACAATGTGAAAATCTTTACTTCCATTTTCAAATATCATGGATCATATAGCATATGCAGGTTTCATTAAACCTAAACAAGGTTTTAATCTTAAAATAAGACAAGTGCCTTTTATAGGTCAGGAATGTGTTTTTTCAAAAAAACAACAGTCATACTGTAATGTATTCCATTAGTAGGGATAGTAGAGAATCATGCCTTTTTTCAGGAAACTGGTGACAAAGGAAACAAAAGAAATGGAACGTGTAAAAAAGATAATCATCCATATATGTACATTAGTCCAAAAAGCAAATGTGTTTGTTTTGGATGGGGTTCAGAATGGATATCATATATGCAGTTCTCATGCTTCAAAGCTTAGTTATTTCTAAGTTGTTCTAAATAAGATATTCAGAAAAAACAACACACCTGACGTTGTCATATGTATTAAAGGTGGAAGACTGTCTGGTGCAGCCTAATTATCTCTGTGCGCTGATATCACTATTAACATGCCAAAAGCATCCTGGTACACTAGCTGACATAAATTGGAACAAAATACATATGTTGACCGGTGTGTACTTTGTTTACTTACCATTGAAAAGAGACTATGAATATATTATTCAACAGCTAGCTATCAACTCTTAATACTGCTGGTACATTTAGCCAGCCACACTTGATGTTTTTTTTTTTGTGTGTGTGAAGAGAACAAAAGGAAAATAGTCATCCTTTATTTACATTATATGAAAAGAAACATTATTATTATTATTTATTGAATTTATAAAGCGCCAACATATTACGCAGCGCTGAATATAACCATTATTTGCACAGAATTATATTTCAGTCCATGAAGACTGCACACCATAGAAGTTACTGTACCTTTCTTAATAACTAAATAAAGCAAATACTAGTATTAGTGACGCTCCTGTGAAGCTTAGTGAAGTACATGCGTCCTCGATCACGCATCCGCTACTGGGAGCATCCTGTGCACAGGACGCTTTTGGCAGCGGAGCCATGCAGGCTCTGCGGTCATCGACTGGCCAATTGGCAAGAATGAAACTAAGTGGCAGCGGGGGACCGGGGGATCGGTGAGTGATGGCGTGGGTACAGGGTGGCTGCAGGGGGGCTGGTAGAAGCCCCAAGTAAGTGGAACTTTTTTTTTCATTTCAGTTTAGGTCCCCTTCAAGGGGAAAAGTGGAAACATGAAAAATAAAATCCTCAAAATGACCTTGTAGTTTAAAAAAAAAAATTCCTTTGCATTTCTACATTTTCTTAAAACTACAATTTTCTGAGTTTAAAAAACATTTTTCCTTTGCATTTTACAATCGATTTTCTCAAAAACTACAAGATCTTTTTGAAAAATTATTTGTAGCCTTTTTTCTCACTCTTCTTCATCAGCTGACTGTCCTACTCCTAATTGAAATTTTGCGTAATCGTAATTAGCAGGTTAGAATCGTCAGTACCTAGGTGTGTATGACTGCATCCATTTTGTAGTAAGAGCCATTCTGCATCACCTTTCTAAGAGGAGATTTTTTTTTTGGGGGGGGGATGTGGGAGTATTTTAAATATAATTGCTGTGCAGTTGTTACTGTGCAGAATGTTGTGTTGTTTTGCAATGCACATTGGCACTTATTTAATTCACTTGTTCACCTAAGTTTTCTCTTAGGTGATATGTGATTGTAGTTACAGAGAGCATAGAAGATGGCACCATAGATGGCTGCCATGGTGGTAGGTCTCCAGCTCTTTCCTTCCCTATTTCCCCCCTCCCCACAATTCCGAATACTTGCCCCCATTTGGTTCCCTCCCACTCCTCCATGACAGTGCGGCCTCCCAACACTGCGTGCCTTGGCTCCCTGGGCCTTTCAGACTCTAGGACCCAACGATCCTCACATGGTCTGGCCAGCTGATCGCCCACAGGACCATGAGCACTGTACCACAGTCTGACAACTCCAGATCCTGTGATGCTCCTGCTGCTGCAGCCCAAGCTCATCCTCCACCTCTGCTTGGGCAGAAGTGCACTTCACCGAGGCCAGGACACCATATGCCAGATGTCTTCTGCGTTAATTCAAGTACATAGCAGCCTCATAATTGGGTAAGTCTAAGCAACAAAATGTGTCAAATCGACATAAACGCTGTTTAAAATTCAAATCAACTGAATTACATTTTCAATTTTTTTTTCTTTTGGTGAAAATTGTATACACCCTGGTCAACCAAATTTTGGCAGATTTAAATAACTCTCATCTCAGACAATTAAAAAAAAATGTATTCCAGATTTGCTGAATAATTTATGTTCTTCAGGGATCTCTACATTAAGCCTAAAGATGTGTACACACCTGTGATATATGTCGCTCAGTTGGGGATTGGGACCCAATCCCCTTTGGTGACATCTCTGGGCAGGCCAGTATAGACGAGTAGCTGACAATGTGTTCTTTTGCAATGCGGAGGGACAGAGGAACAACACAGTGAGCAGCGTCTTCAAAGAAGTTGGCTGCCCATCAGGTGAGTTGATCCACCAAATGAATCGCTCACAGGTTGGGGACCGGGGGCTGCTGTACACATGCTTGATCAGTCAAGGTGGTCATTATTGGCTGCCTCAGCCTGCTTTAGTCAAGCGTGTGTACAAACCGTTAGTAAACCAACAGTTTTTGTGGGTTGAATGTATGGAAGTACATAAGTTGTTTTGAGTAGTGCTTTATCTTATCTCACCTGATGGTGGCATTGCATGCCTGAACTGTTGCACTTTCTCTGCTCACCAACAAGAGTATTTGTACAAAACCTCAATACATTTAAATGCCTGCAACTCCCTGCATCCTCTGCTGCTTTATAACATGCTGGCTACATTGTGTTTCTTGATTATTATTTAGAGTACTTCTCAGCAGGTGGCTTTTATACAAACTGACTGAACATTAATTAAACATATGCCTGCAGCTTCATTAAACCAGTTCCTGCAAATGTAAGTTTATGAATGTCCTACAGGCGAAACTCGAAAAAAAATTGAATAAAGTGCTAAAGTCCATTTATTTCTGTAATTCAACTTAAAGAATATCCGAGGCGAGTGACTTACACCTTTATCTGCATAAACCTCCTGGAACGCATTCTGTGTCATCGTAGTCCTGTCCCCGTTTACCTCCAAGGCATTGCTAAACTGGCTGGACCAAGCCCCGACCCCTCCAGGTCCAGAACTCCGATATTTTCACCACACCTGTGCAGTTCTCATGGCCACAAGTGCGTCTGTGCAGGTCTCAAGCTCTCCTGGACAGTTTAGCAATGCCTTGGAGGTTCTTGCCTTTTTCATGATTGCTAACTCAGTGAAGGACCAGCCTTTAAAGTGTTGCTATCATGTAAATCAGGCATAGCGGGGTCTGAACCCTCTATAACAGTAATTATAGATTGATGGTATACCTTGAAATGAATCAGAGCACTCAATATATTATTTTATATAAAAAAGAATGTATTTGCTTATCATACAGCATATATACAAAATATGAACAGTTCCAAGTACTGTTTCCTTACAGTATTCCATCTCATCATGGCCTTTATAGCCAAGCAATCATCAATCTTCTAAGCACATTAAAAAAAGAATATAACAGTTGTGTTATGTAGAATAGGATCAAAAGTAGTCTCATCTGTATCAATAGCTGTGTATCTAGTAGCTGTGTAAAACTTGTACTAATCTTCTTTAAGAAATAGTATAAAACTAGCTTCTAAAAAAACTTCTTGCTAACATCTTAACAGAACTTAATGCTGAAAAATTAATAAAGTAAATCACCAGAATATTAAGCATATTACCCCTTCTCTGTCATCTCTTCAGCATCTAGAACCACATGTGGGAAGATAGCTTCTGCCTCGTGTCTTCTCAGGAGATTGGTAGGCTAGTGCAAACTATGAGCTTTCAGCTCCTACTTTTATAGTGATTGTATGCAATATGGGTGCTTGATTTGGAATTTCCCTAAATCCCAGGTTCTGATTGGCTGAGACTTCCGTGCATAACTTGCTATCTTTGACAATTAAAATACCCATAACACTTTTTCGTTTTGAATACCTTAATTATCCTAACTGTGATAATCTACATAGTTTTACAATCTTTACACATATTGACATTTGATTAGGTCATTTTTGACACAGTTAATTAAAAATGGTCGTCACCAGCCATCTTGTCTGCTGTTTTGACTTATTTGCCGAAGACATTGGACTTTCAAACAATAAACAATGTAATTCATGATGCATTTCTGATAATGTGTCCTTCTGCTAATTAGTTTGGAATGTGTCTGTTCTTTCCCAAACAAGAAATAGGGCACGTTGACCCAAACAATCTGTGAATTAGAGATATAGTAATGTAATGCTTATTGAAGTACACAGGGCTTCTAATATACTCATTTAAATATAATCTTACTATATAATTCTTCTTAAAACAATTAATCATAGAATATATAGTTGTATATTAAAATTTAATAATATAAAATAAATTTCTATAAATATTTGTCTTCCTTATGAATAAATAAATGTAATAATTTCCACCGGCAGATGTCACTATTTAATCATGTAAATAATAAGCGGTATTATTAATTTTATAAGACTATGAAACCGCCAGGTGGCATAATTGCCCTAAATATGGGACAACCTTGCAAAGTTCATTATTTACATTCCAGAATGTTTGATAAGACTCGTAACCCAAACATCAGTGAAAGTGTTTTGAGACTTTTGCTGCATAATCCAGTATTTAAATATATTTCAAAGTAAGACATTCTATTATATGTAATTACCATATTTTTCGGACTATAAGACGCTCCGGACCATAAGACGCACCTAGGTTTAGAGGACAAAAAACAGGGAAAAAAGAATATATACTAAACCAGGTGCATCCATGGTCCAGGGGAGTCTTATAAAGCTTCTCCCAGTTACAGCAATGGCTGTGTATACATACTATATATGCTGCCTGGACATTGTGGAAGCTGCTGCAATTAGGAGGATAACAAGGATTGACAATTATTGCAGCAAAATGGGTGGCAGAGTCTGTCAAGAAATGGTTAGGGCCCTGTAAGTGGTAGTGGCTGGATAGTGTACTGGTTAAGGGTTCCGCCTTTGACATGGGAGACCAGGGTTCGAATCCTGGCTAGGTCAAGTACCTATTCAGTAAGGAGTTCAAGGCAAGACTCCCTAACACTGCAGGGTGGCCTCCTGAGCGCGTCCCAGTGGCTGCAGCTCTTGAGCGCTTTGAGTCCGACAGGAGAAAAGCGCTATACAAATGTTCGGATTATTATTATTATTATTATTAAGTGGAATGCTGCAGCATTACATAAGCTGTCACTAAACCAGGCAACACATCCAACCACCAGAACACAGTGTAGATGTTCAGCACCTCATAATAGGTGTATATATAAGGAGATGGCTTGGAAGTGTGTGCAATCTGTATTGTAGTGCCTGTGCAGGACATGAAAAGGTATATTTGCATGTGAGATTTTTAATGCAAAGACTTGTTAGAGCACATTGAAATGAGGTGCTCTTTATATGGTACACATGAGTTATACTACTGTTTTCTGCCTACAGTGCAATTTTATGTCTAGTTCAGTTATTTCTTCCTACCATGCTTTATTCAGTGGGTGCTGTGGTCCTGTGTTATTTCTCCTAACAATGTTTATTCCATGTGTGCTGTGGTCATCCTCACTTAAACCTTCAGAGCCAGGCAAACGGCAAGTGAGTAATCTGACTCCTGCACAGCAGGACATCGTCTCTCTCTGCTGTCTGCTGCCCAGCGCTGCAATCCTACTCTTTCCCCGTGTCTCTCAGCCCCAGTCTTCCTTGTGTGCTGACTGTGGTCACCATCTTCAATTAAAGCTTTAGACCCAGGCAAACGGCATGTGAGTAATCTGATTCCTGCACAGCTGACCATCGTGTGTCTCTCTCTCTCTCTGCAGTTCAGCGCTGCGATCCTGAACTTTCTCTGTCTCTCTCAGCCTCATCTATCTTCCTGCCTGTGAGCTCACATGACAGGCAGGAAGTAAAAGGCTGAGAGACACCGAGAAAGTTCAGGATCGCAGCGCTGAACTGCAGAGAGAGAGAGACACACGATGTTCAGCTGTGCAGGAATCAGATTACTCACATGCTGTTTGCCTGGGTCTATAAAGCTTTAAGTGAGGATGGTGACCACAGTCAGCACACAAGGAATAAACAAAGGTAGGGATAAATAACACCGGACCGCAGCACAGCAGATTAAAGCGCTCCCACTGCTCTGATTGTTTACGGATGGTCTAGAGGGCAGGAAGACGGCTCCTTCTTTGGACCAATCACTGCACTGACTCAGTAGCAGTGACGTATTAGATCACTGACATCTGATAGGTCACTGGTACTGAATAAGGGCAGTGATTGGCCCAGTGAAGGAGCTGTGGTCCCGCCCTCAAGACTATCGGCTGCACATAGAGCAGTGGGGGATGTTTTTTCCTTGTTTCCTCATGTTGTGCGTTCTGTTAACATGCAGGGCAGCAGGCGGCAGTGATATTTGGCTGCAGTATATATAGTATATATTGGTGGGGGACACCTTCGGACTATAAGACGCATTGACTTTTTCCCCCCACTTCTGGGGGGAAAAAAGTGCGTCTTATAGTCCGGAAAATACGGTATATGGTTTGAATGGAACCTAAACTGAGAAGGATATGGACTTTTCCTTTTAAAATAATACCAGTTGCCTGACTTTCCTGCTGATTCTGTGTCTCTAATACTTTTAGCCACAGCCTCTGAACAAGCATGCAGATTAGTTGCTCTGACTGAAGTCAGACTGGATTAGCTGCATGCTTGTTTCAGGTGTGAGATCCAGATACTACTGCAGCAAAGAGATCAGCAAGACCGACAAGCAACTGGTATTATTTAAAAGGAAACAGCCATAGCCTTCTCAGTTTAGGTTCCCTTTAACAATAATTCTTTCTTTCGCTAGAAGGAATGTACTGATTATTGTATCTTTCTGCAATATAAAATGGCAACAGTGCTTCTTAAGACAATGGTATTAAACTTTAATTTGTTTATACTTTTCATATTTTACTTTCTCTGGCTGGGAAATGTTATCATTTTTTGCTGGCTGTAACGGTCTTGTAACAAGTACATGTCAACAATCTTCTAGCTTACAAATTAAAATAATCTTATAAAAGTTTCACTGTCTGGAATATGCTGAGATGTCCCAGAGCAATATTTTAAATAAGTACCCCAACTTTACAATGAAATTTTGCATAGAACATTAAAACTTAAAACATACACATATGACAGCTTTTCCTGCATAAAGAAACTGCTAGAATTCTGACAAGGGCGAGCCTCGGATGTCTTTTAAAAGGTGAAACTAATATATGAAATATGAACCCTTTGCAGGTGTTTTGGATTAATTAGCTGATCAGAGTCTTACACTTGAGTCTAGAATATTAAACACGTTCACAATATCTTAATTCTGGTTGAACTTGATGCACATATGTCTTCTTTTCAATCCAGATAACTATGTAGCTAATGGTCTGAGATTTTGATTTTGTGGTTTTCATAAGCTGTTATCCATAATCATCAAAATTATACAGTATCTTGTTTTGCATGTAATGAGTCTATTTCATATATTAATTTCACCTTTTAAAGAGACTCCGTAACAAAAATTGCATCCTGTTTTTTATCATCCTACAAGTTCCAAAAGCTATTCTAATGTGTTCTGGCTTACTGCAGCACGTTCTACTATAACCATCTCTGTAATAAATCAACTTATCTCTCTCTTGTCAGACTTGTCAGCCTGTGTCTGGAAGGCTGCCAAGTTCTTCAGTGTTGTGGTTCTGTGATGCATCTCCCCCCTCTATGCACACTTCCTGTGTATTATTTAGATAAGGGTAGCTTCTCTCTTCTCTCTTATCTTTTACAAGCTGGATAAATCCTCCTCTGAGCTGGCTGGGCTTTCACATACTGAGGAATTACATACAAGCACAGCTGTCTGCACTCTGCAGGAAGAAACAACCTGACACTTCAGTGGAAGATAGCTGCAGGGGGAAAGAAACACACAAATGATCTCTTGAGATTCAAAAGGAAGGCTGTATACAGCCTGATTGTGTATGGATGTATTTTCTATGTGTGGACATACCGTACATCAACCTACTTCCTGTTTTGGTGGCCATTTTGTTTGTTTATAAACAAACTTTTAAAAACTGTTTTTAACCACTTTTAATGCGGCGAGGAGCCGCAAAATTGTGACAGAGGGTAATAGGAGATGTCCCCTAACACACTGGTATGTTTACTTTTGTGCGATTTTAACAAAACAGATTCTCTTTAAGTTGAATTACTGAAATAAATGGACTTTTGCCCAATATTATAATTTTTTGAGTTTCACCTGTATGAAACTTCAGTGAAAATAAAACATTTCTACATTTCCAGCTATTCTGCCGAAGTGTACGTGCATGCGCACAGTGGCAGTGTACATGTATGCACATCCCATAGCATGGCATGAAGCAGTTAAAGGCTCTATCCATCCCAGACCCTCAGAATGGTTGACTCCTGTTACTTGCTGAATGACAGAGCTCTGTTCTGTGTGCCCCTGCTCTAATTTGATTGATCAGCCTCTGAACTTATTGCTCTGACCTCGATCTGCTCTTGCCTTTTGTTTCTGCTGCTTTCTGTGGTTTGTACATTCTTGTATATACATGCATATTGCATATTTGCATATTAGTACTAAGTTTGACTTGTCTGTTTGCTGTGTTCAGGGAAGGCTTTCTTGTGGTTGTTTGCTTTAACTAGTATGTAATTGCACTTATTTTTACTAAACACGCACTACTTTGCTGAGTCACATCTGAATTTATACTGCCAGCTGATCACTAGACCTTCTGTCAGTGCACACATGAATTAGCTAGCAAAATGATCTTATCAGAATGCAGACATTTATGAGAAAATGTAAACAAATATTTCAACAATTTCCCAGGCCCCTTTAAAATAAAAAATGTAACTCTTATGATATTAAAATTTTAATAACAAAACAAATAAAAAAGTATATATCCATCTATCTATCTATCTATCTATCTATCTATCTATCTATCTATCTATCTATCTATCTATCTACCTATCTATAGCTCAATTTTATAAATCCTCTCTTCAAAGTTCATAATACATTTTGTACCTGATTGTACATAGCTGTGTAATTCAACAGTTTTTTTGAGTGTATGTGTGTTTGGCTTGGCACTTCTGTGTTACATCCACCACCGCATCCGTGGCTCCCCCACCCCCACCTTCTTTCCTGTACTCCATTCCCTGACTCAGTCATCCTACATTTTTCTCTCATACTGACATTTGAACATGACTTGTTTTTATTCAGAAAGAGGAAAAACTTGTGATACATTTCCTTACTTATGAAACAAACGTTTACACAGACTAATTTGGCAATTGAATGTTAACCAATATTGTTCCATATTGCCTGACTGATATTACATGAAGTCACCATTCACAGGAGACTGGAACTCCTATGGATAAACACAGTGGGATAGGTTTATCAGTTTTACAATACAGCAAATAGAAATTAAGTACGGTAATACTTTATGGTACAACAGATGTTTCATATCCTGGCACCTGTAATTCAGTAACACAATTTCAAGCCACATTACTTCATGAAGATTCGTACAATGTAGCATAGTATTCATTTTTTTCATTTTAATTTTGATCTAAATGTAACTACATAACTCTAAAAAATGGCAAGTTTTATAGAGCTGATGACATAGCAAACAGCTGTATAACTTTTAGAAATAGGTCCCATAGTCATATAGGCTTATAAAGGCTAGAAAACATTCACATGGGACCTTATTATGTGGCTTTTGTTGCTTTTAAACAGACAATATTTTGTTTATTGGGGAAGTACTTTTGGTTAGGGTTAAGTGGCATAAGTACAATTCAAAGGGCCCCTATCAGAACTGCCCCACCCCCAATGTTCACAACCCTTCCTTTGCCTCCCCTTGATGCCCATCATGGCCCTGTGGCCCATCTCACAAAGGTCATATAATAGGTGTGGCTATCATGAGCTTCACACCCATATTAAGTGTAGCCATAAATCTCAAGTATAGTCCTCTGTAGCAGTGGAAGGGAAGGTTAGTAGTTGGGGCCCCAAAACAGCTCTGGGCCCCAAAGCAATCGCTGGGGCTGTTCTGCTCTAGTTACGCCCTTGCCAGGACATGGACCAAGCTCACCAGAGACCAGGGTTCTGCCATTGCTTTCTCTACAGCATCATTTTAGAAATAGCTGGTTCCCGACACCCATTACCTTACATGTTGCATTAGACATGGTAAATTATACTGTCTGATAGCAGGGCTGATATCAGGGATATTTAATCCCCTAACTTCTTAGCAACTTGTAATATTTTCAGCTGAATCCTTGCTTATCTCTCTCTCCATATAAAGAGAAGGAGGGTCTGCATGGGGTAATGGAGTCTGCCAAAACTGATCATCTCTTTTAATGCTACCCTTTATGACGCTCCCAAGAGCGCATTCGTCCATCCCTCCAATTGTTGAATCACCATGAATTGTATGGGGGTAAGGTTTAGTGCATACAGTAAAGAGGGGTCCCTATTTATTTTGAAACCTTGGTATGTCATGGTATTCGATGGTACTTTCACCCTGTTAAGCTTGGGGGTGTAATCTCCACAGTCAGCATACAACACATAAGCTGACGTGAAGGAGGTACACACACCAGCACAAGGGATCAGGATATCCCCAGTTTAGTGGAGGAGAGGACTGACTCCAATAGGAGATTGTGGTGCACAGAGCCGGTGCAGATCTGAACAACCACAAACACTTTCGTAATAACGTCTCAGCGCAAAGTAGCGCTGAGCGCATAAACCAGGACTGAGGAGATCAGGACAGGTAGACAGAATGAACGCTTGCTAGCTAGCGATTACTTAGCGACAGCAAGCGTCCAAAACCAGACAGACTGGAATGAGGCAGCCAATGCGTTGCGGCGATGGCGTGCCTCACAAAGACAGGACAGGAGAGACAGGGAATAGCAGGATCGAGATAGATGAACGTAACACAGATAAATATACAATAAGTATGTTTTCCTAGCGTATTACAATTACAGCTATCAATGAAACTATTTGTAAGGTCTGACTAACATATGTATATATCGGCAATGAACCGATATATGACATAAGCAGGAACGCTGACTAAGACTGGAGTAATACAGGGAACAGGACTCAGAAGGATTCGTTATCTCTTCGCAGAGATGAACGCAATCCACAAACAGGACCAGGAACAGGATAACTAGCTCAGCACGGGTGTTCACGGTACGCGCAAACTACCAAAACGTGCTGGAAAACTGACTAACTGAACACAGGAAATAAACAGTTCGTGTACGTATATATCAGCGACACTGATATATCAACGTAACACAAATACAAGGAAAATAACAAAATGCGCAAGTATGCGTATATATTGGCGATGAACCAATATATGACACAAGACAAGCAAGTAGCACTTCTAGAACAAGAGCAAAACTAGGAGGACTCGCTGACCCCTTCGCAGGAGTCAGCGCAGTCCACACGGACCAGGAACGAGGTGGGGCACGAGCAGAGTAACAGATAGAGTCTGAAACTATGGTAGCCCATGAGACATTGCAGGAAGCAGTTCTTTATACTGAGGTCATCCAATGGGAGCAGACCTGCAGATTCCCACACAAGTGAATGGTAATTAATCACAGGCTGATAGCAGGAAAAGGCAGACAATGATATGCAGCCTGCAGGAAAGGGACTGCCCCTCCACTGCAGCAGACAATGTTTGTTTACACAAGAGCATGTCAAACTGTCATTAATTTCAGAGTGACTGCAGATGGAATCAGCAACTAGTTCAAGTGCAAACCAAACTATGCAAGAAAATGCATGTAATGACATCAGAACTGCTTGGGTTACAATACCACTGCAGCCAGCAATAAACGCTGCAGACATGATCATAACATTACCCCCCCCCCCCCTTAAAAGCGGATACCAGACGCTTTTTGAAACTGAAATTCCCAACAAAACAATCTGACTGATAATTCATGATGACCGGGACAGCCCGGCAAGACCAAATTCCAGAATCAGTCCCCACAAGACTGGACCCATCAGAACCAGAACCTACAGAACCATGCCGTCAGCACCACAAGCCTCAGTGTGATACCCATCAGAACCACGACTTCCAGAGAAAAGCCCCCAGAAACTCTCTGAGCGATACCCACCGCCTTCTCGGGACTGTCCAAAAACGCCAAAGCCTTTGCAATGCCCACCGGAACTGTCCCCACCAACACAAAACCCACCGTTGAACCAGTCCAAGGTACCAGGACAAGTTTCCTCAGAGATCTCCCAGAACACTTGGAAGCTCCAAAGAGATCCCCACAGGTCAGAACGCCCCTTAGGTTCACATGGAGAACCATCAAGAACCCCTATGGAACCCAGGGCAACTCTAGAGTCAGGGTCACAAGGACAAACATCAAGACCAGGGTTTTTAGGGACCAGAACCATCTCCGGGCATGCAGGCCAACCGGCAACATCAGAACATGTCTCCACTAGGGAAGCGTGTGAGCAGGCCAACACAGACACACTTGGGCACTCTGGCACAAGAGAGACTTCTGGGCATGTCAAGGAACTGCAAACCTCAAAGTCAGTCAAGGTAGGACCGAAACCAGGACTGGGCAAAAAAAAATCATCATGACTAGACTTCACAGTTACTGGATTGTCACTAAAAAATGCAGGATTAGACTTAGATGTCTCTGATTCCAGCAAAGTTATTAACAAATCATGTTCAGGGGCATTTACAAGACAGGACAAATCTTCTGATGTATGCACCGAACTAGACAGGGTTCCCATAACTTCTTCTGGACTAGACAGAGACTCATCAAATACACTGGATTGGAGCTCATGAAGGGCTGCAAAACAAGTCAGTAGTGCAGAAATCCCCACTGAACTAGGCAAAACTGAGTAACTCACTGGACAGGAAGGGGACTCAGGAACTTCTGCCACACCGGCCAGAGAACCAGAATTTTCCAGGATACAGGGCTGGGTTTCAGAAACACTCATTAACCCGGACTGAAATTCTGAGATTTCTATTATTTTTTCCAGCGAGTCAGAATTATCCATGTTACAGGGCAAGACTTTTGAAACATTCAGAGGACAGGGCTGGAGTTCCTCAGCTGTTACAACACTGGAGAGGGACTCAACAACATTGGTTAAATCAGACTGTGTACAGGGCAAGGTATCTAACACACTTGCTGACGAGGACAATATTTCAATGGCTTCTGCTTCGCTGGGCAGAAATTCATCAAGTTTTATTAGAGCAGACTGTAATTCCAAAACAGCTGCTAGACAAGTGAATATTACTGCAACACCAACTGAGGTAAGCAGTGCCTCAGACTGTTCTGCTAGAGGGTTTGAAGTATCCAAAGTACTAGGTGAAGCATAAGACTCTGTGACCACAGCTTCACTGGACAGGATCACTGAACAGTCCACACTGCAGGGCAAAACCATGGAAGCACCTGCTGGACAGCATAATGATTCTGTGACCTGAGTTTCATTGGAGAGATCTACTGCACAATTCATGGTACAGGGCAAGTTCACTGGAACATTTTCTGAACACGGTAATAATTCTGCGATTTCGGACTCACATAGCATACGCTCTGAGTTATTCATGAAACTAGAGTGAGGTGTAGAAACAGGAAGATCAAAACACAATGTTTGCGCATCTAAATCACCATTCAATTGTGAAATTGGAAAATTCAGATGCTGGGGTTCTGAGATTTCTGGACAGGATCGCTGGGACTCAGAAACTGATGTAGTGCATCTATTGGCATCTGCTGGATCAGACAGGAGTTGAACTTTATTAACACAGGTAATTTCTGCAGAAGTGTTTGCAGAGACAGGCAAGATTTTTCTGGTGTCTGTTTCACTGAACAAAGACTCATGAGTACTGGCTAGGCTGGACTCAGAAGTCAGCAGGACCTCTGGGTCCTCTGCTGAGAAATTTGTGCAGGGCAAGATTAAGGAAGTATTAGTAATTTCTGTCTTACTGGGAAGTAACACTGAGTTATCCATGGTACAGGGTGGAATTACAGGAAGTTCAATTTCACACAAAAGGAGCTCTGAATCACTCGCTGAATCAGCCAAAGGTGCTGAAGCAGGCGAGTCCTCAGGAACTGAGGAAGTGGAACAATCTCCACTTGACAGTGTGTCTTCCCTGGTATCAACTGATTGAATCGCATAAAATTCGTCCAGAATCATTCTCCACACATCGATCAATGGAGCCACAAAGTCATACCCACACACACCAGTTTTTATTAGGTTATAGGCAGACTTAATGCATGCATTCAATACTAATTCACCTTTTGCACTGTAAAACTGACAAAATGAACTTGCATCTTTCTTCCATTCATAGACCAGGGCCTCCATCTCTCCCTTCCCAAATGGAGGATCCCATGCATATTCAACAGCTGAGCATTCCGGCTGATCATAGTTTGCAAATGTGTTAGTGGCAGAAACATACATTGGGTTATTTAGCAGGTGATTGGCCGATTTCTTATTCCTAAGGATCTCCAATACCTGTAGCAAGTGTTGAACTTTAGTGTATGCAAATTTCCCTTGCTGCACGAATAAATTGATCTGTTCAATACTCTGTAATATATCTTCATAATCATATTCAGATAATTCATTTAAACAAGAACTTTTATTTTCCCTGGCTAGCAATGAAAGTTCATTAGTAGTTTCATAGGTCCATTTGACTCCCCTGAATGGTGACTGAATTTCATTATCTGCTACTGGCGGAGTCTCATTACAGATCTGATGCGCAGTCGCCAAGGGCAACGACTCCGCTGATTGTAACGCTTTTCTTTTGGAGCGTTTACGTTTGGCTTTAGACCCTGCTGCCTTAGCAGAAGAAAAGTTATCAGAACAATTATCTGCTTGCTGATTATTTTTGTAGGCAGTAGAAGGAGCAGCTGATTGACAAGCTGCCAGGAGCTTATCAACAGGGCTAGGCAAATCGGTTTTGCGCAGCCAGTTATGGATCACAAACGCTAGAAATTCCAGTGGTCTTTCTTTTAAATTGGTATGATCCAAGACATCGTAGGCCCACTGAAACAATCTTCCCTTAAATAAAACATAAACTAGCTGGGGGGCCCACGTTGAAACAGGAGTAGCCTGGAGCTCAGGATTGGCCAGGAACCTGGCACATTCAGAAAAAAACTCATTTTCTGTTTCAGAACTGAGCCTCTCAAATTTCTTAAAGGAACAGGAACCATAACAAACAGTGTCATTTTTGCTGGGAACCCCCCCCCCACAATGGGGATTGGTAATGGGGCTACCATAATGTTAAGCTTGGGGGTGTAATCTCCACAGTCAGCATACAACACATAAGCTGACGTGAAGGAGGTACACACACCAGCACAAGGGATCAGGATATCCCCAGTTTAGTGGAGGAGAGGACTGACTCCAATAGGAGATTGTGGTGCACAGAGCCGGTGCAGATCTGAACAACCACAAACACTTTCGTAATAACGTCTCAGCGCAAAGTAGCGCTGAGCGCATAAACCAGGACTGAGGAGATCAGGACAGGTAGACAGAATGAACGCTTGCTAGCTAGCGATTACTTAGCGACAGCAAGCGTCCAAAACCAGACAGACTGGAATGAGGCAGCCAATGCGTTGCGGCGATGGCGTGCCTCACAAAGACAGGACAGGAGAGACAGGGAATAGCAGGATCGAGATAGATGAACGTAACACAGATAAATATACAATAAGTATGTTTTCCTAGCGTATTACAATTACAGCTATCAATGAAACTATTTGTAAGGTCTGACTAACATATGTATATATCGGCAATGAACCGATATATGACATAAGCAGGAACGCTGACTAAGACTGGAGTAATACAGGGAACAGGACTCAGAAGGAATCGTTATCTCTTCGCAGAGATGAACGCAATCCACAAACAGGACCAGGAACAGGATAACTAGCTCAGCACGGGTGTTCACGGTACGCGCAAACTACCAAAACGTGCTGGAAAACTGACTAACTGAACACAGGAAATAAACAGTTCGTGTACGTATATATCAGCGACACTGATATATCAACGTAACACAAATACAAGGAAAATAACAAAATGCGCAAGTATGCGTATATATTGGCGATGAACCAATATATGACACAAGACAAGCAAGTAGCACTTCTAGAACAAGAGCAAAACTAGGAGGACTCGCTGACCCCTTCGCAGGAGTCAGCGCAGTCCACACGGACCAGGAACGAGGTGGGGCACGAGCAGAGTAACAGATAGAGTCTGAAACTATGGTAGCCCATGAGACATTGCAGGAAGCAGTTCTTTATACTGAGGTCATCCAATGGGAGCAGACCTGCAGATTCCCACACAAGTGAATGGTAATTAATCACAGGCTGATAGCAGGAAAAGGCAGACAATGATATGCAGCCTGCAGGAAAGGGACTGCCCCTCCACTGCAGCAGACAATGTTTGTTTACACAAGAGCATGTCAAACTGTCATTAATTTCAGAGTGACTGCAGATGGAATCAGCAACTAGTTTAAGTGCAAACCAAACTATGCAAGAAAATGCATGTAATGACATCAGAACTGCTTGGGTTACAATACCACTGCAGCCAGCAATAAACGCTGCAGACATGATCATAACACACCCCTAATGGCAGGTGATCTTGAGAGTCCAAGCATTTAGAGAGATATAATACTTCAATTTTCTGCTTGTTAATTTTAAAACCAATTTTTCTACCCATATCCTTGATAGACTGCAGTACTACTGGTACTTACTCTCTGGGTTTATCCAGGAACATTAGGATATTATCCACGAAGAGGGCAGGCACTAGACACACTGATCCCTGACCCCCTACCTCAACCCCTCTTACTTTAAGAAGGAAATGCCTAGCTGGAAGATCTAAAGCTATATAAAAAGCAGCAGTGACAAAACAGGCCAAAATGTGTGGATTAGAGCCCAGGGGTGTATATTCTGGCTGTAGTTGTCCTATAAAAAAGATGAAAAAAGGTCTTGTGGGCTCACTCAAACTCCATTTTTAGCAGGACTCTATCTAAACACTCCCATTTCACAGCGTCAAATGCTTTCTGAGCATTCAAAGTAAGAATTGCACAATGTTTCAGGGTTAGGAGATATACCTTCACCTGTTCAAGCACTGCCAGAAGCTTCCAAACATTTGTCACCACTGCTCTTTCTTTGAATAAGTGAGGGGAGGATCACTGCTAACATGCTCACCATCAATTTTGTAAAGAAGATCTTCAAGTCCTGATTTACCCTGTGCAACACGCTCCCACAGCAATACATGGGGGTATCTGTAGTCCATACATCCTCTTGGCAGAAGATGTACTCACATCAATGTACTACAGCTCCCAGCATGTATTGCAGCATGCATTTCCCAGCATGCATTGTGGCTGGGAGCGCGCTCCACAGGTGGAATGTTTGAAGTGTATTGCTGTGGACAGTGATGGTGCATTCCACACAAATGGGAGCTACAGGAGCAGCCCCCCGTCGTTAAAGAGACACTGAAGCGAAAAAAATGATATTATGATTTGTATGTGTAGTACAGCTAAGAAATAAAACATTAAGATCAGATACATCAGTCTAATTGTTTCCAGTACAGGAAGAGCTAAAAAAACTCCAGTTGTTATCTCTATGCAAAAAAGCCATTAAGCTCTGCGACTTTCAAAGTCGTGGAGAGGGCTGTCTTCTGACTTTTATTATCTCAACTGTTTACTTTTTCTCTGCCAGAGGAGAGGTCATTAGTTCACAGACTGCTCTGAAAGAATCATTTTGAATGCTGAGTGTTATGTAATCTGCACATATTAGAGAATGATGCAATGTTAGAAAAAACACTATATACCTGAAAATAAAAATATGAGAATATTTTCTTTACTGCTAATCCTTTAGTAATTATTCATAGTACACAACCAATTCATTATATCATATTTTTTTTCGCTTCAGTGTCTCTTTAAGCAATGGTGTTCCCCCTAACCCCTGGCCCCACAATGGCATACTGCATTACAAACCTCTCTTATGGGAAGGTCTATTGTAAAAAAAAGTGATGGATGCTTAGTGCACTTTAATTGCTTAAAATGCATTGGAATATTGTGAATGTTTACGTTGTTTGTATATAAAAATGTTTATTTTTTTTTATACATTTCATCTGCGTTCCTGAAGCACTTTGAAGCTTTTTGCATTTTCAATGAGAAATTATGAAGCAGTGTATTCCTGTGTTTGAAATCAGTACGATTTACATTTGATTTATGCCACATTATTCCAAGCAAAGCCTATTTTTTTCTCCAATGCTTGAAGTATGCTATTTAAACACAAAGAAGTGACTATTAAAATGAAAAAAAATATATGTATATTCAAACTCGATTGAAATAAAACTGGAAACAAACATATATTCTTTTTTATTATATGCACATACATTTTTCATAGATTCACTCACTGTAATGGTATGCTTTCATCTATTTTACTTGTTTTATGCAGAATAATGATACAACATTCAACTGGATAATATTATGTGTGTACTAGAGGCAACAAATTCTATTTTTTGTGCAAAATATATGCAGGTTGAAAACTACTTCTCCAACTACTGACACTCTCGAGATGGAACCTGAACCAACTGCTGACACCCTGACACTCTCTCAAAATAGAATTGCTTCCTGGACCAATTGCTGACACTCTCTCAAGACGGAATTGCACCCTGAACCAACTGCTGACACTCTGACAGTCTCATGAAATGGAATCACACCCTGGACAAACTGCTGACACTCTGACGCTCTCTCAATGTGGAATCACACCCTAGACCAACTGCTGACACTCTCTCGAGATGGAATTGCTCCCTTGACCAACTGCTGACACTCTGACACTCTCTCAAGTAAGAATTCTGATACTCTGACACTGCCTCAAGACGGAATCGCTCCCTGGACCAACAGCTGACACGTTGACACTGTTGAGATGAAATCACACGATGGACACACTGCTGACACTCTCTTAAGATGGAATCCCACCCTGGACTAACTGTTAACTGGACAAACTACCAAACTAGCCTAAAGCTACGTACCCACAATTTTCAAGTGATTTTTCCGCAACTGGTGATTTTTTCCACATCAAGCAATCATTTCTATAATTTTGCAACATGAGTATGTGTGCATGATCAAATGAACAATGTATTGCGAAGCATTGCAATTACAACTGACATGGCAGATTAGATCCTTAACATCCCTGTCAAATCCCATGCAAAGTGCCCCGGTATACAGTGTACCTGTCAGTTGAACTCTCATTTGCGTCTGTTGTGTGCTGTTGTGCGATGTCGCATATTCCTGCTGGAAGGAAGATGGATCAGGAGATGCTCATTGATCAGGTCATGTTGCTGTAGGTTTCCCTATCCATCTTCACACCTTCCCCTTGGTCCACATCTCTAGAAAGATATTTCACCACCCACAGCTTAACCCCACCCACTATATGTGCTGCAAATAAGCAGTGGCCGGATAGTGTATCGTTTAAATACACCACTTAACCATTATTTACCATTGCCTCTCATCCCGTATACAGTTGTTGCTTTATTCTAATATCTATACACAGTGACCCACACAGGATTGCAGGATAAAGCAATGCATATTTCAACTGGCGATTAAACAGCTCTGTACCAACAGCCCCAACTAGTTGAAGTTTCTTTGTCACCTCCACTAAGTAGTTATTAAAGATTTTCAGTGTCACCCAATCAAGCTGAAGAGGTTCCCCTTTAGTCTTGAAGGCACTCAGAATTTTCATCTTGTCATTATAATCCAGAGAGTGGATGCTCACCAAACACGGCCAGTCAGGGTTGTTAGCACTCAGTGGACCAACATGATGTGCTCTCTCCACCCACAGGGTGCCCTCTATGTTCAGTAATTGAGGTATGATGGTTAGAGATGGCCAGAACAGTTCGCCGGCGAAGAGTGAACATTTGGCATGTTGTATTCACCCTATACATCATCATTGAGCTAAACTTTGACCCCTTACCTCACAGTCAGCAGACACATGGCAGCCAATCAGCTAGCACCCCTTCCTGGACCCTCCACCCCCTATCAAAAGCATTTGCTGGCTGCTGACTGTTGCTCTGCTGGCTGCTGACTGTTAGTGAGAGCAGGGTCAGACTTGCTTCAGAGAAAAGGGAAATACCTAGGCCTGTATTCTTGTTCCTTACTTGATTTGAAAGCACTCCAAACAGCCCTTTTGATGGCTAGCACATTGGTCTCCTGTGGTTTTTTTTTTTTTTTTGGGGGGGGGGGGGGGGGTGACACTCCAAAGCCCACTGACACACAGAGGTGTGTGCACACTACTGCTGTTGCCTCATTAAGTTGCAGGCACAGAACTAACCCAATGCATTATTATTTCACTAGCTGACCTAAGCCTGTTTAAAAACGGGCTCTAGGTCTTTCACTGCCGGCCGCGCGCACACCTGCTGCCATGCGCGCACACCTGCCCACCTGCTAGCTCGGCCAGCCGCCTCCTGCCCCGTCCTGCGTCCTGTCCCAACAGCTGCGTCCTTTCCCAACAGCTGCGTCCTGTCCCACTATGGCCTGCAGGTCCAACCTTCTTAGCTGTGCTCTGATAATCAGAATCTTGAAACTTGGCCCTGGGCCTATCATCAAATTTGTCAGACTCTGTTCTCTGTGCTTGGCTGTCCATATTGCACTATGGAGATCTGTTGTGGTGCTTGTCAGGTGGTGCCATTTTGGAATGGCCACTGCTATGTGCTTGGTCCCTGCTTAAAAGATTTGGAGGCTGACTACAGTTAGTGATCCATGGGGGGTCCCCCTATTGCCTCCGTCCACATGGGCAATGGAACAGGAAGTTTCCATGTACATTTTATTAACTGTCCATGAAGTTTACTGTCAAGAAACGCGGAAGAGCCGCCGTCATGAGTCAGCGGCAGGCGGCTCTTTCCGCGCATGGCGTAGCAGAGCACGGAGAGGCAGCCGCCTCCACTCAGTCTGAGGTGGCTGTCCCCGTGCAGGGCATGGCGGAGTGCGGAGAAACCGCCGCGTTGGACGCGGCGGTTAGCGCACATGGCCCCATTGCGGAGGCACCGCAGAGCGGTGCTGGTGTGGCTGGGACACATAGTACCTCTAGGTTTAGAGTGACACGCGCGCGCGCACTCAGGCAGGGATTATATGACAGCCAGAAGTGAGTCAGCTGACCAGGCTGGTCAGCTGACACTGGCTTCACCTTTCATTGGTCCAGCACTATGGGAGGTGCTGGGCAGTCCTCATGTGTATATATACTGCAGGATGTTCAGTTGCTGGTTGTCTGGCGTTGCGATCACAACGTGGGAGCACTCAGACCCTTAGTCAGATACTTAAGTGTGCCGGGACCAGCTGGAGCTGTAATCCTACACTTAGCTAGATTCTGTTGATAGCTTAAAGTACTAGTTTGATTGTGATTATCTGTTATGACCCTTTGCCTGCCTGACTATCCTCCTGAACTCTGACCTTGTACCTTGCCACTCTGATACTCTGTTGCCGAACCCCGGCTCGTCCTTAGACTCTGCTTCTGCCTCCTGATCTTGTACCTCAATATTTCTGATACCCTGTTGCCGAACCCTGCCTGTCCCTAGACTCCGCCTCTGACTTCTGAATCTGTACTTTATCTGTCCGTGTGTTTACGACCTGGCTCATCCGACCTCGAGAACCGACCTTACTATTGGAGGCGGTTTCCCATCCTGTTAAGTGACACTTCCTCCAGAGTGTCACCTTTCAGACAATCCTTCCGACTCTCAGCCTGACTCCTTCCGCCTTGGAGAGTTCAGGTCTTCGGAAGGAATCCGTGCAGTACTCCTCACTGCACTGAGGCCTAGTCCTCCCAGTGTTACTGTTACACCAATCACTACTCTCTACTCAGGTTAACAGAGGTTAGCTTGTATATCGGATTATCGGTGATACTGCAGATCACTTATAATCTGGTATATTTCTGTATTCCCAGTGACACTGCAGATCACCGGTAATCAGATCCTCTCTGTGCTTCACCGATCGTTACATTTACATAGTAAAAGTAACATACCTAATATGGTTGAAAAATGGTTAAAAAAAATATTTTCATTCATTATTAACTTCAAACTGGAAAAAAAAAGGTACAACACTCTTCTACACCCAATCTCAATCGGGGTGATGGGGATGGCCAAAAACTCTTACAAAGCTTGTACTAAGTAGAATTAAAAGGAAAAATAAATCTTCCTCGAATCCAGATGGCAGTCCGATAAATTCCCTGGACCAACACCTCTTAGAAGTACTTCGATGCAAGGGAAGCATCCAAGCCCTCTTTAAAATCAGACATACAATTTGCCATAACTACTTCTTGTAAGACATTTTACATTTCCACCACTCTTACTGTAAACAACCCCATTCTATATATGCTAAAAACTTTTTTACCTTGATATACAGATCATACCCCCTTGTCCTTTGTACAAGCTTAGAGGCAAAAAGCTCACTTGCTAAGTTTTTGTATTGTTCATTCTAACCAGGTCACCTCTTAGCAGTGGTGCTCAGATACCCTCAATCACGAATTCAAGTAAATCTGGCCATGGCAGAATTGAAATCCGGATAGGCCATGATGGTGATCCAGATTTGGATTGGAGCTCCGAATTCAACTTGGATTTTAGCCATGATAACATGTAGAATCCGTGATCACGGATTTGACTTTAATGTTAATAGTAAAGCCCCCATACATGCTACAATCACCAAAAGTGAATGTATTATAAAGGTGATAAGTGGCTAAAACGTAAAAAAAAATAATTCAAAAATAACTTTTAGTTTTTGAGAAAATCAATTTTTTTGTTTCAAATGAAAAAGTATTTGTGATTAAAAACCGCAAAACCTGCCAAATTTAGCGGTTAATAGTAAACCCCCCTTAAATGCTAAAAACACCAAATTTGCCAGATATGTTAAGAAGAACAGTGGGAACAAGAGGACAACATTTTTTTCAAAAAGATCTTATACTTTTTGAGAAAATCGATTTTAAACATATCCTGCAAATTGGTGTTTCTAGCCTGTTAGGGGGGCTTTGCTATTAACTGCTAAAGTCAGCGGGTTTTCAGGTAACAATCACAGCTCATGATCTAAATCCGTGATCACAAGCTGGATTTGGACCACGATCACGGGTGCGTTTGGAACTGAATCCGTGATCGATAGGCGATCACGAATTCGGAATCCGACCTCTTGGTCAGGAAATACAGCTTGTGATTACGGGTTACCCGTGATCACGAGGCCGTGGAGAGCAACACTGCCTCTCAGTCATCTTTTTTTCCATGTTAAATAAGCTCAGTTTGTCCAACTTTTCTTAATAAGTGAGACCTTACAACCCTGTTAATAATTTAGTTGCCCATCCTATAGTGTGGTGCCAAAATTGTATCCCCTATTTCAGATGGGATCTTGCAAGTGCTTTATACAGCTTGTCATAATTTTATTTCCTTTGTTTTTGCAAGCTATAATTTTATCTGCTGTAGCTTCTACTGATTGGCATTGAGTACAGTTGCTTTACTTGGTATTAAAGGACATCCAAAGAAAAAAAAATGATTATGAGATAAACAATTGTATCTATCCTCCTTCTCCTAAAAATGACTTTTTTTTTAGCTATCCCACAGTTTTATTTTATATTTAAATCTAATTTTTAAGTTTTTACTGTTTCAGGGTCTCTTTTCAATTACTCATTGAAGTATGCCAGAGCTAAAATCTATGAGCTATTGTCCCTTTTTATCTCTTTTCTGCTCTCGGAAGCCATTTTTCTGCCAGGAATGTGCTGCAAACATGTTTTATTGCTGTAATTCCTAATCAGTGAGTGTTGCACTATAGTCCGACCCGGTCCCAACCTGGGCAGAAACAGTCACTTGCATACCTGATTTTTTACTCTTTCAGGCAGAGAAAGTAAAAAAGAAATATAACCTAGTTATTTTTGTGCTTGGCACTGTTTATACACATGTCTATCTCATCATGTCACATGTCACCTCGTGTGTCCTTTAACTATTTCCTGGTTTTTCTCCAAGTCTGATGTTCCCAGCAGTATACCTGTCAATGACATAGTAATAGAAGAGGTTTTGATTGAACCAGGGCCGAGTGGCGTAGCTAAGGAGCTGTGGGCCCCGATGCAAGTTTTACAATGGGGCCCCCCAAGCACTCAATACATAACAATTGATATGGCGCACCACAACCTGCCAACTACAGTGTCAGAGGAGCAATAAGGGGATGGGGAACAGTTTGTTAATGATCACTACTATTCAAAGCATCTATAGAAGTGATTATTATGATCACAGGACCAATAGAGAGCTAATACTGTAGTTGAGGGAGGGCCCCTTGGGGCCCCTCTTGCCCAAGGACCCCGATGCGGTCACTACCATTGCACCCCCTATTGCAACGCCTCTGCCTGGGCCCTTGTAACAAAGGGGCATCTAGGGCCAACTTTCAACTGATGTATTAGCTCTTTGTTGGTGGTGTGCTGATAATATTGCTTCCCTCTGTATGTGCTTGGAATAGTGGAAATCCATAACAAACTGTTCCTGTCACCTTCTCACACTTTTGCCATGATGGCTTTCTTTGGCAAATTTTGATTTGCAGTTTCAATCGTTATACCGTATATAGAGGATTTAAGGAGTCCCAGTGAAAAATTGCACACACAGCTTTTTGCCTATGTCATTAATGCTAGCGCCATGATAATTGCAACAGCCATACTAGTTCATCATATTTACTGTAATTTCTGCTGTATAAGACACAATTTTTCTCCCCAAAAGATGGGGAGAAAAAGTCCCTGCGTCTTATAGGGCAAAGGCAGGGAATAGCCGACTCACTAACACTTTCTGATATGAACCGCTGACCCACCGCGATTCCCTGCCTGTGTTTCTGCTTCTCCCCGCGTACTGCTGCTCCCTCCCTGCGTGCCTCCTGCCCCCCCCCACCATGTGTGTAGTGGTAGTGGGCTTACAACATACATGGGGCCCATAGGCAGGGCCGGGGCAAGGCAGAGGCTGGGCAGGCACCAGCCTCGGGGCGGAGCATCAGGAGGGCGCATTCCTGTGTGCGCTCCTCACTGCATACTAGCCCGCATTGCTTTGCGCTCTTCCTGGTTGCCCACCCGCCTGCCGACTTTCTCCGGGATCTCTCCTGCTTGCCGCTGTGTACTATCTTCTCCCTGTCCCCTATTTTCAGCGTCAGCTTCCTAGAGCGCACTGCCTGCCTATTAACAGCCGCGCTGTCATCAGAGTGATGACAGGCACGACTATAGCATTGTGTTGCTAGGCAACAGCAGGAAGCTGGATTTGCTGTAAGGGAAGTGGTGCCGGCTTCCTGCAGAGTTGCCTGTTTACAAGACTCGCCGCATGTTTGAGCTGTGGCTGATCTGGACGGGGAGGGGGAGGGGGTGGGATACGATGCACAGCCGCGGGGGGTGCAAGATTGGTATGCAATGTGATCTGGTATCACATTGATTGATCTATCGGCGTATGTGGAACTATGTATTTAACATGTATGCATTGTTCTCTGTGTAATGCAAAATGATTAGTGTGTGTGAGTTAGGTTAGTAGGATTAATTTATGTTTATGGATAGAATTAGCGTTATGTAAGTCTGAATGGCAATGGTCGGTTTGGTTTTATGAGGATAATGTTTTATGCTTTATTGTAAAACGATTGCCAGGTTAAGCTGAAGCTGAACGGTTAAGTGGTAATGAGGAGACATGCAGTGCACTTCTGATGGCAGGGTGCATTGCTGGACTACGGGGGAATGGCACTGTGTGTCATGCTGACGGTGCCAAGCAACAGGGGGAGAGGATTGTGAGTCTCAGCGAGGGGAGGGCTTTTAAAGTACTAAAGCAGAATCCCTAACAGCACATGCTCCCAAGCCCCTGATGAGTAACATCGCCGATGATACCGGTGAGGCGGAGTCTAGGAATCAGCGTGGCGGATTCTGAGCACGGACTACGGCGAGGGGGGGGGGCGCACTTTGGAATCTCTGCCTCTGGTGCTGAGGAACCTTGTCCCGGCCCTGCCCACAGGGATTGCAGACATCTATCTCCTCCGTGCGGCTTGCTCTAGTGATGGGCTTGTACTGTTGACACGATCAATACAAGCCTATCACTAGAGCAAGCTACATGGAGGAGACGGATGTCTGCAATCCCTACAGGCACCATGGATTAGGTAAGCCAGCTACCGCTACACACAGGGGAGGCCAGGAGACACGGGGAGGGAGTGGAGGCGGGGGTGGGGAGTGGGCACACACTGTGACAGAAGGGGACACAGGAGGACACAGGATACATGGGAAGACATGGGAACACAGGAGGACACATGGGGGATACAGGAGGACACATGAGGGATGCAGGAGGACACATGGGGAGATATGGGGGACACAGGAGGACACACGGGGGACACAGGAGGACACATGGGGACATCAGAGGACACATGGGGAGACATGGGGGACACATAAGGACACATGGGGATACAGGAGTACACATGGGGAGACATGGGGGACACAGGAGGACACATGGGGAGATATGGGGGACACAGGAGGACACACGGGGGACACAGGAGGACACATTGGGGACATCAGAGGACACATGGAGAGACATGGGGGACACATAAGGACACATGGGGATACAGGAGTACACATGGGGAGACACTGGGGACACAAGAGGACACATGGGGAGACATGGGGGACACAAGAGGACACATGGGGAGACCTGCGGGACACATAAGGACACATGGGGATATAGGAGTACACATGGGGAGTCATGGGGACACAGGAGGACACATGGGGAGACATGGGGGACACAAGAGGACACCATTTGGGGGATAAAATGTAAGATGCTCCTGGATCGTGGACACATCAGGTTAAGTATATATTTTTCCCCCTGGTTTTTGCCCTCTAGACCTAGGTATATCTTATATTCCAGAGCATCTTATACGGCGGAAAATACTGTACTTTGTGTCGATACACATGCGTATAAGAATTTCAGAATTCAAGCAGTGTGAAGTATACTGAAATTCATCATGACATAAGTGTGAATAAACTTGTGTTCTCACTTAATTTTTCCTCACCAGTGACACATAAGTCTAAAAAAATGTCCAAAAATATGTCTGGAGGACACAGATGAAAAACATCATATTAAAATATTATGACGCTGCTGACTCGACCAATTAAATAATGATGTATATGTTATGACTTATCATGTAATTTCTTTATATAGCTGATTTAACATAAACTCTTTGTGATAATTCCTTAATATGAGATTGGATATTAGGTAGGATAATCTACTGACATGTTCAGCTACCTTACATATGCATATTTTACAATTTTATTTCTAATGGACTTTACCTATTCCTCTATCAAATCATGTGCTGCTGTTTTACATCAAACTCATCATTTCTCCTTATTAAAATCTCATAGCTGCCTGCTTATCATTTTAATATACACATGAACAGCTCCCTTATTTCTTAATCCAGTCTGTGAAGCATCCTAATTCAGCTTTACACGTCTCAGTAAGTGCGGCCTAATAATTTAAAGGTAAGGTGATCTGCTATACATAATTCTAAGCATAGACCTTTATTTCAGATCTGGAAGTCGAACCCCATTAACATATTTAAAGAAAAGTTTCAGATGTGCTTACTCACCCAATCAGCATTTCCACCACCACTGATTTTCTCTTTTTTTTTTATTAAGTTAGGTAGGCTTTCACAAGCAAATAATGTATCTGATTGTCCTGAAGTCCCATCCCTAGGGTAAGGGTTTAGTTAGTACCATCTAAATTTAGTTAGTACCATCTTAATTAAGTGACTGCCCGTGGCAATGCTTTCCCCTAAAGGGCAGCCTCCAGATGCCCACTGGAGCTGGCTTAGACTGGTTCCTTTGATGGAAACGTTTCACCACGTGAGGTGCATGTACACTGGTTCCCAGGTATTCTCTTCAAGACCATACCTGAAAGCCCTCTTTAAAGAAAACCTGAACTGAAAATATAAAGTCAAAATAAACATACTCAAGTCATACTGTGATCAAGGGAATTCTCTGTCCTCCATTTTGAAAATGGCCATTACCCTATAACAGCTTTCTGGTCAGCACACTGTTAAACTGTAACATCGCCCGCTTGAGCCATAGGGAAACATGGACTTTACCTGGCACATAAGTTGTCCTCTCAGCTATAACGAACAGCAATTGATATATAACTGACAGCAACTGATATATTTCAGTTCTGACAAAATGTTGTCAGAACTGTAAGCGATCATTGTCAGAAGAAAAAGTGAGCTTCTGAGAGGAACTGACGGCGAGGTAAGTACTGTATATAATGTTCATTTGAAGTTACCTCATGTGTTTATTTTAAATACATTTTCTCAGTTCAGGTTCCCTTTAATATCAAGGGGGGCCCTGAGATGTTCCTCCACCTTTCAAGTGAAATGGTACACCCATTCCTGAAAAGCATTAAAGTTCTTTGTTTTGTTCTTTTAAAGATAAAGTAAAATGGCAATACACACATTTTTATTAACTAATTAAAGACACTTACATAAAGCTGATCCTCAGGTGTTTTGTAAACAAGCACACAGGCCAAGTGATCCACAATTTAGGGTCTGTAAAATTGTACCGGTGAGTGGTGGCAGAGACATTATTACAATAAAATTAGCATAATTTGAATTCTCACTGATATATATCACATTTACATGCGTTAGGCTT
This sequence comes from Hyperolius riggenbachi, assembly GCF_040937935.1. Classification (NCBI taxonomy): domain Eukaryota; kingdom Metazoa; phylum Chordata; class Amphibia; order Anura; family Hyperoliidae; genus Hyperolius; species Hyperolius riggenbachi. The sequence goes on along the minus strand of NC_090656.1, from coordinate 163,625,066 downwards.
TAGATTTACTGCCTCCTTTTGGCCAGACGTGCCATGAAGAGTTATAATGCCACACACTACTAGGCACTGTGTACTTTACACAGTAGCTTATGTCAGAAAGAAGTGCATAAATGGGGACAAAAATATACTTTCATATGGAATGTTAAATGTTTTTACAATTTGTGTATGCTATTGCATCTCAATTCAGGTACATGTTTTGAAGAAAAAAAAAATATTTGTAGCTGTAATGAAAGTGCTAAATCAAAGCTCCAGGGTGTGTTGGTGAAGTCAAAACAAACGATAGAAGAACACAATAAAGGTTATATGCTACATCCCAGCATGACATTTACGGCTATTAATTGGGGAGGATATGACCCCATCAGAGAAAACTATTAAAGGTTTAGTGAGGGCAGCAGTTATTCTTATAAATAGAGTTATGGCCTGGATCACCCCGGCCACACTTCCTAAAGAAAACATCTTCAGACAGCTCAAATGAAGGGTTATGCATGTAGCTGGAATAGGATGTATCTCAGGTTCCCGATTTGTTGGGAATGTCTTTGTAAACAAAGAGACCACATTCCTAAAAGTAAAACTGAAAAATACATAACCACGTATAAACACAGCATGCATAACACTAATTTCTCACATGTTTATGGAATTTGCACACACAAATGTCACCAAATGATTTATTCAAACAAAAACCAAGAACTAATTTTGTAATATCCTTTAACACTGCTGTGTATGTGATGTGCATAATATAAATACATACAGTAAATGTATTATATACATGTTCATGCTTAGCATACAGCTTGATGTTATCTATGCATCCATGTTTAAGTGATGGCTGTTCCTTGAGTTTGCTTTGTACGGTTTTCTCAGGCAGCTAATTTCACTAATATTGCAGAGTAATTGTCCTGCGGCAGGATGGCCTGGGGCAGGATGATCTACTACTGCCCCATTCATAGTACACAGTGGCAGAGTGCCCCAACAGAGGGAGCATACCGAGCCGCTATGTGGCGTGGTATGTGTGAAAGTGGCCTCAATGATGATTGTTGTGTGAGGCATGGTGACATAGTGGGTGACATGCTGTCATAATGGGTGACTCGGTGGTGTTGTGGATAGCACAGGAGGAAAAACACACCTTCAGGAAATAAAGTATATTGGCTATAATACACATAAGATGGGTTCTACCGTACGTCAAATATAAAGTCAATAGTATATACAACAAGACACACACACCTTGTAATTTGGTTGCAATTAGTGAATATATTGTAACAGATGTAAAAGAAAGGAAAAACACAACTGAGAGCCCCCAATAATGTATTATTGATGAGAAAGGAATGCCAAGGTAGCTGCAAATAGAAATATACTCACAAGTGTGGGTTGCCGAGTTCAGGCAACCACTTAAGGCACTTATGGAGATATGGGGATATTAGGCCTGTCCCCACTCAGGCTAAAAAGGCGCTCTCTGTAGAACGAAATAAGGTTCAGCCATCCACCAGGTGGATAACAATAATTGCAATGGAAACAGAGCAGAGTAAAAGTTGATCATAGGTAAAAACAGATAAAAGTTGGGGGACAAGTATGGTCTTACCTCCCCAAAACGAACCACAACCACTATGTATGGTTTAAGCAAGATTTAATTTGTACTCCAGAACAAATGCAATGCGTTTCGCGGGTCTCCAGCCCGCTTCCTCAGGCAAAAATACAGATACGAGTAACTCAGAAGTTGTGTAGCCAAGTAGGCGCGGTACTTGGCTACACAACTTCTGAGTTACTCCTATCTGTATTATTGCCTGAGGAAGTGGGCTAGAGACCCGCAAAACGTGTTGCATTTGTTCTGGAGTACAAATTAAATCTTGTGGCTGGATAGTGTAATGGTTAAGGGCTCAGCCTCTGACACAGGAGACCAGGGTTGGAATCTCTCCTTTGCCTGTTCAGTAAGCCAGCACCTATTCAGTAGGAAACCTTGGGCAAGACTCCCTAACACTGCCTATAAAGCGCGTCCTAGTGGCTGCAGCTCTGGTGCTTTGAGTCCGCCAGGAGAAAAGCGCAATATAAATGTTCTGTTTTGTTTTGTTTGTTTAAACCATACATAGTGGTTGTGTTTGGTTTTGGGGAGATAAGTCCATCCTTGCCCCCCAACGTTCATCTGGTTTTACCTATGATCAATTTTTACTCTGCTGGTGCCTCTGTTTCCATTGCAAATATTGTAAAAGATAACTGACAGATCAATCAGAGAGTGCTAGAATACAAGTATACATACAACATTAATATATACATACATCGACTGCACTTGTGAATAGTCCATAGGGATAAGTACGCAGCAACATGCAGAGTATATAAATGAAAAGTCTCTTAAGGCCATGTAATTGTCACGCTTGGTGGTATATTCTCCACAGTCAGCACGTAATGCATATCCTGACGTGAAGGAGACACACACGCAAGTACAAGGAACCAGGATATCCCCAGTTATAGTGCGAACGCATTAGTGGAGGAGAGGACTGACTCCAGTAGGAGATGTGGCGCACAGAGCAGGCGTAGATCCGAGCAACCACCAACAATACTTTAACAATAGTGGCTCAGTGCAAAGTAGCGCTGAGCGTATTAACCAGAACTCAGAAAGATCAGGACAGGTAGACAGAATGAATGCTTGCTAAACTAGTTACTGCCTCAGTGACAGCAAGTGCCCATAAACAGGACAGACTGAAACGAGGTAGCCAATCGTGACCGCAGCGATGGCGTACCTCACAAGAGCAGGACTAGTGGATTCGCCACTCCTACGCAGGAAATAGCGCAATCCACAAGGCAGGACAGAGAGAGCAAGATAACAGGCAATCGGTCAAACATAGATAATCACAGGTAGTATTAAAAAGTGTAACAGAACTAACTATTGTACAAAATCCCTGGGGTCCTGCCAGTTCAAATGTACCACGGATCTGACTAAACATAACCAGGACTTGAGACAAACAGAATCAACACACAAGGTAACAGGAACAGGACTAGGAAGGATTCGCTACTTCTACTCAGAAGTGAGCGCAATCCACGCAAGGTAACAGGAACAGGACTAGGAAGGATTCCCTAGTTCTACGCAGAAGTGAGCGCAATCCACGCAAGGTAACAGGAACAGGGGCCCAGAGTAACAGGCTGAGACTGAAACTATGATAGCCCGTGGAGCACTGCAGGAAGCAGCTCTTTATACTGAGGTCATCCAATGGGAGCAGACATGCAGATTCCCACACAGGTGAATGATAATCAGTCACAAGCTGGCAGCAGGAAAAGGCAGACAAAACTATGCAACCTGCATGAAAGGGATTGCAGCTCCACTGCAACAGACAATGTTTGATTTCACAAGAGCATCCCAAACTGCCATGAACTGCAGAGCGGCTGCAGATGGAATCAACACTTAGTGTGAGTGCAAGCAAAACTATGCGAGCAAATGCATGTAAAGAAATCAAAAACTGCTTGGCTACAGTACAACTGCAGCCAGCAGTACATGCAGCAGAAGTGATCATAACAGTAATATCCATCAAATCAGACCACATATGCATATAATAATTGACACGTGCAAGTGAGTGAGCCACAATGAGCTTCACATAGCACAATAGCAGACAGTCTATCAAGGACAAGGAACAGAGTGAGATGCAGAGAAACAGCTAACCCCCCAATATAACCCATAGTGGATAGCACTTTCACTGTGCAGCACTGAATACCTGCTTATAATCTGAACCATTACATTATCTGCATGGTGTTTGTATGTTCTACCCATGCTTGCAAAGGTTTTCTCAGGACAATGTCGCATTCCAAAATCATACAGATATGTTAATTGCTTGATTCTCGGCAGATTTAATCACTGTAATGAAATTTGTCAAAAATAAATACCACAAAAAATCATATTAATGTATTTCTGGGTGGTGTTGACTTAAAATTAATCAAAAGTGTTGATTAGACCGGGTGGAAGGTTGATTGGGGGCAAGGTAGCAAAAGCAGTTGATCGGTGGCCCATAGTGTTAAACTGCATTAAACAGTGCAGAGCTGGAATTTAACCAACTTTTTAATAGATTCCCTGCTGGAATCAATTGAAAATTGTTTTGCAGTGTTTAGATGGAATCAAATCCTCCGATTTTCGGTTCACAAACCCTGTTCGCGAACTTTCGTGGAATGCTCGGTTCGCGCAAACTTTCGCGAACCACAATAGACTTCAATGGGAAGGCGAACTGACTAGAAAAATGATAAAATACATGTTTTAAGGGGTCTAATACCTGGAGGAAGACATGGTTAAGTGAAATACACATCAAAAGTCCCAGAAAAAAATCTGGATTTAACACAAAGCAGTGTTTTAAGGTCAGAAATCTCATTGAATGTTCAATTGCAGGCCTACACGGCTTTACAACATCAGGAAGTGTAATCCCTCTCTCCCTCCTCCTGGAGGGAGGAGGGTCTTGTCTTCCAGGGAATTGTAGTATGTCAAAAGCCAACTTACATACCTTGGCCAGGAATTGAACCTAGGTCTGAGTGCGTGGTAGGTAGCTCACTTCACCACTATACCACCACTACATGCTGAAGCCAGCCTAGCATGTACCATTATGATATATCCAAGAGAAAATTAGCTTGCTTAAAGATTTGTAGTATGTCAAAAGCCAGCTTACATACCTTGGCCGGGAATTGAACCCAGGTCTGAGTGCGTGGTAGGTAGCTCACTTCACCACTATACCACCACCAACACTACATGCTGAAGCCAGCCTAGCATGTAGTATGTCAAAAGCCATCTTACATACCTTGGCCAGGAATTGAACCCAGGTCTGAGTGCGTGGTAGGTAGCTCACTTCACCACCACCAACACTACATGTTGAAGCCAGCCTAGCATGTATCATTATGATATATCCAAGAGAAAAATGAGCTTGCTTAAATATTTGTAGTATGTCAAAAGCCAGCTTACATACCTTGGCCGGGAATTGAACCCAGGTCTGAGTGCATGGTAGGTAGCTCACTTCACCACTATACCACCACCAACACTACATGCTAAAGCGAGCCTAGCATGTACCATTATGATATATCCAAGAGAAAAATGAGCTTGCTTAAAGATTTGTAGTATGTCAAAAGCCAGCTTACATTCCTTGGCCGGGAATTGAACGCAGGTCTGAGTGCGTGGTAGGTAGCTCACTTCACCACTATACCACCACCAACACTACATGCTGAAGCTAGCCTAGCATGTACCATTATGATATATCCAAGAGAAAAATGAGCTTGCTTAAGGATTTGTAGTATGTCAAAAGCCAAATCACATTGGCCAGGAATAGAACCCAGGCCTACCACTTTGTAGGCTGCTATCCTAACCATTATACCACCAGCACAACACACTATAATGCTACATGCTGAAGCCAGCCTAGCATGTACCATTGTGATATACCCAAGAGAAAAATGAGCGCTCTCTCTCTCTCTCTCTCTCTCTCTCTCTCTCTCTCTCTCTAGGACTTGATGCCATTGAAGTGAATTTTCAGCTTAAAACCATCAACGGATAGCAGCAGAATTTCACAGGCAATTTCGGAATTCTGCCGGATTGAAAAAGCAATTCCGTTCTGTCCAAGTGGAATGGAATGACCAATTTCCGCCCAAAATTGCGGAAAATACAATTCCGCGGAAAACGGTGATCATCCCTACTACAGAGAGTGTGTGAGAGAGAGAGAGAGAGATGAATCTACATGGCTATCTGGGGTTCTCTTCAGAAAACTGTTGAACACAAAAGGCAAGGTCATGCCTGGGTGGTCTTGAACCACCAACCTTTCAGTTAACAGCCAAAACACGCTAACCAATTGTGCCACAGAGACTGTGTACCACAACAACTGTGCACGCAGTTGCTGTTGAATGATTTTATGGTGATGTATGTGTGTCTTTTGGAGGGAGGAAGTAAGTCTGCTCCAAGAAGTTTCAGCATGTAGTGTTAGTGTTATAATGGTTAGGATAGTAGCCTACAGTGGTAGGCCTGGGTTCTATTCTTGGCCAATGTGAGTTGGCTTTTTACATACTACAAATCCTTAAACAAGCTCATTTTTCTCTTGGATATATCATAATGGTACATGCTAGGCTGGTTTCAGCATGTAGTGTTGGTGGTGGTATATTGGTGAAGTGAGCTACCTACCACGCACTCAGACCTGGGTTAAATTCCCGGCCAAGGTATGTAAGCTGGCTTTTCACATACTACAAATCTTTAAGCAAGCTCATTTTTCTCTTGGATATATCATAGTGGTACATGCTAGGCTGGCTTCAGCATGTAGTGTTGGTGGTGGTATAGTGGTGAAGTGAGCTACCTACCAGGCACTCAGACCTGGGTTCAATTCCCAGCCAAGGTATGTAAGCTGGCTTTTGAAATACTACAATTCCCTGGAAGACAAGACCCGGGAGGAAGGAGGGAGTAATATAAGGAGTAACAATCAGCTAGGAACTAGCCTACAAGAGCCTAACTAAACTCTCCCTAGCAGAGTCTGTCAGCAGCTGTCCCTTAACTAATTACTGTAGGCAGACGAGTGAGAAAAATGATAGGAGAACCTTGCCTTTTATAAGGGGGGTGGGGCTCCAGGAGTGAGTGCAGTCTGATTGGTGACAATGTGCCTGCTGACTGTGATGTAGAGGGTCAAAGTTCTGCTCAATGGAGCATTATGGGGGCGAATCTAACTTCCGGGAAAGTTCACGGACGAAGGCGAACCACCCAAACACTTTGCCGGTACGCTTCGCCTGGAACCGTTCACCGGCAAAGTGTTTGGGACATCTCTACTAGTTGATCAGTTCATTTTACTACTTTGCACTTTCAACGATCACCTTGAGTGACCGGTCCATTTTTCCTGCACTATCTTGTTGTCACTTTATATTATTTGGGTTTGTATGACAAATTGTTCATGTCTTCACATTGTATTTATTGTTGTATTATGCACATTGATTTTTGTATTATGGCCTTTGTATGAGTGAGCATTCATGATTGTGCACTTCCACCTGTTTCTTCATACCCTTAGTGGTATGTCATTATTATCATCAGCACTTTATTGTTCCTCTGGTTCTCCGATATTGGGGTTACAAACATTTCCCCACCTTGTTTTAATGTTTTTAGCATTTGTGTGTAATTTCAATAAAGGATGATTTTTGTACAATATGAATTGTGCTGATCTGGTGCGGTTTCTTGAGGTCATTGCTACTTTTCTCCTTTTGTTGATATATCTGATCACCCGTGTATGACCTTGGACTGTTGCTGGACTTTGCTAACTCTTAACCCCTGTTCGGCCTGGAAGTTTATTCGCTCACCCTGCATTCAGCTCCAATACCTTGCACACTAAAGGCCTGGCTGTAACCGAAGTCAGGCAGGTGTTGTCTCCTCACCTCCTGTTCAAGCGGGGATGCGCCACATAGGGTGAAGCGTGTGGAGTTAGATTCGAGCATTGGAGCTGATTCATGGCCCAGGGTGGATGTTTCTACAGGCATATATATATTTTTTCCTGTGACATCCAATAATACCAAATTGGAAATAAATACACACATTTGGTATCTCTACAATAAAGAGACAATAAAAAAAATAGTTTTAGGGAAAAAATGCATTTTAACTCCCCTTTTAAAATATTTTTTGTAGCGTCAAAGTGAAAAAATGTTTTGCTTTTGTTTTTCAAAATTTTGTATTGTTTTTATGGATTTATTGTTTTGTTATAATGTGTGAGTTTAAATGTTTAACATTGAAATATCAAGATTGTCTATTTCAGAAAAAGTAGAGAAGAATTATAAGCTGTGGAAATGTAACACTCCCAAAGGCAAAAAAAAAGGGTCCTGTACTAAGAGCTGTATTCACTGACAGTAGCGAAGTGGTTAAATATATTCCACATGGGGTCCTTCTCTAGCCACTGCATTAGCTCTGTATTGGTGCTGCTGGTGTGATTGTTATCCCTATGTGCACTTTGAACGATAGTTATCATGAACAGACCATGCCTTTTTTTCTCTTTCACACAGTGGCTGTCCACAGAAAGCCAGTTTTAGTAGTCTATGTCCTGTGATTTTTATACAAACAGTGTTTGGATAGGACACAGTATAAAATTCGGCCTGAGGTTCATAGTAAAATTTGTCCTGGGGCCCATGGCTCTCTTGCTACTTCACTGTGCACTAGGTAGGGCTGCCCCTTTCACAGCTATTTTTTGTATTAACCACTGAACCTCTTACTATTAAAGTTAGACAAGCATTTGAAATAAAAGGCCAGGTGAAAAATGGTCGGATTGAAAAGACGAGACTTTATAAGTCAGTATGACTTGAACCCAAAAATTATTAAGACTCAAAGCATTGCTTTACCTTATTGATATTCAAAAAAATCTTTCCTTAATCAGCATATAAACAGCATATAATATGAATGATTCAAAATCCTTGGTGAACAATGCTATTGCACTACATAGATTCACTTTGTTTGCAATTTACAGTTATACTGTAAATACAGGGTAGTAGCTAAATGCAAGCAATGTAATAACCATCATTATTAAAAGACAATGACCATCTGCTGTTTTGGGCTGACTCCTGCCCTTTCTCAAGATCAAGCTATACATAACTCTTTAATCATAAGCAATGTGAATCTATACAGTGCAGTAGCATTGCTGATCAAGGTGTTTGCTATATGGACTGTTTTTCAATCATTCTTATTTCATGCTGTTTATATACTGATTATAGGATGAGCATTTGAATTTCAATGAAGTGAAGCATTAAGTCTTAATAATCTGCTAATCTGCCGGTCATACTGACTGTCCACTTGAGTGTCCTGGGGGACTGACCATTGCACGGGATACTAATTAAGAGATGTGGAGTGGTCCCAGTCTTTTTGTTTGCTAAAAGATTAGCCTTTATGACATTCTTCTATATTTGTCTGAACCTAGTCTACTTACTGCTGCTTTAATAATAATTAACGACTATGAGGACTACTCAGGACTATATCTAATATTTTGTTAGTTGATCATTTCCAACCCTCTTATGAATCAGCAAGTTAGTTATTAATATTGGTCAAATAAAATAATTTATCTATGTATGAAAATCCAAAGCAATCCCAGTAAGTTTATACTCTTAAATATTGGACCACTGTTTTTTAGTATATATATTGCCCTTATACGTGGTAAGAAAATTAAATCTCTCCAAGATGGTTATCCTCCCTAATATGCTATATAGTATGTGTCCTGGCAATCACCAATATATGTTTCAAAAAATGTTTTTGATAAAATGCAAGCTATAGCTCAAAATAATTAAATGGAGTTATTGGGCTTGCAGGTTGGGTTGTGACAGTAAATCTGAAAATACAAACAGCGTCAGTTGGCAGCTTGTTGGCATTATCACAAATATTAACAAAGCTATAGGTAATACATTGCAGAGTAAAAATATATATATTTTTTTTTACATTTGAAAAAACTGTGACAGTAACTAGCAGAAAAATTAGGCACAAGCACATCCAGGTGTAGTTGCGGCAGCAAATGTTTGGGTTAATACTAGCAACTTCAACTGGCAGATTACTGACATCATCATAACATATTAACCGGATTCTAAGGAATAAATTGTAGAGTAAAGAATTACATTTTTTTACACCTTACAAAATGTAAATTTTGCATTATAAACATATACATATGATTGCTAGTTTGTCCCCCAATGACATAAATGCCACCAAAGCACCTGTGGTTGGAGCACCTGTGGTTGTATCAGCAAATGTCCAGGTTAATATAAGCAGCATTAATCAACAGCTTACTTGCATCAATCTGTGACACTAGCAGTGGGTGGCTCATAAAGTCTAGTTACCCATCTCTTCTTTTTTGAAAAATTACGTGATTAACATTATCTCTCGGTAGTCATTATCGATTGTCCATGACTACATTACCAGTAGCAATAAAGGTTCTTTTGGAAAGGAAACTGAATGCTAGGCAAGAGAGAACTTCAATGGCATGCTGTGCCAGTTGGGAGCAGATGTCAGACATGTCTCATTATCGGCACCACCACCACCAACAACAACTAACTAATCTAGATAATCATCTACCGTTATTTTCAGCCATTGTCAGTAACTTTTAAGGATGAGTAAAGTCATCACTTGCAAATCTGCAAGATCTGCAAATCATATAGTTGAAGTCTCAATACGAAAATCATAGGGAAATTTTGAATAACGGCAATAGGAAGTCTCAATACAAAAATCATATAGTGGAAGCCTCTGGGCACCCAAATTTCCCTGTATTGCTGCTTTGTGGGGAGATGTTAAGGGTAAGGCAGAGGCACCACAGAGGGTGGGGCTAAGCGTTAATCTGGGAGACAAGGAGCAAAAAGCATGTGAGTTTGATGGTGCCACAACTCAGCAACCAATTCAAGTGGGTGACTGCAACTGAATATGGTCTTGAAGCAACAGAAACAAATAGAGGAGTGGTCTTAGGGGTAGTCCAGAAGTTGCCATTAGAGCGGGTTCTCATACAAGCAATAGAGATGTCGTGAACATAGAATTTTCCATTCGCGAACATGCGAACTGCCATAGACTTTAATGGGAAGGCGAATTTTAAAACCTACAAAGACTGTTTCTGGCCACAAAAGTGATGAAAAAGTTGTTTCAAGGGGTCTAACACCTGGACTGTGTCATGCCAGAAGGGGATCTATGCCAAAAGTCCCACCAAAAATTACGGAGTTGACACAAAGACGGGTTTTAATCCCAAAAGGGCAGAAATCACATTATGCATAGCTCTGGATGTCAGTGGACTGTGGAGTGTCCTACGCAGAGAAATGCAATAGTACTATTAGAATACAGTGAAATAATAATGCACAGGAGTGGTACTGGGTCTGCAAGTCAATGTAGCAACAACAGTAGTGTGCACACAGCTCTGGGTGTCAGTGGGCTGTGGAGTGTCACACACAGAGAAATGCAATAGTACTATCAGAATGCCATGAAATAATAATGAACTGGAGTTGTTCTGTGCGTGCAACTTAATGAGGCAACAACAATAGCAGTAGTGTGCACACAGCTCTGGGTGTGGGCTATGGAGTGTCACACATAGATAAATGCAATAGTACTATCAGAATACAGTGAAAGAATAATGCATTGGAGTGGTATTATGTGTGCAACTCAATGTAGCAACAGCAGTAGTGTGCACACAGCTCTGGGTATCAGTTTGCTGTGGAGTGTCACACACAAAAAAACACAGGAGACCAATGTGCTAGCCCTCAAAAAAGCTGTTTGGGGGGGCTTCCACAGCAAGAGAGGAACAAGAACACAGGCCTAGCTAATGCTTTCCCTACCTATCTGCAGCAAGTCTGACCCTGCTCTCACTAGCAGTCAGCAGCTAGCAGAGAATTGATCCAATATGGCCACCGCAACTGCTTTTTGATAGGGGGTTGGGGGGTCCAGGAGGGGGTCCTGGCTGATTGGCTGCCATGTGTCTGCTGACTGTGAGGTAAGGGGTCAAGGTTTGTCTCCATGATGATGTATAGGAGGCGGGTTGAACACACCATATGTTTGCTGTTCTCCAGAAACACAAACAGCAGAAATTCACCAGGAACTGTCCGCCGGTGAACCATTTGAGCCATCTCTAACAAGCAAGAGTTGGCAGCCAATCAGGTCATCCAAGGCAGAAGGCAGAGGTTGGAAACAGAGTAGGTAGTCAGAACAGGCAACCGAGTGGGCAATCATACAGGCAAAGGTCAGGGTGCATGGACAGAGAAAAGCATGAAGTCATGAAAGAACAAACTACCAGAAAATCTACAATACAACAGCACTGGATTGAAACTCTCTCCAGACTGAAATAGGTCGTTTGGCACAAATCGCATAGCACAACACAAGCATGTGTATGCGCACACGCAAGCACACACGTGCAAACGTGTATGCACATGCCTACAACACACACGTGACTACCAATCATGTACACATCAATGCCCTTTCACATGCACACGTACATCACGCCTTCCTCAATGTCTTATGGTGCCAAGGCCTTAACACGCAATGTACGCAAGCACCAACCACCAGACCCTTGTTCCTAGTTGCCCGACAGAGAGTACCAGGACACCCATGGACATCCGTTTGTGCCAGCCATCTCGTATGAGCAGTTGACTGACAATAACAATGTCCCCCCCCCAGCCTACAGGTGCTGGTTTGACTGGGTTTTTCCGATTAAAGATCTTCAACAATCGATTTCCTATAGGATTTGCAAAACCAATGAGCCTTTGCCTTCCGATTTGTAGGAGTTGGTCAATCCAGGATTGTTTGAAGCTTCTGATGATCCCTCGTAAATCCTTCAATGGAAATAATTAACTGTATGGGCCTGCGCGCGTGATCGCGAATTTTCACGCGAAACGCTAATGTTTTCGCGTGCAAACGCGTTTTTTGCGTGAAAACGATATTGATTTCGCATGAAAACTCACGTTTGCGCGCAAAAACGTTAACGTTAAGCCTGAATGGAGAAACTGGGAATGATCACAGTTTGCAGCAACACAGACACTGAGGCAGGGAAAAACTGTGCAAAAGTGTTTATTGACAAATCTTGCATACAACCAGGGATGCTCAGGTAGTACTTTTTACTACCCGCCCGAATCTGGATCCGGGTACCCAATTATCCGGATCCGATTCGGATATCCGAATTTGACATTTTTTCTACCCGAACAGAATTCGGATACCCAACGCTATTATCTGTAGTATCCGGCCGGATTCGGATACCTGAACTGAAAATCATAGACGATCGTTTTAAAGGCTAAAAAATCTCTCTCTCTCTCTGTCCTGGGTTCTAATCCCAGCTATGGTATGCAAGCTGTTTTGAAAAACTGCAATTCCCTACAGGAAGATATAAGAGGATAGGAGGAGGAGGAGGAGGAGGAGGAGGAGGAGGAGGAGGAGAGAGAGAGAGAGAGAGAGAGAGAGAGAGAGAGAGAGAGAGATTTTTTAGCCTTTAAAACGATCGTCTAGATATCCGCGGGTATCCGGATCGGTGGTGAAACTATCTGCAGATAGCTATCTGGATATCTGCAGAACTATCTGAAATCCGGATTCGACCCGGATAATAGAGAAAGGTCGGATACCCGGGTTAATTCGGGTTCCCAAGATCCGAATGAGCATCCCTGCATACAACAGTATCATGCAAATTTAATGCAACTGCATGCATAACAAAGGCAGAAGACAGAGGTTGGAAACAGAGTAGGTAGTCAGAACAGGCAACCCAGTGGGCAGTCATACAGGCAAAGGTCAGGGTGCATGGGCAGAGAAAAGGATGAAGTCATGAGAGAACAAACTACCAAAAAATCTACAATACAACAGCACTGGATTGAAACTCTCTCCAGACTGAAATAGGCTGTTTGGCACAAATCGCATAGCACAACACAAGCATGTGTATGTGCACACGCAAGCACACACATGCAAGTGTGTATGCACATGCCCACAACATACACGCGACTACCAGTCATGTACACACCAATACCCTTTCATGTGCACACGTACATCACGCCTTCCTCAATGCCTTATGGTGCCAAGGCCTTAATACACAATGTATGCAAGCACCAACCACCAGACCCTTGTTCCTAGTTGCCCGACAGAGAGTACCAGGACACCCATGGACATCCGTTTGTGCCAGCCGTCTCGTCTGAACAGTTGACTGACCATAACAATGCCCCCCCTCCAGCCTACATGTGCTGGTTTGACTGGGTATTTCCAATTAAAGATCTTCAACAATCGATTTCCTATAAAAATTTGCAAAACCAATGAGCCTTTGCCTTCCGATTTGTAGGAGTTGGTCAATCCAGGATTGTTTGAAGCTTTGCGTATTCGACCTGTGATCATTGCCGTAATCACGGAAAATATATCCGTGATTATAAGCTGAAAAGCTGCAGACTTTAGTGGATAATAGAAAAGCCCCCTTACATGATATAAATACTAAATTTGTAGGATATGTTAAGTAGAACAGTGTAAACAAGTGGAATTTTTTTTTTCAAAAAGACCTTATAGTTTTTGAGATGATTGATTTTAAAGGTTCAAAGGAAATTTCAAAGGAAAAAAGTATACATGTAAATGCGGTAAACACATTAAAGGGACCCTGAGCAGTGCCAGAAATTAATAGATTACACTTACCTGAGTCTTTTTCCAGCCCACCGTAGGCGGCGGGGTCCCCTGGCGTCCTCCTGGCTCCTCTTTGTGTGCCTCCGCCAGCCCCCGTTAACGGCAACATCCGGGCCGGATGTCGGGCCGCTATTCCTGGTTCCTGACGCTCGTCATTATCATGCCGGCCTCTTCGTGCCATCACGGCAGCCGGCGTGACAGGTCTGCGCATGCGCGGAAAATGCCGCATGCGCAGACCTGTCACGCCGGCCGCCGTGATGACGCAAAGCGGGCGGTGTGATGATGACGAGCATCAGGAACCAGGAATAGCGGCCCGACACCCGGCCCGGATGTCGCCCGTAACGGGGGCCAGGGGAGGCATACGGAGAGGAGCCAGGAGGATGCTGGGGGACCTCGCCGCCGACGGTGGGCTGGAAAGAGCCCCAGGTAAGTGTAATCTTTTTATTTCTGGCACTGTTCAGGGTCCCTTTAACTGCCATTTACCACATTTAAAGGTATACTATTTTTCTCCTTGTTCCCACTGTTCTACTTAACATTTCCTGCAAATTTGGTGTTTATAGCATGTAAGGGGGCTTTGCTATTAACTGCTAAAGTCGGCAGGTTTTGTCGGTATTTAATTACCTATACTTTTTCATTGGAAGCTTTAAATTTGATTTTCTCAAAAATTATAAAGTCTTTTTGAAAAAAAAAAGTAAGTTGTAACCACTGATCATCTTTATAATCCATGCAATTTTGGTGATTGTAGAATGTATGGGGGCTTTGCTATTAACGTTAAAGTCTAATCCGTGATCATGGCCAGCTAAAATCCGACTCAAATTCGGAAGCCCCTTTCAAACCCTGGTCACAACCACGGCTTATCCATTTTTTGGGACTGCCATGGCTGTATTTATTTGAATCCTTGATCAGGTGTATCCGAGCAACAATAGTCTCAGCCACTCCAATACTAATTGCACCTGCTGTTATGCTCTTCTTCAGACATGGAAAGTAACAATATATCATCTAAATCCAATAACACTACCACGTGATAAATCATATCCTTGAAGACATTTTTTATGAAGTGTTGAAAAGTGCTGGAGCATTGCAGAGTCCGAACAGCATTACCAGGTATTCAAAATGCCCAAATCGTGAACTCATATGCCCAACTGGCAAACTCATCGCTGTCTCACATCCTGACTAGATTGTAAGCCCCGTGAAGATCTAATTTCGAAAAAATGTTGCTTCCCTTAGACTCTGAAAGAGGTTCCGAACTAGAGGTAGAGGACAGTGTTTTTTTTACTTTATTTAACCTCATTGGTGGTTACCATGAGTAAAGCTCGAGGTGGAAAAAACAAGCCAGAAGCGATAACCCCGAGCATGACCCATAGTAGCCACTGGCAGAACTGTGCAGAGCATATGGAGCAGTTAACGTTTTCAATCACCTCCTGGTGAGCTGCCGGCAGCCATTCTCCTTCCTGTCTTCTGAGTCTCTGCATCCCTCGGGTGAGATTTCCGCTTGTCGTAATGATGACAAATGGCAATCTCACTACAGGGTTACATAGCCACCCGGAGGACGGTGGGAGAACTGCAGCCCTGAATACCAGGGAGGTGTGTGAGTGCTCCGGGCTGCTGCATGATCTCTCTGCTGTGTGCTGTTTTCCCCGTTTTAGTGTCAAATGCCTGCAAAAAAAGGGCATTGCTTTTAGACCCTAAAATCCGGAAAGAATCAGACTGCCAGGGGGGTTAATTCCCATTAGTCCACACAGGGTTTTAAAGACTTTTCTTTCTATTCCACATAGTAGAAGCAGTAGAGTATTGTACCATGTTAGCCATTAGTAAAAATAATCCTGATTCAAAACTTCTTGCATTTTCACAAAACAGATTCCAGCTCCTGCCAGTGAGATAGATGGGCAGATAAAACCCTTTTTAAGATTTTCTTTGCTATATTGCTTTAGGACATCTTGTTCAGCTTTGGATAGTGGGAACATATGGCCAAATGGAACTTGAGAGACAAGAACCAGATTGATAGGACAATCGTATGGGTATGGAGCTCGCTGTTCAACCTTCTTTTCGTCAAAAACTTCCATGTATTCATGATGAGAAGAAGGGAATATTTTGTTGGTTGCTGGAGAACAGAGCAAATTATCTTCGGGTAAACAGAAATCTTCACAGTGTCTAGAGGCAAATGAGACAGTCCCAGTGGTCCAATTGATTGATCGAGTTTGTGCTTTAACCCACCCCCAATCCACATCGACAACACAGAAGTCGCAAGAGTTCCTTGTGCTCGTCTCCTGGGCACAACCATCTCCAGCGACCTGAAGTGGAAGGCCAACACCACCTCTACCCAGAGGAAAGCCCAGCAGCGACTTTTCTTCCTTCGCCAACTGAGGAAGTTCGGTATGGACCAGAAACTTCTGACGAGCTTCTACTCAGCCACAATTGAATCTGTTCTCTGTTATCCTGTTATCTATCCTGGTCTGGTACGCAAGCTCTTCTGCCAGCGACAGACAGAAACTACAAAGAGTCATCAGTTCAGCGGAGAGAATCATTGGAAAACCACTTCCCCCTCTGGACCTCCTCTACAACACCAGACTGCGCTCCAGAGCTTTGCGGATCGCGAGTGATCCGTCACACCCAGGCTCCCACTTTTTCAGGCGGCTCCGTTCAGGCCAGAGGTATCGGTCCATCTACACCAGGACCACAAGACACAGGAACAGCTTCTTCCCCTCTGTGGTTAAATCACTGAACTCTCTTGACCAACTCCCATCTCTCACTACCATTAGCACCACAACAAACGAGCAGACATGTTCAGGCAACAATAATTACCTAATAACCTAAATAGGTTAAATAACCAGGAGGAAAGAGGTCATCGACCTCCAATTAAACTGACCAACACAAAAAAGAACAAAGCTCCCCCTCACTAATCATAAATGAATGGCTTATAGATTAGTTTTTAATTGTTGAGTTGGTTATTAATAAAGATTTTTCATCTTGATTGTATTGTCTCAGACTCAAAACTTTACAATTGCTCTATAAGCCATTCATTTATGATTAGTGAGGGGGAGCTTTGTTCTTTTTTGTGTTGGTCATCTCTCACTACCATCATCTCCTCCCCCTCTCCGTAAACTGATCTCCCACTACTAGCCGTAATTGTCAGTTTAACTGTCTGCACTGCCAAAACCCTGCATCTCCTTTTTTCGTGTGTAATTACTGTATTGCTTTTGCCTGATGTATGCTACCATGTTTATCCTTGTATCTCTACTGCGTGTCCTTTCCTGTTTTAAGCCCTGCCAATTCCGGGCATGACCCAGTCGTGCTTGGCGAAAATAAAATGATTCTGATTCTGATAAGTGCATTGCTTTTGAATTCACTTGGCAGAACTCGGAATGCTATGGTATATCTCTACTAGCAGAAAATATAGAAACTGAAATTCTCTGTTACTGTCTTACACTGCCCCCTTGTGACAAGTGGCCATAAATACACATTACAGCAGTACTAATTAGAAGTGAGGAAATATAACAAATAATAAATCATTTTAAAAAATGCTAAAATAAATTGGCCTGGAGCACTTGCAAGCCTCTAAATAAATTGGCTGCTAAAGGTTTAAGCAGAGTAGGATCATCCAACAGCCAACCTAGACAGGTGCTTGGGGCCTAGTGGGTGTCAAGGGGCCCACCTGCCACCTTCTTTGACCTCATTCCACTTCAGATTACAAAAAGGATCACAAGAGGACCCAACATATACGACCTTGCCTAGGGCCCAATTGCATCTTAATGTATTCCCGGCTTTAAAGAGATACTGAAGTGAAAAAAATAATAATGATATAATGATTTGTATGTGTAGTACAGTTAAGAAATAAAACATTAGGATCAGAGACATACTGTAAGTCTAATTGTTTCCAGTACAGGCAGGGCCGGATTACCGACCAGGCAACAAAGCAGTCGCTTGGGGCCCCATTCAGAGTCAAAGGGGCCCCATCAGCACATAAACCAGCCCTCGCCATCCTGTCAGCGGTGGCTGGATGGTATAATGGTTAAAGGGACTCTGAGCAGTGCAGTAACTATGGAAAGATGCATATCATTTTAAAGCTCTCTTTCTCCTCTTTCCAGCATGATGTTTGTAATTATATCCCCCTGGGTTCCTTATATTTCATTGCATTGTGCTGAATCGAGCTGCGGACTTTAGAGAAAAGTTGTCCTGTGTAATATAATGTAACTATGGAAAGATGCATATCATTTTGAAGCTCTCTTTCTCCTCTTTCCAATGATATATAAACCGCCGCCCTATGCCTTTTAGTTTTTGCTATTTTCGTGATCGAAATCGCGGCCACGGCAATTTCGATCGCGAATCGAATATAGCGAAAACTAAAAGGCATAGGGTGGCAGTTTATCTATCATTGGAAAGAGGAGAAAGAGAGCTTCAAAATGATATGCATCTTTCCATAGTTACATTATATTACACAGGACAACTTTTCTCCAAAGTCTGCAGCTCGATTCAGCACAATGCAAAGAAATATAAGGAACCCAGGGGGCTATAATTACAAACATCACGCTGGTAGGTGTGAAAATGTAATTAATTAGTTGTGGGTATGCTTAAAGGCATACCCACAGGCACTGCTCGGAGTACCTTTAAGGGCTCTGCCTCTGACACAGGAGACCAGGGTTTGAATCTCGGCTCTGCCTGTTCAGTAAGCAAGCACCTTTTCAGTAGGAGACCTTAGGCAAGTCTCTCTAACACTGCTACTGCCTATAGGGCGCGTCCTAGTGGCTGCAGCTCTGGCGCTTTGAGTCTGCCAGGAGAAAGATCGATATAAATGTTATTTGTCTTGTCTGTTCTTGTCAAATGATGCCGTGCACTGCTGGTTGTCTTTAGAGCCAGGCTCTCCTCCTAGGTCCCCCTCCTGCTACTGTGCGCTCTGCCGCTGCCCACTCCTCCCTCCCTTCCCACAGAGAACCACAGCTGCAGCAAGAATAATAGCAGCAGATGGCAAACGCTCACTCACCTATCCATGATCCAAGCGATAGAGATCCCGTCATCTGAAACCCATCTGTCTCTTCTACAGTTCAGCCGCTCGCTCTGAACTTCCTGATTCTCAGATCAGACAGGAAGTAGGAAGTAGTAATAGAATAGTAACAGAGCGGCAGCACTCTAGAGGAGACAGATGGGCTCCGGATGACGGGACCTCTATTGCTTGGATCGCAATAGGTGAATGTGAGTCATCTGGTGCTGTCATTCTCCCCCGCTGCGGCTGCCTTCTCTGCTGGACTATCGTATTCACTGGGATGGAGGCTGCATGGTGGCTGTCTAGTTTGGGAGGAAATTGGTTGTTCGGTGGTGGTTATGTAATTCTGTCTGAGGAACGGCTTCCGGTTTGGCGGTGTCCAGAGCTTTCTGCTATTGCCAGGCTGGAGATGCAGGGGGAAAGTGCTGCTGCTGTGATATCTGCTGCCCTCTTCACAGGGGTGCCCCAGCCCCAGAGTGCAAATGTCCCAGCCATTCATCTCTCACTCTGCATTTTGCCGCTGCTATTCCCTGCATTGTGCACCCACAGAGGAAAGCGGGCTGTTGCCCATAGCAACCAGTAGCTCGGCTGCCCCGGTGTGTGCAGCATGTTGCTGTGCAGCTGCATCTTCTGATTCTATTACAACATGATGGGGGAGCCCAAATCAGTTACTTTGCTTAGGGACCCATTTAGCCTTGATCCGGCTCTGGTGGTACTCTCCCCAGCTACAGCTTGTCACGACGCCAATGTAAGTCTGCAGTGCATTGTTGCATGATCCCTGCCTACTGCATGGATTATGCAGCAATGCAAGTCTGTGGCAACATATAGCAATGTGGTAAGTGTAAACGAATGACTGCGTTAGCGGCGCAGAGTGACTAGTAATTTATGAATAAACTTTATGTCCACCAGGGAGTATGTCACTGAGCGTGGGCGGTGCTATACATATTACACTGTTGGTGCACTCAGCCACAGGATAATATGGATGAGGACATGGTGCAGGCTCCCCTGCCGCAGGACAGTCGCACCATACTAGTCCAAAACCTGTCACTTCTGTCAGATTTCTACTACCTACTGTAAGTGACAGCAACATAGGAGAAAAGTCATTTATGGCTCATTTTATTCTGGAAAAAAAACATACGGTACTTCTTATTTATCTATGTTTGCACATATTTAAATTTTACAATTTTTCGCCATAGTGCCCCTTTAAGGTAAGCCACCTCAAACCTTATCTATTTTATTGTTTTTAGTTCATTGTATCATTTTATGGGGGCATTTTCATCCTGTTGTGCATTGTATACCCCCTGGCTCAGGGTAGGGGATACCCTTGGACCCTGTTTATGAGCCCTAAGGGCTTTTTCCTCAAAAAGTGCGAGCATCTCCAGCTAGCCTGGACCCTCGAGTGGAGTTGAATTTGTTGATCTCCACCTGCCTGCAGTGTTTGGTTGCCACTTCGCAACCTCCCTTTGTGAATACCCTCTGTTATTATTTTGCCTCACCTATCATCTGTGACATACTGTGCCATTTGGGTTCCTGGGGTCTCTGTGGTTTTTTTCCAGGGATATTGTTCATCCTCCATTTTTTGTCTAACCTTATAGATATGTACTTTATATATACTAGCCATTTTATTTTTTCATTCATTGTCTGACAGTTTTAAGTCATTCACTAAAAAGAGAATGACATACGGTATATTCAATTGGTAGTTCAGAAAGAAAAAAAAAAACAAAAACACAATTTTCGTTTTATAATCGTTCCTTGTTGCTATAATTTAGTATTATGTTCAAAATTGTTTTTCTGTCCGAAATGTGTAGTATGACTACATTTCTGTCCTAACAGAAACAAAAAAATATTCAGTAGTATTTCTTACTCAGTCAGTACATATGGCACAAAAAAATAATTGCTCACATCTTAGAGCTAATTCGTAAAATAGTATTCAGATTAGAATGTCATGCCTTCAACTTATCAATGAAGAATGAAATATTTCTTTAAGTCAGTTAAACAAAACAATTGTCATTCATTGTGAGAGTATATGGACAATTGTCAATGTCCAAAATAATGGGAGATGTTGACCTTTTTATGATAGACTTTTTTATCTGTTTGCCCTCTTTCATATGCATCTTTCTCCACACTCAGCCTGGGTCTCAGAAGTGTATGTTATCTCAAATAATTACTCTGTGCTTGCACATGTCCCTGGTGACTTCAGAAAAAGCTACTCATTGTCAATGGGAAAAAGAATTTCAAATCATCGTCTAGTAGAGTAGTGGATCTTAATTAAACCACCCAGGTATTGAAACGCCCTGCTGATGCCCATATGGCAGAACAAGGTTTGTAGTGAAAATTCATATGGGAAATCTATTTAAAAAGATTTGCAGTTATCATTTTCTAACATTTTAATTTGTTTTAACGGGAACTGCTGTGCAAGCCCATTATTCGAGTACAATGAAAATCTTAAGGTATAAAAGAAGGTATGATGTCAAAGAACAGATACTTAAAATGCCACTAAAGACAAATGAATTAATTATTTTAAATAAAACATTACACGTAGACGTATGCTTCACTAAATTAACAAAATGTATTTAAAAAACTATATTAATAATTAATTTGAAAATCTGTGTAAGGCAAAAATTTAAAAACACTGCGTGAATACTGATCATTCAGCATTATGAAACATTTATATATTTATCATGAAACTATTTTCTTTCTTCCTTTGCATGTTTAAATTAATCCAACAGAGTGGTTGACAGTGTGCTTTTGTTGATTGAATGAGGAGTCAGTTCAGATCTGTAAAACTACATTGTCTAGTTGTGGCCCATATTCATAGATCACTTTGTTCACCACAGAGAAGGGAATCCAATGATTTCCAACCAATTCAACTAGCATTGATTGAAAGCCTCTTTGCAGTCATTACCACACAACATATAGAGATAGTGGCAAAAGGTTATAATTAAAGTGGATCCAAGGTGAACTTTTACTCATTGCATAATTGTGTTCCTTTTCTATTGTTTATAGGGCATTCCTCAAGTCAAATAATTTTTTGTTTTTGTTTTAATATTCTAATTCCCTATGAACTAAATAAGCTACGCCCACAGGTTTTCAGAGAGGCTTGGCAGTAGCAAGGGCTCATGGGAGCTCAATCTGGGCAGGAGGATGGGGATGTGTTACTAGCCATTGATTTCAGAGACAGAGGGGAGGAGGGAGGAGGGGGGGGGGGGGATTAGGTGTTTTTCACAGGCTGAGTGCTCAAGATACGGATAAGCCTGCCTCTGTGTAATGTTTACAAACAACATGGTTGCTGTCATTGTATCACAGGAAGACATAATCATATTCTATTAAAGCTGTTTACAGCTAGATTTACTGTGTAAACCATGTAAACGTTAGATAAGATATATAGACAAGTTACTTGTTATAGTTATTTTTTCATCTCAGATCCGCTTTAATGTTATCAGTAATAACTAGTGATTAGCTTAAACTTTGCAGCAAAATTCACAATTTTGCAAAACTATTTTTTTTCCACATATTTATTTATTATTTATTTATTTATTGTACCTATAAAGCGCCAACATATTACGCAGTGCTGGGCATTAGTTACGGTTACAGACAAAATTTAGGGGTGACAAACAGCAATATGACAATACATGAATACAAGAAAGACCAGATCATGCAGCACAGTATGAGTACAAGGTAATGCTTAGTCACTGGATGGGAGCATGGAGATTAGGCAAGTTAGGTTCACTCAGATGCATAGCATGGGTTCACAGTAATGGAGGTGCATGATCAGGTAGGACACAAAAGGAGGAGGACCCTGCCCAAAGGCTTACAATCTAGAGGGAGAGGTAAGGACACAAAAGGTAGGGGACCAGAGTTCAGCTGCGGGTTTAGAGCACTTGTGAGGGGTAATAGGCCAGAGTGAAAAGGTAAGTTTTGAGGGCCTTCTTGAAGATGTTGAAGGAGGGGGCTGCCCTAATGGGTGGAGGTAGGGAGTTCCATAGTGTTGGAGCAGCTCTTGAGAAGTCCACATAATTAGAATGTGTAATTTAGCTTGTAATTAGACTTGTAATTTCACAAAACATTGATCTATGTGTAAATGTTTTCTTATACCTACTGACTTCAATACACTTGGTGGAAGTGAATGTTCACGTGCATGCCCATACATGTTTACACATATACTCATCTATGTGATACTGTGTTTAAAAAATGGTAGTGGATTCCATAAACATGTATTGCAAAAAATTATACAAAATCAAGATTGTCTGCAAAATTGTGATTACGATAAACCCCAAAAAAGAACTTGTTGTTTGCAGCGTAATATCGTACACCATGTGCAATTCCTATTTCTAAATGCCGCCGACAAAAATCACCGGTGTTTTGCGCTTTTATGTGTGAACAGTCAAATTCAGGTAGTGGATTCCGAGAACATAATTTTGCGTGACTTGCAAAAATGACACAAGATCAAGTTTGTCTTCAAAATTGTAATTGCGATAAAAATTGTAAGTGTGAAAATTACATAAAAATTCACAAAACTATAATTACTCATTACAATCAACACTAGTAATAAATAACTCAGGCCAAGAACCCACTAGGGTGGGAGGGAGAGATGAGATGAGGCCAGCACTGCGATTAGGGTAATTTATTCAGATAGTAAAAACAGAAACACTCACAGTCAGCAAGGTCAGATGCAAAGCGGAAGAGTGAGCACCAGGTCTATGTCCCCCTACGGGCGTCCGTTTCACGCTGCTAGTGCTTGTTCACCGCAATGGGGAGAGTTGGTGGCGGGCCGCTTCAAACGTGGATTACATACCCACGTTACGGCGGCACTTCCGCCTACATCAGCCTGCCCCCCCCCCAGTTTCTAAGGCAACCAGTGACGCCCACCTCTTCCGTAAAGAGGACGGAAAGCGTCCTTGTAACTTGGCAACAAAAAGGCCTACGAGCCGGCGCATCCCACCGCACCAATCAGAGCCCAGCTCAAGTGTCCCGATATAAACACAGAGGGGAAGTGTAAACAGAGATGCCTACTATATTAGAGGCATAAGGGCACTAGAGCACGGACAATGATGGGGCGGTACGACACACCGGCATACGGAGGTCCTGTACCAATAAAATTGCACATAGAAGCTAACTAAAATAAAAATAAGGAAGGAGAGGGGAAGAGGGAAGGCGGAGGCAGCCACCGAAACAAGGGAGGAAGGGAAGAGTAAATAAAGAGAGAGCACAAGGTAAAATATAGAATAGAGAACAATCTCCAGAGGAAAAACGTGAAATACAGCGAGGCTGCACATGGATGTGCAGCAGGGACATAAACCATGAGGCTGCACAGACATGTGCGGCATAGCTGATAGGGACATATAGAGACAGGGAAACCCAGGAGCCAACAGCTTGGATATTCCGAAGGGTGCAGATATAGTGTTTCACCTGTGCCCCACATGATGATACATATATGGGGACACAGGGGAAAGACAAGCAGGGGGCACAGAGGGCATAAGGAGCATTAATAAACTATTTCTCCAAAAAACAGGCTAGTTCATTTTTATCATTAAATCCAAGCGGTCCAAGGGCATTTGTTCGCATAATCCATCGGGCCTCCTGCTGTAGCAGGGTACGTTCTCTGTCTCCACCTCGAGTTGTAAAGGATATATTCTCCAAGACGAAGAATCTTAGGCAATCAGGATCTCTTCTATGGCATTGGGCCATATGCTCTATCAATCTAGTGCATTTGTCCTTGGACTTGAGGGAGCGAAAATGTTCCTTAATCCTAATCTGCATCTCTCCGGTGGTTTGCCTAATATAGAATCTCTTGCATGGGCATAGTAGACAATAAACTACAAACTTTGATCTACATGAAAGAACAGCTTTAATCTTGACAGGTATACCCCAAGGTCTGTGATCCATATTTGAGAATCTGTTTCCTTGATGGTGGTCGCCATCGGTGAATATTCGAACGCAAACACCTGCCTGGTGCTAGTGCCAGAGCAATTCCTTGGGGTCCCATAGTGGCGTCTCCTCTTAATCAGCTCACTCCTAGATCTCTTAAAAGCTTTATCCTTAGCCTCCTCCAATAGTAAGGGATCATAACCTCTGAATTGCAGTCGTGCTTTTAGATCTCTTGCCTGTTCAAGATATTTGGAATCTTCGCTATTGTTTCTGCGAAGATGCAGGAATTGCCCATAAGGAATTGATTTTGTCACCCAGGGCGGGTGAAAGCTTCCTCTATGTAGGATTGAATTAGTGGCCATATTTTTTCGGTAGCCTCTTGTCACCAGTCGATCATCTTGGATCACAATTTCAAGGTCAAGAAAGTTGATATAACTCACATTCATCTCTGCTGTAAATTTCATGTTGACCTGATTGTGATTTAAATACTCCACAAAGGAGGAGAACTCCTGTTCAGTACCTGACCAGAACACCAGGACGTCGTCCACGTACCTCGACCACCTCCGCAGGCACCCACGGAACGGGTTGGCACTACCGTGCACACAAATCTCCTCCCAGCAAGCCAGGAAGAGATTTGCGTATGTGCAGGCCACCGCGGCTGCCATGGTTAAACAAAAAGGAGTTGTGGGTGAGCACAAATCGCAAGCATTCACAGATGTAATTGCAGTGTTCATCCGTCCGAGTGCCACGTTTAAGATATGACTCAACGGCCGCGATGCCGTCTTCGTGTGGTATCTGACTGTATAGGCTGACCACATCAATAGTGGCCAGCCTATCTCCCGCACACCATTGAAGGTCTTCGACGCCATTGAGTACATCAATGGTGTCGGCAAGGTGCGATGGCACCAGAGTCAATAGTGGTCTAAGGAGGTGGTCGAGGTACTTTGACAGTCTCTCGGTGATCGATCCGATACCGGAGACTATCGGACGTCCCGGTGGTCTGGTCCTGGACTTGTGTATTTTGGGCAACATGTACCACACAGGAAATCTGGGATGTTCCGGTAGCAACTGCTCCCCCATTCTCTTAGTTAGAAAACCTAGTTCTACTCCCCTGCGTAGCAAAGATTGTAATGCAGATCGATATTTCCATGTTGGATTACTGCTCAAAGGTTGATAAATTGCAGTGTCCAGTAGTTGGCTTATCGCTTCTTCCTCATATTGGGTTTTTGGTCATAAGGACAAGATTCCCTCCCTTATCTGCTTGCTTTAGGATCAGATTATCTCTAGTTTTTAGCCATTTAAGGGCAGATAGCTCGCCTTGAGGGGGATTAGTGGGTTCCTCCCTATGGACCAAAGCTTTTGTCTCCCTTAAAACAATCCTTTGAAAACTGTCTATGCTAGAACCAGGGGTAGTAGGAAAGGGGGAGACAGATCTGCATGGCTTAAAGGGCTCCTGATTCACTAATAGAAGTATAGGCGTTTTTGTGGTATTCTCATTCTCTTCTAATAAGTCTAACAGATTCCTGAGGGTATCATCTTCCAGATGCTGAGATTCAATCCTTGGATTTGGGGCGATAAAGCCCAATGGGCCAACAGTCGTTCTAGTGTTGTCCTGCAATTGTTCTTTACGTGCAAAGAAGTGTCTGATGTTGAGCTGTCTAATTCCCTTACAAAGGTCAATTTCAAATTGTACAGGGTCGAATTTTTGAGTAATAGAATAATTAAGTCCCTTCTGTAGTAAACTTTTACAATCATCTGTGATCTCAATTCCTGCGATGTTCACTATCTCCAGCTCCAAGGTTTTTGCTATTCCTGGGTCCTCTGCCTCTTGCCTCTGCGCCTGGCCCTCCAGAACCAAGTTTTCAAGAACCCACTAGAAATCGCTGATCCCTGATGATTCCTAGTGCGATTGTGATCCCGATTCCTCAACGCTTAGAAGCGCTGTACAGTAAACTACGTGAGGAGGTGTGTAGTCCAGAGAAGTCCCAAGACTTCCTACAGACACAAGAAAAACACTGAGAGAGACCAGGAGCCCCTTATGGTGTAGTATATTAACCTCCCCGGCGTTCTATTAAGATCGCCAGGGAGGCTGCGGGAGGGTTTTTTTCTAATTAAAAAAAATCTATTTCATGCAGCCAACTGAAAGTTGGCTGCATGAAAGCCCACTAGAGGGCGCTCCGGAGGCGTTCTTCCGATCGCCTCCGGCGCCCAGAATAAACAAGGAAGGCCGCAATGAGCAGCCTTCCTTGTTTGGCTTTCCTCGTCGCCATGGCGACGAGCGGAGTGACGTCATGGACGTCAGCCGATGTCCTGACGTCAGCCGCCTCCGATCCAGCCCTTAGCGCTGGCCGGAACTGATTGGTCCGGCTGCGCAGGGCTCGGGCGGCTGGGGGGACCCTCTTTCGCCGCTGCTCGCGGCGGATCGCCGCAGAGCGGCGGCGATCAGGCAGCACACGCGGCTGGCAAAGTGCCGGCTGCATGTGCTGCTTTTTATTTGAAGAAAATCGGCCCAGCAGGGCCTGAGCGGCAGCCTCCGGCGGTGATGGACGAGCTGAGCTCGTCCATACCGCTCAGGAGGTTAATGTCAAGTTCCAGATAAATACAAAGTGTTGAGGTACTCACAAAGGTGGGTTGCAAGACCAGCAACCACAGTATAAAAACAAGTGAGGAAATCCCGTCCCCACTCGGGCTCTTTGTCTTCAAATGTATGGGTCACACTTCAGAAAAAACGATTGTTTGTATACAGAAAACAAACCATTGACAGCAACCTCTAATAGCTAGGGCGCTGTAAACCACATCACTGAGAGGGAGAAGGCGCCCCAAAAAATAACCATGGATGTAATAAATATGAAATGGCTTACCTCTAAGAAGAAGGGGTAACGTCAATATAGGAAGGACATTTTAATAATCAGACACAAAAAAGATAACGCATTTTGCGGAGCACAGTCCGCTTCCTCAGATCAAATAAAGCAGTGTCTGGGTAGCCAAGGTGCAGAGCTTGGAGTGCCTAAAAAGAGTGTACAGTAAGCTGTACAGCGCTTCCAATTTGCGATTCGCGATTTTTTTATTTCAACTTACTGTCGGTGTCGGATGTCCGGTTTCTGTTTGTAGCACCAGCTCCTAAAGGAAGAGTTCATAAGTGCTTCTCTAGGACCAATCAGAGAAGAACTTGTGACCTTTCCTTTAGGGGGTGGATATGGGCAGAAGCAGGAAATCTAGACACCTAGAAAGTATTATTAAGTTTATTTAAAGCCCATTTGCTCTGTCCCCTAAAAGCGCTGCAAAACCGCTTTAAAAAGTGATTCTGCAGGTGCTTATATACTTTGCATTGAGTGCAAATGCATTCAACATGCTACATGTTCTGCGATTGCAATTACCTCTAACCCCATTCTCACTAGTGGGTAACTCACCAATCACCTTCATTGGCAAAGCATTTTTGATAATCACTGGTGATTGTCGGCAATCCCAAAACGTTGCCAAAAAAGCGCAAGTGGGTCCCAGCCCATAGGAAGAAATCACACTTGGAGGATTCATGTGGTTTTACTTCATACATAATCATGCCAGTTGTAAGAGCTAATGTTATTAATCAATGGCTTAGTCCACTTCTAAATTCAGTTCCCATATGTGATAAAGAAACCTTGTTATCAGCTGACTGTGGATGCCGTGCTCGCAAACATACATTATACAAATCTGCAAGTGTGAACCCTTCCTTACAGTCAAATTCAGAGATAGTGATCAGATGTTTTCTTTACCTTTCTCAGCAACAGTAAAAAAATAAAAAGTCAAAATAACCATACACTGGTTATACTTCCCTCCTGTGTAGTCTACTCCTCAATCTCTTTCTCCTCTCCTGCGCCCCATTTGTCCACTGTGACCAGTGGAATTCTCCATCCTCCATTTTAGAAATGGCCATAACACCCAAACAGCTTCCTGGTCAGCAAACTGTTAAACTGTAATATCACCCACTTGAGCCACAGGGAAATATGGACATTACCTTGCACATTCAGTTGTAACTGACAGATGCTGATATATAACTGACAACAACTGGTATATTTCAGTTCTGACAAAATATTGTCAGAACTGGAAGGGGTCACTGTAAGAAGAAAATTGTGAGCCTCTGAGAGGAACTGACGGCGAGGTTAGTATGTAATATTCATTTGCAGCTACGTCATGTGTTTATTTTAAATAATTTTCCTCGCTTCAGGTTCCATTTAAAGTTGATAATTACAATCTGAGGTCCCTTTATCACTTGCAGGTTAAACCTCTATTGCGTTACCATATTTTACGGGAAGGGGCTGCAAAACCAATTAAAGTCTAAGGAGACTTTCACGCCTATTGTGGTCCATTGCAGTGTGCTGGAAGTATCCGATCCAATGCAAGGGCTGCAGTGTGCTACCACAAGCACCACGCTTAACGCACGGGGCTTGGGGTAACGGAAGATGCAGTAAGTGTGAACGCTGGAGTACATCACATTGTGGCGCACATGCGTGAACTCACAGGAATCCTAGTGACCTACATCCTGCCCAGCAGGGAGTACGTCACTGAATGGGGAGCAGCGCTATGCATACGACCCTGTCAGCGCACTTTGCCGCAGGGTCATATGATTGTCATTTTTTGTGTTTCAGCAGTGGAATTGCATCGCACCGCAACACAAGAATCAAGTGTAAAACCGCCCTAAATGGTTGTGTGGGCAGGCCAGAAATATTTATGTTATGAAACTTTCATAAAAGAAGACAACGGGTCTAACTGTTTATGCTAATGTGTGAGGTTTACATTAATATAGATATACCTAACTGTAGAATCCTCCTTGTATAACGAGACAGGTTCTCTTAAGTTTCTGTTATAATAGGAAAATAGACAGAAACCTGTTTCTCTCTAGCAGCAGCTCAGAGCAATAGAAACTAGATAAGGGGGTCTAATGATTTCAAAGTTTAATTTTCTCCCTGTATCATAACAAATCAGCTGACTGAAACCAGATAATAAAGGACTTAGGACATGTCAGATAGATATGTATGTTTCTGCAGTGTTTAGCAAAATTATTAGCTGACAGGTATGAAAGTCAGAAATAGGAACCCATCACGCCATATTGTAATTATTAACTTAATGACATAATGCTTTATGTGACTATAATGCTATAAAAACTTGAAGTCTTTCATTATTAAACTAAGAAGATCTGGTTTGCAAACATGTAGCTGGTGTCCGTGTGATCTTCTTCCTAAGGGCCTAAAATTCGGAGTCCGTTAGCCAACGTATGAGTAGAGGTGTTTGGCCTCACTTTAAATTTATATTACAGGTCTTAGACTTCACAATTTGGCGCCCGAACAGGGACCGAGCAGATAATATTCACCTAGGATCGTCTGAGGTGTGAGATAGCAGGACAACAGCTGCCTAGTGGAAGATCTGTCAACTTGGTAAGAACCGCTTGACTTAGCTCCTATATATCTTTGTCTCCTCTCTCTCACAGCCTCTTGTGGTCTGGGTGAGTATTA
This sequence comes from Hyperolius riggenbachi, assembly GCF_040937935.1. NCBI lineage: Eukaryota > Metazoa > Chordata > Amphibia > Anura > Hyperoliidae > Hyperolius > Hyperolius riggenbachi. Next base: position 163,594,684 of record NC_090656.1, on the reverse strand, counting down.
ATGCCTCGCAAAAAACTGAACCTTGGCTACTTGGATGTATTTGTCTTGTCTGTGGTGCTTGTTTTTATGTAATCTAACATTGTATTTGGGGTTTATTAACGGTCATTCTGAAAATGCATGTGTAATACCTTACAGTGCAGTGTTGATGTAATTTGTAGCTGTAACTTTGTTGTTTATGCATGTCTTTTCAAAAAAGGTTGTAAAGTGTTATAAATAGATCATAGACAGGTTGCTGCGGTTTAGCTTTGTTGATTTAATTAGTGGCTGTATTGAGGTGGCATTAGGAAGTGGTTTTTACGCAAATTCTAGACCATAATATATGTCAATAATATAAGACTGTGTATAAACGCTGCGTAGCAGTGTTTCACTCCTCACGTCTGCCAAAGCTTTCTGTTTCAGTTCAGTCTATATTAGTTAATAATTAACAGGCCTCTGCTGCTAGAGAGAATATATCTCTCATTAACCGGCCTGAGATAAGAGGTAAACCTACAGGTCAAAGGGCCCCTGGTTTGTAAGTTTTCCTCGCTGTGTAAAAGCTTCGTTGCTAACACAGAAATTAACTCTTTGTAGACTGAACCAGCAGATAGCTTAGGAACATATTGCAGCATCATATCTTCTGGTCTAAATATATTGCAGGTAGAGGGCTAGGAACGTTGTGTTTATAGGCATTTGAGAAATTACGTTTGCTAGATAGAATAAGGGTGTCTGATAAAAAGGTGTCTAGAGGTTTTATCTCATGTATTTGTAGTAAGTGGTTGGCCAACCCGTGATACAAAGTGCACTTTTTAAAGTAGTAAGTGTGTAAGCTAAAGATGGGAAATAATGTATCTACCCCTCTTGGCTCGAATCAAGCAGGTCTTGATCCTAAACCTCCTGGTAAGACAGCAGTTGAGTGGATGACAGACACCCATAGTACGTGGGCTACAGCCCCGTTTAAAAGTATTTGCAAGAAAACTAAAATGCCAGATGGTGGAAGATTAGATTATGACTTTTTTTGACTTTTGGAAGGATTTTATAGCCAGGCATCAGAAGTGGTATTACATTTACATTTCAGTTTGCTATGTTATCATCTCTAAAAAAAAAAAAAAAAAAAAAAAAAAAAAAAAGTTAACAAGGTTTCAATACTGTCTGCCATGTGTAACATTTCTTAGTCACTGCATTCCACAAGGAGCAAACCGTCTAACAGCAGACAGGAGGGTATCCAATGTTAAAAATTACCCAATGCCAACATCTGTCAGGAAGTTAAGGACATTTCTGGGTTTAGTAAGTTACTGCAGGGATTGGATTCCCAATGCATCCCAGCTGATGACACCTTTGTATGAGAGTGTCTCCAGGGAACCATTTGTAATCACTGAACCAGGCAAAGCATCTTTTGAGGCCTTAAAACAAGCCATAGTCACAGCACCAGTGTTGGGGCTGCCTGACTACAAGAAAGAATTTTTCCTTTTCTGCCATGAGAGCAAAGGACATGCAACAGGAGTACTCACTCAAATGCATATCTCCAAGCAGAGGCCTGTGGCCTATTTTTCAGCCAAACTTGATCCAGTGATTCAGGGGTCCCCTGGATGTGTCAGGAGTGTAGCAGCTTGTGCCCTCATGCTTACTAAGTCGGCTGACTTGGTGCTAGGACATACTCTTAATCTGTTAACACCCCACAGTGTACTTGAAATCCTAAACAGGGTACAGACTAAACATTTGTCAATGGCAAGGTTAACAAAATATGAGGTTGCATTGCTTACACCAGAAAACCTAAAATTAAAAAGATGTAACACCCTAAATCCAGCTACACTCTTACCAAATGAGGAAACTGAACTGATAGAGGAACATGATTGTCTGGAGTTAATAGACATGGAAACTATCCAAACCTCTAATGTCCAAGATACACCTTTGCAAAATCCAGATTTTAAATTCTTTGTTGATGGTTCTAGGTACTACACTGAGGATGGTAAGCCACACACTGGTTATGCTGTTGTAACACTGGAGGAAACAGTGGTGCAAAAATCTTTACCTCCAAAGAAATCGGCACAGGAGGCAGAACTTCATGCTCTCATTGAAGCCTGTACTCTGGCCACAGGTAAGACTGCCAATGTCTTTACAGATAGCAGGTATGGATTTTCCATATCACACGACTACGGTCCGATTTGGAGGTCCCGGAACTTTATGACGGCTGCAGGTAAACCAATTAAAAAAGCTGATCTGCTAAGTAACTTGTTTAAGGCTCTCCAGTTACCATCCAGGGTAGCCATATTAAAAGTACAAGCACACACAAAAGAGCAGTCAAAGGAAGCTAAAGGTAATCGAAGAGCAGACGCCGCTGCCAAAGCCGCAGCTCGGAAGTTGCACTGTTCAATATCTCAGAGATTCCACCTGTACCAGTGGATGTGGAGATGCTGAAAACTCTACAAAGACAAGAAGCTACCAGTCACAAAGCTGCATGGAGTAGTAAGGGGGCACAGCAAGAAGAAGATGGAGTGTGGAGGGCAGGATCTTTGTTCTGTCTTCCTAGATCTCTATACCCAATGATGGCTGCTCTAACACATGGTCCAACTCACATGGGTAGAATAATATGGTTGCTCTGGTAGGTAAATACTGGATAGCACCTGGGTTCAGCTCCGTTGCTGCCCGAGTCACAGCAAATTGTGAGATCTGCATGCGACATAATATTGGACAAGTAGTGAAGGTAAGGCAAAGGCATATGCCTAGGCCAGAGTACCTGTTGCAAAAGTTACAAATTGACCTCATATAGCTACCAAATGTGGGAGGGTATGAGTTTGCCCTGCTTTGTGTTGATGTCTTTTCAGGATTAGCCTGAGTGTTGGCCAGTAATCAAAGCAAATGCTAAAACATGAAAAAGCAAAAACAAAGCCCTAACAGAGGTAATATGCAGATATTCACTGCCAGAGGTAATTATCAGTGAACAAGGTTCTCATTTCACAGGACAGGTGGTACAGGAAATAATGCAGGCTATGGGTATCACACAGGCTTTCTATACTCCTTATCATTCACAATAGTAGTGGGAAAGCAGAAAGACTAAATTGTGCAATTAAAACAAGGGAAGGAAAATGTGTGAAGATACAGGTAAGCTGTGGACAGAATGTTTACCTATCATCCTGTATAGCGTAAGAACTACCCCAATGAAACACAGACTTAGGTTAAGTCCATATGAAATCTTGTTTGACAGGTACCTAGAACAGAATAAATTTGCCTCAGCAAATCCAATAATTTCATTCAAAACTAGCAGAATATGTCATTACCATACAGAACCATTTAGTTGAGACTCATAAAAATGATTTCTCCTTGTGACAGCTACTTCAGTAAAACTTGAGGAATTCATTAACTGGACTCACGTCAGTCATTGTAAGAAAGTGACCAAAGACAACAATGGTTAAACTGATAGGCTTACACATTGTGTTATTTGTGTATTTTGTCAATGTATTTCAGGTTCAAGACTTGTTCTGGGAAGAACCATACCTGTATATGATGCTGCAAAGGAGAGTGGCATTAGCTGAGAATAAAACAAAATGTTGGGTATGTGGTATGAGGCCAAAGGATTCAAAGGGGTTGCCACTAATAGCCATCCCCATAACAAATGAAGCATTAAGTAAAGAGGACATTTTAGGACGAAACCATACTGCAGATAGAGCCAGAGCTGTCTGGAGAACCCCTGTGTTAAAACCAATGCCTAATTCAAAGCCCACAATATGCATGGATATAGAAAAATCCCTGAGACACCTCTAGTATCTATAGGTAGACTGCCCAAATCATATTGCAATAACGCCACATATAACTTTACTATGCTCTGGAAAATTGTAAGCATAAATGATATAGGTACTGATGCATGGTCCCTAGGAATAGCCTTACTTATGCTCCTAGGGGGCAATACTGGTTATATGAATTTTCCCTCAGATCAAGGTATTAATAAAACTTTATGTAATTTTACTCATCTAGATGCTATCCGGATCCCAGAGTGTGCAAACTTATTAGGAATAGAGCTTGCTATGATAGGAGCAGGAGCACATGTTAATGTATCAAAAGAGATGTTTTCACGAGGTATAATCTCATTGCCACCACCCTATTACTTTGTTTGTGGACGCTGGGCTTATGCCTGGCTGCCAAGAGGAAGCTATGGTCAATGTACTGTAGCCACCTTAGCTCCAGGAGTAGCTGTTGTAGAAGAAAAAGCTATAACTGCAAAGAAATATTTATTGCCCCATCACAATCTATATAAAAGGAGTCTGTTTACCGCCAATGATTATGCATGGGCCTTTTTCCCTACATGGACAGGTTGGGGGATGCAAATGATGATAAGATTAAATGACTACTCTGGACTAATTGACAATATGTTTAATGAGACCATTGCAGCGGTCACTGCTAACACAGTTTAAATAGCCTAAGTACGCAAGTTGGCGCTACAAGAAAATTGGCCTTAGATTATATATTAGCGGCCCAGGGGGGGATGTGCATGGTGGTCCAGGATGATTGCTGTACGTGGATTGACGACAGTGGCGACATTGTCCTCAACCACTTACAAAAAGTAAAAGAGTTGCAAAACACCACTAGGGAAATAGGCAATGAGGGATGGAATCCTTTTAAAGGTACAAATATAGGGAATTTATTTGGTTCAATTGGAGGGTTCTTTAAACAAATAGTTGCCTATCTGGTGATGTTCCTGCACACAGTTCTGATGTTTTACCTTTGCTATAGATTCATTATGTGTTTCATTAGCAGGTGCACTCGCACATCTGAAGCTCACATCTACTTAGTTCAACGAAGAAGCTCTTATGATGAAATATCTACCCAGGAGTATGAAAATTGCGCGACATCGTCGGTCTAACTATTAGATCCTGTGCCTGAAGGCCAATTGGCTATCAGGGTTGGTACGCTGGTCACTGTTGCGCTTAACGTGCGGTGACCGTGCCTTGAACGCGCTTGTCACTGTTGCGCTTATCGTGTGGTGACCGCGTTTAGCTGTAGTGTAGTCAGAAGTTTATGTTAGAAAGCTTTGAATTACTTCTGTAAAATTCTTGTTTGTTAATTGTTATAATTGATTTATTAATTTATGTGGCCATCATATGGCCAAAAGGGGGGAAATGTGAGGTTTACATTAATATAGATATACCTAACTGTAGAATCCTCCTTGTATAACGAGACAGGTTCTCTTAAGTTTCTGTTATAATAGGAAAATAGACAGAAACCTGTTTCTCTCTAGCAGCAGCTCAGAGCAATAGAAACTAGATAAGGGGGTCTAATGATTTCAAAGTTTAATTTTCTCCCTGTATCATAACAAATCAGCTGACTGAAACCAGATAATAAAGGACTTAGGACATGTCAGATAGATATGTATGTTTCTGCAGTGTTTAGCAAAATTATTAGCTGACAGGTATGAAAGTCAGAAATAGGAACCCATCACGCCATATTGTAATTATTAACTTAATGACATAATGCTTTATGTGACTATAATGCTATAAAAACTTGAAGTCTTTCATTATTAAACTAAGAAGATCTGGTTTGCAAACATGTAGCTGGTGTCCGTGTGATCTTCTTCCTAAGGGCCTAAAATTCGGAGTCCGTTAGCCAACGTATGAGTAGAGGTGTTTGGCCTCACTTTAAATTTATATTACAGGTCTTAGACTTCACAAATGTAAATATACCCCAAATGTTAATTTTTAGCTCACAGCTTGACACACTGCTTTCTCATTAGATAAAGAAAGACACCCAAAACACCCTTCCCTCATACTCACTTACCCATGCATTACACCCTCGCTGTTCCAACGGCTCAAGCCAAGTCTATTTTCATTGACAAATACTTGGGAGACTAAAGGCAGGCTGGTTAAGTCCCTAAAACAACCCTAACTCCCTTTCAGAGGATAGTGCATATTTACTTTGGTTTGCCTCCAGTATGATCCTGTACCTAGGCTGTAAGATAACTGGTGGCATCAATACAGTTATTTGTTTGGTAAAAAAAAAGAGGGTCAAGTAGACATTATTGTTGTTTTTTATTTATATAGCGCCAACATTCTTCCATAGCCCAGTACAAGTAGCCCAGCAAAGATAAATGAGAAGTTCTAAATTCTGTACAATGAGAACATTACATCCAGCTAAAAAAATACAAACAAATACATAGCTGATATGTGATTTGAGGCATCACCATGATGAATTACAGCAGAGTATAACCCAATAGGAGGAGGTTCCTATCCTTAAAGCTAACAATCTAGAAAATGGAAAAATATGAGAGACAGAAATATGGAAAAGTATGACCCGATTGATCACAAACAAGTCTCGATATAACGCAAAAAAAAAGATTAGTTACATAGTTATTTTGGTTGAAAAAAGACATACGTCCATCGAGTTCAACCAGTATAAAGTACAACACCAGCCTGCTCCCTCACATATCCCTGTTGATCCAGAGGAAGGCGAAAAAACCCTTACAAGGCATGGTCCAATTAGCCCCTAAAGGGAAAAATTCCTTCCCGACTCCAGATGGCAATCAGATAAAATCCCTGGATCAACATCATTAGGCATTACCTAGTAATTGTAGCCATTGATGTCTTTCAACGCAAGGAGAGCATCTAAGCCCCCTTTAAATGCAGGTATAGAGTTTGCCATAACGACTTCCTGTGGCAATGCATTCCACATCTTAATCACTCTTACTGTAAAGAACCCTTTCCTAAATAAATGGTTAAAACGTTTTTCCTCTATGCGCAGATCATGTCCTCTAGTCCTTTGAGAAGGCCTAGGGACAAAAAGCTCATCCGCCAAGGTATTATATTGCCCTCTGATGTATTTATACATGTTAATTAGATCCCCTCTAAGGCGTCTTTTCTCTAGAGTAAATAAACCCAGTTTATCTAACCTTTCTCGATAAGTGAGACCTTCCATCCCACGCATCAATTTTGTTGCTCGTCTCTGCACCTGCTCTAAAACTGCAATATCTTTTTTGTAATGTGGTGCCCAGAACTGAATTCCATATTCCAGATGTGGCCTTACTAGAGAGTTAAACAGGGGCAATATTATGCTAGCATCTCGAGTTTTTATTTCCCTTTTAATGCATCCCAAAATTTTGTTAGCTTTAGCTGCAGCTGCTTGGCATTGAGTACGATTATTTAACTTGTTGTCAATGAGTACTCCTAAGTCCTTCTCCAAGTTTGATGTCCCCAACTGTATCCCATTTATTTTGTATGGTGCTAGACCATTAGTACGTCCAAAATGCATGACCTTACATTTGTCAACATTAAATTTCATCTGCCATGTATGTGCCCATATAGCCATCCTATCCAGATCCTGTTGCAATATGACACTATCTTCCTGAGAGTTGATGATTCTGCACAATTTTGTATCATCTGCAAAAATAGCAACATTGCTCACTACTGCATCTACTAGGTCATTAATAAATAAATTGAAGAGCACTGAACCCAGAACAGACCCCTGTGGGACCCCACTGCTAACAGTCTCCCATTTTGAGTACGATCCATTGACCACAACTCTTTGTTTTCTGTCCATTAGCCAGTTCCCTATCCATGAACACAGACTCTTCCCCAGTCCTTGCATCCTCAACTTTTGCACCAGACTTTTGTGGGGAACAGTGTCGAAGGCCTTTGCAAAGTCCAAGTATATCACATCTACAGCATTCCCAATATCCATATTAGCATTCACTACCTCATAAAAGCTGAGCATGTTAGTCAAACAGGACCTGTCTTTAGTAAACCCATGTTGATGCTGAGAAATAAGATTATTTTCTACTATGAAGTCATGTATAGTATCTCTTAGTAACCCCTCAAATAGTTTGCATACAACTGATGTTAAACTTACAGGTCTATAATTTCCTGGATCAGATTTTTTGCCCTTCTTAAATAATGGGAAAACGTGGGCTGTACGCCAATCCACTGGGACTCTGCCAGTTGCAAGAGAGTCACAAAAGATAAGATAAAGGGGTTTATCTATAACTGAACTTAATTCCCTTAGGACCCGAGGATGCATGCCATCCGGGCCAGGTGCCTTGTCTATTTTTAATTTATTTAGTCTTGCCTTCACTTCTTCCTGCGTTAAGTATTTAATATTACAGTTAGAAGATTGAGACTCTTCTGCCTCTGTAGTTTGCAACAGTGCTGTTTCTTTTGTGAAGACAGAAGCAAAGAAAGCATTTAATAACTCTGCCTTACCTTGGTCATCCACCATTGAGTTCCCATCCTCATCCTTTAGGAGTCCTATACAGTCAACCTTTCTTTTTTTAGAGTTAATGTACTTGTAAAACTTTTTTGGGTTAGATTTGATATCCTTAGCGATTTGTTTTTCAGCTTCAATCTTTGCCTGCCTAATTTCTTTTTTACAATTTTTATTGCACTCCTTATAATTGCTTAGTGCAGCCTCGGTCCCCTCCTGTTTTAAGACCTTATAGGCATTCTTTTTCCTCTTCATTTTATCTTTAACCTTTCTATTCATCCATAGAGGCCTTTTTTTATTCCTAGACATTTTGTTTCCATATGGGATATACATACTACAGTATTGATTGAGTATAAGTTTAAAAGCTTGCCATTTCCCTTCAGTGTCTTCCCCTTGTAGTACATTATCCCAGTTCACCAAACTTAGTGCCTGCCTAATTTGAGTGAACTTTGCTTTTCTAAAATTCATAGTTTTAGTGGTCCCGCTGCCCCATGGCCTATCAGTCACCAGATCAAACGTTATCATGTTGTGATCACTATTTCCCAAATGTTCTTGAACCTGCACATTTGATACACTTTATTGATCTACAGACAAATTCTAAAACCATGCACAATAAATAATTGGAGTCAGTTTTTCTGCATCCATTCTGCATCCAATCTGCATCAAATCTGCGTGTAGTGGAAACAGGCCCTTATAGACTCCAATGAATGCCTATGGGAAAATCTGCATCAGAAAAATCGCGTTTAGTGGAAACAGGTTCATAGACATTCATTGGAGTCAGTTTTTCTGCATCTATTCTGCATCCAATCTGTGTGTAGTGGAAACAGGCCCTTAGTGATTCCCTTCACCTCTTAAAGTTGGCCTTTTTAAAATTCACAGCTTTCGTTGTCCCATTGCTTGCAACTCTGTTAAATACCAGGTGGGCAAATGTTTTCATATTATGACTACAATTTCCAAAGTATTCTGAAAAGTGCACATTTGATATAATATTTGATCAATTGAATTATTAAATCTAGCTGAAGTTGCAGAACATCTTCCATAGTTACCATTTGAGTCAAGCAACTGTGATTAAGTGTCGATACATTTTTTTTCCTTTTTAATAGAACTTCAATATTCCAGTTAATGTCTGAATGATGGAAATCTTCATTAATAACTATGATTCCATTCTTGCAGCAATTTCGGTCTGCTACAGTACTTGATCCATGCATTTATGTGTAGTGATGAGCGAAAATGCCTCTGATGTTATTGTAAAAAAATTTGTAGGAAAAACAATTGTTCCACAATTTTTTCTTGAAAATACATTAAAGTAAATGGCGCTGGTTTTAGCTTTTAATAGCAAAGATTTCAGGCATGCTATAATGACCACATTTGCTATGCATGTTGAGCCCCTTGCTCCCACTGTTTTCCTGAACATACCTAGCTAATTTGGGCTTTGCTATTAGCCGCTGATTTTGGCGGTCTTCTTTAGCCACTTCAGCCCACAGGCCCTTTTACCCTTACCACCAAGAGCTATTTTCCCCTGTCAGCGCTCTGCCCATTCATTTGGCCATAACTTTATCACTGCTTCTCACACCGGAATGATCCATATCTTGGTTTGCTTGCCACAATTTAGGATATTTGAGGGCAATACTTGTTTTCAGTAACTGATTTATTTTCTATGCATTCTATAGGGAAAAACAAGAAAAAAAAATGAAACAATACGTTATTTCTCCAATTCCATCCCCTATAGTTTTAAAGGCTACTATAAATAAAACCCATCCATTTTATTTGCCCATTTGTCCCAGTGTTCACAACATTTAAATTCTGTTCCTTGTTCAATGTATGGTGAATATATTATTTGGAAACAAAGTTGTATTTTTCCTGTTTTGGGTTTTTGTATCAGGCCAATAATTACTAAGTAACTAATACGTTCTTATTTACTAAAATGACAGTAATAACAGTAATATACCATCATGGCATACATACAGTATAAAAAGTTGAGTCCCTACGACAACTATTTATGTATGTTTTTAAACTTTTTTTTTTTTACAAGTGTATGTTTGGTAATTGGTGGTGGTGGGCTTGAGGAATTGGGCTTTAGAAGGGATTACTTGTGTTCTCCACTAGATGGCAATATAAAAACTACCCTGGGTTACCAGGAAGTGTTCAGTTTTTGGTTTTGTTCCATTTTTTTTCCTTTAATTATTATGAATGGACATGGCTCCTAAACAGGGTCATATCCATTCATTCCAGGCACTGTGTTTGGTTCGGGCAACACTTGTTCCTCTTGACCAATAGCCGCCATGTAAATGCCACTGGGAATGAGTGGCAGGCACATCGCTGCAGTAACACTGGACATGTGTAATGGATAGCGGAGATACGGCCGCAGCAGCAAGCGGCATGGCGGCTATCTCCGCGTCACAGCCGGCGGTTTCCGCCGCGCAGTTACACGCTGGTGCTTTACATAGTTACATAGTTATTTTGGTTGAAAAAAGACATACGTCCATCGAGTTCAACCAGTATAAAGTACAACACCAGCCTGCTCCCTCACATATCCCTGTTGATCCAGAGGAAGGCAAAAAAAACCTTACAAGGCATGGTCCAATTAGCCCCTAAAGGGAAAAATTCCTTCCCGACTCCAGATGGCAATCAGATAAAATCCCTGGATCAACATCATTAAGCATTACCTAGCAATTGTAGCTATGGATGTCTTTCAACGCAAGGAAAGCATGATCTAAGCCCCCTTTAAATGCAGGTATAGAGTTTGCCATAACGACTTCCTGTGGCAATGCATTCCACATCTTAATCACTCTAACTGTAAAGAACCCTTTCCTAAATAAATGGTTAAAACGTTTTTCCTCCATGCGCAGATCATGTCCTTTAGTCCTTTGAGAAGGCCTAGGGACAAAAAGCTCATCCGCCAAGGTATTATATTGCCCTCTGATGTATTTATACATGTTAATTAGATCCCCTCTAAGGCGTCTTTTCTCTAGAGTAAATAAACCCAGTTTATCTAACCTTTCTCGATAAGTGAGACCTTCCATCCCACGCATCAGTTTTGTTGCTCGTCTCTGCACCTGCTCTAAAACTGCAATATCTTTTTTGTAATGTGGTGCCCAGAACTGAATTCCATATTCCAGATGTGGCCTTACTAGAGAGTTAAACAGGGGCAATATTATGCTAGCATCTCGAGTTTTTATTTCCCTTTTAATGCATCCCAAAATTTTGTTAGCTTTAGCTGCAGCTGCTTGGCATTGAGTACGATTATTTAACTTGTTGTCAATGAGTACTCCTAAGTCCTTCTCCAAGTTTGATGTCCCCAACTGTATCCCATTTATTTTGTATGGTGCTAGACCATTAGTACGTCCAAAATGCATGACCTTACATTTGTCAACATTGAATTTCATCTGCCATGTATGTGCCCATATAGCCATCCTATCCAGATCCTGTTGCAATATGACACTATCTTCCTGAGAGTTGATGATTCTGCACAATTTTGTATCATCTGCAAAAATAGCAACATTGCTCACTACTGCATCTATTAGGTCATTAATAAATAAATTGAAGCGCACTGGACCCAGAACAGACCCCTGTGGGACCCCACTGCTAACAGTCTCCCATTTTGAGTACGATCCATTGACCACAACTCTTTGTTTTCTGTCCATTAGCCAGTTCCCTATCCATGAACACAGACTCTTCCCCAGTCCTTGCATCCTCAACTTTTGCACCAGACTTTTGTGGGGAACAGTGTCGAAGGCCTTTGCAAAGTCCAAGTATATCACATCTACAGCATTCCCAATATCCATATTAGCATTCACTACCTCATAAAAGCTGAGCATGCTAGTCAAACAGGACCTGTATTTAGTAAACCCATGTTGATGCTGAGAAATAAGATTATTTTCTACTATGAAGTCATGTATAGTATCTCTTAGTAACCCCTCAAATAGTTTGCATACAACTGATGTTAAACTTACAGGTCTATAATTTCCTGGATCAGATTTTTTGCCCTTCTTAAATAATGGGAAAACGTGGGCTGTACGCCAATCCACTGGGACTCTGCCAGTTGCAAGAGAGTCACAAAAGATAAGATAAAGGGGTTTATCTATAACTGAACTTAATTCCCTTAGGACCCGAGGATGCATGCCATCCGGGCCAGGTGCCTTGTCTATTTTTAATTTATTTAGTCTTGCCTTCACTTCTTCCTGCGTTAAGTATTTAATATTACAGTTAGAAGATTGAGACTCTTCCGCCTCTGTAGTTTGCAACAGTGCTGTTTCTTTTGTGAAGACAGAAGCAAAGAAAGCATTTAATAACTCTGCCTTACCTTGGTCATCCACCATTGAGTTCCCATCCTCATCCTTTAGGAGTCCTATACAGTCAACCTTTCTTTTTTTAGAGTTAATGTACTTGTAAAACTTTTTTGGGTTAGATTTGATATCTTTAGCAATTTGTTTTTCAGCTTCAATCTTTGCCTGCCTAATTTCTTTTTTACAATTTTTATTGCACTCCTTATAATTGCTTAGTGCAGCCTCGGTCCCCTCCTGTTTTAAGACCTTATAGGCATTCTTTTTCCTCTTCATTTTATCTTTAACCTTTCTATTCATCCATAGAGGCCTTTTTTATTCCTAGACATTTTGTTTCCATATGGGATATACATACTACAGTATTGATTGAGTATAAGTTTAAAAGCTTGCTATTTCCCTTCAGTGTCTACCTCTTGTAGTACATTATCCCAGTTCACCAAACTTAGTGCCTGCCTAATTTGAGTGAACTTTGCTTTTCTAAAATTCATAGTTTTAGTGGTCCCGCTGCCCCGTGGCCTATCAGTCACCAGATCAAACGTTATCATGTTGTGATCACTATTTCCCAAATGTTCTTGAACCTGCACATTTGATACATTATCTGGTCTATTAGAAATTATCAGATCCAGTAACGCATTCCCCCTAGTTGGTTCAGTTACCATTTGAGTCAAGTAATTGTCCTGTAGTGCTGCTAGAAATCTGCTGCTTTTACCAGAATGGGTAGCCTCAATACTCCAGTCAATGTCTGGAAAGTTGAAGTCGCCCATAATTATGACCTCATTTTTACCTGCAGCTTTTTCAATCTGCTGTAGTAATCGCAGTTCTGCAGCTTCATTAATAAGAGGTGGTCTGTAGCATACCCCAATAAGCAATTGGCAACTTTTATTTCCACCATGAATATTTACCCAAACGGACTATTGAATATTTACCCAAACGGACTTTGACTAGTCCTTCTATTGCTCACAGACGAATGGCTACGCACGCGCGGCAGGCGACAGGACCTTTATGCATCTAGAAGAGGAGTCAGCTGATTAGGCGATCAGCTGACTCCAGCTATGCTCCGGATTGGCTGAGTGACTAGGGCGGCGCGGTGGAGAGCTTGCAGTATATATAGGACAGGTCATTCAGTTGCTCTGCGTCTGCTGTTGCAAATGCTACGTGTTAGCACTCAGACCTTGTCAGATCCCAAAGTGTGCTAGAACCAGCTGAAGCTGGGGATCCACACTTAGCCAGATTCTTTTGATAGCTTAAAGTACTAATTGAATTGTATTATTTGTTATGACCTTCTGCTAGCCTGACTACTCTTCTGTTTACTGATCCTGTACCTTTGTCTGATATAGTTGCCGACTCTGCCTGAAACACTACTCTGATCTAGATTTCTGTCTCTGTACCGTATCTGTCCGCTCGTTGACAAACCTGCTTGTCTGACTCTCCTATCCTCACCAGTGAGCCTAGTCACTGGTGAGGGATTCTCTGCCAGTATCACCTGCCTCTCTGGTGAATACTAGCTGCAGTACTATCTGAATCACCTGCCCCTCAGGTGGCCAGTAGCTGCAGTACAGTCTGAATCACCTGCTTCTCAGGAGATTACTAGCTGCAGTACTATCTGAATCACCTGCTCCTCAGGTGGTTAGTAGCTGCAGTTCAATCTGAATCACCTGCTCCTCAGGTGAATAGTCACTACAGTACTATCCTCTCTACCTGCTCCTCAGGTAATAGTGGCTACAGTACAGTCTGAATCACCCATTCCTCAGGTGATCAGTACACTTGTTGTAACATAATTCCACCCGCTCCTCGGGTGAACTATCTCACTATTGTCTGTATCTCCAGCTTGCTGGAGTTTGTATTCCTGTGTTACATAGATATACCCCTATCTCTCAGCTCCTCTGGGAATAGCGATCAGCAAAAACTCGGTATACAGAGGCGCCAGCGTAGAGTAAAAATTTTAAAAACCGTTTAAAAGCAGAGGGGGATCTTAAGGTGGACTCACCTCCCTCTTACAAAAAAAAGAAAACTCACTTGAGTCTCAATAAAACAGAATTGACAGATAATTTATTCAACTCCACAAATGCAACGCGTTTCGCGGGCGTGACCCCACTTCTTCAGGCAAAAATGGGAGCACAACTCAGTGGGTCAAGCAATAGGTTTGAGCGCCTCTCTCAAACCTATTGCTTGACCCACTGAGTTGTGCTCCCATTTTTGCCTGAAGAAGTGGAGTCACGCCCGCGAAACCTGTTGCATTTGTGGAGTTGAATAAATTATGTGTCAATTCTGTTTTATTGAGACTCAAGTGAGTTTTCTTTTTTAATAAGAGGGAGGTGAGTCCACCTTAACATCCCCCTCTGCTTTTAAACAGTTTTTAAAACGTTTTACTCTACGCTGGCGCCTCTGTATACCGAGTTTTTGCTGATCTTCTAGTCCACCCTGGGTGGAGGGGTGCATCTCCATCTACTATCTACAGAGAGCGACTTCTTAACCTGAGTGGGGCCAGGTCCTAATGCTCCCCACCTGCATTTAAAGTGGTTGCCTATGGGTAACCTGTGTTTGTGAGTATATATACATCAAATTGTATTGAACTCTTCATTTTACCTGACAATACTGCACCATATTGGGCTCTCGATTCTCTTCTTATTTTAAGCATCTGGGAATAGCGAGTATCTCTATCATTACTGTTGCACCAAACACATACCCTCACATTGGTTGTCCTGGTTCTGGCTATACCAGTATTATTGGTGTTTCTGCAGATCACACATAATCAGGTATAGTGTCTGTATTATTGGTGATACTGCAGATCACCAATAATCAGAGAAATCTGTTCTTGCTGACACCAATCGTTACAACATTAATATGTGTCCAGTTAGACTTTAACAGCTTCTATAGAGGTTCTGATAGAATAAAGTGGTTAATTGATTTCTTCCCTAAAAATGGAATTTGTTGAAATATGTAAAATTGATGCAAGTGCATGCCATTAAAAATGTCTCACAAACAAAAAAGTCCCAATTAGCTGCATGAAAAATTTGCTTGTTCATCCCTATTTATGTATAAAGATTTATAACATACACCCATAAGCAATTGACAACTCTTACTTGAATTTTACAAACTCCACATTACAGACTCCAGCAGATGAAATCTGCAGGGAATCACATTGAAAAATGTATGAGTGTGTGGGCACCTTTAGGCTACTTTCATACTATACACATACAGTATTCAGTGGCAAAAAATGCACATTCTGCGTTAGGAGTGTTATGCAACACATGTAGTGAAGCATGCTGTCGGTTATTCCAATGGAGCCTGCTGCACCGCACTGCTGATGCACTGATGTGAGCATAACATAGATATATAATTCTATTGCA
The DNA here is from genome assembly GCF_040937935.1 of Hyperolius riggenbachi. NCBI lineage: Eukaryota > Metazoa > Chordata > Amphibia > Anura > Hyperoliidae > Hyperolius > Hyperolius riggenbachi. The sequence goes on along the minus strand of NC_090656.1, from coordinate 163,578,891 downwards.
TTGTAATGCAATTATATGTCCAATGGATGGAATGCATGGATGCAGTGTGAAAGAAGCTAAGACAAAAAAAATGATGCCTCATGGTGAAAACCATTCCACACTCAGCATCTTGTTTAGAAATAGCCTAGTATTCCCCTTCAAGTCCCACATAATGCTTAAGGGCAAATTGTTTGACGCGTGCCATGCAACATTAACCTCAAAAAGACCTTTGGAAAGCTACATTTAAAATGGAATCTCTTATTCGTATTTACGTGTGTGTGATGCTAGGTAGTTAAACGACTCACATGAATTTGCCCAAGAATTGTTTTTTTACACCTCAACTACAAAGAAATCAGTGATTAGAAATGTATTTTCCCTCACATTAGACTGAGAAAACACAAGGGTCATCCAGAAACAGATGTTTTCATTTAATCAATCAAGAAAACATATTGTTTCTTTTATTTTAGACACATTAGGCCCTATGCAATTCACTAGTTCTAAAATTAGGTGATGGGACCATCGCCTTATTCAATCTAAATAATTATCATCCAGCCAGGTGTTAAAGAAGGAAGCAGTAGATTTGGGCGCATGAGACAAGTGGACAAAAAGGGCGCCCCATTCACTTTCATTATAAATATCGTTTAATGGGCGCTGAACGGGGAAAATAAGGCGCCGGAGATTTTTAAGGATTTATAACGGCGCCCGGAGATTTTTAAGGATTTATAACTATGTTTGTGATGATTTAAGTTTACAAAATGAGCCCGTGACGAATAACGTTTATGAAGATAATAAATCACTATTTCTAAAACATTTCTAACACATTATTATCCACCCAAAAAAATAATTTACATTTTTTTTCTTTACATTCTTTATTTATTCATGTCTGTAAAACATTATTATCCATAGGGGGTTTTAGGTTTAGGCACCAACAGGGGGGTCTTAGGTTTAGGCACCTACAGGGGGGTCTTAGGTTTAGGCACTAACAGGGGGGTCTTAGGTTTAGGCACCAACAGGGGGGTCTTAGGGTTAGGCACCTACAGGGGGGTCTTAGGGTTAGGCACCTACAGGGGGGTCTTAGGTTTAGGCACTAACAGGGGGGTCTTAGGTTTAGGCACTAACAGGGGGGTCTTAGGGTTAGGCACCAACAGGGGGGTCTTAGGGTTAGGCACCAACAGGGGGGTCTTAGGGTTAGGCACCAACAGGGGGGTCTTAGGGTTAGGCACCAACAGGGGGGTCTTAGGTTTAGGCACCAACAGGGGGTCTAGGGGTTAGGGATAGGTACAGGGAGGGTTTTTAATAAACGAAAATATAAGTTTCACTTTACAAACAGGGAAGATTAACGTTTTAAGAATTGCCGATCTCATACACATTATTTAGTGATTTATACATTTTTAAATCACTATTTATAAACGAAATTCTACACAATAATTTCTATAAACGATATTTCCATTTATCGTTTATACCACGCGCCCTTTTTTCCCGACGCCCTTTTCGTACGTACGCGTTAAAGAATTTGCTTGGGTGATTTAATCACCCTGTGAGTACTTTGGCCCCTATGAAATTCCCCCTAAGATACACCTGGAAGCAGTGCTTCCCATTTAACATAGGTGAGGTCCATATCACTCATGTCCTTCTGTCTTTTTTAGGCATCTAAGAGCCTCCTAAGGAGACCACAGATGTCCTGTAGCTTGGGTGCTGAAGTCTGGTGTTAGGAATAATTTGGGTTTCTGAATGCAGGATCCTTAATTTGAGCAGCAAGACGATCTGTCACTTCTTTCTTCTTGTACTTCTTTCTTCATTCTTCTGTCTACTCCTTTAAATCTTGGTTGAAGTGTCCTCCCCGCCACTTCACTGTTGTCCGCCAGGACCACCCATTGCTTGTCTGCTGCCTGCCAAGACACATGCTGCTCCCACACTGCCCCCTGGCTCTCTGGCTATACTATTCAGGGAGCCCCAGCAAAGCATCTATGAGCCTCCTGCTGGGACTCCCCATCGGTCCAGGGTTTTAACTGGGTTTAATGAGAAACCTCCCTGAGGAGCATTTTCACTGGTCAGTTTAGAGGACTAATGAAAATCCTCCTTAGGGAGGATTCTCAGTGGTTAAAATCCTGGACTATTGGGGAGCCCTGGCAGGAGGCTCACTAAATAGTATAGCTAGAGAGTCAGCAATAAAAAGCAGCATGTGTTGTGTGTCCTGGAGTGCAGCAGAGGAGCAGCTTGTGTCCCAGTGGGCAGGGGAAAATAGACGGGTGGTCCCAGCAGCCATCCATGCAGCAGTTGAGAGGACACTTCAATAAAGGTTTAAAGGAGAAGATAGGAGAATGAAGAAAGAAGTAAAAGAAGAATGAAGTGGGGCTCCCCTATACTAACCATACCAGCCTACATGGTACATGAAATGGGGGGTTCTGAGAGGGACAGCAAAGCCCACACCTCTCCTACACAGCCCTTGTCCTCTGGTGCCTAGTAGAAGGTGAGGGTTCATAGGTCCTGGGGTGCTTATGTTGGTATAGAGGATCACTTTTGACTATATATATATATATATATATATATATATATATATATATATATATATATATATATATATATATACAGGACCTTCTAAAAAAATTAGCATATTGTGATAAAGTTCATTATTTTCTGTAATGTACTGATAAACATTAGAATTTCATATATTTTAGATTCAAATACACACAACTGAAGTAGTCCAAGCCTTTTATTGTTTTAATATTGATGATTTTGGCATACAGCTCATGAAACCCAAAATTCCTATCTCAAAAAATTAGCATATTTCATCCGACCAATAAAAGAAAAGTGTTTTTAAAACAAAAAAGTCAACCATCAAATAATTATGTTCAGTTATGCACTCAATACTTGGTCGGGAATCCTTTTGCAGAAATGACTGCTTCAATGCGGTGTGGCATGGAGGCAATCAGCCTGTGGCACTGATCAGGTGTTATGGAGGCCCAGGATGCTTCGATAGCAGCCTTAAAGAGGAGCTGTTAGGTATAAGGTCTCAGAGAAAATAAACACATATATCAGTAGCTAAAGATTGGCTGTACTTACATTACATATGCATTTCACTGTCCACGTTTGGACTTCACAGAATTTGTATATAGTATATGCAGAGATAGATGCTCCTGACAGCTCATGGCAGGCTCCATGTTTTTCTGTCAAATGTGTCGTTATGTCCTGCCTGCTTCCTGATCACAGATAAGCTTGTACTTGAACAACACTGTGTCCAGTGAATATTAATGAGCCATGTGGCTAGGAACAATAGCTGACTCCTGCAGTGTACTCTGCCCGAGATTTATCAGTGCTACGCGATTACAAGCTGCTGTAACGTCTCATTAGCAGCCGAGGGGAGAGCCCCAGAATGCTTTGCAGTATGGTATGCGGCTTGCGTCTTCTTAAGAATAACAGACTTGCTGATAAGCACACATCAAAGGTAACTGAGAATTTTATCTTCACTAATTGCTTTTGGGCTTCCTTCTAAACTGTTTAACACAGGAGAATAGAGGTTTAAATTAGCTTCTGCAGCCTGACAGTTACTCTTTAAGCTCATCCAGAGTGTTGGGTCTTGCGTCTCTCAACTTTCTCTTCACAATATCCCACAGATTCTCTATGGGGTTTAGGTCAGGAGAGTTGGCAGGCCAATTGAGCACAGTGATACCATGGTCAGTAAACCATTTACCAGTGGTTTTGGCACTGTGAGCAGGTGCCAGGTCATGCTGAAAAGTGAAATCTTCATCTCCATAAAGCTTTTCAGCAGATCGAGGGCATGAACCCACTTTTGAACCAGAAACAGCGGCAGAAGCGCCTGACCTGGGCTACAGAGAAGCAGCACTGGACTGTTGCTCAGTGGTCCAAAGTACCTGCTCACAGTGCCAAAACCACTGGTAAATGGTTTACTGACCATGGTATTACTGTGCTCAATTGGCCTGCCAACTCTCCTGACCTAAACCCCATAGAGAATCTGTGGGATATTGTTAAGAGAAAGTTGAGAGACGCAAGGCCCAACACTAAGGCCGCTATCGAAGCATCCTGGGCCTCCATAACACCTGATCAGTGCCACAGGCTGATTGCCTCTATGCCACACCGCATTGAAGCAGTCATTTCTGCAAAAGGATTCCCGACCAAGTATTGAGTGCATAACTGAACATAATTATGTTGATGGTTGACTTTTTTGTTTTAAAAACACTTTTCTTTTATTGGTCGGGTGAAATATGCTAATTTTTTGAGATAGGAATTTTGGGTTTTCATGAGCTGTAAGCCAAAATCATCAATATTAAAACAATACAAGGCTTGAACTACTTCAGTTGTGTGTATTTGAATCTAAAATATATGAAAGTCTAATGTGTATCAGTACATTACAAATAATAATGAACTTTATCACAATATGCTAATTTTTTTAGAAGATCCTGTATATATATATATATATATATATATATATATATATATATATATATATATATATATATAGTGTTAAAGACAATAAAATAAAATAAAAACTTCGAGAAAAAAATGCTTTGTCTGTAATCGTATGTTTTTCAACTGCCACTTCTTTTTTATTTGACTTATTGCTCCTTTCTTCACCTTTACATCTTGATAGAAGAATCACCTTCAGCCACCGGTCACTGTCTTTATCTCACCAGATGTTCACAGCTGCATGCCAGACTTTTCTGGCAGCATCGTTTCCCATTAATTTCCTTAGCTTTTCTGTTGGCTGTCACCACCACTGCTCTCCTCTTCTGTATCTTGTACTGGAACACTGGCAAAAGCATCTTCATAGCTCCCACCATGACTCCCCATTCTTCCACTAGGTCACAGGTGTCGAACTTCAGGCCTGGAGGACCAGATCCATGCCAGTGTTTAGGATGAACTGAGAAGGAGAGGAATGTGTTCTTTCCTGATTCAGACTCATCAATTAATTTGAGCTGTGTCAAAAATGTGTGAGGACCCTCGAAGGACTGGTTTGACATCCCTGCACTAGGGGGAGCAATAAAAATCCTCTTGATTCTCATTGGTCCACTGGGAATCAGAATGATTCTCATTGGTTCACCTAGTGAGCTTGGCGGGGGCTATAAAGATGTTTTTTGCTGGGGCTGCAGTAAAGAAGAAAAGGAGTAGAGAAGCAATGGTGGTCACAGTGAGTTCATGGAAGTGAGGTATAGGTATAGAGGTATAGCCAGGGCCGGATTATCCCACTAATCATTCTAAGCACCTGATTGGGGCCCCATGAAAGTGTGAGGGGTCCCATCAGCATGTAATCTGGCCCTGGTATCCTAGCTGCTGGCACCTCATCATGCCTTTAATACCAGCAATGCTCCTGTGGACCTCCTACAGGATAGTAGGGGGAAGGTGAGAACGTTGGAGAACAGTTGCTTGTTCTTTTAATTGCTAAAGTTCTGCTCCCCCTTCAGTTAATTCTTTAGCCCTTGAAAGACTCTGCAGAGCTGTGGCTGTGTGTTGCCAGGCAACAGCAGGAAGTATGGAGGAAGCAGCCCTGACTTCCTGCAGCATTGCATTGCATGTCTCTGCTCTGGCTGTTTCCCTGCACTGTATGCCCTCTCTCCTCTCATCACAGGCATATGGGCTTTAAGCAGGGAACACACTTGTCTTTCAGTTTTCTGCGCGTGTTTTTCTGCGTACTTTTTCTGCACACCAAGTGTGTTTCTATGCAGGAAAACGCACAGCAGCTGATGTAATTGATAAAGAAAACTGACAAAATGTGCAGAGTCATGATGCAGAATGTCAGTTTTTTTTTCTGCGCGCGGATAACATATTAAGTGTGAACTAGCCCATTGATTAACATGAGCTCTCAGTTTTTCTGTGCAGAAAACGCGCATGAAAACATTCAAGTGTGTTCCCTGCCTCAGCATGAATCAGGAGAGGAGAGCAGGCATTTCCCTGCACTGTATGCCCTCTCTCCTCCCATCACAGGTATACAGGCTTCAGTATGAATCAGGAGAGGAAAGCAGGAATTTCCCAAGCAGGCTCACAGCAGGCTTTCCATCAATTTCAGAGTCTTCTGAAAGGGCCCTCTGACACTGTCTCATGTTACCACTCCCTGCATGAGCCTCCTCCTCTCTCAGTCTCCAGTCGCAGGCAGCTCTCTTCTCTGGCAGGCAAAGTTTGTGAGAAGGACAGCAGACAAACTCTACCCTGGCACAATGCTGTCTTTCTTTTTCAGTCATTTTCATTGCTTGTACACTCAATTTATATATGTATTGTTCTGTGCCGCTGGGACACATTCTATGTCTGGAAAATGACCTAGTTTGATTTTTGGTAGCCACAGGAGTATTGTACGGGCTTATGGATATTACCAGGGGTAGAGGAAACTAACATGACTTTCAGAGCACTGCAAATATGGTTGGATAATTTCTCAAAGCGTGTGGTGTGACAAGCAGTGTCTCTGTGTGGTTGTGGTGTGACAGGCAGTGTCTCTGTGTGTTGTGGTGTGACAGGCAGTGTCTCTGTGTGTTGTGGTGTGACAGGCAGTGTCTGTGTGGTTGTGGTGTGACAGGCAGTGTCTCTGTGTGGTTGTGGTGTGGCAGGCAGTGTCTCTGTGTGTTGTGGTGTGACAGGCAGGGTCTCTTTGTAGTTGTGATGTGACAGGCAGTGTCTCTGTGTGGTTGTGGTGTGACAGGCAGGGTCTCTGTATGTTGTGGTGTGACAGGCAGGGACTCTGTGTGGTTGTGGCGTGACAGGCAGTGTCTCTGTGTGGTTGTGGTGTGACAGGCAGTGTCTGTGTGTGGTTGTGGTGTGACAGGCAGTATCTGTGTGTGGTTGTGGTGTGGCAGGCAGTGTCTGTGTGTGGTTGTGGTGTGACAGGCAGTATCTGTGTGTGGTTGTGGTGTGGCAGGCAGTGTCTCTGTGTGTGGTGTGACAGGCAGGGTCTCTGTGTGTTGTGGTGTGACAGGCAGTGCCTCTGTGTGTGGTTGTGGTGTGGCAGGCAGTGTCTGTGTGTGGTTGTGGTGTGGCAGGCAGTGTCTCTGTGTGGTTGTGGTGTGGCAGGCAGTGTCTGTGTGTGGTTGTGGTGTGGCAGGCAGTGTCTGTGTGGTTGTGGTGTGGCAGGCAGGGTCTGTGTGTGGTTGTGGTGTGACAGGCAGTGTCTGTGTGTGGTTGTGGTGTGACAGGCAGTGTCTGTGTGTAGTTGTGGTGTGGCAGGCAGGGTCTGTGTGTGGTTGTTCTGTGACAGGCAGTGTCTGTGTGTGGTTGTGGTGTGACAGGCAGTGTCGGTGGTGTTACAGGCAGTGTCTCTGGGTGTGGTGGTATGACAGGCAGGGTCTCTGTGTGTGGTGGTGTGACAGGCAGTGTCTCTGTGTGTGGTTGCGGTGTGACAGTCAGTGTCTGTGTGTGGTTGCTGTGTGACAGACAGTGTCTCTGTGTGGTTGCGGTGTGACAGGCAGTGTCTCTGTATGGTTGCGGTGTGACAGGCAGTGTCTCTCTATGGTTGCGGTGTGACAGGCAGTGTCTCTGTGTGGTTGTGGTGTGACAGGCAGTGTCTCTGTGCGTTGTGGTGTGACAGACAGTGTCTATGTGTTGTGTGAGAGTTGTGATGGTGAGTGACGAGGTGGCATAGGGTGAATAAAGGGGACATGGGGCCTACCAGGTGGCACAAGGGCACACGTTCAAATCCGGCTCTGGGTATAGCCGTGGGCAGTAATGAGGAGAAATGGTGCCAGGAAATCCTGGCATGCAGTGGTGGAAGTTGGGTAAGTGCCAAGGAGCCTGTTGATTCTACTGATGGACGTGGGGTGATAGCAATGAGTGAATGCACATTTCCCAGGAGAGCAATAAAGCAGTGCTGTGGTACCGAAGGACAGCTTCACAGCACAAACACCTTGCTTCCTAACACATGGGACACAGAAGCATTGCCCAGGCAAATAGCTTCTATTTGTCTCCTCTTTATTCTAAACAGGGATGCTCGGATAGTACTTTTTAAAATCCGAATTGATCCGGATTTTCAGATATCCGGATCCGGTTCGGATATCCGAATCCGAACTTTTAGATATCAGCATGATATCCGAATGCATTATCCACGGATATCCAACCTATTCGGATATCCGGATAGAGAAACCGGAAGTGCCTTTTAAAATGCTTTAAAAGCATTTACTTTTAAAAACACCTTCTATCCTCCACACCTCACCCTCCTTTACCTCCTTCGGAGAATCTTGTCTTCCAGGAATTTGTAGGATGTCAAAAGCATGCTCACATACATTGGCCTGGCCAGGAAATCAAACCCAGGTCCACTGCTTAGAAGGCAGCTCTCCTCACTGCTATACCACCATTGGCAAGGAATCAAACCCAGGTCAACTAACATTACAGACTGAAGCCAGCCATTTCACTCATCTCTTCAACTACAAGAAAGGCCCAGGAGTAGTCTTAGCTACCGTAATATCTATGTTATGGCAGGGCCCTTATTACACTTTCTCTTAAAGGGCTATGGAAACCGTTTTGCCCATGCCATAAAGCGAGGTGCAAAAATGAAATCATGCCTAGCAGAGGATGGTTTAAATCCATCAACCACTGGGTATGGGCCCAGCACACATCTGCTGCGCCACTCTGCAGTCTGCTTACATTTGTATACAGCCTTCAAGTTTAAGAAGGGTACATTAGTTCCCTTCACAAAGCCATCCCTGGGTGAGCTTGAACCACCAGCCTTTCAGTTAACAGCCAAATGCACTAACCAATTGTGCCTCAAGGACTGAGTGTATGCAGCTGCTGCTAAATGGCTATCTGGGGTTTTCTTCGGACAACTGTTGAACACAAAAGGCAAGGGTGGGCTTGAACCACCAACCTTTCGGTTAACAACCATTTGCACTAACCAATTGTGTCACAAGGACTGTGCTTATAAGTGCTGCCAAATGGCTATCTGGGGTTCTCTTCGGACAACTGTTGAACACAAAAGGCAAGGCCGTCCCTAGCAGGAAGGGTTGCATGGCCACCTAGCTTTTCATCCTTCCCACCCTTGCCCTGGAATCTTCCAGACTTCAAATTGCTGTCCTTTGCTGTGTGTGTTACACCAGCATCATCCAGGGGGGCACATGATCTTTCTGATTCTGAAGTCTTGAATTGAATCTTGTAAGCAGTTTCACCATGTGTCCCACTGCTTTCATCTAGCAAATTAGGCAAATAAGCAAGCTCATTTTTCTCTTGGGTATATCACAATGGCTATACAGAGAATTGAATTTGTGAATTAAACACCAAGCGAACACCTCACATAACTGGCTAAGCAAATTTTTAAATTTGTTTTTAAATATTGGGAGGTGGGTGCGGACGGCTCTCCCCGGCGCTGGCCACGCTTGGGGGGGTCGACTGTGCCACCCAGCCTCCCCCTCCGGGGTGCCGCTGTGGTTCCCAGGCAGTGAGAGTGCCTGGGACCCCACGGTCCCCCCGGTTGTATGGGGGCATTGGGAAGCCTCCCCGTGGCGCTCCTGGATAGTGCTAACTGTAGCATGAACTAATTCCCGCAGGGCCGAACGCTTTGCGGCATTGGTTTTTGACCCTGCATAAGATGGCATGCGAAAGCGAATGCATATTTGCATGAGCATTGCCTCATGAATAGCCAATTAGGCCAAATGTGCTTAGCCAGTTATGTCAGGTGTTCACTTGGTGTTTAACCCATTCAGGTTCCGTCGTTTTCACGTGAGAAATGTTCACCTCCCATTCATTAGCCTATAACTTTATCACTACTTATCAATATGCACTGATCTATATCTTGTTTTTTCCGCCACCAATTAGGCTTTCTTTGGGGGGTACATTTTGCTAAGAGACACTTTACTGTAAATGCATTTTAACAGGAAGAATAAGAAAAAACGGAAAAAAATCATTATTTCTCAGTTTTCAGCCATTATAGTTTTAAAATAATACATGCCTCCATAATTAAAACTCACGTATTGTATTTGCCCATATGTCCCGATTATTACACCGTTAAACTTATGTCCCTATCACAATGTATGACGACAATATTTTATTTGGAAATAAAGGTGCATTTTTTCCGTTTTGCATCTATCACTATTTACAAGTTTAAAATAAAAAAAATATAGAAATATTTCATCTTTACATTGATATTTAAAAAGTTTAGACCCTTAGGTAAATATTTACATGTTTTTTTTTATTGTAATGGTTTATTTTTTTATATAGTAAACATTTTATTTGGGTAGTTTTGGGAGGGTGGGAGGTAAACAATAGATTTATAATGTAAATGTGTGTTAATTTTAAAAAATTTTTTTACAGGTGTAGTATTACTTTTTGGCCACAAGATGGCGGCCATGAGTTTGTTTACATGACGTCACTCTAAGCGTAACATACGCTTACAGTGACGCATCGGGAAGGGAACGGCCAGAAAAGGCGCAGCTTCCGAGAGAAGCTGTCGCTTTTTCAGCGGGGGAGAGGAATCAATGATCGGGCACCATAGCCCGATACATTGATTCCCTGGCTACCGAATCCGCAGCCGGGAGTGCGTGTGCACGGTAGCCAGGTAGCGCGCATGGTTCCTGGACGTAGAAACTACGTCCAGGAACCAAAATAGGTTAATGCACTAGAGAGAGAGAGAGAGAGAGAGCTCATTTTTCTCTTGGGTATATCACAATGGTACATGCTAGGCTGGCTTCAGCATGTAGCATTGTAGTGTGTTGTGTTGGTGGTATAATGGTTAGGATAGCAGCCTACCAAGCACTAGACCTGGGTTCGATTCCCAGCCAATGTATGTAAGCTGGCTTTTGAAATCCTACAATTCCCTAAGCAAGCTCATTTTTCTCTTGGGTATATCACAATGGTACATGCTAGGCTGGCTTCAGCATGTTGCATTGTAGTGTGTTGTGTTGGTGGTATAATGGTGAGGATAGCAGCCTACCGAGCACTAGACCTGGGTTTGATTCCTGGCCAATGTATGTGAGTTGGCTTTTGAAATCCTACAATTCCCTAAGCAAGCTCATTTTTCTCTTGGGTATATCACAATGGTACATGCTAGGCTCGCTTCAGCATGTAGCATTGTAGTGTGTTGTGCTGGTGGTACAATGGTTAGGATAGCAGCCTACTGAGCACTAGACCTGGGTTTGATTCCCAGCCAATGTATGTGAGTTGGCTTTTGAAATCCTACAATTCCCTAAGCAAGCTCATTTTTCTCTTGGGTATATCACAATGGTACATGCTAGGCTCGCTTCAGCATGTAGCATTGTAGTGTGTTGTATTGGTGGTATAATGGTAAGGATAGCAGCCTACAGAGCGGTAGGCCTGGGTTCAATTCCTGGCCAATGTATTTGAGTTGGCTTTTGAAATCCTACAATTCCCTAAGCAAGCTCATTTTTCTCTTGGATATATCATAATGGTACATGCTAGGCTGGCTTCAGTGAATTTCACAAGGAAAACAATGGTGTGCTTGGTTTGCCAACTTCATTTCTATTTTTGCCTGGAAAAGAGCCTCAAGAAATATAATCTGGACACCCAATATTTTATGCACAGGGGCGGAATTAATAACGTGCCCTGTGAGGAAATTCTGGGAGGTTTAAACTATGAGATCTGTCATAATCAATTATTTTTTTAACACTGCCTGCACAAGTGAGGCTCTAAATGACAAATGCAACAAGGCCCTCAAATGCAGCACAGATTGCTCTCCAGATGACTAATGCAACACCAATTGCACTCCAGATGACAAATGCAGCACCAGTTGCACTCCAGATGACAAATGCAGCACCGATTATGCTCCAGAAGTCCAGATGTCAAATGCAACACTGTTGACACTCCAGGTAACAAATGAAGCACCAAATACACTCCAGATGACAAATGCAGCACCATTGACACTCCAGATAACCAATGCAGCACCGATTACACTCCAGATGACAATTTCAGCACTGTTTATACTCCAGATGACAAATGCAGCACTGATTACACTCCGCTCATGCACATTATTACGATCCAGATGACAAATGCAGAACCGATTACACTCGGGATGACACATGCAGCACAAACAGTATTACACTTCAGAAGACAAATGCATCACGTATTACACTCCAAATGACAAATGCATCAATAACAATGAACTTGCAGAAATTATACACTAGGCATCCTTCATCACTGGCGATAGAGGGGTTAAAAAAAAAAAAAAAACAGAGGGGATAGTGAAAAAAAAAAAAAAAACAACAACAACCTTGTGATATAATAAATTGTATGTGTAGTACCGAAAATTAGAACATTAGTAACAAAGAAGAGTCTCATATTTTTATTTTCAGTTATATGCCTTTTTTTTATAACATTGCATCATTTTCTTATATTTGCTATTTACAAACTACACGCTGCACTTTAATCTATGAAACAGAGCAGAGCTAATGACCCTTTGAACTTCCCTGCAGAAAAATCTTATCTGAAGTTTTCTTTCACTGTTTCTTTGATGTATAAGTGCTTCAGAAAATAGTACTGCTCTCTGACTAAATTAGTCAGGGAGCTCAGAGAAGCTCTTTTGCATAGATAACAACTGAAGTTTATGAAGTTTCCTTTACTGGAAACAATATGAGACTCGTAGCTTTGCTGCTAATGTTCTACTTCTTAGCTGTACTGCACATAAAATTCACTTTATCATACGTTTATTTTTAGTTCAGATTCCCATTACAGTAACTAGAAAACTCAAAGCACCTTTTGCAGAGAGTCCCAAGCTTTGTTACAGAACTGATTCAAAATTTTCTGCAGAATAGATGGATGCATTACAGTAATACTAGGCAAACCCATTCCTCTGCTGCCCTCCCCCAGATGATTCTGGCACCCCCCCCACCCCCCCCCCCCCCCCCACCCATCTTAAACACTCCAGGGTTCTGCCTTGACAGCATAGCGGCCAGGGAGATATATAGTTACAGAGTTATTAGGGTTGAAAAAAGACTTACGTCCATAGAGTTCAAGCAGAGAACAAAGTTCAACACCAGCCTGCTCCCTCACATATGCCTGTTGATCCAGAGGAATGCGAAAAACCCTTACAAGGCATGGTCCAATCAGCCCCAAAAGGGAAAAAATTCCTTCCCGACTCCAGATGGCAATCAGATAAAATCCCTGGATCAACATCACTGGGCATTACCTAGTTATTGTTAGAGTGGGGCCGAACCTCCGATTTTAGGTTCGCGAACCGGGTTCGCGAACTTCCGCGTAAGGTTCGGTTCGCGTAAAAGACTTCAATGGGGATGCGAACTTTGAAAAAAAAAATTATGCTGGCCACAAAAGTGATGGAAAAGATGTTTCAAGGGGTCTAACACCTGGACCCCCAGGTGGAGGAGTGGGATACATGCCAAAAGTCCCCGGGAAAAATCTGGATTTGACGCAAAGCAGCGTTTTAAGGGCAGAACTCACATTGAATGCTAAATGACAGGCCTAAAGTGCTTTAAAACATATTGCATGTGTATACATCAATCAGGTAGTGTAATTAAGGTACTGCTTCACACTGACACACAGTGGCGGGTTCACTGAACAGAACAGGTATGCAGTGGCGGGTTCACTGAACAGAACAGGTATGCAGTGGTGGGTTCACAGAACAGGTATGCAGTGGCAGGTTCACTGAACAGGTATACAGTGGCGGGTTCACTGAACAGAACAGGTATACAGTGGCAGGTTCACTGAACAGAACAGGTATACAGTGGCAGGTTCACTGAACAGAACAGGTATACAGTGGCGGGTTCACTGAACAGTACAGGTATGCAGTGGCAGGTTCACGGAACAGAACAGGTATGCAGTGGCAGGTTCACGGAACAGTACAGGTATGCAGTGGCAGGTTCACGGAACAGGTATGCAGTGGTGGGTTCACTGAACAGGTATGCAGTGGTGGGTTCACTGAACAGGCATGCAGTGGTGGGTTCACAGAACAGGTATGCAGTGGTGGGTTCACAGAACAGGTGTGCAGTGGCAGGTTCACTGAACAGGTATGCAGTGGTGGGTTCACTGAACAGGTATGCAGTGGTGGGTTCACTGAACAGGTATGCAGTGGTGGGTTCACAATACAGGTATGCAGTGGTGGGTTCACAGAACAGGTATGCAGTGGCAGGTTCACTGAACAGGTATGCAGGTATCCAGTGGGCTCACTGAACAGAACAGGTATGGTGGGCTCACTGAACAGAACAGGTATGCAGCCAGGAACAAGCTAAGCCTAACTAATCTTTCCCTATGAGAGACAGTCTGCAGCAGCTCGCCCTACTCTCACTAACGCAGGCACACGAGTGAGCGTAATGGCCGCCACTGCCTGCCTTTTATTAGGGGGGGAGTGGCTCCAGGGGCTAGTGTAGCCTAATTGGCTACACTGGGTCTGCTGACTGTGATGTAGAGGGTCAAAGTTGACCCTCATGGTGTATTATGGGGCGAACCGAACTTCCGCAAAAGTTTGCCTGCGGGACGCGAACGCGAACCACTGAAGTTCGCATGGAAACGTTCGCAGGCGAACCGTTCGGCCCAACTCTAGTTATTGTAGCCATAGATGTCTTTCAACGCAAGGAAAGCATCTAAGCTCCCTTTAAATGTAGGGTATAGAATTTGTCATAACTACTCCCTGTGGCAATGCATTCCACATCTTAATTACTCTTACCATAAAGAACCCTTTCCTAAATAAATGGCTAAAACATTTTTCCTCCAAGCGCAGATCCTGTCCTCTAGTTCTTTGAGAAGGCCTAGGGACAAAAAGCTCATCCGCCAAGCTTTTATATTTCCCTCTAATTTATTTATAAGTGTTAATTAGATCCCCTCTAAGGCGTCTTTTCTCTAGACTAAATAAACCCAGTTTATCTAACCTTTCTTGGTAAGTGAGATCTTTCATCCCTTGTATCAAATTTGTTGCTCATCTCTGCACCTGCTCTAAAACTGCAACCTTTCCTGTAATGTGGTGCCCAGAACTGAATTCTATATTCCAGATGTGGTCTTGCTAAAGAGTTAAACAGGGGCAATATTATGCTAGCATCTTAAGTTTTTACTTCCCTTTTAATGCATACCAAATTTTTATTAGCTTTAGCTGCAGCGGCTTGGCATTGAATATGATTATTTAAAGGGATACTGTAGGGTGGTCGGGGAAAAATGAGTTGGGAACATCAAACTTGGAGAAGGACTTAGGAGTACTCATCGATAACAAGTTAACTTCTCCAAGTTTGATGTTCCCAACTGTATTCCATTTATTTTGTATGTGCTAGACCAAAATGCATGACTTTACATTTTTCAACATTGAATTTCATGGGCCATTTATGTGCCCATATAGCCATCCTATCCAGATCCTGTTGCAATATGTCACTATCTTCCTGAGAGTTGATGATTCTGCACAATTTTGTATCATCTGCAAAAATAGCAACATTGCTTTCTACTGCATCTACTAGGTCATTAATAAATAAATTGAAGAGCACTGGACCCAGTACAGACCCCTATGGGACCCCACTGCTAACAGTCTCCCATTTTGAGTATGATCCATTGACCACAACTCTTTGTTTTCTGTCCATTAGCCAGTTCCCTATCCATGCACACAGACTCTTCCCCGGTCTTTGCATCCTCAACTTTTACACCAGACTTTTGTGAGGAACAGTGTCGAAGGCCTTAGCAAAGTCCAAGTATATCACATCTACAGCATTCCCAATATCCATATTAGCATTCACTACCTCATAAAAGCTGAGCATGATAGTCAAACAGGACCTGTCTTTAGTAAACCCATGCTGATGCTGAAAAATAAGATTATTTTCTACTATGAAGTCATATAGTATCTCTTAGAAACCCCTCAAATAGTTTGCATACGACTGATGTTAAGCTTACTGGTCTATAATTCCCTGGATCTGACTTTATGCCCATCCTAAATAATGGGAAAATGTGGGCTGTACGTCAATCTACTGGGACTCTGCCAGTTGAAAGAGAGTCACAAAAGATAAGATAAATGGGTTTATCTATGACTGAACATAAAGAGACTCTGAAGCGAGAATAAATCTCGCTTCAGAGCTCATAACCCCCGTTAAGCCGCGCTATAGCGGCGTTTTAGCAGGGGCACACGTGCCCCTGCTATTTATGAGGTCTGAAGCGAGATTTATTCTCGCTTCAGACTCTCTTTAATTTCCTTAGGACCCGAGGATGCATGCCATCCTGATCAGGTGCTGTGTCTATTTTTAATTTATTTAGTCTCACCTTCACTTCTTCCTGCATTAAGTATTTAATATTATAATTGGAAGATTGAGACTCTTCTGCATCTGTAATTTGCAACAATATAGGTAAAAGGCTGCGCATCCCTGACCCAATAATATACAATTGAATGGTTAATCGCTGTGGCGCACACCGCCCCCCCTGGACTAAAATGTACGCCCGCATCCAAACAATGCAATACTGGTCTATGGAGAAATTTTAGCTTCCATCATAGTTTTGCATGCAAGTTTTTGCATCTGTCTGATTGCTGAGTGTGTATTTGAGCTATTTAAGCGGTGCATATGAGGTGGTGAGTCATTCAGATGCGGCCCATATTGGTGAGCGCTTGCTTTGTTTTCTGCTATCTGTAATTTGCAACAGTGATGATTCCCTTGTGAAGACAGAAGCAAAGAAAGCATTTAATAACTCTGCCTTACCTTGGTCATCCACCATTAAGTTCCCACCCTCATCCTTTAGGAGTCCAATACCGTCAACCTCTCTTTTTTTAGAGTTGATGTACTTGTAACACTTCTTTGGGTTAAATTTGATATCCCTAGCGATTTGATTTTCATCTTCAATCTTTTTGCCAGCCTAATTTCTTTTTTACAGCTTTTATTGCACTCCTGCAGCCTCGGTCCCTTCCTGTTTTAGGACCTTATAGGCATTCTTTTTTAACTCCATTTTATCTCTAACCTTTCTATTCATCCATAGAGGCATTTTTTTATTCCTAGACGTTTTGTTTCCATATGGGATATATATACTACAATATTGATTGAGAATGAGTTTAAAAGCTTGCCATTTCCCTTCCGTGTCCTCCCCTTGTAGAACATAATCCCAGTTCACCAAACTTAGTGCCTGCCTGAGTTGATTGAATTTTTCTTTTCAAAAATTCATAGTTTTAGTGGTCCCGCTGCCCCGTGGCCTATCAGTCACCAGATCAAATGTTATCATGTTGTGATCACTATTTCCCAAATGTTCTTGAACCCGCACATTTGATACATGATCTGGTAAATTTGAATGATCAAATCCAGTAACGCATTCCCCACATTCTGGGCTACGTGAAGTTTTACCAACCTCCTTACTCTTTACACTGTAACAGATCCTACCGGCACACCCTGATCTACCTGATAATAATCAGGATAGTGATTTGGGTCCCTACCCTTGCTTACTAACCTAAATAATCCGATAACAGAACTAGGTTCTCTACCCTTTTCCACCAAATAAGGCTTACCTTACTCCACTTTTGGTTTAAGAGTAAGACAGTTATCTCTACACCTGCTCAATATTAGGTGATTCTAGTTTTACTATTAGATTTGTTAACTTCTCACTTTCTGTTTCATACATTGATGGTTATGCTATATAACTTTTTATCTCCTTTTTACCTTTGATAATTTGGAATTTATGTGACCTATTATTCTGTGATACATAGAATATACATTCATCCATGTGTTTATTTCTGCTGTAAAATGTTAAAATCAATAAAAAATACAATTGACAAAAAAAAATAGTGGTCGCATAATTTATGCCCTTTATGTCAGCTGCAATCTTCTCCTTTTGTGGGCAGGAAGTCAGCTTGCTATAACACTTATTCTTCAGTAAATACCTTTCTTCAGGTTGTGCATCTGAAACAAAAGCAGGGCTGGGGTTTGGCATGTTGGGTTCTACAGCTTTGTTTAGCAGCTCTCCATTAGAGATGGCTCGAGTGGTTCGCCGGAGAACTTGTTCATGCGAACTTAGCTGGTTCAAGTTTGCGGTGAACCACGAACACTTAGCGAGTTTGACCCGCCCCCTATACTACATCATTGGGCTGAACTTTGACCGTCTACATCACAGTCAGGAGATACATGGCAGCCAATCAGGCTGCACTCCCTCCTGGAGCCCCCCCCCCTTATAAAAGGCAGCAGCATCGGCCATGTTCTCACTCTGTGTGCTGCTGTATTAGTGAGAGAAGAGAGAGACATTGTAGAGATAGGGAAAGCGATAGTTAGGAGGTCTGTTAGCTTGCTCCTTGCTGATATTTGTTGATGAAAAGCACCCCAAAACAGCTCTTTTGAGAGCTAATGTTCTTCCGATGTGTTTTTTTGTGTGTGTGTGTGTGCCACTGACACTGCACATACAGCCCTGTCTGTCACAGCTGGCCCTTGCTAATTGCTATACTGTGCCAGGCCCAGCACATTCAGTGCATACCTTTCACTGCCTCTGTGTGACTGCACTTTGCATTATAAAATACCACCACCAGCCAATGCATACCTTTTCACTGCACCTGTGTAACGGGACATTGTATTATACCACCAGCAGTCAGGTCAAAAAGTGTTCAGTACCTCACCTTTATCAAAATGAATGAGGCATAGATCCCGAAGGGCTACTGCCTGCCCGAAGACTAAGTCAGTCCCCTCACACAGCATATACAGAAGGAAGAGATTCTCCTGCGCTACCCTCTTACTCAGTATGGGCTATGATGGCGTAAAGGTGCTGCTCCTGGTTGCTGGGTGGTGCCAGTGACCTGAGTGAAACAGTAGAAGAGACAAGAGCGCTCCTTTGGTGCAATACTTTTCTTTACTTAAAATTCCACGCATACAAATTACACTTACAGTGTGTTAAAAACAGAAGCGCATCTCAGGCCTGCCAACCGTCCTCTCCTACCCTGTGTTTGGCCAAAACAACAGGTGCGGTGTGTCCCGACGCGGAGCTGGATTCGGTGGGCGGGGCTTGGTCACGCTGGAGCCGTCTGACGTCACGACGCGTTTCGGCGCTAACCACGCCTTCGTCAGGTGACGTGACGGCGTGTACGGCTCTATTTTATACTACCCGATATGGGAGGAACAAGGGGAGTGACTGCTTATGTCACTCTAAGTGAACGGGGAAATTTGCCCTGCATAAAATAAGAATCATCGGCTATTCGCCGACCTATTAGCAAATACTAATCTTGTATATTTTATTTAAAAAAACCTTTCACAACGATAAATTGTTAAAATGGATCGGGAACTATAAAATTCGTTAGTCAGCGACAGACTCCATGTCTGTGCGGGGGGGGCGCACTGCCTATAATTATTATTATTAATAACAATAAATTAGAACACCTGATTGTAAATGACTAACCTGTCACTAATGTTAAATTATAGGAGACAACATGTACGTGTCTGGGTAAGAGGATTCCCTCGCCATCTATTTTTTTGATAGCCTCAATGTGTATGAGAATGTTTTGTGAATGGGGTTTGTACAGCATGCTCTGCATCATGCTCTATATAAAAATTGGCTGCTTCCGCTACTGGATGGTATCAATGCCATGTCGCGCTCCCTAGTTTATATCAGCAGGGAGTGCAGTGTTGGTGTGCCTATTAAACGGCTAACCTAGCGCAGTATCTGCGCTTTTTTCAGGCGGAGGGGATATTATGGGCGGTAGGTCCAGCGTTCTACTAGCGTTTTACTGGCGTTTTACTGGGTTTTGTTGGCGGCTGACTCAACGCAGCCTATATCTGTGCAATATCTGCAACCGTGTCAGACTGGAGGGGGGCGACGGAGGTATTGTGGATGGCTAGCTCGACGTTTTATTAGTGGCTGGCCCAAGATTTATTCTTCTTAGTGGTTGGAACCGCGCGGCTCGTGCGCCTATGCCAGACTATCCATACCACACCAATCCTCGCTTCTCAGGGTATGAGGCTGTGTCCTCCCATTTCATCTCATCTTGGGAGGACACAGGTATCTATGGGGACTAGGGTTGCTCGCTCGGATATCGCGGAATTGTAATTTCCGCAATTCCGGCCGGAAATTACGTTTCCGCATCGGAACGCGGAACGCGGAATTTTCCGTTAACGGAAACGGAATTCCGCGGAATTTCCGCGATTCCGGCAGAACGGTATTTTTAAGCCAATCATTGCATTCGGAATGAATGAACCAATCAGGCAACTGCCGGAATTCGGAATTCCGCGGAAATCCGCGAAATTGCTGAACAAATAGGGCTGCTTTAAAAAGATAGACCAATCATACGTTAGCAACCATTTCCTAGCGACCTATCACAACTTATCCCACCCATCTTGTATAAAATAGAGGAGAGGCTGTCCTCCATTTTGTGGGTTTCAGTCTTGTGGAGCAGAGGAGAGAGACAGACCCATATTTTGTTACTGACTGAGTTTGAGATATATACTTTACTGTATAAATAATAAACCAATAGTCTTTTTAAAGACTGTGTGTGAGTGAGCTTAGACTAGAGTGAGGATTAGTGAGTTAGCTGGGTATTTGTGACAGATTGTAGATTGAGTGTGAGAGCTAGATTGTAGTGTAGTGTGTAATATTTGCTGTGAGGAGAATCAGAGAGGTAGGCTTAGGTTAGTGTGATAGAGATTCAGGCTTAGGTTAGTGTGATATAGAGAGAGAGAGTCAGGTTTAGCTTAGAGTGATATATATATAGAGAGAGAGAGTCAGGTGTAGTGTGATAGAGAGTGTACTTGCTGTAGTGTGCGAGGGTCAGGGATAGTTAGCTTACTGTGGTGTGACAGAGAGAGTGTGTGTGTGTATATATATATATATATATATATACATATATTTATAATTTTATATATATATATATAAAATTTTTATTTTATCTACTGAGTCCAAAGGCAATGGATCGAAAGCAGCAGGATGCACCTTTCACTCCAAAAAGACAGTGGAGCGATGGTGGATCACGCAAAGCACGTGATCAGGCAGAAGGTGGCAGCAGGAATAGATCCCCTTTGGTACGCAATTTGTTCCCTGTGTTTGGTCGCAGGATAACTATTAATGAGGAACGAGCCAATACTGTCCTGAACTATTTTGAAAAGGAGCCCTGTACCCAGTCTGAGGAATTGTTAGGTAGTCTTGACAGTCACAGCAGCACCAGTTCTCATGTTCCTCGTGAGGCTGCGAAAACCCTGGCGGCAGTTGCTGATTGTGATGTGATTGCCTCCTCCCAGTGCTCTTCTCCAGAGCTAAATTTAACATTTCAGGATGAGGAGAGGGATTTGCAAAAAGATTTGGATGAGGCATTGGCAGAGACCTTGGGTCCAAGCTCTCAAGAAATAGTGGGTGATGTTTTGACAGAAATGGCCCCCATTTTTTTGTCATGCAGAAAAGCTCCACAAGCTTGTGACACCAGTGGTACTACTCAACTTCTTAATACAACCACTGATTTGCACAGTGTGCAGGTGGAGGAACAAGATGATAATTCTGTGGTTGAAGTAGATGATTGTGAGGCTAATGTTCCTACATGGACGGCATCTCGTGGCCTAGGTGTCAGCAGCAGTAGGCACAATCACCATGGTCAAAGTGATCATCCAGTTGGCCAGCAACTTCCAGCTGTAATTCCTGTTGCTGCCAATTCCAATGCTGGTAAAAAAACAACCAAAAAAACCAGTAGGAGTGCAGAAAGGTCATCCCCAGCATGGCATTTCTTTACAGACCATGCAGAGGACGTTTGCAAGGTGGTCTGTACCATATGCCGCAAAGCGGTAAGCAGAGGCCAAAAGGGCAGCGGCTTTGGCACTTCTGGCATGAGAAGCCATCTGCGCGTCCATCACCACAGTGCATTTCAGTGGGTACAGAATTCTGGGAAGAGTGTGGCTGGAACAGCAGCAACAGCAGGCCCACCCCTTCCTCCTTCCAGCCTTCGGCCTGTCCCTATTCAGCCTGCACCTTCCCAATCCTGTCCGATTCTCTCTGCATGCCAGGCTGGAATAGTGCACCAATCCACCTCATTAGGTTTTCAGCGCCAGCCTTCGGTTCCTGAAATGTTGCAGAGGAAGCGTATGCTCCCTGCAAATGACAAATTTGTTGTAAAAAATAATGGGCTCCTGGCAAAAATGTTGGCCCAACAGCTGCTACCCTACAATTTTGTGGACAGTGCCCCCTTCCGCAAACTTATGAGCAGTGTGGCGCCACAATGGAGGATCCCCAGCCGACATTATTTTGCCAGGAAAGCGATACCTGCCCTACACCAGCAAATGGTGGCGTGTGTAGCCCGGTCAATGGACCATGCGGTGGGTGGAAAGGTCCATTTTACTACAGATGCCTGGAGCAGCAGGCATGGGCAGGGGAAGTATATAACTTATACAGCCCATTGGGTCACTCTACATCGTGCTGGGGATGGTGGAAGATCTTGTCCAGTATCTCAACAGCTTGTGGTGCCACCTCGTGGGGTCAAGGGGAGGCCCGCTCCACTCCCCTCTGCCACCTGTTCTGTGGCAGGCCAGGTAGTTGATGAGCCTCCCATCAAGCAGTTTCGCTCGTATACTGGCATGCAGCACCATCGATGCCAAGCAATGCTGAAGCTGGTATCGATGGAAGAGAAGAGGCAAACAGGATCTGAAATCCTTAGTGCCTTTGAAGATCAGATCCGCCAGTGGTTGGCCCCACGGAAACTTCTTACAGGAATTGTCGTCTCTGACAATGGGTCTAATATGCTGTCTGCTATGCGTCTAGGTGGCTACACCCATCTTCCCTGTTTGGCCCACGTCTTCAATCTTATAGTTAGTAAGTTCTTAGGAACATATGAAGGGTTAAAGGACGCTGTTTCAACAGCACGAAAGGTGTCAGCTCACATCCGGCGCTCAGCAACCGCCTCCGCTTCTTTGAAGTTGTTGCAGCGCCGTCATAATCTTCCGCAGCACAGACTCATAAGTGATTGCCCAACGCGGTGGAACTCCACCCTCTACATGTTGCAGAGGTTGTGGGAGCAGCGAATGGCAGTCAGAATCTATCTTTCTGAGACAGCTTCCTCAAATTTGTCACTGGACTACATTACTGGGGACCAGTGGGAGCAAATTGGTCAGGTTTGCCAAGTTTTGCAGCCTTTCGAGCAAGCCACAAAGTTGGTCAGCATGGAGAACTGTAGCATCTCACAAGTACTCCCCCTTATCTTCATGCTTGACAAAATGTTGTTTAACTTGCTTGGACGTGGAGATCAGAGTGCACAGGCAAATTTGGGAGTGTCTGATCATGCTGATGCCCAGGAAGAGGACGTAGGAGAGGCAGAGGTTGAGGAGGAGGAGGAGGAAGAGGCAATTGTACGGGGGTGGGAAGAGATTGATGAGCTGCTGGAGCAGGATGGTGACAGCTGTGATAACAGGCCGGAAGAGGAGATTTCTGGCAGGCACCTCTTTCCTATGGCTGCTCACATGATCCAGTGCTTCAAGAGTGACCCCCGGATAAAGAAATTGAAAGTGAGGCTGGACATGTGGGTGGCCACCATTTTAGATCCCCGCTGTAAAGGGAAATTAAGGCAGTTCCTTCCCCCATCCCAGGCAGACAACATGATGCGAAAGATCCATGAAGCCCTTGCTCGCTGGGTTGAAGATGCTTTTCCCGCACCTTCACCCCGGGCCACAGTTTTCACTCCTCTGCAAAGTACTCAGCAAACTTGTGGTGGTCCCAGCAGTACCAAAAAACCACAAAATTTGCTGAGTATGTTTTATGACTTTTATCAGCCAGAGTCTTCCAATGCTCCATGCAGCAGCACCAGCAGCAATAGTAGTCACCGCCAGCGGCTGGACCGTATGGTGAGTGACTATTTAGGGTCGGCTAGTGCTCCTGATAACATAGAGAGTAATGACCCCATGGAGTACTGGACCAAAAAAATTGACACCTGGCCAGAACTTGCTCAGTATGCGCTGGAGGTACTTGCATGCCCCGCCTCAAGTGTTCTATCTGAGAGAGTGTTTAGTGCGGCAGGTGGCGTGGTCACTGACTACCGGACACGTCTGTCTGCAGAAAATGTGGACAGACTCACATTCATCAAAATGAACGAATCCTGGATTAATGATGATTTTAATGCCCCTCTTATTGATCCTTAAGGAGACCAAATAAAATAAAATTGTTGAAGAAAATGAAAATTATCCCTTACAAACTTGGCGAATATTGTATCTGATTTTTTCCCCCGTGAATTTTACATCAAAAACCTGCAGTCTCAAACCTAATATGATACTTACTACTACTGCTGTGACAAGTCTACTGCCGGACGTTATATCCTTCAACACAGGTCCCTAAGGGGCAAGGGCCTGTGTACTCTGCTGCCGTTACCTGCTGTCTCAAGACTCATAAACCTAATTATACTTACTACTACTACTACTGCTGTGTCAATTCAACTGCCGGACGTTATATCCTTCAACACAGGTCCCTAAGGGGCAAGGGCCTGTCTACTCTGCTGCCGTTACCTGCTGTCTCAAGACTCTAAAACCTAATGATACTTACTACTGCTGTGACAAGTCCATTTCCTGGACGTTATATCCTTCAAACCATGTTCCTAAGGGGCAAGGGCCTGTCTACTCTGCTGCCGTTACCTGCTGTCTCAAGACTCTAAGACCTAATGATACTTACTACTGCTGTGACAAGTCCATTTCCTGGACGTTATATCCTTCAAACCATGTCCCTAAGGGGCAAGGGCCTGTCTACTCTGCTGCCGTTACCTGCTGTTTCAAGACTCTAAGACCTAATGATACTTACTACTGCTGTGACAAGTCCATTTCCTGGACGTTATATACTTCAAACCATGTCTCTAAAGGGCAAGTGCCTGTCTACTCTGCTGCCGTTACCTGCTGTTTCAAGACTCTAAGACCTAATGATACTTACTACTGCTGTGACAAGTCCATTTCCTGGACGTTATATCCTTCAAACCATGTCCCTAAGGGGCAAGGGCCTGTCTACTCTGCTGCCGTTACCTGCTGTCTCAAGACTCATAAACCTAATGATACTTACTACTGCTGTGACAAGTCCATTTCCTGGACGTTATATCCTTCAAACCATGTCTCTAAAGGGCAAGTGCCTGTCTACTCTGCTGCCGTTACCTGCTGTTTCAAGACTCTAAGACCTAATGATACTTACTACTGCTGTGACAAGTCCATTTCCTGGACGTTATATCCTTCAAACCATGTCTCTAAAGGGCAAGGGCCTGTCTACTCTGCTGCCGTTACCTGCTGTCTCAAGACTCTAAAACCTAATGATACTTACTACTGCTGTGACAAGTCCATTTCCTGGACGTTATATCCTTCAAACCATGTCCCTAAGGGGCAAGGGCCTGTCTACTCTGCTGCCGTTACCTGCTGTTTCAAGACTCTAAGACCTAATGATACTTACTACTGCTGTGACAAGTCCATTTCCTGGACGTTATATCCTTCAAACCATGTCCCTAAGGGGCAAGGGCCTGTCTACTCTGCTGCCGTTACCTGCTGTCTCAAGACTCATAAACCTAATGATACTTACTACTGCTGTGACAAGTCCATTTCCTGGACTTTATATCCTTCAACACAGGTCCCTAAGGGGCAAGGGCCTGTCTACTCTGCTGCCGTTACCTGCTGTCTCAAGACTCTAAGACCTAATGATACTTACTACTGCTGTGACAAGTCCATTTCCTGGACGTTATATCCTTCAAACCATGTCTCTAAAGGGCAAGGGCCTGTCTACTCTGCTGCCGTTACCTGCTGTCTCAAGACTCTAAAACCTAATGATACTTACTACTGCTGTGACAAGTCCATTTCCTGGACGTTATATCCTTCAAACCATGTCCCTAAGGGGCAAGGGCCTGTCTACTCTGCTGCCGTTACCTGCTGTTTCAAGACTCTAAGACCTAATGATACTTACTACTGCTGTGACAAGTCCATTTCCTGGACGTTATATCCTTCAAACCATGTCCCTAAGGGGCAAGGGCCTGTCTACTCTGCTGCCGTTACCTGCTGTTTCAAGACTCTAAGACCTAATGATACTTACTACTGCTGTGACAAGTCCATTTCCTGGACGTTATATCCTTCAAACCATGTCCCTAAGGGGCAAGGGCCTGTCTACTCTGCTGCCGTTACCTGCTGTCTCAAGACTCATAAACCTAATGATACTTACTACTGCTGTGACAAGTCCATTTCCTGGACGTTATATCCTTCAAACCATGTCTCTAAAGGGCAAGTGCCTGTCTACTCTGCTGCCGTTACCTGCTGTTTCAAGACTCTAAGACCTAATGATACTTACTACTGCTGTGACAAGTCCATTTCCTGGACGTTATATCCTTCAAACCATGTCCCTAAGGGGCAAGGGCCTGTCTACTCTGCTGCCGTTACCTGCTGTCTCAAGACTCTAAAACCTAATGATACTTACTACTGCTGTGACAAGTCCATTTCCTGGACGTTATATCCTTCAAACCATGTCCCTAAGGGGCAAGGGCCTGTCTACTCTGCTGCCGTTACCTGCTGTCTCAAGACTCATAAACCTAATGATACTTACTACTGCTGTGACAAGTCCATTTCCTGGACGTTATATCCTTCAAACCATGTCTCTAAAGGGCAAGTGCCTGTCTACTCTGCTGCCGTTACCTGCTGTTTCAAGACTCTAAGACCTAATGATACTTACTACTGCTGTGACAAGTCCATTTCCTGGACGTTATATCCTTCAAACCATGTCCCTAAGGGGCAAGGGCCTGTCTACTCTGCTGCCGTTACCTGCTGTCTCAAGACTCATAAACCTAATGATACTTACTACTGCTGTGACAAGTCCATTTCCTGGACGTTATATCCTTCAAACCATGTCTCTAAAGGGCAAGGGCCTGTCTACTCTGCTGCCGTTACCTGCTGTCTCAAGACTCTAAAACCTAATGATACTTACTACTGCTGTGACAAGTCCATTTCCTGGACGTTATATCCTTCAACACAGGTCCCTAAGGGGCAAGGGCCTGTCTACTCTGCTGCCGTTACCTGCTGTCTCAAGACTCTAAGACCTAATGATACTTACTACTGCTGTGACAAGTCCATTTCCTGGACGTTATATCCTTCAAACCATGTCTCTAAAGGGCAAGGGCCTGTCTACTCTGCTGCCGTTACCTGCTGTCTCAAGACTCTAAAACCTAATGATACTTACTACTGCTGTGACAAGTCCATTTCCTGGACTTTATATCCTTCAACACAGGTCCCTAAGGGGCAAGGGCCTGTCTACTCTGCTGCCGTTACCTGCTGTCTCAAGACTCTAAGACCTAATGATACTTACTACTGCTGTGACAAGTCCATTTCCTGGACGTTATATCCTTCAAACCATGTCTCTAAAGGGCAAGGGCCTGTCTACTCTGCTGCCGTTACCTGCTGTCTCAAGACTCTAAAACCTAATGATACTTACTACTGCTGTGACAAGTCCATTTCCTGGACGTTATATCCTTCAAACCATGTCCCTAAGGGGCAAGGGCCTGTCTACTCTGCTGCCGTTACCTGCTGTCTCAAGACTCATAAACCTAATGATACTTACTACTGCTGTGACAAGTCCATTTCCTGGACTTTATATCCTTCAACACAGGTCCCTAAGGGGCAAGGGCCTGTCTACTCTGCTGCCGTTACCTGCTGTCTCAAGACTCTAAGACCTAATGATACTTACTACTGCTGTGACAAGTCCATTTCCTGGACGTTATATCCTTCAAACCATGTCTCTAAAGGGCAAGGGCCTGTCTACTCTGCTGCCGTTACCTGCTGTCTCAAGACTCTAAAACCTAATGATACTTACTACTGCTGTGACAAGTCCATTTCCTGGACGTTATATCCTTCAAACCATGTCCCTAAGGGGCAAGGGCCTGTCTACTCTGCTGCCGTTACCTGCTGTTTCAAGACTCTAAGACCTAATGATACTTACTACTGCTGTGACAAGTCCATTTCCTGGACGTTATATCCTTCAAACCATGTCCCTAAGGGGCAAGGGCCTGTCTACTCTGCTGCCGTTACCTGCTGTCTCAAGACTCATAAACCTAATGATACTTACTACTGCTGTGACAAGTCCATTTCCTGGACGTTATATCCTTCAAACCATGTCTCTAAAGGGCAAGTGCCTGTCTACTCTGCTGCCGTTACCTGCTGTTTCAAGACTCTAAGACCTAATGATACTTACTACTGCTGTGACAAGTCCATTTCCTGGACGTTATATCCTTCAAACCATGTCCCTAAGGGGCAAGGGCCTGTCTACTCTGCTGCCGTTACCTGCTGTCTCAAGACTCTAAAACCTAATGATACTTACTACTGCTGTGACAAGTCCATTTCCTGGACGTTATATCCTTCAAACCATGTCCCTAAGGGGCAAGGGCCTGTCTACTCTGCTGCCGTTACCTGCTGTCTCAAGACTCATAAACCTAATGATACTTACTACTGCTGTGACAAGTCCATTTCCTGGACGTTATATCCTTCAAACCATGTCTCTAAAGGGCAAGTGCCTGTCTACTCTGCTGCCGTTACCTGCTGTTTCAAGACTCTAAGACCTAATGATACTTACTACTGCTGTGACAAGTCCATTTCCTGGACGTTATATCCTTCAAACCATGTCCCTAAGGGGCAAGGGCCTGTCTACTCTGCTGCCGTTACCTGCTGTTTCAAGACTCTAAGACCTAATGATACTTACTACTGCTGTGACAAGTCCATTTCCTGGACGTTATATCCTTCAAACCATGTCCCTAAGGGGCAAGGGCCTGTCTACTCTGCTGCCGTTACCTGCTGTCTCAAGACTCATAAACCTAATGATACTTACTACTGCTGTGACAAGTCCATTTCCTGGACGTTATATCCTTCAAACCATGTCTCTAAAGGGCAAGTGCCTGTCTACTCTGCTGCCGTTACCTGCTGTTTCAAGACTCTAAGACCTAATGATACTTACTACTGCTGTGACAAGTCCATTTCCTGGACGTTATATCCTTCAAACCATGTCCCTAAGGGGCAAGGGCCTGTCTACTCTGCTGCCGTTACCTGCTGTCTCAAGACTCTAAAACCTAATGATACTTACTACTGCTGTGACAAGTCCATTTCCTGGACGTTATATCCTTCAAACCATGTCCCTAAGGGGCAAGGGCCTGTCTACTCTGCTGCCGTTACCTGCTGTTTCAAGACTCTAAGACCTAATGATACTTACTACTGCTGTGACAAGTCCATTTCCTGGACTTTATATCCTTCTACACAGGTCCCTAAGGGGCAAGGGCCTGTCTACTCTGCTGCCGTTACCTGCTGTTTCAAGACTCTAAGACCTAATGATACTTACTACTGCTGTGACAAGTCCATTTCCTGGACGTTATATCCTTCAAACCATGTCCCTAAGGGGCAAGGGCCTGTCTACTCTGCTGCCGTTACCTGCTGTTTCAAGACTCTAAGACCTAATGATACTTACTACTGCTGTGACAAGTCCATTTCCTGGACGTTATATCCTTCAAACCATGTCCCTAAGGGGCAAGGGCCTGTCTACTCTGCTGCCGTTACCTGCTGTCTCAAGACTCATAAACCTAATGATACTTACTACTGCTGTGACAAGTCCATTTCCTGGACGTTATATCCTTCAAACCATGTCTCTAAAGGGCAAGTGCCTGTCTACTCTGCTGCCGTTACCTGCTGTTTCAAGACTCTAAGACCTAATGATACTTACTACTGCTGTGACAAGTCCATTTCCTGGACGTTATATCCTTCAAACCATGTCCCTAAGGGGCAAGGGCCTGTCTACTCTGCTGCCGTTACCTGCTGTCTCAAGACTCTAAAACCTAATGATACTTACTACTGCTGTGACAAGTCCATTTCCTGGACGTTATATCCTTCAAACCATGTCCCTAAGGGGCAAGGGCCTGTCTACTCTGCTGCCGTTACCTGCTGTCTCAAGACTCTAAGACCTAATGATACTTACTACTGCTGTGACAAGTCCATTTCCTGGACGTTATATCCTTCAAACCATGTCTCTAAAGGGCAAGGGCCTGTCTACTCTGCTGCCGTTACCTGCTGTTTCAAGACTCTAAGACCTAATGATACTTACTACTGCTGTGACAAGTCCATTTCCTGGACTTTATATCCTTCTACACAGGTCCCTAAGGGGCAAGGGCCTGTCTACTCTGCTGCCGTTACCTGCTGTTTCAAGACTCTAAGACCTAATGATACTTACTACTGCTGTGACAAGTCCATTTCCTGGACTTTATATCCTTCTACACAGGTCCCTAAGGGGCAAGGGCCTGTCTACTCTGCTGCCGTTACCTGCTGTCTCAAGACTCTAAGACCTAATGATACTTACTACTGCTGTGACAAGTCCATTTCCTGGACGTTATATCCTTCAAACCATGTCTCTAAAGGGCAAGTGCCTGTCTACTCTGCTGCCGTTACCTGCTGTTTCAAGACTCTAAGACCTAATGATACTTACTACTGCTGTGACAAGTCCATTTCCTGGACGTTATATCCTTCAAACCATGTCTCTAAAGGGCAAGGGCCTGTCTACTCTGCTGCCGTTACCTGCTGTCTCAAGACTCTAAAACCTAATGATACTTACTACTGCTGTGACAAGTCCATTTCCTGGACGTTATATCCTTCAAACCATGTCCCTAAGGGGCAAGGGCCTGTCTACTCTGCTGCCGTTACCTGCTGTTTCAAGACTCTAAGACCTAATGATACTTACTACTGCTGTGACAAGTCCATTTCCTGGACTTTATATCCTTCTACACAGGTCCCTAAGGGGCAAGGGCCTGTCTACTCTGCTGCCGTTACCTGCTGTTTCAAGACTCTAAGACCTAATGATACTTACTACTGCTGTGACAAGTCCATTTCCTGGACGTTATATCCTTCAAACCATGTCCCTAAGGGGCAAGGGCCTGTCTACTCTGCTGCCAATTACCTGTTGTGTCAAATATTATGATACTTACTTTACTTCTGCTGCTGCGACCCGTCAACTACCGGACATGATATCCTTCAACCAAGGTCTTGAGTGTGTGAGGACCTGTGTCTACTCTGCTGCCAATTACCTGTTGTGTCTAACCTTGTGATACTTACTTTGCTTCTGATGCTGCGACCAGTCAACTACCGGACATGATATCCCTCAACCAAGGTCTCTAGTGTGCGAGGACCTGTGTGTACTCTGCTGCCAATTACCTTTTGTGTCAAACCTTATGAGACGTACTTCTGCTGCTGAGCCTGTGACAATTCAACTACCGGACGTTGTGGTGCCTACAACAGACAAAAAAGTAATGCCAGGCAGGCAAGAGCCTAATGGTTGTCATCACCAGCCAGTTAGATATGCATTGTGCAATACATACAATACAACAAAGACCAGGTTTTTTTAAAAACTTTTATTGCAATTTGCAATAAGTTTTGTCAATTTTTTTTAAAAAAGGTACAAAACAAGAAACACAGGAAAACATAAAACTTTCCTTTCTTACAACAGAAAGAGTTTGCGAGAATTGTAGTTGGACGAGACAGGAAACTTCTGATGTCTACTACTCCATCAACATAACAGTGCATTGTCTATCAACTGGGAGGGGTGACCAGGACACAGGACAGTTGGCACTGTGTAACATAGTCCCTGGGCCAGATTTCTCAAAGCATTACCGACAGTTTATTCTTCTAAAACTGTTCTAGCCAGTTGAAGAATAGTTCTGCATGATAGTAAGAAAATTCGCAAAGCCTATGTAATAGCGACAGTTTAGCGTGGATTTCTAGAGCTACACTACAGTTAAAAAGACTCTGAAGAGAAAAAAAAATATATGATATAATGAATTTGTAGTGTACTATGAATAATTACTAGAAGATTTGCAGAAAAGAAAATATTCCCTTTTTTTAGGTATATAGTTGTATTTATAACATTGGATCATTATACACTATGTTCAGATTACACATCACTCAGCATTCAGAATTCTTCTTTCCGAGCAGTCTGTGAACTACTGACCTCGCCTCTGGCAGAGAAATATTAAATAGTTCAATAACATTTCAGATAATAAAAGTCATAAAACAGCCCATTCCACGACTCTGAAAGCCGTAGAGATTAATGGCTTCTTTGCATAGAGATAACAACTGGAGTTTATTAACACTTCTTGTACTGGAAACAATTAGACTGATGTATCTGATCTTAACGTTTTATTTCTTAGCTGTACTACACATACAAATCATAATAGCATAATTTTTTTTCGCTTCAGTGTCTCTATTTGAAGGGGCAGTTTATTGATAATTACTATTTACATTAATCACATATCTGTTATTTTATATGGAGAGCTTATCTTTCTCCATCGACCTTGGCGTCAATTCACCAGAGGTTAACAACCTAAATATCTCTTGGGAGGTAATTAACCTCCTGTGATATCTCCAAGTAGCAATTATCCAGAAGTATAGGGGAAATTATCGATCGAGAGAAATGCAAGAGATAAATGTGAGATAAGTATGAGATAAATAAGTGATAGTTAGTAGTTAGTTTTTCCCCAAATCACATTTCACCAGGGAGTGTGTGGTCATTCGTAATTTTTACATCTCTTAACCCCCTGAATTAACCTGGAGATATCGTGGTTTTCACACAGCAGCTGCTGCTGTGGAAGATGGAGCCTTTTGAGCTTACTCTGTTAGGCCTGATGCACACCAAAAACCGCTAGTATATTCGCAAAATGCTAGCAGATTTTGAAACGCTTTTTCTTGTTTTTCTGTAGCGTTTCAGCTAGCATTTTGCAGTTCTGTGAAGCGTTTTTGGTGTAGTAGATTTTCTGTATTGTTACAGTAAAGCTGTTACTGAACAGCTACTGTAACAAAAACCGCCTGACAAACCGCTGTGAAGTGCAGGTTTTCAGAGCGGTTTGCGTTTTTCCTATACTTAACATTGAGTCAGAAACGCCTCCGCAATCCTAAATCTGCAGCAGCCCGGGAGTATGCGTTTATGCAAAACGCCTCCCACGCGTATCCGCAGCCGCAAGCGGATCGCAAAAAATGCAGCCGAACCGCTCTGGTGTGCACTAGGCCTTAGAGCTTGCTTCTATTATGAGGATACGAAGGCGCAGGAGGAGGGTCTGTTTAATCGCCCCTCGTATTTTTCGTGTGAGAACAGTTCGTGATAATTTTACTGAGACAGAGGTGGTTAAGACGTTCAGAATCACTCGTGAATGATATGATTAATGATGTGATCCGGCAGTATAAGGCGGGAATACTCTGGTCATGTAGTGGTTAAACTCTGCCTCCTACCCACAATGCTTCACTTTCATGCTTACAGAGCGGAGAAGTAACCCATGTAAATCATTAATACCGATTATTACCTAAATCTCTGCTTTCTCACACTTTCCTCATGCATATCTCTCCATTATCCCCTGCTATCGAACACTTTTCTCTCTGTCCTCTCACACTGGTGAATTGACTCCAGAGTGTTAAAATACCTCATGAGATAATCTACCTACCTTTTTTCTCTTAGTAAATCCTCTCTGGTGAATTGACGCCCTTGTGTTAAAAAAAAGTAGATGCTATCACTTAGTTTTGCTTTGGCCGATGGCTCATTAGCATAGTATGCGACGACAGGCTTCAGCCTGCTTATAGGCTAGCAGACACTCCAGCTGATTTATAAGGCTGTCTCATACACCACAGAGAGCTGGGCTGTGTCATGCGCCGGACGGACTTCTCTGATAGCAGACACTCAAGCTGATAACGCTAACTCACTCACTACAGAGAGCTGCGGTTCTCTGTAACTAGATAAGTAAATAAACAAACATGCTTTTTCATAAGTAGTAAGTACATAATTAGCCGACTGCTTTATCTATTCAATTAACTGGTTACAGAGAACTCAGAACAGCAGCTGTCTGTAGTGTGTGAGTCAGCGTTATAATAAATCAGCTGGAGTGTCTGCTATAAGCAGGCTGAAGCCCGTCGTCGTACAGTATGCTAATGAGCCAGCTCAGCTCGCTGCCAAAGCAAAAATAAGTGATAGCAACTATTTTTTTTAACACAAGGTCTATGGAGAAAGATATGCTCTCCATATGAAGTAACTGATATGTGATTCATTTAATTAATAAAAATCAATAAACTGAACATTTAAGAAATGTGCAAATCCATTCCTTTAATGTTGCCGAAAAGTGCTCATTAGCAGTTCTACAGATAGTGTAGGCTAGATGTGATTTGTGAAGGGCTCCTCCCCTCTCAGTCAGAGTTTGCTGACAGCAGGTGTGTTGGTAGCCTTAGCCACAGCAATTTTCCGCACACATTGCACTGCCTGAGAGACCTTCCTATCTCCTTCTATTCCTTACAGTTTAAGAAGGAATCTTCATTATCTAGTGATTTTTTTCGGCTGTCTGAGACAGTTCTGCAAGGATTTTTAAAAATAATACTAATATTTTGTTTAAAACGCTCTTGATAAATCTGGCCCCCTGTCACCTCAACAAAAGGTTGGCTGCCAACATCAAATCAACCATTTGCCTGCTCTTTTAAAACAGGGTGGGTAAGAGATTAGAGTGCACCTGTCTGTAATGTAATCTCAGTACAAATACAGCTGCTCTGTGAGGGCCTCAGAGGTTGTCTTAAGAGAATATTTGGATCAACAGCACTGTGAAGTAAAAAGAACACACAAGACAGGTCAGGGATCAAGTTATAGAAAAACGTAAAGCTGGTTTAGGCTACAAAAACATTTCCAAAGCCTTGAACATCCCACAGAGCACTGTTCAAGCAATCATTCAGAAATGGAAGGAGTATGGCACAACTGTAAACCTACTAAGACAAGGCCGTCCACCTAAACTCACAGGCCAAACAAGGAGAGCGCTGATCAGAAATGCAGTCAAGAGGCCCATGGTGACTCTGGACGAGCTGCAGAGATCTACAGCTCAGGTGGGAGACTGTCCATAGGACAACTATTAGTCATGCACTGCACAAAGTTGGCCTTTATGGTATAGTGGCAAGAAGAAAGCCATTGTTAACAGAAAAGCATAAGAAGTCCAGTTTGCAGTTTGACACAAGCCATGTTGGGGGACACGGTAAACATGTGGAACAAGGTGCTCTGGTCAGAGGAGACCAAAATGGAACTTTTGGTCCAAAATGCAAAACGCTATGTGTGGCAGAAAACTAACACTGCACATCACTCTGACCACACCATCCCCACTGTCAAATATGGTGGTGGCAGCATCATGCTCTGGGGGTGCTTCTCTTCAGCAGGGACAGAGAAGCTGGTCAGAGTTGATGGGAAGATGGATGGTGCCAAATACAGGGCAAACTTGGAAGAAAACCTCTTGGACTCTGCAAAAGACTTGAGACTGGGGCGGAGGTTCACCTTTCAGCAGGACAATGACCCTAAACATAAAGGCAGGGCAACAATGGAATGGTTTCAAACAAAACATAACTATGTATTAGAAAGGCCCATCCAAAGTCCAGATCTAAATCCAATGTAGAATCAGTGGCAAGATCTGAAAAAAGCTGTTCACACACGCTGTCCATCTAATCTGACTCCGGAGGACTCCAGGAGGACCCGCCTTACATCCTCCTTTTCCCGGCAACCTGGGCAAAATACTCATGGAGCCGTTCTCCCTCCTCCCTGCAGGCCAGAATCCTCTGCCGTTGGTCCTCAATCTGTGCCTCCAGCTGTTGTTGCAGTTGCTCTATCTGCTGCTGAAAAGCAGCTTGTAGCTGCTGGAGGCGCGCTTCATATTCCACCCGCTGCTGCTGTACTTGTTGCTCAAGGGCAGCAACACGGGCGGTTAGTTCAGAAGCTGTAAAAAACAAGATGTACAAAATTACAAAATTACACTATACATGGACATTGTACAATAACGTTTAATAAAAGTCAAACCAGTACAGTGTGGTACCGTATTAGCCATAAAAACAAGGAGTTTTGAAACAGGATGATAGCATTTATTGGCTGTTTTTGAGAAAAATAACATGAGATTTTTCTAATTATAAAAAGGCTTCCTTGTACTTTTCCCTGACCAACACTGAAAACACGGCTTACAAACATTGACATTCACTGTATTAATGGGTGGCTTAAAGTCAGAAATGAGATTTAAAAAAGAGACAAAGTACATACATTGGATCATATCTGTACAACATGGTTAAAACCAGGACTCTTGTTTACAACTTCTCTTGCTGGTACAATGGCTTTTCAATATTACAATATTTTTTTTATTTTATTTTTAATTTTTCAATTCAATTTTTCTGTTATATGCTTGCGTTTGATGGTGTTTACTGTTTACTGTCACTATGCATTATTTTTTACTTGCATATGCTGGTTTGAAATGCCAGAATGCTCTTTAGTTTAAAATTAATGTGGCATATGACTACTAGCCCAGTTAGTATTTCAACTTGGAATTTCCAATAGTTACCCATCATCATCACCAGAGTGTACTTTACGTTACATGAAGGGAACTGTTTAACTTATCAATTTAGCCCAGAGGCCAGGAAAAGTGTTCTGAGTAACAGTTAAGACATGTAAAAATACATTAATGTTTGCAGAAAAATTATTCAACTCTGTATGTCAGTGTACATAAAGTGTGGTTTTCATTTTTAGTCAGGAACCAGTCCGCCGAAGGCATTTTAAAATCCGAAAGCTCACTGTTTACTCATGTCTAAGTTTGACAATGAATGGTATCATCCAGATTCAAAAACAAAACTCCTGGTTTTACCTAAAGTAAAGAAAGAGTAATGAAATATGACTGCCAAAAGTAGTGCCTTGCAATCCACCCAAAAAAATCAAACATGTATTAGAACTTGTTGTGGCTACAATGGATGTGAAATACCTTTATACTACCATTCCACACATGCATAGTACTGCAGCTTGTCAACATTTCTTCAAGTGATATGTTGCCCCATTATGTACATTTATTTATGGCCAAATTTGAATGAAGCTTCCTTTGAAGTTGTGAAATTAAAGCATGTCCTTACATTATATTTACAGATGATACACTAGTTTTACTATGGACATAATCACTGGCCGGAAGAAGTGTTCTAATTTGGAGGCAGGGTGATGTAGTGGTGGTTGGTGTGTTAGTGCTCTTGCTTTTCAACGATTCCAATCCCTTCAACATCGGGATGTAGTTCTTAAAGGGGGGACAGGCAAAAATGGCGCACAGCGCCAATAGTGTCAGAATGGCGCTGCATTACAACGATATTTAACGTTTTATATGTTCAATTTTTTTAGCAGGGATCGTGCTGGAGAGGCAGCGGGCTGGCAGCGGGGTCGGGCTGGAGAGGCAGCGGGCAGTAGGGGGTCGGGCTGGAGAGGCAGCGGGCAGTGGGCTGGCAGCGGTGTCAGGGTGGAGAGGCAGCGGGCTGGCAGCGGGGGTCGGGCTGAAGAGGCAGCGGGGTGGAGGGAGGATTACGCAGCATGTGTATATTGTGTATACATTACCTTGTCCCGGCCGGCGATCGTTCCTTCACTTCATAGCTTGCACGAGTTCTGCATCCAGCCAATCACCATGCGGAAATGTTCAGGAAATGCTGTTGCAAACAAAGAAATCCCTGAGAATCCCCCTTAAAAACATGGACTGGCCCAAAACCTGTCATCTGTCCCATTTTAACTGCCAACTTTGTTCAAGATAGTGGTCCTTTAAGTTTTTACTTCTGTCAGAAGCTATGCTCCTGGGAGCAAAGAGACCATCTTCCCAATACACAACTATCCAGGCTCTCTTGCTGGCATGGGAACACTTTATCAAATTCCCGCCTAAGTCGTCCCTGACTCATAGTCCTACCATCTCTTTAAATGCCCTTAAAATCCTCAGCCCCCATTTGAACCTATCCGCATGGGATAAAGTTAAAATCACCTCACTAAACCAACTGTCACAAGGCTCTCAGCTTAAAACATTTGAGGAATTACATAAAGAATTCCAATTACCATTCAACCAACTCTTTACCTACCATAGGATATATAGCCTGATCAAAAATAACACAATTAATATACCCCAGCTCAATAGTCATATCCTAATCCTAACAGCCATTAACAATAAAGGCCCCCCCCCCACACACACATTTTGGCCGGATGTATCTCCACTTGGTATACGTCGATACTAGAAGTGAGTGATGCCTCACTGAAAAGATATGCTTTGGCCTGGTCCAATGACCTACAATCTAACATAACTGACCAGCATGTGCTCAGTCAGGACCACTTCTAAAAGCCTAAAACTCTCAAAGAACAACTCCCACTGTGAACTTTCACGTAAAGTTATTTTCAGGTGGTATCTGACCCCCAGAAGAATGGCCTCGTTCTCAGAGGATAACTCCCCCAACTGCTGGCATTGTAAGAACTCAGTGGGGACTCTACTCCACATGCTATGGGAGTGCCCTAATATTGCTCAGTTTTGGGACCATGTGGAACTCTTAGGGCTGGTTCAGATGGACGTTTGGAGGCGTTGCGTTCGTTGGCGTCGCGTTCAGCAGCGTTCGTGTGCGTTTGGATGCGGTCGCGTTTTTTCTTCCCCTAGGGGGACATTAGCCGTCGCGGTTAACCTCCCCTGGAAGCTACATGTAGCTTCCAGGGGCTCCTTGAACGCCAGGGAAAATCGGGACCCAAACGCCGCGTTTGTGTAAACGTGCTTGAAAGCTTGGTACAAACGCTCCCATTCACTTGAATGGGAGCGTTTAGCACCAAGCCCTGAACGCTGGCTGTAAACGCTCTGCAAACGTCCGTCTGAACCAGCCCTTAATTAATAGCTTTTTCCTTCCCTACTTACGTACGTCTATCAGCTAAATTAGCTTTACTCTTAGTAGGGCTAGAGGAGATCCCACTAAATTTGCAGCCCCAGGTTATGCATATCATTCTGTCGGCACTCTCCCAGATAACTAGCAATTGGAAATCGGCCGACTACCTATCTATTACCCAACTAATCTCCCTAGTAAACAGCAACCTGAATATGGAATATAAAATTAGACTAAGATCCTCAGTGGACCATAAGATCTTCACCCTTCCTAGTACCTGGTTGGAATACACTAACTAGAATCTCACTTCCAATATAGCTCCTGGTATACTATACACTATAAGTTAAGTAGGTAGTGTTACTTATGGTAGACTAGTCAGACCTCGTCCGTCCTTCCCACAGGTGTTGTACTTTATACTCACTACAGCGACGAGCATTATGTAGACACTCTAGCACTGAAACAGGATCCCTGTAACCCTGTATCAAGGGCTAACCTTCGGGCCACTGAATTGATACAGTACATTGATGTCCGAGCCCTGGGGGTTACCTAGTATGGGTCAAGTTAAAACTCCCAGGCTGGACTAAGCGCATAGGAGTGCTTCATGTATTACCTCCCTCTGTTCTTCATGGGAATAAGACAGACCAGGGGTGTTATTCATAGAATAGTTTGCAAGTGTATTTGAATGTATGATGAATATTATGCAGTCAGCTGTTTTCATTACTATGGAACTCTGTATTTGAAATGTAATAAAAAATTATGATGAAGAAAATTATTTTTACTTCGGTCTGTATTGTTTTCCTCCTAGCACTCATTCTTCCGCCCACATCCAAAACATCTACAACTAGTATACTTGGCTTCCCCCTGAATAGACCCTAGAGTACAATACGATACATACACTACACAATGGCTCCAAATCAATAAGCTGCATCAAACACTTATTAATGTATTTTGTTCTACAACAATAAATTTCACTTACACTCAGCTGTTTCAATGGCACCACTTTCTGGCCTGCCGGAGGAAAGTTGCCGTGGCCGGCGTCTGCGCAATCGCACAGAGATAGAGGCTAAGATAAAAAGAAGACATGGTATCATTCACCTTTTTTTTTTTTTTTTTGGGACTGTAAAAAAAAAAAAAAATTATATTCTGTACAAGAAAAACATTATGTACTAATCTCCTAAGAGACGTAGCACTGTCATCTGATTAATGTTGCAACTTTGTTAAAAAAATACTTACATGCCACAGATCGGCTCCGGGAGCGCCTTCGCCCACGCTGCCGGCAGCGCCTTCGCCCACGCTGCCGGCTGCTACGGGGCCTTTGGCTGGTGCTGGGTCCAGCCTCATCATCAGCAGGGGGGGAGGCAGCAGCAGGATCCTCCTGAGTGGGGTCCACAATATTGCGGGAAGAGGGAGGAGCAGAGGCGGAACGGGCCCGCCTGCGTGCCTGAGACCGATCCACTAAAAAAGAATGTGAGATTGTTTTTAAAATTGTGAGTTACATACCCAATAGGAGAGACAATTTGTTAGACATGAAAATCGTAAGGATTTCCAAGGTTGAAAACACGTACACATCACGCTACATATATGAAAAACACATTATTTACTTACATTCCCGAAGCTGGTCTTTAATTCTCCTCACCGCACATGGTGTCTTCGACTTGAAGTCGCTCCACATGGTCTGGATCTTCTTGACCGACCATGTGCGGTGGTATCGGGTCTCAAGGTCCCGCTGTAGCTGGTCCAGAATAGCCCTCTTCTCCTCCCTCTTCCTCTTATCGTAGGCCCCTCGTAACATTGTCTGAAAAAAAAAAAACAACAACAAAATTAATGATCCGCTAAAAGTAACCTTTACAATACCTACATCGCTTGCTATTGTACTAACATATGATAAGACTGATGAAAAGTCAATTTAATGTTCAATTGACTTATCATCAGCAGTCTTATCAACTCCTTGAACAATAGAAGTAGATTTTCGGTAAGTTAATCGAAATCAAAGTTATGAGAGCCTAAAGGCCAGTACAAACGCTACACGGGAGGCAACGACGGGTCTGTAGTCACCTCCCGCTGGTCAGATTTTCCGTGGACAGTCCGACGTGTCTACAGGCTGTCGGCTGACTGATAAGGCTCTTTCTGAGGTTCTGAGCAATCCGCCCGGCGGCCTTTACAGACCGCTGTTGAGTGTTGACTTGAGTGTGTGTATGGGGCGTACAGTTGTGTAGTCTAGTCTGAACATTAAGCCCTTCAATTGCAAAGCTTCATGGTACTATTAAAGTAGCTACAGATGCAGCATGCATTACACAGTCAAGCAAAATAAATTGAAAGTCATGGATTAATACAGTGAAGAAAAAAATAAATAAACTTACTTTAATAATCAAATTCTTTTCCCGCTTCCGCAGGCGTGCAGCGGAGGCAGCAGAGGCTGACGTCCTGCTCCTCCCACCATCACCATCACCACCACCACTCCCACCGGCTTCAGCAGCATCTGCCATGTTCGTACAACTCTATGAATAATAACATTGCAAAATATCAAATATATTTTTTCACATACGAGAAATTATTTATGATCAAAACATGTATAATTGCAATGAGTTTGCTGTTTTGAGGCAAACACAGCGACATAGCGTTCTATACTCTGTACAATGACTATTGTGTAAATGGCTATCTAGTTACAAATCATCTGATTAATAGTAATACGGAAGTGGATATCTAATACTTTCATATACTTCTGAAGTGCTAGAAATTCCTGATGTACTTGCTAGGGAGCAGTAATGAATAAGAAAATTACCATTTTGGCGGAAGACAGCGCTGCTTCCGCCTCTGGGAACACGGAGAGAGCGTTGGTGTCATCTGGAGCTGGCAGCGTGCGGCGTTCTGGATTGTCCACGCTGCATAGGAGGAGCGTGGACAATCTAGGGCACATCTGCTACCAATTAGACTGCACTTTGTGGCCACATCTGCGACCAATCAGACTGCACTTTGTGGGCACAGCTGCGACCAATCTGACTGCACTTTGTGGGCACAGCTGCGACCAATTAGAATGCACTTAGTGGGCACATCTGCGACCAATCCGACTGCACTTTGAGGGCACATCTGCAACCAATCAAACTGCACTTTGTGGACACATCTGCGACCAATCAGACTGCACTTTGTGGACACATCTGCGACCAATCAGACTGCACTTTGTGGCACATCTGCAACCAATCAAACTGCACTTTGTGGACACATCTGCGACCAATCAGACTGCACTTTCTGGGCACATCTGCGACCAATCAGACTGCACTTTCTGGGCACAGCTGCGACCAATCAAATTGCACTTTGTGGACACAGCTGCGAACAATAAGACTGCAATTTGTGGCCACATCTGCGACCAATCAGACTGCACTTAGTGGGCACAGCTGCGACCAATCAGACTGCACTTAGTGGGCAAAGCTGCGACCAATCAGACTGCACTTTGTGGACACATCTGCGACCAATCAGACTGCACTTTGTGGACACATCTGCGACCAATCAGACTGCACTTTGTGGACACATCTGCAACCAATCAAACTGCACTTTGAGGGCACAGCTGCGACCAATCTGACTGCACTTTGTGGACACTTCTGCGAACAATAAGACTGCAATTTGTGGCCACATCTGCGACCAATCAGACTGCACTTAGTGGGCACAGCTGCTACCAATCAGACTGCACTTAGTGGGCAAAGCTGCAACCAATCAGACTGCACTTTGTGGACACATCTGCGACCAATCAGACTGCACTTTGTGGCACATCTGCAACCAATCAAACTGCACTTTGTGGACACATCTGCGACCAATCAGACTGCACTTTCTGGGCACATCTGCGACCAATCAGACTGCACTTTCTGGGCACAGCTGCGACCAATCAAATTGCACTTTGTGGACACAGCTGCGAACAATAAGACTGCAATTTGTGGCCACATCTGCGACCAATCAGACTGCACTTAGTGGGCACAGCTGCGACCAATCAGACTGCACTTAGTGGGCAAAGCTGCGACCAATCAGACTGCACTTTGTGGACACATCTGCGACCAATCAGACTGCACTTTGTGGCACATCTGCAACCAATCAAACTGCACTTTGTGGACACATCTGCGACCAATCAGACTGCACTTTCTGGGCACATCTGCGACCAATCAGACTGCACTTTCTGGGCACAGCTGCGACCAATCTGACTGCACTTTGTGGACACTTCTGCGAACAATAAGACTGCAATTTGTGGCCACATCTGCGACCAATCAGACTGCACTTAGTGGGCACAGCTGCGACCAATCAGACTGCACTTTGTGGACACATCTGCGACCAATCAGACTGCACTTTGTGGACACATCTGCGA
Source organism: Hyperolius riggenbachi (assembly GCF_040937935.1). NCBI lineage: Eukaryota > Metazoa > Chordata > Amphibia > Anura > Hyperoliidae > Hyperolius > Hyperolius riggenbachi. The sequence goes on along the minus strand of NC_090656.1, from coordinate 163,536,120 downwards.
CCAATCAGACTGCACTTTGTGGACACATCTGCAACCAATCAAACTGCACTTTGAGGGCACAGCTGCGACCAATCTGACTGCACTTTGTGGACACTTCTGCGAACAATAAGACTGCAATTTGTGGCCACATCTGCGACCAATCAGACTGCACTTAGTGGGCACAGCTGCTACCAATCAGACTGCACTTAGTGGGCAAAGCTGCAACCAATCAGACTGCACTTTGTGGACACATCTGCGACCAATCAGACTGCACTTTGTGGCACATCTGCAACCAATCAAACTGCACTTTGTGGACACATCTGCGACCAATCAGACTGCACTTTCTGGGCACATCTGCGACCAATCAGACTGCACTTTCTGGGCACAGCTGCGACCAATCTGACTGCACTTTGTGGACACTTCTGCGAACAATAAGACTGCAATTTGTGGCCACATCTGCGACCAATCAGACTGCACTTAGTGGGCACAGCTGCGACCAATCAGACTGCACTTAGTGGGCAAAGCTGCAACCAATCAGACTGCACTTTGTGGACACATCTGCGACCAATCAGACTGCACTTTGTGGCACATCTGCAACCAATCAAACTGCACTTTGTGGACACATCTGCGACCAATCAGACTGCACTTTCTGGGCACAGCTGTGACCAATCAGACTGCACTTTGTGGACACAGCTGCGAACAATCAGACTGCACTTAGTGGGCAAAGCTGCGAACAATAAGACTGCACTTTGTGGCCAGATCTGCGACCAATCAGAATGCACTTTGTGGACACATCTGCGACCAATCAGAATGCACTTTGTGGACACCTCTGCAACCAATCAGACTGCACTTTCTGGGCACAGCTGCGACCAATCAGACTGCACTTTCTGGGCACAGCTGCGACCAATCAGACTGCACTTTGTGCACACATCTGCGACCAATCAGACTGCACTTTGTGGCACATCTGCAACCAATCAAACTGCACTTTGTGGACACATCTGCGACCAATCAGACTGCACTTTCTGGGCACATCTGCGACCAATCAGACTGCACTTTCTGGGCACAGCTGCGACCAATCTGACTGCACTTTGTGGACACTTCTGCGAACAATAAGACTGCAATTTGTGGCCACATCTGCGACCAATCAGACTGCACTTAGTGGGCACAGCTGCGACCAATCAGACTGCACTTAGTGGGCAAAGCTGCAACCAATCAGACTGCACTTTGTGGACACATCTGCGACCAATCAGACTGCACTTTGTGGCACATCTGCAACCAATCAAACTGCACTTTGTGGACACATCTGCGACCAATCAGACTGCACTTTCTGGGCACAGCTGTGACCAATCAGACTGCACTTTGTGGACACAGCTGCGAACAATCAGACTGCACTTAGTGGGCAAAGCTGCGAACAATAAGACTGCAATTTGTGGCCACATCTGCGACCAATCAGACTGCACTTAGTGGGCACAGCTGCTACCAATCAGACTGCACTTAGTGGGCAAAGCTGCAACCAATCAGACTGCACTTTGTGGACACATCTGCGACCAATCAGACTGCACTTTGTGGCACATCTGCAACCAATCAAACTGCACTTTGTGGACACATCTGCGACCAATCAGACTGCACTTTCTGGGCACAGCTGTGACCAATCTGACTGCACTTTGTGGACACTTCTGCGAACAATAAGACTGCAATTTGTGGCCACATCTGCGACCAATCAGACTGCACTTAGTGGGCACAGCTGCTACCAATCAGACTGCACTTAGTGGGCAAAGCTGCAACCAATCAGACTGCACTTTGTGGACACATCTGCGACCAATCAGACTGCACTTTGTGGCACATCTGCAACCAATCAAACTGCACTTTGTGGACACATCTGCGACCAATCAGACTGCACTTTCTGGGCACATCTGCGACCAATCAGACTGCACTTTCTGGGCACAGCTGCGACCAATCAAATTGCACTTTGTGGACACAGCTGCGAACAATAAGACTGCAATTTGTGGCCACATCTGCGACCAATCAGACTGCACTTAGTGGGCACAGATGCGACCAATCAGACTGCACTTAGTGGGCAAAGCTGCGACCAATCAGACTGCACTTTGTGGACACATCTGCGACCAATCAGACTGCACTTTGTGGCACATCTGCAACCAATCAAACTGCACTTTGTGGACACATCTGCGACCAATCAGACTGCACTTTCTGGGCACATCTGCGACCAATCAGACTGCACTTTCTGGGCACAGCTGCGACCAATCTGACTGCACTTTGTGGACACTTCTGCGAACAATAAGACTGCAATTTGTGGCCACATCTGCGACCAATCAGACTGCACTTAGTGGGCTCAGCTGCGACCAATCAGACTGCACTTAGTGGGCAAAGCTGCGACCAATCAGACTGCACTTTGTGGACACATCTGCGACCAATCAGACTGCACTTTGTGGCACATCTGCAACCAATCAAACTGCACTTTGTGGACACATCTGCGACCAATCAGACTGCACTTTCTGGGCACAGCTGTGACCAATCAGACTGCACTTTGTGGACACAGCTGCGAACAATCAGACTGCACTTAGTGGGCAAAGCTGCGAACAATAAGACTGCACTTTGTGGCCAGATCTGCGACCAATCAGAATGCACTTTGTGGACACATCTGCGACCAATCAGAATGCACTTTGTGGACACCTCTGCAACCAATCAGACTGCACTTTCTGGGCACAGCTGCGACCAATCAGACTGCACTTTCTGGGCACAGCTGCGACCAATCAGACTGCACTTTGTGCACACATCTGCGACCAATCAGACTGCACTTTGTGGCACATCTGCAACCAATCAAACTGCACTTTGTGGACACATCTGCGACCAATCAGACTGCACTTTCTGGGCACATCTGCGACCAATCAGACTGCACTTTCTGGGCACAGCTGCGACCAATCAGACTGCACTTTGTGGGCACAGCTGCGACCAATCAGACTGCACTTTGTGGGCACAGCTGCGACCAATCAGAATGCACTTTATGGACACATCTGCGACCAATCGGACTTTACTTTGTGGGCACATCTGCGACCAATCAGACTGCACTTTGTGGGCACAGCTGCGACTAATCAGTCTGCACTTTGTTCCAACATTTCAGCATACCCGACAAAATAGCATACAAATGAAATTGAACACGTGCAAAGTCATGCAAGTCATACATTAACCCCATAATGCCCATCAGCAGCACTAACCCTTGCAACCCAATTTAGATTCCTGGGTCCAACTCCTAACACTGGCCCTCCTCCACCATGTGGTCTGGAATAAAAACCGCGCTACATGCCCACGAAGGTAACTTCATGCACAGAAAGTGCATGCCACAAATCTCCATCAAAGGCAACATGATGCTATCCTATTCCTAATCAAATGACTGACAGGTCAGTGTCAAACACACAAATATGGTAACTTGTTTTTCTAACCTAAAAAAAAGGAATAATTGCATTCATCATTAAACATAATAAACATCTATGTAAACAAATATATGTACATATTATTCACTTACCTCAATAGCAGGTGCAATCTGCTCCTCCAGGTCTCTCTGCCTCACCAGACTCCACAACAAGTTCCTGGAAGTGAGCAAACCACGGAATTCCTCCAGGGATCCGCCCCCCAGTGTATCATTGAAAAAAAAAAAACGGAATTCCGGAAAAATGGGCGGAAACTGACGAAAGCACGCTGTTATCACAAATTTAAACCATACACAAAAACTTTATTCAATGAGCAAAAAGACGGAATGAACAACGCTAACGTAATTTACGGAAGTCCGTAATAAAAATACGGAAACATACACTCGGAAAATTCCGGAATTTAGCCGGAATACCGTGGAAACCCTCCGGAATACCGCGGAAACCATCCGGAATACAGCGGAATGACCCGGTAACGGAATTCCGGAGCGGCGGTATGCGGAATTTACCGCGGTACACGGATTTGCAATTCCGAGCAACCCTACACGGGGATGTATCTGAGGACCAAGTTCTTAAGAGAACTTCGGCTATGGGGAGTCGGACCGAAAACCGCCCTACGCATGGTCGCCCATTTTATAAAAAGATCAGAGCCTTCTAGATGCGACCATTAGGTCGCATTCATGCTGGCGGATGTCACTGTGCTTTGCACAGTGAGGCGCTTTCATATATGCTGTTACAGTGGACATAGACAGATGTTCAATTGGATTACATACATAATACACAACATATATACATTAATGAACCAGGTGGACAGAGAGGGGAGGGGCCGTGGGGGACCTCAGGACGGGGTGACCCTGGGGACCCTGGGGGATGGGGGGGGGGGGAGGGGGAGGAAGGGAGGGCTGGAGGGGAAAGGCAAAAGGGGAGGGAAAAGAGGGGGGGATTTTGGGGGTGGTGTGCCCGTGGACACCCCCAGAACTGTGAAAAGGGGGTGGTGGAGGACCTGGGAAGAAGACAAGTGGGGGATCGATGGGAAGGGAAATTGGGGGGGTGGGGGGGGGAGGAAAGGGAAAAAGGGGGGGGGGCAAGGAAGGGATGAGAGAGGGATCCAGTGTCTATTTCTAATGTGTTGGGAGTTGGCCTCATCACTGCAGGAAACTGCGGACTTCTAGGTCTTCATTCAAACCTTCCGGAGACAGTGTGTTCAGCTTGAAGATCCAAAATACTTCTTGCTCACAAAGTCTTTTGTATCTCAACCCTCTGGTAAGAGAGGCTGGAATCTGTTCTAGACCATAGATCTTCAGGCACCCAGGATCCGATTGATGGAATTTGTTGAAGTGTCTGGGGACACTGTGTTTTTCGGATTTGGAGAGGATATTGCATTTATGTTCCCCCAAGCGTTTTCTTAGAGGTCGGGTAGTTCTTCCTACATAGAGTTGTCTGCAGCTACATTCCAAGACATATATAACAAATTCTGATGCACAGTTGATAAATTGGTTTTGTGTGATCGACCACCCTCCTGGGTGGACAAATTCTTTTGTGCCGTGCATCATGAATGAGCAGCATCCACAACGTGTCTTCCCACATCTATAATTGCCAGTGATAGTGGTTCTCAGCCATGTCTGTGTTGTTTTCTGTTTTCTATTACTCGGTGCTATTTGGTTTTTTAGGGAGCGTGCCTTTTTAAAGATCACTTTAGGTTTCTCCGGTAGAGAGTTTTTGAGTAGGGGGTCTTGTAGTATAATCGGCCAATTTTTTCTGACAATACTTTGGATACGGCGAGAACTTTCCGTGTACCCAGTGATGAATGTTGGGGTTTGTTCTTTTTGTTCCGTGTTCCTATTCTGTCCCGTTTTTTCTTTATCTTTGAATTCTTCTATTGCCATATTTACCACACTGCTTTTATACCCTTTTTCCATGAATTTGTCTGCCAACTGTTTTGATTGTCTTTGGTAATCTGGATCTTTTGTGCAATTCCTCCTCAGTCGACAAAATTGGCTGCGTGGAATATTATTCACCCATTTAGGATGGTGGCAACTATTGGCGTGCAGGTAAGAGTTCCCCGCTGTGGGCTTGAAGTGGGTCTGGGTACATATCTGGGATTTATCATCTATAAACAGCTCCAGATCAAGGAAGATTATTTTTTCTGGGTCCATCACAAATGTGAACTCCAAACTGATTGTACTGTTATTGCAATACCTCACAAATTCCTCGAATTTTTCTGTGGGACCATCCCAGATTAACAAGATGTCGTCAATGTAACGAGGAAAGAGTATTATATTTTCTCTATAGGCATGGTCAGACCAGATGTATTGATGTTCCCAATGAGACATGAATAGGTTTGCGAAACTGGGGGCAAATCCTGCCCCCATCGATGTTCCGCATGTCTGGAGATAAAATTGATCCATGAAGGTGAAATAGTTGTGTTTGAGCGCGAAACTCAGGAGGTCCAAAATAAACTGCGCCTGTTCAGAATTGAAAGAACCATCCTGAAGTAGATGGAACTTAACTGCCTCAATCCCTTTATCGTGGGGGATACAGGTGTACAGTGAACAGACATCAAGGGATGCCCAGATATACCCCTCTTTCCACTGATAATGTTCAAGGATTTCTAATATATGCAATGAATCCCTTGTGTAAGCTTCCGTTTGTTGAACCAGGGGCTGTAGAAAATGATCTATATAGTCTGAAATGGGGGCCAGCAGTCCCTCCATTCCTGCTACAATTGGTCACCCGGGAGGGGATGTAGCACTCTTATGAATTTTCGGTATATGATAAAAGTATGGGACTATCGGGTTGTTGGGGGTGAGGAACCTATATTCTTCTTCTGTGAGTATACCTACTTCGGATCCTCTGTCTAGGACTACTTTTAGATCTCTAGCGTAGAACTGTGTGGGGTCCCTCGGTAATTTCTGATAGGTGTCCCTATCCCCCAGTAGTCTTTCTCCTTCCTTACGGTAGTTGTCAAAATCTTGGATGACAATACTCCCGCCCTTGTCTGCCTGGCGTATTACAATGTCCTTATTTTTCTTTAATCCTTCTAGTGCCAGTTGTTCTTCCTTTGTTATGTTACTCCTTTTATTCCCTGTGTTCTTAGTTTTACATAATGAATTGAATTCCTCCATTACTATCTGATAAAAGGTATTAATATACTGGCCTTTAGACTGAGTTGGATAAAAGATGGACCTCGGTTTGAGTCCAGAGGTTCTAATCGGCTCTTCATGGCAATCAAACTGTTCCCAATCAAAGTCACTGGTGTTTTGAGCCCCGAGCTCTATCAGGTCCATTAGGGCTTCATCATCTTCTCCCGTAAGTTCTACCCTGGGTGCCTCTATGTTGGAACTGGGTTTTGGTCTCACATCACCTTTCTTTGCTTTTAGTGCATAGAACCTTTTTAAAGTGAGCGTCCTGATGAACCTATGCAGATCCTTGAATAATTGAAAGGAATTAGGTCTAATTGTTGGAGCAAAATTTAATCCACGCCTTAGTAGTGAAAGATCTCCCTCAGCAAGGCTGTATGAAGAAATATTGAAGATTTTTATTGTCGAGACTCTATCTCCGGACTGTTCTGCTTTCTTCCTTTTTTGGAGTTGCACCTTTCGTCCTCCTCTGGCTCCTCTCCTTCTCTTTCTAGTGGTCTCTTCATCGCCACCGGAGTGGCGGGTGGGCCTAAAAAAGGAGGGGCTGAGTGTCTGTCTTGACCTGGATCTCTTACTGCTTCTTCCTGCGATCTCAGTGTTTGTAATACACCATCTTGCAGAGAGGCAGCGCTGCTGGACAACTGCTTTTCCCTTGATTCTCTATTCTTCACAGTGGTCTCCCATGCTTGGTCCAAGAATTTACTTATGGAGCACTGGGGATCTGTCTGTTCACTAATGGACCCATTATTGCCTCCTTGTTTGAACTTGGCTCCATAATAAGAGCTTGGTTTGTCTCTTGCTCTGTTGGGGACTTCTCCTCTCCTTTGCCATCTTTCTTTGGGTCTAGCACCTAGACCCCGTTCCATGGGGGCCAGGTGTATTGTGTCCCGGGGCCTGTCCTTCCTAGGTGCAGGTGATCTTAGGAGTTGTATGGGGCGTCTAGTTTTGGGTACATTGGCATTGGAGTTGTATTTATACTCCCTTTTCCGATTGTTTCTTTTGGTTCCCTGCCATTGCTGTGCCTGTTTCTGTTTAGAGTGGGCCTCCCGTGCCGTGGTCGATCACACAAAACCAATTTATCAACTGTGCATCAGAATTTGTTATATATGTCTTGGAATGTAGCTGCAGACAACTCTATGTAGGAACAACTACCCGACCTCTAAGAAAACGCTTGGGGGAACATAAATGCAATATCCTCTCCAAATCCGAAAAACACAGTGTCCCCAGACACTTCAACAAATTCCATCAATCGGATCCTGGGTGCCTGAAGATCTATGGTCTAGAACAGATTCCAGCCTCTCTTACCAGAGGGTTGAGATACAAAAGACTTTGTGAGCAAGAAGTATTTTGGATCTTCAAGCTGAACACACTGTCTCCGGAAGGTTTGAATGAAGACCTAGAAGTCCGCAGTTTCCTGCAGTGATGAGGCCAACTCCCAACACATTAGAAATAGACACTGGATCCCTCTCTCATCCCTTCCTTGCCCCCCCCTTTTTCCCTTTCCTTTCCTTCCCCCCCCCCCCCCCAATTTCCCTTCCCATCGATCCCCCACTTGTCTTCTTCCCAGGTCCTCCACCACCCCCTTTTCACAGTTCTGGGGGTGTCCACGGGCACACCACCCCCAAAATCCCCCCCTCTTTTCCCTCCCCTTTTGCCTTTCCCCTCCAGCCCTCCCTTCCTCCCCCTCCCCCCCCCCCTCATCCCCCAGGGTCCCCAGGGTCACCCCGTTCTGAGGTCCCCCACGGCCCCTCCCCTCTCTGTCCACCTGGTTCATTAATGTATATATGTTGTGTATTATGTATGTAATCCAATTGAACATCTGTCTATGTCCACTGTAACAGCATATATGAAAGCGCCTCACTGTGCAAAGCACAGTGACATCCGCCAGCATGAATGCGACCTAATGGTCGCATCTAGAAGGCTCTGATCTTTTTATAAAATGGGCGACCATGCGTAGGGCGGTTTTCGGTCCGACTCCCCATAGCCGAAGTTCTCTTAAGAACTTGGTCCTCAGATACATCCCCGTGTCCCCATAGATACCTGTGTCCTCCCAAGATGAGATGAAATGGGAGGACACAGCCTCATACCCTGAGAAGCGAGGATTGGTGTGGTATGGATAGTCGGGCATAGGCGCACGAGCCGCGCGGTTCCAACCACTAAGAAGAATAAATCTTGGGCCAGCCACTAATAAAACGTCGAGCTAGCCATCCACAATACCTCCGTCGCCCCCCTCCAGTCTGACACGGTTGCAGATATTGCACAGATATAGGCTGCGTTGAGTCAGCCGCCAACAAAACCCAGTAAAACGCCAGTAAAACGCTAGTAGAACGCTGGACCTACCGCCCATAATATCCCCTCCGCCTGAAAAAAGCGCAGATACTGCGCTAGGTTAGCCGTTTAATAGGCACACCAACACTGCACTCCCTGCTGATATAAACTAGGGAGCGCGACATGGCATTGATACCATCCAGTAGCGGAAGCAGCCAATTTTTATATAGAGCATGATGCAGAGCATGCTGTACAAACCCCATTCACAAAACATTCTCATACACATTGAGGCTATCAAAAAAATAGATGGCGAGGGAATCCTCTTACCCAGACACGTACATGTTGTCTCCTATAATTTAACATTAGTGACAGGTTAGTCATTTACAATCAGGTGTTCTAATTTATTGTTATTAATAATAATAATTATAGGCAGTGCGCCCCCCCGCACAGACATGGAGTCTGTCGCTGACTAATGAATTTTATAGTTCCCGATCCATTTTAACAATTTATCGTTGTGAAAGGTTTTTTTAAATAAAATATACAAGATTAGTATTTGCTAATAGGTCGGCGAATAGCCGATGATTCTTATTTTATGCAGGGCAAATTTCCCCGTTCACTTAGAGTGACATAAGCAGTCACTCCCCTTGTTCCTCCCATATCGGGTAGTATAAAATAGAGCCGTACACGCCGTCACGTCACCTGACGAAGGCGTGGTTAGCGCCGAAACGCGCCGTGACGTCAGACGGCTCCAGCGTGACCAAGCCCCGCCCACCGAATCCAGCTCCGCGTCGGGACACACCGCACCTGTTGTTTTGGCCAAACACAGGGTAGGAGAGGACGGTTGGCAGGCCTGAGATGCGCTTCTTTTTTTAACACACTGTAAGTGTAATTTGTATGCGTGGAATTTTAAGTAAAGAAAAGTATTGCACCAAAGGAGCGCTCTTGTCTCTTCTACTGTTTCCCTCACACAGCATCCCTGCCTGCATGCCGTGTGACTGCCTGCCTCAAGACTAAGTCAGTCCCCACACAGCATCTCTGCCTGCAGGTCGCTTGACTGCCTTCTCCGCCACCACCAACAGGGTCCAGGACTCCAGGTGGATTTCTGAACTTTTATTGCTGCTGCTGCTAGCAGCGGCTGCTAACAAATATAATGATAATTTTTCTGGCTGCACTGCGGCTGCAACAACAAAACAAAAGGCATGTACATGTGTCAATTCCCCTTCGTGATCGCTACCTTGCCGCGTGAAGGGGCTTGCGTATCACAATGAAGCAATGACCTATATGAGTGTGTTGGGGCGGGGCACACCCAAGATAATAAGGTTCTTGCTTCATTGTGGACAGACCAAATTCGATCAGCTGGACAGTCATTGTTGTTCTGTCATTCAGCTACCTCAGCCCGACCATATGGGCTTGAAAACCGCCATCGCCTGCACTCTCGCCATTGTGCGCACCAGTCCAGCACGGCCATCACTACACAAACAGCTGTTTGTGGTGCATTACACAGTGAGTTTGGTCTGTCAGTGTGAAGCAGTACACTACTTACACTAACTGCTGATCCATGTATACACACACAAGATGTTTTCAAGCACGTTAGGCCTCCAATTTAGCAATGTAATGTGATTTCTGTCTTTTAGGGATTATAACCCAGCTGTGCGTCAAATCTGTAATTTTCCCCGGGACTTTTGGCATGTATCCCACTCCGCCATGCCCCTATCCAGGTGTTAGACCCCTTGAAACATCTTTTCCATCACTTTTGTGGCCAGAAACAGTGTTTGTAGTTTTTCAAGTTCGCCTGCCCATTGAAGTCTATTACAGTTCGCAAAGTTTGCAGGTTTTTGCGAATTTTTTTGGAAGTTCGAGGTTTGCGAACCAAAAATTGGAGGTTAGAGCGATCTCTACTCTCCATTGTGGGGGTCATTAGTTACTACCTTTTCAGTGAGGAAGTAGGAGGCTGGTTACAATTTCTCACCTTTGCTAGGAGCAGTCCTCACGAAACCATGCCATAATGAAAAGTGATATAGAGAATCACAGTTCTCAGCAAATTGTCTTTCTTTTGAAGCAGTTAGCTAGGTTTGCCTGCTCACTTCTCTTGCTAGGTTTGCCTGCTGCAGTGAAGAAAGCAGCTTCACAGAGCAACAATGAGAAGAAGAGCACACCAAGAGCCAGGGCCGTTTCTTGCCCCGTTCAGCCGGTTCTGCTGAACGGGGCGCCGATGAGTGACAGATTGGGGGGCGCCAGGCCGTCCCTGTGGCCGCCGCCACTGCTCCCCCTCCCTCCCTCCTGGCGCCTCACTCAGACCTCGATCAGGCGGCGACCAATCGTGCGGGCGCTAGGACCTAGCACACCGCACTGATATGCGGAAGTGACATCACTTCCGCATATAGAGCGGTTGCGTCCGGCGCCCGCCGGTACTGGTCGGGTCGCCGCTGATCCTGAGGTCTGCAAGGTAAGGGGGGAGCGGGAGCGGCGGCTGGGGGCTCCCTGTCACTTACTGCTCAAACGGGCTCCCTGTCACTCACTTCCTAAAGGGGCTCCCTGTCACTCACTTCCTAAAGGGGCTCCCTGTCACTCACTTCCTAAAGGGGCTCCCTGTCACTCACTTCCTAAAGGGGCTCCCTGTCACTCACTTCCTAAAGGGGCTCCCTGTCACTCACTTCCTAAAGGGGCTCCCTGTCACTCACTTCCTAAAGGTACTCCCTGTCACTCACTTCCTAAAGGTACTCCCTGTCACTCACTTCCTAAAGGGGCTCCCTGTCACTCACTTCCTAAAGGGGCTCCCTGTCACTCACTTCCTAAAGGGGCTCCCTGTCACTCACTTCCTAAAGGGGCTCCCTGTCACTCACTTCCTAAAGGTACTCCCTGTCACTCACTTCCTAAAGGGGCTCCCTGTCACTCACTTCCTAAAGGGGCTCCCTGTCACTCACTTCCTAAAGGTACTCCCTGTCACTCACTTCCTAAAGGTACTCCCTGTCACTCACTTCCTAAAGGGGCTCCCTGTCACTCACTTCCTAAAGGTACTCCCTGTCACTCACTTCCTAAAGGGGCTCCCTGTCACTCACTTCCTAAAGGGGCTCCCTGTCACTCACTTCCTAAAGGTACTCCCTGTCACTCACTTCCTAAAGGGGCTCCCTGTCACTCACTTCCTAAAGGTACTCCCTGTCACTCACTTCCTAAAGGGGCTCCCTGTCACTCACTTCCTAAAGGGGCTCCCTGTCACTCACTTCCTAAAGGTACTCCCTGTCACTCACTTCCTAAAGGGGCTCCCTGTCACTCACTTCCTAAAGGTACTCCCTGTCACTCACTTCCTAAAGGGGCTCCCTGTCACTCACTTCCTAAAGGGGCTCCCTGTCACTCACTTCCTAAAGGTGCTCCCTGTCACTCACTTCCTAAAGGGGCTCCCTGTCACTCACTTCCTAAAGGGGCTCCCTGTCACTCACTCACTTCCTAAAGGGGCTCCCTGTCACTCACTCACTTCCTAAAGGGGCTCCCTGTCACTCACTCACTTCCTAAAGGGGCTCCCTGTCACTCACTCACTTCCTAAAGGGGCTCCCTGTCACTCACTCACTTCCTAAAGGGGCTCCCTGTCACTCACTCACTTCCTAAAGGGGCTCCCTGTCACTCACTCACTTCCTAAAGGGGCTCCCTGTCACTCACTTCCTAAAGGGGCTCCCTGTCACTCACTGCCTAAAGGGGCTCCCTGTCACTCACTGCCTAAAGGGGCTCCCTGTCACTCACTGCCTAAAGGGGCTCCCTGTCACTCACTGCCTAAAGGGGCTCCCTGTCACTCACTGCCTAATGGGGGTCCAGGCTGGCTACATGTACTGGGGAAACTGGCTGTTTGTCATTATGTGCATTTACTGGTGAAAAGCTGTCTCTTATTATGTGCATTTACTGGTGAAAAGCAGTCTCTTATTATGTGCATTTACTGGTAAAAAGCAGTCTCTTATTATGTGCATTTACTGGTGAAAAGCTGTCTCTTATGTGCATTTACTGGTGAAAAGCGGTCTCTTATGTGCATTTACTGGTGAAAAGCGGTCTCTTATGTGCATTTACTGGTGAAAAGCGGTCTCTTATTATGTGCATTTACTGGTGAAACGCTGTCTCTTATGTGCATTTAGTGGGGAAATTTTGTCAGTAAAAATAATCTTTTGTCAGTAAATTTTTAGGTATTTGTCAGTAAAAAATAACGTGAAAGGTTGGCAACACTGGCAGGCTGCGCGGCGCAACGGGAAAGATACAGGCAGCCCACCTCACGCTTGGGCTTGGCGGGGGGAGGAGCCGACGACAGCGAGCGAGAGTACGGTGGCCGCAGGCAGCCATAAATACGCAGTGTGTGACTGCGTCGCACTCGCAGAGCCTCTCAACCTGAGTCAGTCCAGAGACTAACAGACTGCCAGGCAGTCAAAGCCAGCCAGGAGCAAGCCCATGGAAGAGGGGTAGGAATGGGGTACCACATGCATGCGTAAAGAGGTGGAAGGTGTGGGTGTGATTAGGCAGGACATGGGTGTGGTTATGTGGTTGGGCGCGGTTAATTTAACCACTCCCATAGGCGCCAGAGAAAATCTTGCTGCCAGGTGCCAGGCACCCCAGGCTCACCCCTGTGTGCAGCAGCAGTGTGCGGCGGAGCCCAGCCCCAGAAGGTGGAGTCTTTTTGGCCAGTTGGACTCGGGCTCCTCGCTGCCACTGCTGCTAGTGGGTGCTTTGGCCCTTGCTGCCGCTGCCCGCTAGCACCTCCATGGTCCCCTGCCCGGACCCCCACCGTTCCTGGCCCGGCGCCTTCTTCCAGTTCCACCTGCCATGAGATGGACCTCATGGTAAGTAGGCAGTAAGGCAGGCAGTCTATGTACAGCACTGCCTCTCTCTTTCTGATGTGGCTGCTGGGGGAGGGGGGCGCTCTTTTTGCCCTGGGCTGGTGGTCAGAACCCACCATGGTGATGGTCTAACAGTGTGACTCCCTGGCTGGGGGTAGGGGGGCACTCTTTTTGCTCTGGGCTGGTGGTCAGAGTCTGACCACCAACCAGCCCAGGGCAAAAAGAGTACCCCCCTTCCCCAGCCAGGGAGTCACAGTCAGACCATGGTGGGCTCTGACCACCAGCCCAGGGCAAAAAGAGCACCCCCCCTACCACCCACAGCCAGGGAGTCAAAGTCAGACCATGGTGGTCTGACGGTCAAACCACCATGGTCTGACTGTGACTCCCTGGCTAGGGGGGGAGAGGGTCACACTTTTTTTCCCTGGGCAGGTGGTCAGACGCAGAGTAAAAAAATTAAAAATAAAATAAAAATGGTGAGTTGGTTTCAAGAAGCCTTTTGACATGATTTCACTTAGCAGCTTTGATTGGGGGGGGGGGCAATTTTTTGACTCTCGAACTGGGTGAAATTTAGCCTAGAAACTGCCCTGCCAAGAGCCCAATATAGTGTAGTATGTACTGGTAATGGAAGATGTATATAGTAATTCAAAATGTAATACTCACAAACCAGGGTTACCATTAGGCAACCACTGTCAAGGCAGGTGGGGAGATTGTCCTGACCCCACTCAGGATTAAGAAGTTGCTCTCTGTAGTAGAAGAAGGAAGTGGGTATCTGGCCTGGTAATAATGCATATACCCTGCAAAGCCAGTTAATCTAATCTGCAGACTTTATATTTAGAAGTTTAAGGTGTGTGTGTGTGTGTGTGTGTGTGTGTGAGTGTGTGAGTGTGTGAGTGTGTGAGTGTGTGAGTGTGTGAGTGTGTGTGTGTGTGTGTGTGTGTGTGTGTGTGTGTGTGTGTGTGTGTGTGTGTGTGTGTGTGTGAGTGTGTGAGTGTGTGTGTGTGTGTGTGTGTGTGTGTTTGTGTGTGTGTATGGATGGATTTAGGCCAAGGCCTCCTAGGCCATGACCTAGGGCACCACAGCAGCAAGGGCACCAAAGCAGCAGGCTAAACTTGTGCAGCATTTGCAAGCTTGCAAATACAGCAATGCAGAAATATCAGACAAGCATTACCGCTACGCGTATTTTATGCCCACTACGCGTATGTAAAATGTGTACTACGAATGCGTTACTCGCGTCTATTTTTCCGCGTACGATTGTATGCTTACAAAATTACGTATTGGAAAGGGGAATGTACATATAGAAGAGTTCCAGGTATAAGCATTTAAAGAGGATTAATGCGGAAATTTTTCTGCATTAGGGCATAAGCGTCCACATACAATACGCTTTGCAATACACGTAATTGCGTATTTTAACACGTAGTCTACGAAATGCATACAAAGCGAATATTTGATTTTGAAGCCGTAGTTTGATGGTCCCTATCACAATGTATGACAACAATATTTTATTTGGAAATAAAGGTGCATTTTTTTCCGTTTTGCATCTATCACTATTTACAAGTTTAAAATAAAAAAAATATAGAAATATTTCATCTTTACATTGATATTTAAAAAGTTTAGACCCTTAGGTAAATATTTACATGTTTTTTTTTTATTGTAATGGTTTATTTTTTTATATAGTAAACATTTTATTTGGGTAGTTTTGGGAGGGTGGGAGGTAAACAATAGATTTATAATGTAAATGTGTGTTAATTTTAAAAAAACATTTTACAGGTGTAGTATTACTTTTTGGCCACAAGATGGCGGCCATGAGTTTGTTTACATGACGTCACTCTAAGCGTAACATACGCTTACAGTGACGCATCGGGAAAGGAACGGCCAGAAAAGGCGCAGCTTCCGAGAGAAGCTGTCGCTTTTTCAGCGGGGGAGAGGAATCAATGATCGGGCACCATAGCCCGATACATTGATTCCCTGGCTACCGAATCCGCAGCCGGGAGTGCGTGTGCACGGTAGCCAGGTAGCGCGCATGGTTCCTGGATGTAGAAACTACGTCCAGGAACCAAAATAGGTTAATGCACTAGAGAGAGAGAGAGAGAGAGAGAGAGAGAGAGAGAGCTAATTTTTCTCTTGGGTATATCACAATGGTACATGCTAGGCTGGCTTCAGCATGTAGCATTGTAGTGTTTTGTGTTGGTGGTATAATGGTTAGGCTAGCAGCCTACCGAGCACTAGACCTGGGGTCGATTCCTGTCCAATGTATGTGAGTTGGCTTTTGAAATCCTACAATTCCCTAAGCAAGCTCATTTTTCTCTTGGGTATATCACAATGGTACATGCTAGGCTGGCTTCAGCATGTTGCATTGTAGTGTGTTGTGTTGGTGGTATAATGGTGAGGATAGCAGCCTACCGAGCACTAGACCTGGGTTTGATTCCTGGCCAATGTATGTGAGTTGGCTTTTGAAATCCTACAATTCCCTAAGCAAGCTCATTTTTCTCTTGGGTATATCACAATGGTACATGCTAGGCTCGCTTCAGCATGTAGCATTGTAGTGTGTTGTGCTGGTGGTACAATGGTTAGGATAGCAGCCTACTGAGCACTAGACCTGGGTTTGATTCCCAGTCAATGTATGTGAGTTGGCTTTTGAAATCCTACAATTCCCTAAGCAAGCTCATTTTTCTCTTGGGTATATTACAATGGTACATGCTAGGCTGGCTTCAGTATGTAGCATTGTAGTGTGTTGTGTTGGGGGTATAATGGTTAGGATAGCAGCCTACTGAGCACTAGACCTGGGTTTGATTCCCGGCCAATATATGTGAGTTGGCTTTTGAAATCCTACAATTCCCTAAGTAAGCTCATTTTTCTCTTGTGTATATCACAATGGTACATGCTAGGCTGGCTTCAGCATGTAGCATTGTAGTGTGTTGTGTTGGTGGTATAATGGTAAGGATAGCAGCCTACAGAGCGGTAGGCCTGGGTTCAATTCCTGGCCAATGTATTTGAGTTGGCTTTTGAAATCCTACAATTCCCTAAGCAAGCTCATTTTTCTCTTGGATATATCATAATGGTACATGCTAGGCTGGCTTCAGTGAATTTCACAAGGAAAACAATGGTGTGCTTGGTTTGCCAACTTCATTTCTATTTTTGCCTGGAAAAGAGCCTCAAGAAATATAATCTGGACACCCAATATTTTATGCACAGGGGCGGAATTAATAACGTGCCCTGTGAGGAAATTCTGGGAGGTTTAAACTATGAGATCTGTCATAATCAATTATTTTTTTAACACTGCCTGCACAAGTGAGGCTCTAAATGACAAATGCAACAAGGCCCTCAAATGCAGCACAGATTGCTCTCCAGATGACTAATGCAACACCAATTGCACTCCAGATGACAAATGCAGCACCAGTTGCACTCCAGATGACAAATGCAGCACCGATTATGCTCCAGAAGTCCAGATGTCAAATGCAACACTGTTGACACTCCAGGTAACAAATGAAGCACCAAATACACTCCAGATGACAAATGCAGCACCATTGACACTCCAGATAACCAATGCAGCACCGATTACACTCCAGATGACAATTTCAGCACTGTTTATACTCCAGATGACAAATGCAGCACTGATTACACTCCGCTCATGCACATTATTACGATCCAGATGACAAATGCAGAACCGATTACACTCGGGATGACACATGCAGCACAAACAGTATTACACTTCAGAAGACAAATGCATCACGTATTACACTCCAAATGACAAATGCATCAATAACAATGAACTTGCAGAAATTATACACTAGGCATCCTTCATCACTGGCGATAGAGGGGTTAAAAAAAAAAAAAAACAGAGGGGATAGTGAAAAAAAAAAAAAAAACAACAACAACCTTGTGATATAATAAATTGTATGTGTAGTACCGAAAATTAGAACATTAGTAACAAAGAAGAGTCTCATATTTTTATTTTCAGTTATATGCCTTTTTTTATAACATTGCATCATTTTCTTATATTTGCTATTTACAAACTACACGCTGCACTTTAATCTATGAAACAGAGCAGAGCTAATGACCCTTTGAACTTCCCTGCAGAAAAATCTTATCTGAAGTTTTCTTTCACTGTTTCTTTAATGTATAAGTGCTTCAGAAAATAGTACTGCTCTCTGACTAAATTAGTCAGGGAGCTCAGAGAAGCTCTTTTGCATAGATAACAACTGAAGTTTATGAAGTTTCCTGTACTGGAAACAATATGAGACTCGTAGCTTTGCTGCTAATGTTCTACTTCTTAGCTGTACTGCACATAAAATTCACTTTATCATACGTTTATTTTTACTTCAGATTCCCATTACAGTAACTAGAAAACTCGAAGCACCTTTTGCAGAGAGTCCCAAGCTTTGTTACAGAACTGATTCAAAATTTTCTGCAGAATAGATGGATGCATTACAGTAATACTAGGCAAACCCATTCCTCTGCTGCCCTCCCCCAGACGATTCTGGCACCCCCCCCCCCCCCCACCCATCTTAAACACTCCAGGGTTCTGCCTTGACAGCATAGCGGCCAGGGAGATATATAGTTACAGAGTTATTAGGGTTGAAAAAAGACTTACGTCCATAGAGTTCAAGCAGAGAACAAAGTTCAACACCAGCCTGCTCCCTCACATATGCCTGTTGATCCAGAGGAATGCGAAAAACCCTTACAAGGCATGGTCCAATCAGCCCCAAAAGGGAAAAAATTCCTTCCCGACTCCAGATGGCAATCAGATAAAATCCCTGGATCAACATCACTGGGCATTACCTAGTTATTGTTAGAGTGGGGCCGAACCTCCGATTTTAGGTTCGCGAACCGGGTTCGCGAACTTCCGCGTAAGGTTCGGTTCGCGTAAAAGACTTCAATGGGGATGCGAACTTTGAAAAAAAAAATTATGCTGGCCACAAAAGTGATGGGAAAGATGTTTCAAGGGGTCTAACACCTGGACCCCCAGGTGGAGGAGTGGGATACATGCCAAAAGTCCCCGGGAAAAATCTGGATTTGACGCAAAGCAGCGTTTTAAGGGCAGAACTCACATTGAATGCTAAATGACAGGCCTAAAGTGCTTTAAAACATATTGCATGTGTATACATCAATCAGGTAGTGTAATTAAGGTACTGCTTCACACTGACACACAGTGACGGGTTCACTGAACAGAACAGGTATGCAGTGGCGGGTTCACTGAACAGAACAGGTATGCAGTGGTGGGTTCACAGAACAGGTATGCAGTGGCAGGTTCACTGAACAGGTATACAGTGGCGGGTTCACTGAACAGAACAGGTATACAGTGGCAGGTTCACTGAACAGAACAGGTATACAGTGGCGGGTTCACTGAACAGTACAGGTATGCAGTGGCAGGTTCACGGAACAGAACAGGTATGCAGTGGCAGGTTCACGGAACAGTACAGGTATGCAGTGGCAGGTTCACAGAACAGGTATGCAGTGGTGGGTTCACTGAACAGGTATGCAGTGGTGGGTTCACTGAACAGGCATGCAGTGGTGGGTTCACAGAACAGGTATGCAGTGGTGGGTTCACAGAACAGGTATGCAGTGGCAGGTTCACTGAACAGGTATGCAGTGGTGGGTTCACTGAACAGGTATGCAGTGGTGGGTTCACTGAACAGGTATGCAGTGGTGGGTTCACAATACAGGTATGCAGTGGTGGGTTCACAGAACAGGTATGCAGTGGCAGGTTCACTGAACAGGTATGCAGGTATCCAGTGGGCTCACTGAACAGAACAGGTATGGTGGGCTCACTGAACAGAACAGGTATGCAGCCAGGAACAAGCTAAGCCTAACTAATCTTTCCCTATGAGAGACAGTCTGCAGCAGCTCGCCCTACTCTCACTAACGCAGGCACACGAGTGAGCGTAATGGCTGCCGCTGCCTGCCTTTTATTGGGGGGGGAGTGGCTCCAGGGGCTAGTGTAGCCTAATTGGCTACACTGGGTCTGCTGACTGTGATGTAGAGGGTCAAAGTTGACCCTCATGGTGCATTATGGGGCGAACCGAACTTCCGCAAAAGTTCGCCTGCGGGACGCGAACGCGAACCACTGAAGTTCGCATGGAAACGTTCGCAGGCGAACCGTTCGGCCCAACTCTAGTTATTGTAGCCATAGATGTCTTTCAACGCAAGGAAAGCATCTAAGCCCCCTTTAAATGTAGGGTATAGAATTTGCCATAACTACTCCCTGTGGCAATGCATTCCACATCTTAATTACTCTTACCATAAAGAACCCTTTCCTAAATAAATGGCTAAAACATTTTTCCTCCAAGCGCAGATCATGTCCTCTAGTTCTTTTAGAAGGCCTAGGGACAAAAAGCTCATCCGCCAAGCTTTTATATTTCCCTCTAATTTATTTATAAGTGTTAATTAGATCCCCTCTAAGGCGTCTTTTCTCTAGACTAAATAAACCCAGTTTATCTAACCTTTCTTGGTAAGTGAGATCTTCCATCCCTTGTATCAAATTTGTTGCTCATCTCTGCACCTGCTCTAAAACTGCAACCTTTCCTGTAATGTGGTGCCCAGAACTGAATTCTATATTCCAGATGTGGTCTTGCTAAAGAGTTAAACAGGGGCAATATTATGCTAGCATCTTAAGTTTTTACTTCCCTTTTAATGCATACCAAATTTTTATTAGCTTTAGCTGCAGCGGCTTGGCATTGAATATGAAATATTTAAAGGGATACTGTAGGGTGGTCGGGGAAAAATGAGTTGGGAACATCAAACTTGGAGAAGGACTTAGGAGTACTCATCGATAACAAGTTAACTTGTTATCGATGAGTACTCCTAAGTCCTTCTCCAAGTTTGATGTTCCCAACTGTATTCCATTTATTTTGTATGTGCTAGACCAAAATGCATGACTTTACATTTTTCAACATTGAATTTCATCGGCCATTTATGTGCCCATATAGCCATCCTATCCAGATCCTGTTGCAATATGTCACTATCTTCCTGAGAGTTGATGATTCTGCACAATTTTGTATCATCTGCAAAAATAGCAACATTGCTTTCTACTGCATCTACTAGGTCATTAATAAATAAATTGAAGGGGCAACTGGTATTATTTAAAAAGGAAAAATCCGGAGGACCGGAGGTGGAGCACGACGTGATGACGTAAGGGGCGGGCTCCTACGCGCTCCACGGTCCATGGATCTTCCCCTATGAACTAGCGTGCGCAGAGAAGGAGAGTCCATACCAGCAGCGTTACCGGGGAATGACGGGACGCAACAAACGGAAAGGACAGGAGAGCATGGCGGAGAAACAAAAGACGCCGCAGCGCTCAGTGAAGGAGTTGCTCTCCAGGTCAGTAATTGAAGGCACAGCGGGAGAACTGTCAGAGAAACCTAAGCACCGAGCTGCCCCGGCCCCAACAACATCACCGCAGATGGCGGCAATGAAAAAACAGGGGAGCCTGGAGGACATATGGAAACAGCTCAAGAGTATGCCCACGAAGCAGGATATGGAGGAGCAGACAGAACAGATCCTGCAGGCAACTAAAGCTGAAATGGAGACGCTCCGTGTTAACATCCAGGAGGCAAATGGCAGAATTGGTGTGGTAGAAACCAAGATGGCGGAGATACAAGCGGAGCTATGTGAGCTGCAAAAGGTAAAAGAGAGGCAAGCCGCCATCAGCCATGCTTTGCGATATCAACTGGAAGATGTGCAAAATAGAATTAGAAGGAAAAATATAAGGATACGGGGGCTACCGGAAACGATAAAACAAGACGACCTGAGACAGAAGGTAGCAGAAATGTTTAATAAAATATTGAACAGGGCTCTCGAACACCCAGTAAAGATGGAGAGATGTCATAGAGCTCTCAGGTCCCAGCCGAAACCCGCAGACTTGCCAAGAGACGTGATATGTTGCATGCAATATTTCCAGGACAGAGAGGCCATAATGGAGGCTTCCAGACGACAGGAGAGGATCACGTATGAAGAGCATGAGATCCAATTCTTCCAGGATTTGTCTCGGAGTACCTTGTTGCAGAGGAAGGCCTTACGACCGATCCTACAAGCCTTGAGAACGGAGGGAATTACATACAAGTGGGGATTCCCGTTTAGCCTGATAATTAGGAGAGACACTAGGACTTTTGTGTTGCGGTTTCCCTCTGAATTACCTGATTTGTTCCTTTTTTTGGGGATCGAGGCGATAGAGGTACCGGACTGGAACCCAGAGATGGACATGGTAGATGGTGGCCGACGGAATCGCAAGTATTAATGAAGCAATAAGTGACTTTTCGTTTCCCTTTTTTTGTGGTTTTTCTCTTCCTTTTCTCTCCTGTGTTTTTTCATTTTTTGGACGTGAATAAGATATGGCTCTGTCATCCCACCCTTCTAAGTGTAATGATGAACTTTCCTGTTACTTGCCTCCATAATTCATATGAACCGAGGAGAAAAACACTTGGATGGGAAGGAGGGGGAGCAGAGGGAAAAGACTGGATGTATGAGAGGGACTCTTTTTTTTTGAGAAGTAGTATTGATAATTATAATTGTCTGAAGTGTATATGGGTGGGGAGGGGGGAGGGATTTGGGGAGATTTGATTAGATGGGGCCTAGCGAGGTGCGACCCGTAACTAAGTAAATACTAGTGATGGGGTGGATGACTGGGAGAGGGACGCGCCCCGCTGGGCCAAGGATATTATGGGGGGGCGTGCTGTGGGGGAGGGGGGATGGAGAGGGGGATCATGTATAGAAATGGGCCTGTGGCTACATGGTGAGAACGAAGATGAGAGAGTTGGAATACTACGCACTGGGTAGATGAGTGGTGCCCGTAGGGGGGAGATGTCAGAATTAATATATAGACATTGGAATTAAGAGGGAATGGATAGTTCTGAGGTGGAGGACGTAACGTCACGTGTCTTGTGTTGTGTAGAGACAAATGTCACATGGGAATTTATAGGATATTACTTATTGGCATATGATGGATTTTGGGGGTGAGGAGGGTGAATAATATGGGCAAATACGGAGATGGGGAGTTTTGAGAGGGGGTAGGAGGGTGATATAGGGGGAAAACGATGAATAGAGATGGGTTCATAAGTTAAAATGTAAAAGCTAATGTAAATCACAGACCAGTAGGATGTAATTGGTGGATGGGACAAATTTCTAAAGAGTAAAAGGGACAAGAAACACGAAGAGCAAAGGGTAGATTATAAATATGTGAAGTAAAGGGAATAGAGTACACATGATTGTGATTGTAAATTATATGGTGAATAATATGGAGAAGAAGCACAATGAAAATAAATGTAGTGAAATTGTGTAAAAAGTGGAGCCCCACTGACGGCAAACAATAGAGGGGGGATTGGAGAGGGTGGGGTGGGTGGTGGAGGGGAGGCGACAGGACAGGTGAAAAGAGTAATGAATATAGGAGTTTGACGTCACTGAGGTGAAATTTCTTAGAGGGTAAGGTATATAGAGAATAATGGTCAGTTGATACTTGAGATATTTAACATAAGAATGGGTGAGATAAAACACATGGGGAGTTGAAGGAGGGGGGGTGTAATTGAAATGGGGGAATCTTAAGGGTGTTGGATAGAAACTGTGCACGGGGGACGGGGAGAGATGAGGGAGGAGGGATTTAAAATAGTTAAAACAAACCGAAGAACTAGACATAATGGAGGTAAAATCATCCCAATACAGAGGTTATAGATAGAAATAATAAAATAGAAATAAGAGGTATAATGATGAATATAGGAGGAGAATAAACATTTGGGAGGAGAGGGAAGGGGGAGGAGAGGGAAGATAGCCCCGAGATATCTTTCCCCTTAGGAAGATGAGTATATGGGATATGGGCTGACGGGCGATGGATAGTAAAGAGGGGAGGTCTGACCATTGGTGGGGGATGGGTGGGGGTGGAGTCTTTCGCCCCCCAGTTTCCCCATGGCCCCCCCTGCTGGGGGACCCTCTCGCCCGGCATGCTCTCCCCCTCTTTCCTTTTCTTTCCGCCTCTTCCCTTCCCCCCTCCCTCACTTTAGTTCCCCCTCCCCCTTGGGTTTTTTTTTTTTTTTTTTTTTCCCTCGCTCTTTGGTAGTAACCTCTCCTTCCTAACAGAGAGAGTGGAGGCAGGGGTAGAAATGGGGGGAAGGGATATGGACCGGGAGATGGAGCGTCCCTTATGGTCGAAACGGTACTTCATCTCTAAGGGTAGGAATACCATGTATTGGGCCCAGGAGAAACTGGACCCGGGTAGGGAATTTGTAAACCCAATGAACCTAGACTTGAGGTTCTGTGGAAGGGATCCACAAGAAAAAATAAGGGAGTATGATGGTAACTGGATGGTAAGTATGACTGGGATGAATGGAGGGGAAGGATGTTGTCTGTGCGCACATGAAGATAGCGGCCTGGTCGGGGAGGAGGGGGGGACCCTAAGTTAGATGAAACAGCTTAAATGTATGTCCCTAAATGTGCGAGGTCTTAATATACCAGAAAAAAGGATGAACCTAATGAGAGAGTTATACTCTCAGCAGATCCAATTAGCCTTTATACAAGAGACACATTTCAAAGGACCCTCACACCCTAAACTAACTAACTGGAGATTCCCCCAGGCCTTCTATAGTTCTTTAGAGGACTCAAAAAAGAAAGGCGTTGCAATTATAGTATCCAGAGAGGTTAGCACAGAAAACATAAGTGTACGTAGAGATCCAGGGGGAAGATATGTATTGGTGAAGGGGTTATTTAATCAACATAAGCTCACCTTAGGTGCAATCTATGCTCCAAATATAAAACAGATTAGTTTTCTGGAAACATTTCTGGAGGAGATGGAGAGCTTTGCAGAAGGATCAGTGATCCTGGGAGGGGATTTTAATGTCACGCTGGACCCACAGATAGCTAATTCAACTGGGAAAACATTTTTGCCATATAGAATGATTAAAAAGGGTAAGTATCTCCTTCAAAAAAAACAACTTGTAGATGTGTGGCGGATCCACCACCCCACTGAGCGGGATTACACCTTTTACTCCCCTCCATATGGGTCCTACTCACGGATAGATATGTTTTTGGTATCACATAATCTCCTATCAGACTCATTGGAGACAAAAATCGGAGTAGCAACAACGTCGGACCATGCACCGATTTATCTGGAGGTAAGTATGGAGGTGAATAGGAGGAGAACTTGTACTTGGAGATTGAATACCTCCATTATACAAAGGGAGGAGATTAGGGGAAAGATTGAGGAGAGCATCCAGAGATATTATGAAATTAATGATAATGGGGAGGTCCCGTATACAACCCTTTGGGAAGCACATAAATGTGTTATTAGGGGCATTCTGATCCAGGAGGGGAGTAGACTAAAACGAGAAGGAGAAAAAACCAAGAGAGATCTGCTAAATAATATAGCACGGTTAGAAAGACAACATAAAATGACATTGAATAGGGACACCCTGGGAGAACTCACAGCAGAAAGAGAAAAACTGAAAAATCTATTATTGGGGAAAGCAAAATATATAGTCCAGAGGTGTAAAAGGAATTATTATGAAAATGGGAATAAAGGAGGGAAATTACTAGCGAGGGCCCTGAGGAATCAACAGATGTCGAACTATGTCCCCTATATTACAGACTCCGCCTCCAGGAAACATATCAGAAGTGAATCCATAGCCAGAGTGTTTAGGGAGTATTACGATGCATTATATGGACTACCTGAGAGTGAGACACAGAAGGGAGGAGCTCAAAGAAGGAGGAAAATAAAGGATTATATAGAAACATCGGGGATGCCAGTTATCTCTCAGGAGGACAAAGAAGAATTAGATAGCCCAATTCAGGAGGAGGAAGTGCGGCAGGCGATTAAGCAAAGCCCAATGGGGAAAGCCCCAGGACCGGATGGCTTCGGAATTGAATATTATAGGCAATTTAGTGGGACATTGATCCCACATTTAACAAGAACACTAGGGGCATTGGCGGAGAGAGGGGGCAGCGGGGAGAGATTGGGTAGAGATACTCTGGAATCCCATATTACAGTAATACATAAAAAAGATAAAGATCCATCGAAGTGTGCAAGCTATAGACCGATATCGCTCTTGAATATGGATTTGAAGATACTGGCAAGAATACTTGCTAGACGGATGTCACAAGTGATCCCTGACCTGGTGCATAATGATCAGACAGGGTTTATACCAGGAAGGGAAGCACGCGACAACACTATAAGAACACTGATTTTGACCAGATATGCGAGAACCCAGTCCATCCCTGTCATGTGCCTCTCGACGGATGCCGAGAAGGCTTTTGACAGGGTGGACTGGGACTTTATTAGAGCGGTATTAGAGTATATAGGTCTTGGAGAGAAGATGAGGACTAATATAATGGCATTATACTCATCCCCCACGGCAAAGATTAAAATAAATGGAGTTCTATCAGAGCCCTTAGAAATAAGAAATGGGACAAGACAGGGCTGCCCTCTCTCTCCGCTAATATTCGCATTGACACTGGAACCATTGCTAAGACATATAAGGGAGAATAAGGATATAACAGGGATTGAAGTAGATAAGGGTGAATATAAAATAGCCGCATATGCGGACGATCTTCTGTTCTTTTTGACTAGACCCAGAATTGCATTGCCCTGTTTGTTGGTGGAATTTAAAAAATATGGAGGTTATCCAACTTTAAAGTAAACTGGGACAAGTGCGAAGCCCTGGGGGTCTCAATGAAGACAGAGGAAATTGAGGGCATCAAGGAAAATTTCCCAATTAGATGGGTCCCTAGGACACTAACATATCTGGGGGTTAAAATTGCGACAGATTTTGGAGACATAGTCCACCATAACTATAAAACTATGAGTAAAGAAATAGCTAAAGACCTACAGAAGTGGAATAGACCAGAATTTACGTGGCTGGGAAGGGTGAGTATTTTAAAAATGAATGTATTGCCAAGGCTACTGTATATGTTCCAAACTCTCCCAATAGCAGTACCAATGTCATTTTTTCAAAACTTAAGAGGGGAGTTTATGAGGTTTATGTGGAGGGCCAGACCCCCTAGAGTAAGTTATAAGCTCCTGACACAGCCCAGGCAGAGAGGTGGATTGGCGGTTCCAGATCCGTGTCTATATTATACGGCCGCTATTCTAAATAGAATTGTGGACTGGCACAGGTCGCCTCAGACCAAGAGGTGGGTAGATCTCGAACAGAGCCTAGAAAATATACCATTGAAGAACATCCCGTGGCTGGGGGGAAGTTTTAAACCTGTACACCCAGCTAGCGAGCTGCTGAGACATACTTTGAAAACCTGGTATAGATATAATAAACGAATGGGGCTCACGGTGTATCCCTCTCCCCTGTTACCTTTACTGGACAACCCAGGATTTATACCTGGAATGCAAAAAAAGGCATGCCAACAGTGGAGGGGACCAAAAGGAATACAGGCACAGATGCTAATAGAGGGAGGGAAGTGGAAGACACTACAGGAGATAGAAAGAGACCTACAGAAGGGTAGGCTGGACTATTGGACACTGGTACAGTTTAGGTCATTCCTGAGCACACAGGGCACAAAGTTGGAACTATCAAGGAAGAGGACACGGTTCGAGGACCTATGTGGAGGGGAGACCAATCTGAAAGGTAGCTTGTCCCAGATATACACCTTGCTAAACAGTAAGGGAGACCTTACTACAATAATTAGAGATAAATGGCAGAGGGAATTACAGAGAGAATTTTCTGACTCTCAATGGGGGAGGTTAATATTGTGGGCACACAAGTCATCTATATCAGTGAGAATTCAGGAGACAGGTTTTAAAATACTAACGAGATGGTATTACACTCCAGAGAGAATAGGGAAGATTTTCCAGGGGGCAGATGTGACCTGTTGGAGGTGCCGGAAGGAAATAGGATCATTGACTCATATATTTTGGAGTTGTCAAAATATTAGACCATTTTGGGAAGAAGTTAGTAAGGTAATGAGAGAGTTAGTGGACTACGACCCCCCGGACGATCCAAGTTTCTTCCTCTTACACTGTAACGATTTTAGTGTTAGAAAGTATAAAAGATCATTGATGCGCCATTTGATAGACGCAGCAAGAGTGCTGATAGGGAGGCATTGGAAATCAACGACCCCTCCCACGATTGTGGAATGGCTTGGGGAAATCGCCTATATATATAGAATGGAATTATTGACATATGCCCTACATGGAACAGAAGAACTGGGAGATGAGATATGGGTAAAATGGAGTGGATTTACTGAAACAGAAAGATATAGAGAAATTCTGAGAGATGGAAATTAACTAAAGGGGAGGCTGAGACAGGAGGGGACAGTTGAGTGAAAATGGGGAGGGGTTCCCTCCCACCAATCCGACCTAGAGGGCCGACCCCTAATGTCATCTGGGGGATTCTGAATGGACGGACAGACAAGTATGAATGAGGAACGAAAGGAGATGGAAGAATGGTAGGAGTGAGAATGGATACCCTCCTTTGTCCCCCCCCCCCTCCCCGTGAGTCCCTTATTATTTCTATTGTTTTTTTTTCTCCCTCTCCCTTTTTCTTTTTTTTTCTTCTTCCCTTCCTCTCCTCCCCCTCTGGATATGGTACTTCAGGGATAAGAAAGAACTTTATAGTAAATAGAAAGTGGGATGCCCTTAATGGATAGATACAACATAAGCGTAGGTAGGAGGAACACGGAGGGAATAGGGGGGAAATTATATTGCCTTTGGGGGACGACTTGATTCGGGGGGGGGTTATGGGGATGTGGGGTGGGGTGGGGGGATATGGAAGGGAGGTGACTAATATGTATTTTCCTTGGAATATGTGTTGATTTGGTTATTTAAAGGATGTGGAAGTATGGGATATGGAATATATAATGTGTATTGTATTGATTATAATAATGAATTTGATAAATAAAGAATATATAAAAAAAATAAATAAATTGAAGAGCACTGGACCCAGTACAGACCCCTATGGGACCCCACTGCTAACAGTCTCCCATTTTGAGTATGATCCATTGACCACAACTCTTTGTTTTCTGTCCATTAGCCAGTTCCCTATCCATGCACACAGACTCTTCCCCGGTCTTTGCATCCTCAACTTTTGCACCAGACTTTTGTGAGGAACAGTGTCGAAGGCCTTAGCAAAGTCCAAGTATATCACATCTACAGCATTCCCAATATCCATATTAGCATTCACTACCTCATAAAAGCTGAGCATGATAGTCAAACAGGACCTGTCTTTAGTAAACCCATGCTGATGCTGAAAAATAAGATTATTTTCTACTATGAAGTCATATAGTATTTCTTAGAAACCCCTCAAATAGTTTGCATACGACTGATGTTAAGCTTACTGGTCTATAATTCCCTGGATCTGATTTTATGCCCATCCTAAATAATGGGAAAATGTGGGCTGTACGTCAATCTACTGGGACTCTGCCAGTTGAAAGAGAGTCACAAAAGATAAGATAAATGGGTTTATCTATGACTGAACTTAAAGAGACTCTGAAGCGAGAATAAATCTCGCTTCAGAGCTCATAAATAGCAGGGGCACGTGTGCCCCTGCTAAACCGCCGCTATAGCGCGGCTTAACGGGGTCCCTTCACCCCCAAAACGACCACTGCGACACTTGGTCGCAGATTTGGTCGTGATTTATTGCTTCCTGGAGGCAGGGCTAACGGCTGCAGCCCTGCCCCCAGTCGCGTCTGTCAGCGGCGCATCGCCGCCTCTCCCCCGCCCCTCTCAGTGAAGGAAGACTGAGAGGGGCGGGGGAGAGGCGGAGATACGCGCTGACAGACGCGCGTGGGGCAGGGCTGCGGCGGCTAGCCCTGCCCCAACCAGGAAGCGCTCCCCGGGTGTATCGAGGGGGATTTGGGGGTGAAGGGACCCCCGTTAAGCCGCGCTATAGCGGCGTTTTAGCAGGGGCACACGTGCCCCTGCTATTTATGAGGTCTGAAGCAAGATTTATTCTCGCTTCAGACTCTCTTTAATTCTCTTAGGACCTGAGGATGCATTCCATCCTGATCAGGTGCTGTGTCTATTTTTAATTTATTTAGTCTCACCTTCACTTCTTCCTGCATTAAGTATTTAATATTATAATTGGAAGATTGAGACTCTTCTGCATCTGTAATTTGCAACAGTGATGTTTCCCTTGTGAAGACAGAAGCAAAGAAAGCATTTAATAACTCTGCCTTACCTTGGTCATCCACCATTAAGTTCCCACCCTCATCCATTAGGAGTCCAATACAGTCAACCTCTCTTTTTTTAGAGTTGATGTACTTGTAACACTTCTTTGGGTTAAATTTGATATCCCTAGTGATTTGATTTTCAGCTTCAATCTTTTTGCCAGCCTAATTTCTTTTTTACAGCTTTTATTGCACTCCTGCAGCCTCGGTCCCTTCCTGTTTTAGGACCTTATAGGCATTCTTTTTTAACTCCATTTTATCTCTAACCTTTCTATTCATCCATAGAGGCATTTTTTTATTCCTAGACGTTTTGTTTCCATATGGGATATATATACTACAATATTGATTGAGAATAAGTTTAAAAGCTTGCCATTTCCCTTCCGTGTCCTCCCCTTGCAGAACATAATCCCAGTTCACCAAACTTAGTGCCTGCCTGAGTTGATTGAATTTTTCTTTTCAAAAATTCATATTTTTTGTGGTCCCGCTGCCCCGTGGCCTATCAGTCACCAGATCAAATGTTATCATGTTGTGATCACTATTTCCCAAATGTTCTTGAACCCGCACATTTGATACATGATCTGGTAAATTTGAATGATCAAATCCAGTAACGCATTCCCCACATTCTGGGCTACTTGAAGTTTTACCAACCTCCTTACTCTTTACACTGTAACAGATCCTACCGGCACACCCTGATCTACCTGATAATAATCAGGATAGTGATTTGGGTCCCTACCCTTGCTTACTAACCTAAATAATCCTATAACAGAACTAGGTACTCTACCCTTTTCCACCAAATAAGGCTTACCTTACTCCACTTTTGGTTTAAGAGTAAGACAGTTATCTCTACACCTGCTCAATATTAGGTGATTCTAGTTTTACTATTAGATTTGTTAACTTCTCACTTTCTGTTTCATACATTGATGGTTATGCTATATAACTTTTTATCTCCTTTTTACCTTTGATAATTTGGAATTGATGTGACCTATTAATCTGTGATACATAGAATATACATTCATCCATGTGTTTATTTCTGCTGTAAAATGTTAAAATCAATAAAAAATACTATTGACAAAAAAAATAGTGGTCGCATAATTTATGCCCTTTATGTCAGCTGCAATCTTCTCCTTTTGTGGGCAGGAAGTCAGCTTGCTATAACACTTATTCTTCAGTAAATACCTTTCTTCAGGTTGTGCATCTGAAACAAAAGCAGGGCTGGGGTTTGGCATGTTGGGTTCTACAGCTTTGTTTAGCAGCTCTCCATTAGAGATGGCTCGAGTGGTTCGCCGGAGAACTTGTTCATGCGAACTTAGCTGGTTCAAGTTTGCGGTGAACCACGAACACTTAGCGAGTTGGACCCGCCCCCTATACTACATCATTGGGCTAAACTTTGACCTTCTACATCACAGTCAGGAGATACATGGCAGCCAATCAGGCTGCACTCCCTCCTGGAGCCCCCCCCCTTATAAAAGGCAGCAGCATCGGCCATGTTCTCACTCTGTGTGCTGCTGTATTAGTGAGAGAAGAGAGAGACATTGTAGAGATAGGGAAAGCGATAGTTAGGAGGTCTGTTAGCTTGCTCCTTGCTGATATTTCTTGATGAAAAGCACCCCAAAACAGCTCTTTTGAGAGCTAATGTTCTTCCGATGTGTTTTTTTGTGTGTGTGTGTGTGCCACTGACACTGCACATACAGCCCTGTCTGTCACAGCTGGCCCTTGCTAATTGCTATACTGTGCCAGGCCCAGCACATTCAGTGCATACCTTTCACTGCCTCTGTGTGACTGCACTTTGCATTATAAAATACCACCACCAGCCAATGCATACCTTTTCCCTGCACCTGTGTGACTGCACAATTGTATTATAGCAGCAGTCAGTGCATACCTTTTCACTGCACCAGTGTAACTGCACATTGTATTATACCACCAGCAGTCACTGCATACCTTTTCACAGCACCTGTGTGACTGCACATTGTATACCAGCAGTCACTGCATACCTTTTCACTGCACCTGTGTGACTGCATAATTGTATTATAGCAGCAGTCAGTGCATACCTTTTCACTGCACCTGTGTAACGGGACATTGTATTATACCACCAGCAGTCAGGTCAAAAAGTGTTCAGTACCTCACCTTTATCAAAATGAATGAGGCATAGATCCCGAAGGGCTACTGCCTGCCCGAAGACTAAGTCAGTCCCCTCACACAGCATCCCTGCCTGCATGCCGTGTGACTGCCTGCCTCAAGACTAAGTCAGTCCCCACACAGCATCTCTGCCTGCAGGTCGCTTGACTGCCTTCTCCGCCACCACCAACAGGGTCCAGGACTCCAGGTGGATTTCTGAACTTTTATTGCTGCTGCTGCTAGCAGCGGCTGCTAACAAACATAATGATAATTTTTCTGGCTGCACTGCGGCTGCAACAACAAAACAAAAGGCATGTACATGTGTCAATTCCCCTTCGTGATCGCTACCTTGCCGCGTGAAGGGGCTTGCGTATCACAATGAAGCAATGACCTATATGAGTGTGTTGGGGCGGGGCACACCCAAGATAATAAGGTTCTTGCTTCATTGTGGACAGACCAAATTCGATCAGCTGGACAGTCGTTGTTCTGTCATTCAGCTACCTCAGCCCGACCATATGGGCTTGAAAACCGCCATCGCCTGCACTCTCGCCATTGTGCGCACCAGTCCAGCACGGCCATCACAGCTGTTTGTGGTGCGTTACACAGCGAGTTTGGTCTGTCAGTGTGAAGCAGTACACTACTTACACTAACTGCTGATCCATGTATACACACGGAAGATGTTTTCAAGCACTTTAGGCCTCCAATTTAGCAATGTAATATGATTTCTGCCTTTTAGGGATTATAACCCAGCTGTGCGTCAAATCTGTAATTTTCCCCGGGACTTTTGGCATGTATCCCACTCCGCCATGCCCCTATCCAGGTGTTAGACCCCTTGAAACATCTTTTCCATCACTTTTGTGGCCAGAAACAGTGTTTGTAGTTTTTCAAGTTCGCCTGCCCATTGAAGTCTTTTACAGTTCGCAAAGTTTGCAGGTTTGCAAATTTTTTTGGAAGTTCGAGGTTTGCGAACCAAAAATTGGAGGTTAGAGCGACCTCTACTCTCCATTGTGGGGGTCATTAGTTACTACCTTTTCAGTGAGGAAGTAGGAGGCTGGTTACAATTTCTCACCTTTGCTAGGAGCAGTCCTCACGAAACCATGCCATAATGAAAAGTGATATAGAGAATCACAGTTCTCAGCAAATTGTCTTTCTTTTGAAGCAGTTAGCTAGGTTTGCCTGCTCACTTCTCTTGCTAGGTTTGCCTGCTGCAGTGAAGAAAGCAGCTTTCAAAGAGCAACAATGAGAAGAAGAGCACACCAAGAGCCCAATATAGTGTAGTATGTACTGGTAATGGAAGATGTATATAGTAATTCAAAATGTAATACTCACAAACCAGGGTTACCATTAGGCAACCACTGTCAAGGCAGGTGGGGAGATTGTCCTGACCCCACTCAGGATTAAGAAGTTGCTCTCTGTAGTAGAAGAAGGAAGTGGGTATCTGGCCTGGTAATAATGCATATACCCTGCAAAGCCAGTTAATCTAATCTGCAGACTTTATATTTAGAAGTTTAAGGTGTGTGTGTGAGTGTGTGAGTGTGTGAGTGTGTGAGTGTGTGAGTGTGAGTGTGTGTGTGTGTGTGTGTGTGTGTGTGTATGGATGAATTTAGGCCAAGGCCTCCTAGGCCATGACCTAGGGCACCACAGCAGCAAGGGCACCAAAGCAGTAGGCTCAACTGGTGCAGCATTTGCAAACTTGCAAATACAGCAATGCAGAAAGATCAGACAAGCAGTACCGCTACGCGTATTTTATGCCCACTACGCGTATTTAAAATGTGTACTACGAATGCGTTACTCGCGTCTATTTTTCTGCGTACGATTCTATGCTTACAAAATTACGTATTGGAAAGGGGAATGTACATAAAGAAGAGTTCCAGGTATAAGCATTTAAAGAGGATTAATGCGGACATTTTTCTGCATTAGGGCATAAGCCCCCGCATACAATACGCTTTGCAATACACGTAATTGCGTATTTTAACACGTAGTCTACGAAATGCATACAAAGCAAATATTTTATTTCGAAGCCGTAGTTTGATGGCGAAGCATAATTGGGTAAAACTACGCGTAGTTCCAGCGTAGCAAAGTTGGTTGACTACGACCATCCCTGCCCTGTATCAAAGAGCCATAGGAAGGAACAAAAAAACAAAACATAACAGAAAACTAGATTGATTATATTGGTGATATTGCTGTTGCAGAATGCTCAATATAACTTCATGTGATACAGTATACAATGATCTGATTAACTAAAGGCCCTTTTTAGTGAACACTTTGCTTTTAAACAATTGGTTTTAACCACTTAAAGAGAGTCTGAAGCAAGAATAAATCTTGCTTCAGACCTCATAGATAGCAGGGGCATGTGTGCCCCTGCTAAACTGCCGCTATCCCGTGGCTTAACAGGGGTCCCTGATCCCCCAAATCCCCTCCGTAATGCGGGGGAGCACTTCCTGGTTGGGGCAGGGCAAACCGCTGCAGCCCTGCCCCACACGCGTCTGTCAGCGCGTATCTTCGCCTCTCCCCCGCCCCTCTCAGTCTTCCTTCACTGAGAGGGGCGGGGGAGAGGCAGCGATGCGCCGCTGACAGACGCGACTGGAGGCAGGGCTGCAGCCATTAGCCCTGCCTCCAGAAGCGACCAAGTCTGCGACCAAGTGTCGCAGTGGGGGGTTTGGGGGTCAAGGGACCCCCGTTTAGCGGCGCTATTGCGGCGGTTTAGCAGGGGCACACGTGCCCCTGCTAACTATGAGCTCTGAAGCGAGATTTATTCTCGCTTCAGAGTCTCTTTAAGGCATAGGGATTTATGGTACAGGAAAGGCATGTTTATTAGTTAAAAAATATTCTTTATAAGTGAAACTATATAGGCAGATTAATTTGAGAAGCACACAGAAGAGCTGTAGGATCTGCAGGGGTTTACATAATGTTATTCTTTAAAGAAATATTTGTGCACATGTGCACAGATGCATCCGACAGCTTTCTTGAGAAGGCTCGTGAAGATCTTCTGAAGCGCTGATAAACATGAAAACCTCTCACAACACACCAGGATTGCACCTATAAAAAAAAAGAAAATGAAATAAAATTGCCTTAGGCAAGTAGCTTCAAAGGTGCAATGTCTTTTGAAAAAATACTTGGCTTTAATAAATGTGCCTTATATGTTCAGTCATGTATGTGTTTCTATGTCATATTCTGTGTGATGATATGTATTTTTGAGTGCTGTGCATTTAGATTTCTATTTTAACAATATGGAGTAGATTCTAAAAGTTGTTTTATAAAAACAAATAAATATTTTAAAGAATCAACGTGGCAGTCAGAAGAAATATTCTTGATGCATATGACCCAGATCTGATAAAGTCTCAAGTCTGCATATTTTTATTATGAAATGCATTTGTCATAGCTTTTTCTTTTTTAAGATACCAGTGATGTGAAAAACTATTTGCCCCCTTCCTGATTTCCTATTCTTTTGCATGTTTGTCACACTTAAATGTTTCTGCTCATCAAAAACCGTTAACTATTAGTCAAAGATAACATAATTGAACACAAAATGCAGTTTTAAATGATGGTTTTTATTATTTAGTGATAAAAAAAACTCCAAACCTACATGGCCCTGTGTGAAAAAGTGATTGCCCCCCTTTTTAAAAAATAACTTAACTGTGGTTTATCACACCTGAGTTCAATTTCTGTAGTCACCCCCAGGCCTGATTACTGCCACACCTGTTTCAACCAAGAAATCACTTAAATAGGAGCTATCTGACACAGAGAAGTAGACCAAAAGCACCGCAAAAGCTAGACATCATGCCAAGATCTAAAGAAATTCAGGAACAGATGAGAACAAAAGTAATTGAGGTCTATCAGTCTGGTAAAGGTTATAACAATTATCCAAAACACACCAGCAAATCCACCTCTGAGTGGCTGAAGAAAAACAAAATGAAGACTTTGGAGTGGCCTAGTCAAAGTCCTGACCTGAATCCTATTGAGATGTTGTGGCATGACCTTAAAAAGGCAGTTCATGCTAGAAAACCCTCAAATAAAGCTGAATTACAACAATTCTGCAAAGATGAGTGGGCCAAAATTCCTCCAAAACGCTGTAAAAGACTCGTTGCAAGTTATCACAAACGCTTGATTGCAGTTATTGCTGCTAAGGGTTGCCCAACCAGTTATTAGGTTCAGGGGGCAATTTCTTTTCCACACAGAGCTGTCTCACTCTTCAGCTTTCTGTGCTGGGGGGGCTGGGGGCCTGGAGCTGCGGCTACGAGTGGCTGGCTGGAGGAGTCGGACACAGTCCTCCCCTGTGCTGCTGTGCCTGAGGTGTCGTCGGAGTGAGCTGTCTCACTCTTCAGCTTTCTGTGCTGGGGGGGCTGGGGGCCTGGAGCTGCGGCTACGTGTGGCTGGCTGGCTGTCCTGGCTGGAGGAGTCGGACACTCTGGGGGCTGGGAGTCGGAGATGCCACCTATAGCTGCTTGCTGCTGTGGAGGAGGAGGAGGTGTAGGACTGAGGAGACAGGAGGATAGAGGAGGTCGGGTCCAGGTTGCCAGAGGAGAAGGTGGTTTTTATAAATTTTGTTTCTGTACTTCTTCTCCCTTCTTTTCACTGAGTTACTCACACTTTGCTGCCTGCCTGCTACTGCTGTCAAATTCAATTCTCTGCCCAGGCCAGTGCCCTCTGAGGTTTTTTTTGTGTGATAATCATCCCCATTCTGACCCTGGCCTGAGGGGGAACGTTTTTTCTTCTTGTGGTGTGAATGGCGGCAGGGGAGGGGGGAGGCAGGCAGTTAGGCACTGTCAAACAGGTAGTTGGAGGGGGGGTAGGTGTCAGACAAGTAGTTTGTATGGTGGGTGGGCAGGAGTGGGGTTAGGCATCACCAGGTAGGTAGGTTTGTGTGTGTGTGTGTGTGTGTGGGGGGGGGGGGGGGGGGGGGTTGTTTAAAGGAGTTATCAGGCATTTTTAATGAAATAAGTGCTACTTACCCGGGCTTCCTCCAGCCCCACACTCCCAGCATGTCCCTCGCCGCAGCGCTGCAGTCAGCCATTCGCTGCCGCTGCCTCCCAGTCCCCAGCGATGGCACAAATCCGACCTGGATGTCGGCCTGTACTGCGCCTGTGCGAGCAGCACTGTCAATCCCCGCCACGTGGACCGGAAGTGTACTGCGCAGGCGCAGTAGTTCTGCGTCTGCACAGTACGCTCTGGTCCATGTGGCGGTGATTGACAGCGCCGCTCGCACAGGCGCAGTTGGCCTGACGTCATCGCCGGGGGCTGGGAGGCAGCGGCAGCGAACAGCTGACTGCAGAGCTGCGGCAAGGGACATGCTGGGAGCTTGGGGCTGGACGAGCCCTGGGTAAGTAGCACTTATTTTCATTAAAAAAAAGAAGCCTGAAAACTCCTTTAAGGTTAGGCATCAGACACAGACAGGTAGATTGTGCGGAGAAATGGGGTTAGGCATCAGGTACATTGTGTGTGTGTGTGTGTGTGTGTATGGGGTGTGTGTGTGTGACTGGGGCTGTTAGTCATCACAATTTGAAGATTTGCACACAAGATATGGCTTTGGGCTGGGGATGCCGTGAAATGGGCCTCTAGTTTGTGTTGTCCCCCCAGGCCAAAAGGTCCCAGTCCTCCCCTGCTGAATACTGATTTGCGAAAAAGAAAAAAAAATATAGGCTACTAGAAGCAGTCAACATTCTACTCCTCTATAGAGACAGATTTTGGAGGGCACATTTATTTTGTGGTACGCATGTGCCACTAAATCTCTGAGAACAAACAGATCCCTATGCCACTTAAAGAACAACTGTAGTGAGAAGAATATGAAGGCTGCCATATTTATTTCCTCTTAAACAATACCATTTGCCTGGCCACCATACTGATCTATTTGGCTGCAGTAGTGTCTGCATAACACCAGAAACAAACATGCAGCTAATCCAGTCAGATCTTACAATAATGACAGATATACTTGATCATTATATGCTTGTTCAGGGTCTGTGGCTAATAGTATTAGAGGCAGAGGATGAGCAGGTTACCCAGGCAACTGGTATTACTTATAAGGAAATAAATATGGCAGCCTCCATATGCCTCTCACTTCAGTTGTCCTTTAAAGGGGCAGTTTAGTGAATATTATGCCTTACCATTAACCCCATATCAGTTGTTTAATATGGAAAGCATACATTTCTCCATAGACCTTGTGTTAAAAAAAAAGTAGATAATAACTCTGCTTTTCAAGAGAGCTGAGCTGCGTCATTACCATGCTCTATGCGACGGACTTCACTGATAGTAGCAAACACACCAGCTGATTTATAAAGGCTGGCTCACACACTACAGAACTAGCTAAGTAAATAGATAAAACAGGCTGCTAATTAGTTACGTACTTAGCAGCCTGTTTGTTTATTTACTTAGCTTGTAACAAAAGTAGCGGTGTGATATAAATGTTATTTGTCTTTAAAGGAGATATCAGGGAAAATTAGTAAAATGAGGTTTCTCCAGCCCCTTGCAGTAGACTGCCCCACGCCGACCGCTCTGCTCCCCGCCCGGTCTCACTGCACGGTGCAGATGCCAACCGTGGGTCGGCCTTCCTGCGCCTGCACGAGCCGCCGCTGTCAATGATCGCCACGTGGTCCACGGCGCACTGTGCAGGTGAAGTAGTTGTGCAGCAAGACCGGGACAGCGGCGGGGAGCAGAGCGGTTGGCGTGGGACAGTCTGCTGCAAGGGGCTGGAGAAAGCGCCAGGTGAGTAAACCTCATTTTACTAATTTTCCCTGATAACTCCTTTTAAGGGCTCTGTGCGAAGACAGTAGCGCATGTTTGTGAGGACCAGCTTTCATCCAGTGGAATATCTATAAAGAAGTGAATGCAGTCTCCTGCAATGATGTGATGTTTAGCAGGAAAAATCGTTGAGTACACTATGTTTAACTCACAAAGTTTCCACTTTTCAGCTGTAAACTGTCCACGCTGCTTTTGGACCTCAATGGAGAAATCTGGCTAAAATGAGAGCATTGTATGTATTTTTGATATTTGATTTCACCCTTTCTTCTTGCTGGTGTCTCTATCCCAGTAATTCAGGTAATTCAGGACTTTAAGGCAGGGAATACACTTGTCTTTCAGTTTTCTGTGCTCATTTTTCTGCATACTTGTTCTGCACACCAAGTGTGTTTCTATGCAGGAAAATGAGCACGTATTTTTCACAGCAGCTGATGTGCAGAGTCATTATGCAGAATGTATTTTTTTTTCTGCACGCAAAAACATACTAAGTGTGAAGTAACCCATAGATAAACAGGAGTTCTCAGTTTTTCTGTGTAGAAAATGTGCACAAAAACAATCAAGTGTATTCCCTGCCTGAATATGAAGGCGCCCTGCCGTGCTCGAGGTATAGTTGGTTTAGGGGAGATCCGATCGGCTCTTTCTATTTTAAACACAAAGTCCCAAAGGATCAGCACCACACAGAGTAAATATAGCCCAAATACATTATTAAATCATACAAAAAGGTGACAGCAATTACAGCCTGCTTTTTCAGCCTAAGAGGGATTTATCAGGTTGCTTCTATGTCAAATGAAGCAACTTGATAAAAGCCTTCTAGGCTGAAACAGCGGGCTGTCATCGCTGTCACCTTTTTGTAGGACTTAATAAAGCATTTGAGCAATAGAGATGGCTCGAACCTCAGATTTTGGGTACGCGGACCATGGATGCGAACTTCCGCAAAAGTCTGAGTTCGCGCGAACCGGGCAAACAGCAATAGAATTCAATGGGCAGGCAAACTTTAAAACCTACAAAGACTTTTTCTGGCCACAAAAGTGCTGGAAAACTTGTTTCAAGGGGTCTAACACCTGGACTGTGGCTGCATGCTGGAGTGGGATACATGCCGAAAGTCCCTGGGAAAATTACGTATTTGACGCAGAGCATAAAGTGCTTGAAAACATGTTGCGTGTGTATACAGGAATCAGCAGGAGTGTAAGTAGTGTACTGCTTCACATTTACAGACCAAATTCATGGTTTAATGCTCTGCCGCAAACCGCCGCAAAGGGTTGTCATTAGTTGACACTCCTAGAACATAAACTGTCAGTCCTCTGGGCAGCAATGCCTCGTGCGCATGTTAGCGATAGTGCAGGCCATGAAGATGAAAATTAAAAAATACATTTTTCTTTTGATTGATTGAAAATTGAAGAGTTATTTATCGAATTGTACACTGTTTTTTTTTTCCTGATATGTTACTTTGATAACTGTGGTAATTCCAGAGCTAATACCTGCCGACGAGAGCTGACCTGTACGGTGCCATAAATAACTTCTGCTGTGTACAGACACCTGTGCCTTCTCAAGTTGTAGTATCTGTTTTAATAAAGGTGGCCACTAACGGTCCAATTTCTGCGAAAAATCGTTCAAGCGATCAGAAATTCTGATCCGATTGGTTGAAAATAATCTCAGTTGATGGGCACAATCAATTATGAACGATTTTTAAAAAAATCGTCCCGACTGGATTTTTGTCAAACCAAAATTTGGATTTTCTTGTTGGTTGTGATTGATAGGAAGCAAAGCTTGGTTCGTTGATGGTGTAGTGAACGATTTTTCGTCCGATCAGAATTTCTGATCTCTCAAACAATTTTTCACTAAAAATTGGACAGTAAGTGGCCACCTTAAGTTTCAGGGAAAGGTAGGTTATTGAAACAAAATTATTTTGAAAGTCATTTGTGGATAGATTTGTTATTTATAGCAAAGTAAGAAATACAAATTTATTTATAAAAAAAAA
Organism: Hyperolius riggenbachi; assembly: GCF_040937935.1. Lineage (NCBI taxonomy): Eukaryota > Metazoa > Chordata > Amphibia > Anura > Hyperoliidae > Hyperolius > Hyperolius riggenbachi. The sequence continues at coordinate 163,495,562 of NC_090656.1, read as the reverse complement.
ATTAAAGGTAATAAATAATTCTAATTTCAATGATGATTAAAAAAAAAAGTACACAAAGTCAGCAGGTGTCAGGCTGGCAGCTGCAGGCCTGTCTGCTATTCGTGGTGGGGGTGGTTTCACCCAACTTCAAAACCCAACCCAAATGGAAAGGGCCCGGCATTGGTGGGGCCGGGGCCAACCATGCAGATTTTATGGGGATGGACCACACTGTCACCAAACGCGACTGGGTGGATTTCTTCCTGCTCTCCCACCATCTCAGGCAAGGATGTGGCATTCCCACTCACTACATATGTGTAATGAACACTGCAAACCTCAGCCCTGACCATCTACAAAGAGTGACTATCAAATTGTGCCACGTGTACTGGAACTGGCGCAGGACCATCCGAGTGGCCACACCCTGCAAAATATGCCCACCACAAGCTGGCTTTCCTGTCCGGGCAGTTCCTTCACCATGAGCCTTACATTCAGCTGTGTGAAAAGCTCATCTTTCTTTAAGCATTGGCAACAATGAGCATCGTTTTTTGCCCACTGCCCACAAAATAACCTTGCTACTAATAGCCTTCCCTTTTGCTTGTATTGTTCTGTGCTGGGATCGTGCTCTACATCTCCTGCAAAACTTATTTTGCTTGAAATAGTCTTTTATTTATTTATTTATTTATTTTGGGGGGAGGAATAGCAAAACAAAATAAACCAAACAATAGTTAATGTGTTGAGTGGGAGTATCCCACTCAATTGGGCTTTGGCATCACAGTATGCTTACTATACAATACAATACAATAACATTTGTAAAGCGCTTTTCTCCCATAGGACTCAAAGCGCATTACTAAGAGGGACATAGAAACATCAAGAGAAGCTAAGGGTTTAAAAGTGGTGAGACCTTCACTAACAGTTCCACCACTTTGTGCTTACAGCGAGGGTCCAGTAGCATTGCCACCCAGTACAGGTCATTCTCCTTTAACCATTTTTATGCAGGGGTCCCTCCCTCAACAGACAGGACAGCATGAAAAATACCCCATTTGAACAAGGATGGATGCAGAGGTGGCCAGCTCCTCTTCCTCACTGAGGTCACAAAAGGTCTCTTCCTCTCCCCAGACCCTCAGTAACAGTGTTGTGTATGTGGAGTATCAGACAGACACAGAGCTATGCAATAGTGAAAACACAATACGGTGATAACAGAGGCCCTGGAGCTCCACCATGATAACTAGTTATGCGACCATGCAGCCGCACGATATTGGGCAGTCAATGGGCTGTAAGGCCCTTAGCTCTGCCGGTGCTGCATGCGCCCTCAACTGAATGGACCAGCTTGGGCGTTGTTATTTATAAAAAAAATATATATTTTTTTTAAATGTCAATGTAATTTACTCAAAAAAATAAGTAAGTTAGTACACTATGCTAAAATAAACAGACCAGTGTAGCATCATTATGTCATGTATACCAGAGACCTAGATGGGATGGGAAGTTACTTATAGAACGTTATGATGGTAGCAAGTAGAGATGGCTCGAACCTCCGATTTTCAGTTCGCAAACCTAGAACGCGAACCTTCGGCAAAAGTTCGGTTCGCGAAAACTTTTGCGAACTGCAATAGACTTCAATAAGGATGCGAACTTTGAAAACTAGAAACATTTATGCTGGCCAGAAAAGTGATGGAAAAGATGTTTCAAGGGGTCTAACATCTGAGTTTTTGCATGGATGAGTGGGATACACGCCAAAAGTCCCGGGGAAAAATCTGGATTTGACGCAAAGAAGCGTTCTAAGGGCAAAAATCACATTGAATGCTAAATTGGAGGCCTAAAGTGCTTTAAAACATCTTGTATGTGTATACATCAATCAGCGAGTGTAATTAGAGTACTGCTTCACACTGACAGACCAAACTCGCTGCGTAACGCACCGCACACAGTTGTTTGTGTAGTGACGACCGTGCTGGACTGGTGCGCACCATGGCAAGAGTGCAGGCCATGGCGGTTTTCAAGCCCATATGGTCGCCGGGCAGAGGTAGCTCAATGACAGAACAACAGTGACTGTCTAGCTGATCAAATTTGGTCTGTCCACAATGAAACAACAACCTTATTATCCTGGGTATGCCCCCCCCTCCCGAGACACTCATATAGCCGGTGGTCAATGCTTCATTGTGATACGCAAGCCCCCTCACCACGGCAAGGTAATGATCACGAAGGGGAATTGACAAATGTACATGCCTTTTGTTTTGCTGTTGCAGCCGCAGTGCAGCCAGAAAAATTAGGCAGGCATGTACACGCACCAGAAAAATTATTATAGCGGCCGCTGTTAGCAGCGGCCTAAAAGATTCAGGAATCCGCCTGGAGTCCTGGACCCTGTTCGTGATGGCGGAGAAGGCAGTCAAGCGGCCTGTGGGCATAGGTGCTGTGTGGGGAGCGGCTTAGTCTTGGGGCAGGCTGCCAGTCACACGGTGTGCAGGCAGAGATGCCCGCCCGAAGACTTAGTCTTCGGGTGGGCAGTAACCCTCCGGGAGCCATGCCTCATTCATTTTGATAAAGGTGAGGTACTGAACACTGTTGTGACTTCTGTTGTGACTTCTCTTCTCAGTGACAATGCCGCCAGCTGCGCTGAAGGTCCTTTCTAACAGGACGCTTGAGGCAGGGCAAGACAGAAGTTGGATGGCAAACTGGGACAGCTCTGGCCACAGGTCAAGCCTGCGCACCCAGTAGTCCAAGGGTTCATCGCTGCTCAGTGTCTACATCCACACTTAAGGCCAGGTAGTTGGCTACCTGCCGGTCCAGGCATTGGTGGAGAGCGGATCCGGAAGTGCTAAGTCGAGGCATTGGACTAAAGAATGTCCACATGTCCGACATCACCATGAGATTGCTGGAGCATCCTGTCCTTGCCTGTGTGGACATGGGAGGAGGATTACTGGCAGTGGTACCTTTTTTGCATTGTGCTGTGACATCACCCTTAAACGCATTGTAATAGTTGACAGCTTGTTCTGCATGTGCGGTATCCTTTCTGTCTTCTGGTGAGTTGGTAACATGTCCGCCACTTTGTGCCTATACCGAGGCTCTAGTAGCGTGGCCACCCAGTACAGCTTGAGTTTTTTTATACGGGGGTCCCTCAACAGGCTGGACAGCATGAAAGACGACATCTGCACAAAGTTGGATGCAGACATACTATCCATCTCCTCTTGCTCTTCCTCAGTGACGTCAGGTAAGTCCTCCTCCTCCCCCCAGCCACGAACAATGCCATGGGAACGTCGAGCAGCACAAGCCCCCTGCGACGCTTGCTGAGGGCTAAGGCGAGGCATTGGACTAAAGAATGTCCGCATTTCCGACATCACCAAGAGATCGCTAGATTGTCCTGTCCTTGCCTGCGTGGATATGGGAGAAGGATTACTGGCAGTGGTACCTTTATTCCATTGTGCTGTGACATCACCCTTAAACGCACTGTAAAGCATAGTTGCAAGCTTGTTCTGCAAGTGCTGCATCCTTTCTGCCTTTTGGTGAGTTGGTAATATCTCCGCCACTTTGTGCCTATACCGAGGGTCTAGTAGCGTGGCCACCCAGTAATTATCATTCCCCTTGAGTTTTTTTTACACGGGGGTCCCTCAACAGGCTGGACAGCAGGAAAGACACCATCTGCACAAATTTGGATCCAAACGTACTATCCACCTCCTCTTGCTCTTCCTCAGTGAGGTCAGGTAAGTTCTCCTCCTCCCCCCAGCCACGAACAATACCACGGGAACTTTGAGCGGCACAAGCCCCCTGCAATGCCTGCTGCGGTTGTTCTACTGCCGCCTCCTCCTCCAAAAAAACCCACCTTCCTCATCATCTGACTCCTCTTTCCCACACGACTCTTCCTCCTCCTCCCACCTCTGTGCTGCCGCAGGTGTTGAGGAAACATCTGGTTCTGATGAGAATTGATCCCACAACTCTTCCTCCTGTAACTGTTCCTGTTCACGCCCTTCCACAGCTTGATCCACCACTCTACGCACGGCACAGTCCAGGAAGAAAGCATACGGGATCAACTTGCTGATGGCGCCTTTACTGCGACTCACAATGTTTGTCACCTCCTCAAACAGCCGCATTAGCCTGCAGGCATGAGTGTCCAGTTCTTCGTCCAAACATCCCTATCTCCCCAGAGACAGAGTATGTCCCTTCTACTGTAGTTGTGGAGATACTGGGTGACGTCTTTCTCCTGTTGTATCAGGTGGTTGAACATCAGGAGGGTCGAATTCCAGCGAGCCGGGCTATCGCAAATCAAGCGTCTCACCGGCAAGTTTCTTCTCCGCTGAATATCAGCAAAGTGTGCCATGGCCGTGTAAGACTGCCTGAAATGCCCACACAACTTCCTGGTCTGCTTCAGGATGTCCTGTAAGCCTGGGTACTTAGACACAAATCTCTGAATTATGAGATTCAGCACATGTGCCATGCAGGGTAAATGTGTCAACTTTCCCAAATTCAAAGCCGAAATTAGATTGCTGCCGTTGTCACACACCATGTTGCCGATCTCCAGTTGGTGCGGGGTCAGCCACTGATCCACCTGTTTGTTAAGAGCAGCCAGGAGAGCTGCTCCACTGTGACCCTCCGCTTTGAGGCAAGACATGTCTAAGATGGCATGACACCGTTGTACCTGGCATGCAGCATAGGCCCTGGGGAGCTGGGGCTGTGTAGTTGGAGAGGAGATTGCAGCACCAGTATTGTTGAACTGCCACTCAGCCAAGAAGGAGGAGGAGGATGACAGCAAAGAGGATGTAGCAGGAGGAGTAGGAGGAGAAGGAGAGGAGGTGGCAGCAGGACTGCCTGCAAGCCGTGGAGGTGTCACAAGTAGGTCTGCTGCACAGTCAGGCACTCTCTGCTTGCCAGCGGTCACCAGGTACACTCAATGGGCTGTGTAAGTAATGTACCTGCCCTGACCATGCTTGGCAGACCAGGCATCCGTGGTCAGATGGACCCTTGACCCAACGCTGTGTGCCAGAGATGACACAACTTGCCTTTCAACTTCACGGTACAGTTTGGATATCGCCTTTTTTGAGTAATAATTGCAGCCTGGTATCTTCCACTGTGGTGTCCCAATGGCCACAAATTTTCAGAAGCCCTCAGAGTCCATCAGTTGGTATGGTAACAGCTGGCGAGCTAACAGTTCCGCCAAGCCAGCTGTCAGACGCCGGGCAAGGGGGTGACTGGCAGACATTGGCTTCTTCCACTCAAAGATTGCCTTCACGGACACCTGGCTGCTGCTGTGGGCAGAGGAGCAGGAACCGCTCAAGGTGAGAGGCGGAGTGGAGGAGGGTAGCTGTGTTTGTGAAGGTGCAAGGGAGAAAGCGGCTGAAGATGAGGCACCTGAAGGAGGAAAAGGAGAAGGAGGGTGGTTTTGTTTTTGTGTGCTGTTTTTCCTCTGGTGCTCTTCCCATTGCAGTTTGTGCCTTTTCTCCATGTGCCTTCATAAGGCAATTGTCCCTACGTGGCTGTTGGCCTTTCCACGGCTCAATTTTTGGAGGCAGATAGAACAGATGGCATTGCTCTGATCTACGTTTCAATATAGCTGGGAATGAGTCCCAGCCAGGTAACAGAAAAAGGAACTTTTGTTAGTGTAACGATCCACACTTGAGCACACCACTATGCTCAAATAGTACCAGGTTTCTTTATAGGAGGATTGATTTAAATCAAATGAAGCCACAAAATAGCGATCTGTTTCCAAATTTTTTTGTTTCACACTTTATTATATTCACAAAAAATTATTTTTCTTCTTCAAAAAGGTAGAAAAATTATTTGTAAAGCAGCAGAAGAATTTGTGGTACAGACAAATAAAAAGCAATACAAAAAGCAGATCATAGACACTGTGTGCTTTGTTTGATGAAAAAAGGTAATTTTAGTTCAGGCGAAAACACTAGTCTGTTTCGGGTTATTGACCCTTCGTCAGGCCTTTACAAAGCATAGAGAATTATCTTAACCAGAGAATATGTACAGTCATAAAAGACCAAAAATGAATTTGATTAGTAAAGAGGTATCTGTTCCAACCAGACACAACACGGCACCTGACTGATGGCTGACATAGGGAAACTCAGCTACAAACACAGTGAATTTTTCTACCTTTTTGAAGAAGAAAAATCATTTTTTGTGAATATAATAAAGTGTGAAACAAAACATTTTGGAAACAGATCGCTATTTTGTGGCTTCATTTGATTTAAATCGATCCTCCTATAAAGAAACATTGCTCTGATCTACGGCAGACACACTAAAAAATTTCAAAACCGCTGAGCCCCTCTGGGGTGATGACACTATGGTGGCATCAGCAGCTGACGTTGAAGGGCATGTTGGCTGGCTGTCCATAGGTGGCGATACATGGCGCCGGACACTGCCACCAGCTGTTTCTGACGACGAGCCCCCCCTGATTCTTTCAGGAACTCGTCTTCTCGTCTTCTCCTACTTCTCTCTGACTCCCCCTATGAACTGTCCCCTTGGTCATCTTGTCTATTAGGATCCCTCGTGGCATCTGTATCATCATAATCATCATAAATATCCTCCCAGCTTCGCTTGCCTCAGACAACTCATAAACTGCACCAACAGCAGGTACTTCATCATCCTCCTCCTCACACGTTACGTCCATAGTGTCACATATGAAATGGTGCAACTTACTTAGCGCCTTCATGTGGTTGTAACAATAATTTAAAAACAATAATGGTGCACAAGCCAGCCTGGGGCCCCAGGAACTCTCACTGCCCGGGGCCCCAGAACCAGCATGCAACACCATATGTGAGCGCAGCCAAGCCCTGGATCTGCCACACCCAGGAGCTTGTCCCCAACTGCTCTGAAACTTACCAAACACACAGGAGAAACTCACTTCCCAAACAGTTCTCTGCTGCTTATATAGAGCCTGCAGGCTGCTTGTAAGCCAATCAAGAAGTGCACATACACATGACACCTAGTCTGCAGTGATTGATTCAAACAGAAGCTGAGCTACTCAGCTAGTCATAGGAGAGGGTTTCAGTTGCATATAGACAATGGCTATATGGCCAGCAGGGGGCACCAGCGTGCAGGATATACCCTCTCATCTGCCCCCCTCCTAACTAAACTGCATGGGAATCTATATTAAAATTTAAAAACAATAATGGTGCACAAGCCAGCCTGGGGCCCCAGGAACTCTCACTGCCCGGGGCCCCAGAACCAGCATGCAACACCATATGTGAGCGCAGCCAAGCCCTGGATCTGCCACACCCAGGAGCTTGTCCCCAACTGCTCTGAAACTTACCAAACACACAGGAGAAACTTACTTCCCAAACAGTTCTCTGCTGCTTATATAGAGCCTGCAGGCTGCTTGTAAGCCAATCAAGAAGTGCACATACACATGACACCTAGTCTGCAGTGATTGATTCAAACAGAAGCTGAGCTACTCAGCTAGTCATAGGAGAGGGTTTCAGTTGCATATAGACAATGGCTATATGGCCAGCAGGGGGCACCAGCGTGCAGGATATACCCTCTCATCTGCCCCCCTCCTAACTAAACTGCATGGGAATCTATATTAAAATTTAAAAACAATAATGGTGCACAAGCCAGCCTGGGGCCCCAGGAACTCTCACTGCCCGGGGCCCCAGAACCAGCATGCAACACCATATGTGAGCGCAGCCAAGCCCTGGATCTGCCACACCCAGGAGCTTGTCCCCAACTGCTCTGAAACTTACCAAACACACAGGAGAAACTCACTTCCCAAACAGTTCTCTGCTGCTTATATAGAGCCTCCTGTGTGTTTGGTAAGTTTCAGAGCAGTTGGGGACAAGCTCCTGGGTGTGGCAGATCCAGGGCTTGGCTGCGCTCACATATGGTGTTGCATGCTGGTTCTGGGGCCCCGGGCAGTGAGAGTTCCTGGGGCCCCAGGCTGGCTTGTGCACCATTATTGTTTTTAAATTTTAATATAGATTCCCATGCAGTTTAGTTAGGAGGGGGGCAGATGAGAGGGTATATCCTGCACGCTGGTGCCCCCTGCTGGCCATATAGCCATTGTCTATATGCAACTGAAACCCTCTCCTATGACTAGCTGAGTAGCTCAGCTTCTGTTTGAATCAATCACTGCAGACTAGGTGTCATGTGTATGTGCACTTCTTGATTGGCTTACAAGCAGCCTGCAGGCTCTATATAAGCAGCAGAGAACTGTTTGGGAAGTAAGTTTCTCCTGTGTGTTTGGTAAGTTTCAGAGCAGTTGGGGACAAGCTCCTGGGTGTGGCAGATCCAGGGCTTGGCTGCGCTCACATATGGTGTTGCATGCTGGTTCTGGGGCCCCGGGCAGTGAGAGTTCCTGGGGCCCCAGGCTGGCTTGTGCACCATTATTGTTTTTAAATTTTAATATAGATTCCCATGCAGTTTAGTTAGGAGGGGGGCAGATGAGAGGGTATATCCTGCACGCTGGTGCCCCCTGCTGGCCATATAGCCATTGTCTATATGCAACTGAAACCCTCTCCTATGACTAGCTGAGTAGCTCAGCTTCTGTTTGAATCAATCACTGCAGACTAGGTGTCATGTGTATGTGCACTTCTTGATTGGCTTACAAGCAGCCTGCAGGCTCTATATAAGCAGCAGAGAACTGTTTGGGAAGTGAGTTTCTCCTGTGTGTTTGGTAAGTTTCAGAGCAGTTGGGGACAAGCTCCTGGGTGTGGCAGATCCAGGGCTTGGCTGCGCTCACATATGGTGTTGCATGCTGGTTCTGGGGCCCCGGGCAGTGAGAGTTCCTGGGGCCCCAGGCTGGCTTGTGCACCATTATTGTTTTTAAATTTTAATATAGATTCCCATGCAGTTTAGTTAGGAGGGGGGCAGATGAGAGGGTATATCCTGCACGCTGGTGCCCTGTGCTGGCCATATAGCCATTGTCTATATGCAACTGAAACCCTCTCCTATGACTAGCTGAGTAGCTCAGCTTCTGTTTGAATCAATCACTGCAGACTAGGTGTCATGTGTATGTGCACTTCTTGATTGGCTTACAAGCAGCCTGCAGGCTCTATATAAGCAGCAGAGAACTGTTTGGGAAGTGAGTTTCTCCTGTGTGTTTGGTAAGTTTCAGAGCAGTTGGGGACAAGCTCCTGGGTGTGGCAGATCCAGGGCTTGGCTGCGCTCACATATGGTGTTGCATGCTGGTTCTGGGGCCCCGGGCAGTGAGAGTTCCTGGGGCCCCAGGCTGGCTTGTGCACCATTATTGTTTTTAAATTTTAATATAGATTCCCATGCAGTTTAGTTAGGAGGGGGGCAGATGAGAGGGTATATCCTGCACGCTAGTGCCCCCTGCTGGCCATATAGCCATTGTCTATATGCAACTGAAACCCTCTCCTATGACTAGCTGAGTAGCTCAGCTTCTGTTTGAATCAATCACTGCAGACTAGGTGTCATGTGTATGTGCACTTCTTGATTGGCTTACAAGCAGCCTGCAGGCTCTATATAAGCAGCAGAGAACTGTTTGGGAAGTGAGTTTCTCCTGTGTGTTTGGTAAGTTGTAACAATAATGTCTGTGAATCAGTTAATTCCCCACCAAATAACTCCTGCGAAGTGCCAAATGCAGCGGATGTGGCACTTGCAGTAGCGCTGGTGGCTGCGGAAGATGAGGTGTTCTGTGTTAAATAGTCAACCACGTCCTGACAATCTTGGGAGTTGATGGGACGTGCCTTCTTCTGAGCACTGTACTTTTGTCCAGGGCCGCACAAAGTCACATCAGCACGACCTCGAACAGACCTGCCGGGTGGCCTGCCTCTGGGTCTGACTCTGCCTCTACCTGTTTTGTCCATATCGGGGGGATGAAGTGAAAGGTATGCACTGACTGGACTAATACAATGTGCAGTCACACAGGTGCAGTTACCAGGTATGCACGGAGTGGTATATCACACTGCATGCGCTGACACAGGTACTGTGAACAATTATGCAATGACTGGTATAACAAATTTTCAGCTGTCACACACACAGGTACCGTGAACAGGTGCAGTGACACTGCGTGCGATCACGGTAGGTGCACTGAACAACAACAGGTGGGTATGCAGTAATTGGTATTACAAATGTGCACCTGTCACACACACACACACACACACAGGTACCGTGAACAGGTGCAGTGACACTGCGTGTGGTCATGTAGGTAGGTAGGGGCACTGAACAACAGGTGGGTATGCAGTGATTGGTATTACAAATGTGCACCTGTCACACACACACACAGGTACCGTGAACAGGTGCAGTGACACTGCGTGCGGTCACGTAGGTAGGTTGGTGCACTGAACAACAGGTGGGTATGCAGTGATTGGTATTACAAATGTGCACCTGTCACACACACACACAGGTACCGTGAACAGGTGCAGTGACACTGCGTGCGGTCACGTAGGTAGGTTGGTGCACTGAACAACAAAAGGTGGATATGCAGTTATTGGTATTACAAATGTGCCACACACAAGCAATAGAACACAGCAATACATGCATGCAGCTACATTTAAGTCGTCAGCAGGTGCTCGTCAGCCAATCAGGATGCACTGTCATACACCCTTTACCTGCCATACCACATCTAGCAGCCATTAGCATTCAGGTGGGAGGCTTCAGTTGGACGCAAATCGCAAGATTGCGTCGCTAGCAGGACCGCCCCGTGCAGGCATCCCTCCCACAGGGGTCCCTCCCTAACCGCTCACCTGTCTGCCATGTCCTAGAGCTGAAAAAAAAAACGTTTAAAAACACACGATTGGTTCGCACGATGGCCAGGGGCCCCGGACCTCTCTCACTGGCCGGGGCCCCAAGGCCAATGCGCGATACCTGGAGGGGAGTGTAGGTGGGCCTGGACCTCTCACACCCAGGCTCTGGACCTCTCACATCCAGAAAACCCACCAACACTGCCTCCATACTGAATGCTAAATTCGACACACACAAGCAATAGAACACAGCAATACATGCATGCAGCTACATTTAAGTCGTCAGCAGGTGCTCGTCAGCCAATCAGGATGCACTGTCATACACCCTTTACCTGCCATACCACATCTAGCAGCCATTAGCATTCAGGTGGGAGGCTTCAGTTGGACGCAAATCGCAAGATTGCGTCGCTAGCAGGACCGCCCCGTGCAGGCATCCCTCCCACAGGGGTCCCTCCCTAACCGCTCACCTGTCTGCCATGTCCTAGAGCTGAAAAAAAAAACGTTTAAAAACACACGATTGGTTCGCACGATGGCCAGGGGCCGTCCAGGTATCGCGCATTGGACCTACACTCCCCTCCAGGTATCGCGCATTGGGGCCCCTGGCCATCGTGCGAACCAATCGTGTGTTTTTAAACGTTTTTTTTTTTCAGCTCTAGGACATGGCAGACAGGTGAGCGGTTAGGGAGGGACCCCTGTGGGAGGGATGCCTGCACGGGGCGGTCCTGCTAGCGACGCAATCTTGCGATTTGCGTCCAACTGAAGCCTCCCACCTGAATGCTAATGGCTGCTAGATGTGGTATGGCAGGTAAAGGGTGTATGACAGTGCATCCTGATTGGCTGACGAGCACCTGCTGACGACTTAAATGTAGCTGCATGCATGTATTGCTGTGTTCTATT